>NC_141687.1:2083986027-2084640193 GCF_964263255.1 Lissotriton vulgaris
GTTGGCTTGTGATTGTCTCCCTTGTGGGCCTTGGCTGGAGTCGACGTTGAGTCACTCGTGTCTACCACTTTTGTGTAGTTGGTTGGTGAAGTTCTCTTCACCTGTAGCTTTGCATTTTTACTGAGCATTTTCTGTGTGCTTGTCCTCTCTTTCTTCCCTCCCTTTAAGCTCAGGAGTTTTTGGCCTGGTTGAGTTTGTGTGTCCTGTGGTGTGCTTTCTTCTGCACTGTTGTGGTTTGTTCCCCAGGTGTACACGTTCATTTTTGGCCTGGCCAGCTGATATGATTGTGTCTCAGGGGTAGGTTGGTTGTGCGTGGTGTAGGAGTGTGTAGGTTTGTTTGATTTTGTGTAGTAAGGTGGGAATTTTGTGTGGAAAGGGAATGGATGTGTGTAAAGGTTGTCTTTCTGCCTAAAGATTGTTTTTCTACTTTGTAGGTACGTGGGTGGGCATTGACGTTATACTGTTGCTTTGCCTTTTGTTGGCATTCATGCAAATTTCTTTTTCTCCTGTGCTTTCTTGCATTTTTGGATGCTAACTTGCAAGTCCACTGTATTGTGTTTTTCCTTACTTTCCATTTTTTTCTTGTTTGCCTTCCACCATTCTCAGGTCTTTGCAATGGTACCTTTTCAGATTTATGTGCATTTTATTTTCTCTTTGATGTGCTTTTCACTTGTATCATTGCATTGTATTTTTATTTAATATGAGGAAGGGAGAAGTGTGGTACCTGCCGCTCAGCCAGTGTGAGTGTGGTTTGGAATGTTGGTGTGGATGGTGCTGTGGAATGTTGAGTGAGTGGAGTTTGTCAGTTGGGAGAATGAACTGAGCAGCAGAAGGCTGCTCCTGGTGTGGCTCACTGTAACCTTATCTTGAACTTACTATCTTAATAAATACCACCTTGAGTTTACATTGGAACCCCGTCTTGATTACAACAGCCTCCAACTCGTGTGGAGTTTCACAGCAGGATACTGGAACTCACACGGACTCAAACTCATGCTCACCCGCTCAGTTGTTCATGGCTTGAACTGGGACATGCACTCATCTTGTCAGTCGTTAATGACTTGTGCTGGGCCTTGCGCTGCCAGCAAAGCATGCTCGCCTTCAATATGCTCTCTGGGAATAACATTTTATGTAAGTTATATCTAACCGGAACTCTTCCAGGTGTTGTCAAGATGTAGAGACTCAGAGTTGCTGGATACGCTTGATTCATTTTCTTCCAGTGTTAAATGTGCGATATTGAGGTCTGTGTTTCTCCTCTCCTCTTCATGTTCGCGCTCAGCTCGTCACCAAAACATGGAAGTGAGACCTCAATCATGAATAAAGAACGTCTTCTTCAAGGTTGCTGATAAAGGATGTATATTGAAAAAAAACAGCTACATAGACCTTAGCCAACCGTCAGACTGGTCCAACTGATTTTCCCAACACTCTTAGTTTCAACCCCAGTAACCACACACATTGTACTGCTTAGCATCATCACCTAGAAACGAATAATGATAGAGCTAGAAGAGGTGTAAGACACCACAGGTGGTCCAGAAATAGCCATGCTGGAGTTCTGGAGCTAAATTACTAATAAAGATATCTTTATATTTAGTTTTATATTTGTCACATTCAATGGGAGTTTAAAGACAGAGGTCAAATATCACGCTGCTCCTCAGACAACGCTTAACATGGAGATTGGTGTTTACTGTTAGTTCTTTGAGGACAAAGCGGCACGATTATGTGAAGTGCACAAACTATGAGTCAATCTTGCTGGAGCACAGAAAGTGTGAAAGGAAATGCTGTAGGATATCATATTTTTCTAAAACAATTACATTTAAATACCTATAAAGGTACTGTAAACATATTTCAAAATGGTGAAAAAGAAAGCGCAAATAAGGAACCTTATTGTAATTGTGAATTATGTTACATCACACTTTAGTAATAGATGTGTGACGGTGTGTCCCAAAATGCATCACTGGCTGCATACCACACCCATGCCTCTATCCTGCTGAAAGGGGGTGGTTGATGATTTGCGAACCTTGTACTCTGTACATTTTTCACAATCCCTTTCACTTCATTGTAACATTGACAGCAGCACACCCACGCTGAAAAATGTTCCTGCACCACTGACTGGAGGAAATGTGGCTTTAGATCAAGATTACATCATGAAAAGTAAATGACGTGACATAAATGTGTTACGTTCAAGCAATTTTGACATTCTTAAGTGCAGTTAGACATATATCCCTGGCACACCACAGTGCAGAAACTGATGTGAGGCAAGCATTACATAGTGGCTTTCAGATGATTGCTTGTAATTCTCTTCATGCTCAGGAACAGGGTTTCACATTTTTAAAAGGTTCAATTTGTAACAACATGAAAGTACCGAGGTAATTCCAACAAAACAGTAGGCTGTAGGGTGGTTGAAAGAGCGATGGCCTCCCTTACAAAAAAATATTATTGACAATTATAAAGTCGCTATAGTTTGAACCAACCACCTCGATGGACCCCTTCACATAATTGTATATGTTCTCAGAACAACGTTTCTGGAATTATAAGCCATTTTACACACTTGGTGTACAGACAGTAGTGATGTAAACTATCTTTATGTTCTCAAAGTTGTATTTTTAGATTTAGGGACGTACCTTCGCTAACTTTGTTTGAAAATTGAGGGATCTTGCTGGGATGTTGCCTCTCTGTTTTGCGAGGAACGCAGGACATTTATTGCCGCCGTACTGACCTGCTGGTGACCAGCCCTCTAAATCCCACCACACCCTGGTGGGACTCAGAGTCCCAGGGTGCACCGCTGCCAACTGCTCACAGCTGCCATGGGGGAGGCATGACCATCGCTCTTTAAAGCGCTGCCTAGACCACCACTGTGCGGGATGTGCCTTCACTAACTGTTTGAAAATTAGGGCCCGCTGGTGACTGGCCCTCTAATTCCAACCACACTCTGGTGGGACTCAGAGTCCCAGGGTGCACCGCTGCCAAATGCTCACAGCTGCCATGGGGGTGGGCTTGACCATCGCACTATAAAGCGCTGCCTAGACCCCTGCAGCACTGGCCACGTGTGGGCCGAGTTCTGGCGAAGCCCGTGCCCAGGGTGGGCCCATCTGAGCCCGTCAGAGACCGCAGGAGGGCAGGCAGGGCCACACTATTGATATTTTATGAACTACGTAATTGTGCTAACGTGGTACTGGGGCATTACGTTTCACTGACAACCTGGGATTATATTGAAGGGGTACTAAATCATGAGTAAATGCAAATCCATAATTGGTAAGGGAGTTGTAGGGACATTAGATGTTTTGTACTAAGGGCTGAGTCAGCTTTAATCCACGAAATTGCAATCACTGAACGCAGATTATCACTCGAGCCCCAAATTTCCCTAAATCGATCACCAACAACCAACGACTGGCCCTGTGGTTTTCATTAACCCTGAAGTTAATTTACCCATAATGAATGTGTTGAATTCCACTGCATCTGAAGTGGAAATTACTGATGTTCCTGAGGCTAATGATAACTTAACTGGACCAAATGTAAGGACTAAGGGCCAGAAAGCTAAATAGAGCCAAGGGAGCAGTTTTGTTCCTTCACCATTTAAGAAGAGGAATGGACAGGGTCCCAATGAGCAAAATTATCCCCCATCAAAGGTGGTGGGACGTAAATCCAAAATAGTTGAGAGGGAGCCTAACCAGGGAAATAATACGGTCTCAAAGGACACCGTAATAAGAACCTCCCCCCTAGTCCAGGACAATGAGGATTTCTGGAAAAGATTAGAGCTAACTGTTTTAACTTTACTAAACCCAAGGATGCACACTTTATCTCAATTGGAGGGGAGAATAGCTAATCTGGAAAAACTAGCAAACAGCACTACCCCAGCTCCGCCTGATCCCTTTCAATGTAGAACTAGGGCTGTACCTTCTATCGGGAGTGGAGGCCTACTGACTAGTCAATCTGAAAGCCACTCTGTAAATGGGAGTGAGTTTCAACAACAACCGCATAACCCTTGACATAAATTTCCTGAATCTAACAACTTGGCTCGGTTAGGGCAGTCACGCACAAGAGAAGCGTCCCCCACCTTAAATAAAGCAGAGTCTTTACATTCAAAATAAGGGTATGTTTACCAGACAAGATCAATTGGCATATGTTCCAAAGGGGGCCCTCCTGGGTAGGGATGGTCATACATTTGATGAGGAACTCGAGACTATAGGTGACCAAAGATGCCAGAATCCGGCCCGGGAATAATTGCAACATCCAAGGAATCTGCATCTTCCCCCAGAAGCAACTCCATATACAGTTGTATTAGCCAATGTTCCCTCCTTGCCATCTGGTGAGGTAGACCACTGGTCAACACTGAGGAACAAGTTGCTGCAATTATTGGGTTCTAGGACAGGGTTAACCAATACATTGTTTGCAGAATTTAGGATGGCACGAAGAATAAGTGGGGTAGGAAGTTCTACTAAGCCACTGTCTGGAGATTGCGTAGTATTAACATTTAGGTTGCAAGGATTGGTTCAATTTATATTGGAAATGGTGGGCAACTGGCTTATTAGAAGTAAGGGGATAAACATCTTACCCTTGGGGTTCTTTTACCAACCTCATAGAGCCCCTCAGTACTTCCCAGTGGAAGAGAGATTCTTTGAGCTAACTCAGCCCAGGTACTCAGTTCCAGTCAGCAATCATTTCGATATATTCAATACTTTAGAAGAGATTGACTGACTGGAATCTCCAAGTCGGTGTTTGAGCCGGGGTGGCGTTCCAACTAGGGGCTGCTATGATGAAACATTATCATGGGACAACAGTATGGATCAATTTGAAACAGCTTCGAGGCCACTCCTGATTCTTAATGAGAAGGATGTTATTGAGAACTGTACTAGCACTAACAGTTTTATGCGTAGACCCACAATTTCGTAGTTGCTTACATCATTTTACAATATATTTTTGCATTGGAGACTAGTTTGTGTTTTATAAGATGACAACTTCTCAAAAACTATGATGCATTGGCCAGCTTGAATGGTTTTGACATGGTGCCCAATGTATCCATACATCCATACATCAAATTTATAAAAAAAAAAAGCCAATGTTTGCCCTAGGTGACATGCTTCATCATAGGGGCCATCCCAAACATATACTGCTTGAGGCGTGCTGCAACTTGCGAGGGACGTAGGAGCACATTTTATGTGCGACTATGTGAAGTGCAAAGTGTAGTCCAGTGGTGCTATGTGTATGTGTTAGAAACACCAACTACTGGCCTACAATAAATTTGATACTCTGCCTAGTTATTATGCTAAGTAAAAAAATAGGGTTACATGTAGGGGAAATACATGAAGTACTATCTGATCACTTTTATCTTGTCTACATGTTTAAAGGTGTCCCTAATCGATCCATCCACACACTTCAACCATCCATCCAGCAACCCACTAAATACATCCGTCACCCCACTCCACCCATACACCCATCGCCTCACTTCATCCATCCCCCCATTCCATCCATCAATACATCCATACATCCATTAATAACAGTGTCATACAGCACCACTACAAAAGTATGTGCAAAGAAACAATGCTAAGTGGTGCTGTTGTGCTGCTGAGTGATGCTGCTCTGCTGCTAAATAATGCTGTAGTGATGTACTTTGATGGTGTTGTGGTGCAAAGTGTTCCTGTTGTGGTGCTGAATGATGCTGTGGCGATGCTAGATAATCCTATGGTGTTAGTGAGTGATGCTACTGTGTTCATGAATGTTGCTCAGGTGGCGGTGAGTGATGCTAGATATGTTGCTGAGTAATGCTAGTGTTGCGCTGAGTGGTGCTAGTGTTGCAGTAGTGCTGTGGTGGGGCAAAGTACACCACCACAGTACCAGGGTACAACAGCACAGCATCACTCAGCATCACCATAGCACCACTCAGCACCAAAACAGCAGCACTCAGAACCAACACAGCACCACTCATCAGCACAACATTATCACTAAACAACACCACATTATCACTAAGCAACAACACACCATCACTCTGCACCATTACAGTATCACTCAACAACAACACAACATCACTCTGAAACACTACAAACAACACTCTGGACCAATACAACACCACTCAGTACCACCACAGCACTACCAAACCAACAGATATTGACACACCAGCATCACTCAACACAACTCCAGCATCACTAAGCACCACCACACACAAGAACAACATTACTCTGCACCACCACATTACCAGTCAGCACCAACACATTCACACTATGTGCCAACACAATAAAAAAATCAACTATCACAGTACCAAACAGCACAACAGCGTCAAACAGCACCACTACAAAAGTATGTGCAACAAAACAATGCTAAGTTGTGCTGCTGAGTGATGCTGTTCTACTGCTAAATAATGCTTCAGTGATGTACTTTGATGGTGTTGTGGTGCAATGTGTTCCTGTTGTGGTGCTGAATGATGCTGTGGTGATGCTAGGTGATCCTATGGTGTTAGTGAGTGATGCTAGTGTGTTGGTGAAAGTTGCTCTGGTGGCGGTGAGTGATGCTAGATATGCTGCTGAGTAATGCTAGTGTTGCGCTGAGTGGTGCTAGTGTTGCAATAGTGCTGTGGTGGGGCAAAGTACACCACCACAGTACCAGGGTACAACAGCACAGCATCACTCAGCATCACCATAACACCACTCAGCACCAAAACAGCAGCACTCAGAACCAACACAGCACCACTCATCAGCACAACATTATGTTATGTTATGTTATGTTATGTTATTTGTCTTTTTGTATAGCGCAACGGTTACTCAAAAAGAGTGTCCCGGCGCTTTAGGTAAGGCGGACAGGTTTCAGAATAACACAACACAGATAAAAGAGGTGAGGAATCAACAGAAAAAAACAGAGCTACTGGCAGACCTATTGAGAAAACAGCCAGGTTTTGAGACCTCTTCTGAAATCAAGGAGGGAAGTCGCCCCCCGCAAAGGGAGCGGTAATGAATTCCACATCTGTGGGGCCAGAAGACTGAAGGAGCGACCCCCTAGGCGGGCCCTCTTCACGCGCGGAACAGCCGCCAAAAGTAGAGATTCCGACCTCAACGAGCGGGTAGGGTGGTAAAAGGTCAGTCTCTTTTGGAGATGTTTAGCTCCCACAGCATGGAGCGCTTTATAGGCCAGAGTCAGAGCCTTAAAGGCAATCCGTTTGCGGATGGGTAGCCAGTGTAGCGTCACCAACAACCCAGAGACGCTGGTACGTCTACTTAGGCCAAAGATGGCCCTGGCCGCCGCGTTCTGTACAACTTGCAGCCTCTGCAGCAGATACTCTGGCAGGCCCAGGTAAAGAATGTTGGCATAATCCAACCTGGAGCGTATCAGGGCCTGCACCGTCAGCCTCTTGTGCTCCTCGGACAAGAGAGGCAGAAACTTCCGCAACATTTTTAAAAGGCCGAAGCAGGTACCGGTTACCCCCAGGATCTGGGCTTTCATCGTCAGCCCCTTGTCCATCTTCACCCCCAAGTTTTTAGCCAAGGGATAAGAGCCGGACGGAGGGAACATGTCGATGGGCCACCAGGCCTGCCAGCAAGGCTCCGTGTCGCACCCGAAGAAGAGTGCCTCCGATTTGTCGGAGTTGCACTTGAGGCTGTGCAGTTGGAACCATGCGAACACAGCCCCAAGGCAACTCTGGATACTCTCCCCGTCAAAGTCAGCCCCCCTCTCACAGGAGAAGAGGAGCTGGGTGTCGTCGGCATACGACACGATCCGGGCACCAAATGACTCCACCACCGCCGCCAAAGGGGTCATATAGATATTAAAAAGGGTCGGGCTCAATATAGAGCCCTGAGGGACCCCGACTCCCAGAGGCGGCATTACAGCGGTGTCAGATGATGTCCAGATTGTTTGCCGGCGGCCGGCCAAGAAGGACGAAAACCATTTGAGCACCGTCCCCCGCAGGCCAATCTGAAAGAGTCTTGCGAGCAGGCCCTCATGGGGGACGGTGTCAAAAGCCGCCGACAAGTCCAACAACACCAGCATGACTTTGCCCCCGGTATCCAGCACCCCTTTAATGGTTTCCGAAACCTCCAGGAGCGCGGTCTCGGTGCTGCGATTTGAGCGGAAGCCCGACTGGGAGTCATGCAAGATCTCATGGGACTCCAAAAAATTGGAGAGCACCGACTGAACGTGCTTCTCCAAAATTTTTACAAGAGCCGGCAGCAGCGAAATTGGCCTGTAATTGGCTGGAGCTTTCGGGTCAAGTCCCGGCTTTTTAAGCAACGGGATGACCATTGCCTGCTTCCATGCTGGCGGCACCTCTCCCAAACTCAACGAAAGGTTGAGAAGAGGGTGAGCCAGCTGATTAACCACCTCCGCCAATTTACCCAGGAGCTTAGCTGGGCAGGGGTCAAGCGGAGACCCAGATTTTAAGTTGCCCATAAGCGCTACGGAAGCGGAGGCTGGCAGAGAAGGAAACTCAGCCAATATGGCGCCCTGCATAACTGGGGGAAGCGTACCCGCCTCGGGCATCGGCAAAGTGACCGATCCACTCGATAGAAAGGAGTCCTGGATGAGTTTGATCTTGCCTGTGAAAAAACACGCAAGATCCGCCGCCCAGGATTCTGCGGGGCCCTCTTCCGAGGTGGTAGTCCGAGGTGAGATGAATTCTCGAACAATAGTAAAAATCTCCTTACTAGAGTTTGACGCTGCATCGATTCTCCCCGCAAGATAGGCTTTTTTTTCGAGGCGAATGTCCCGGTGGTAAGCTCTAACCACAGCCTTATAGGCAGACCTGTCCTTACTGTCGTAATGTGCCCGCCAGGCCCTTTCGGCTACCTTGCACTGCTGCCGCGTAGCCCACAGAGCAGTGGTAAACCAAGGGGCCGAGACCCGCTTAGGTGTCGGGCGGGGGGGGAAGAACAGGGACCAGGTCATTCAGCCTCTCCGTCAGCCATTTTTGCAGGGACTCCAAGTCTCTCTCTAGCTCGCCAGACAAAGGGCAAGGGTGCGTTGCAGCAGCCTGAGCCAGCATCTCAGGGGTCACCCTGCTAAATGCTCTAGAGGCTCGTCCCCGCTGCTGTGAGACAGGGTTAGGCGCCCTGACATTGCCGCTGATTACAAATTTGGCAAGCCAATGATCCGACCACAGGACCGGAAGAATTTCTTTCACTACCAAAGGAGAAGTCGAGAAGACCTGGTCAAGGGTATGCCCCTTATCGTGGGTCGGGCCCTGCAAATGCGGGGTAAGACCCAGCGGCGTCATAACCTCCAGGAGCTTAATAGCGGCGGGGTCCGACGGATCATCCATCCGGATGTTAAAATCAGCCGCCACTAAGCAGTGTTCTGCTTTCAGGGCTAAACCCACCAACACCAAATCAAGGTCGGCAAAAAACGTCCCAAGCGGAACAAGCTAAACAACACCACATTATCACTAAGCAACAACACACCATCACTCTGCACCATTACAGTATCACTCAACAACAACACAACATCACTCTGAAACACTACAAACAACACTCTGCACCAATACAACACCACTCAGTACCACCACAGCACTACCAAACCAACAGATATCGACACACCAGCATCACTCAACACAACTCCAGCATCACTAAGCACCACCACACACAAGAACAACATTACTCTGCACCACCACATTACCAGTCAGCACCAACACATTCACACTATGTGCCAACACAATAAAAAAATCAACTATCACAGTAACAAACAGCTCAACAGCGTCAAACAGCACCACTACAAAAGTATGTGCAACAAAACAATGCTAAGTTGTGCTGCTGAGTGATGCTGTTCTACTGCTAAATAATGCTTCAGTGATGTACTTTGATGGTGTTGTGGTGCAGGGTGTTCCTGTTGTGGTGCTGAATGATGCTGTGGTGATGCTAGGTGATCCTATGGTGTTAGTGAGTGATGCTAGTGTGTTGGTGAAAGTTGCTCTGGTGGCGGTGAGTGATGCTAGATATGCTGCTGACTAATGCTAGTGTTGTGCTGAGTGATGCTGGTGTTGCACTGATGCTGTGGTGGGGCAAAGTACACCACCACAGTAACAGGGTACAACAGAACAGCATCACTCACCATTACCATAGCACCACTCAGCACCACAACAGCAGCACTCAGCACTAACACAGCACCACTCGTCAGCACAACATTATCACTAAAGAACACCACATTATCACTAAGCACCAACACACCGTCACTCTGAACCATTCCAGTATCACTCAACACCACAACATCACTCTGCAACAACACAAACAACACTCTGCACCAATACAAAACCACTCAGTACAACCACAGCACTACCACACCAACAATTATCTACACACCAGCATCACTCAACACAACACCAGCATCAACAAGCACCACCACACACCACAACAACATTACTCTGCACCACCACATTATCACTCAGCACCAACATATTTACACTATGTACCAACACAACAAAACTATGAACAATGGCATCCCACTAGGTCTGGGCACACTCACGGAGACACTCCTGGAACCCTGGCATGACGTAGGGGTGACCCACGTGGGTGACCTGTTTGCGGAGGGACACCTACTGTCTTTCGAGGACTTCAGAACCTCACAGGGCGTCCCCGGCGGCTCCTTTCTCCTATACGCTGGACTCCGACACTATATCTCACGCAAATGGTCGCCTGACGGGCGGGAGCCTACTGCAAACCCTCTTGTCACAATGCTTTACCTCATGGGCACGGGCGGCCACCTGACAAAGTGGCTCACATCTAGCATTAAATCGGGGAGGGCACTCACACTGTCACCACTACGAGCGACATGGGAGGTAGATATTGGAAGGCCGCTGCGAGACAAGGAATGGGAGCGCATACTTCAGTTCCCCAGGAAGGTAGCTAGGAACCCCAAGTACAAGTTCATCCAGCTGATGTTACTACATAGAGCCTACCTGACACCACACCGACTACATGTGATGTTCCCTGCGACCAGGAACAACTGCCCCCGATGCGATGAGGATGACGCATCACTAATACACATGCTATGGCTATGGCCCAAGTTAGGGTATTTCTGGAACACTGTCCATGACTCACTTGCAAAAGCTGGTACACTGCCCACAATACCCACACTGGAACGTACTCTATTAGGACTGGGGCCTTCGACCCGCACCAGAACCGTGGCGACGCGCTTCTCTGATCTGGCCTTGTTGCTGGCGAAGCGTGCCATCACGATGTGCTGGAAATCGGCTAGACCACCCAACCCAGACATGTGGCGGGCGGAAGTAGTGCGATGGGGGAAAGCGGAGGGCGAAGCACTACAAAGAGAGGAGAGCAGGGGCCTCCGGAAAACACCGATCTCACTGGAATGGCTTGACACCTTGGGGGTCTTTGAGGCTGGCAATGACGAGGGTGAAGAGGAGACTAGCGAATAGCCGCTTAGGGTATTACTGTGCCCCGACCCAAACCCCCCCCCTCCGCCCCTCCCATGCACTACCGCCACTGCCTACGGTGCACTGCGATTGGGAACGGGTACCCCCGACCCATCGCTCACACTACCCCACCTTACCTGTGTGTAAGCCTTGTACTTTGTTTCAACACGTTGAGTGTGGCCCACATGTAGATACAAGGATAATCAAGTGGATGAAATGGACACTTGTAACAATTCTAAACCATTGGTTTAAAATACTATGGTATCCTCAAAAAACTCAATGTGTGTTGGTAGTGCGGTATATATCTTTCATCCGCCCCTGCATTGTAGTTTTTGGCAGTTATCATCGGATACCATAGAAAGTGGTGGGTGCCTGCCTCATCCAGAGGCTCTTCTGGTCTAGATTGCAGTGTCCAGAGATGAAAATGGAGGGGGGGAGGATAAGTGCAAAATAAGAAAAGGATAAAATAAGATCGACACCTAAAAAAAAATGTTTTAATGGGTTGGTGAAGATCTTGTTAATTAAAATAGATGAGTACTTTTACTAGATCGAGTTACTAGATCTAGAAGTGTGGATTCCCAGAATGTGTCGACATGTTTCAGCCCCCTCTGGCTCAAAGGAGTCTGTGGGGCTTTCGTCAGGACAAAAATGACATACAAAACATAGAATTTACTCACACATTTTGTGAAGTGGTATTGAAAAGAGGGTAAACATTGACCACTCGGAACTTTTTAACCTGAAAAAGATATAAACATAAACATAGACATGTTGTACAAATGTTATTATCCTCAAGACTCATACTGCTGAGTTGGGTAGGGGTAAAGGCTGCAGAGTTAGCTGTGGTCTAATCTGCTGGATGGATGTCTTATTAACACTATGAGCATGTAAATTCACATGGTGAGGAGAACCGTGTCAAGCAGAGGAAAAAGTAGCAAAAGTGAACACTTATCAGGGCACAATATGATTGCTGTGTAATATGCAAATATCCTTGATGGAGGTTTTGTTGCCTAAATTGTATATATTGTATATAAGTTCCTCCTAATTTCGTAGATATAAGAGGAGGAAGATACATACATCTCTAGACTTTGCTGGTGGTCTAGCGCTTGTTATCCTTTGATGTAAAAGGATTCTACTCCTGCGTCAGGATTCTACTTCTATTGTAATATCAAGAGGCTTCTACCTCGAGAAAATTGTGCAGGCAAATAAGGGGAACAACGGATTAGCACTAGTCAGTACTTAACACACTGGCATAAATAGCGTCTAGCCGACGGTAGCGCTATCTTAGTAGATGTTACACTGTTACATTATAGAATACGAGCTCGGAAATGCTATGCAGTTCCTACGTAATGGGATGCTCGCTGCGCGTTAGAAAAAATCACTCGTGGAGAAATCACTTCTTAGGAAAAAACAGAGCGTTCGACTCACTCGCACAAAAACAACTTATTTTAGTCTTACCCCGAGTTGTATGGAAATGCGCTTTCATCAGGGGTGCCCAGAGCTGCAAAGAGGGGGGGTTAAAGAAAATGTAAGCGTCTCCTTACCAATGTGGAAGCAAGTTACTTTCCTGTGTAAACGGAGCCGCCTTTACCCGCGTGTGATGCTGTATTGCCGCTTCTGCTGACTCTGCCCCCGGATGTGGAACACACGTCAGGGGGGCGTTTTAAAGCGGTGTGTTCTCATTTGTTTTAGAGTGGAACTGTAACTTTATTCACCACGTAGAGCAGTGAACAAACGAGCAAACGATGATGGTGAGACTTAGTTAGTGTTGTGGGAAGGCAAAAAATCAGTCTTCACGATCTCTGTTTGCTGGAAAAAAGATAAACTTAGCGCTGAGGGTTGCAACATGAAGTATCAGCCAAGCTCAGAAAGACATGTATATTATGTCTTAAAAACATCATGATTTAAAGCGATATTTTGAGCAGAAATCACTGCAAAGCTCAGTGTGGACATCTTTGTAATGTCTTAAAGAACCAACATGGTCTTAAAAGCGATATTATAGAGCGGGGATGAAATAGACTTAGAAAGGACAGATTGAGGAGTTAATGAACTGCAAACTGATGCCAGGGTATGTTATCATTCAAACCCACAATGTTGGTTTTCAAACGGTCTACCCATCTCTGCTCTTTTTCGTAAAGTTTTTTCTCAGCATTGGCATTTTTTTCAGTGAGCATTTCCAATTACAGTCCATCTGATGTCATCACAGGAGTGGCCAGCTTCAATGAAATGGGCACAGAGTTTGGTAGTGGTCTTTTTGAGACGGATGTTACTTCTGTGTTCTCCTATTCTTGTTTTGACCTTTCTGCAGGTCATCCCTATGTACAGTTTTTTACATGGACAGTTGGCCATATATATTACATGGGAGGAGTTGCAGTTCGTGTGTTGTTTTTGGGTCCATAGGAGAGTCTCTGAAAGTTGTAATTGTTTGGTGTGAGTTGTAAATTTACAAGCTGTGCAATTACCACATGGGTAATGTCCGTTTATTGGTGACATGGTGATGTTTCTGGTTACCTCTTGATTTTGCGTAGTTTTAGGTCGAGTGTGGACCAGAGTGTCCCGTAGATTTTTAGTTCTCCTATTCGCAAACCGAGGTTTTGGCCAGTTGAATTTCCCTGTGTTGAGGATATTCCAATTTTTGTTTATCAGTTTTTGCACCTCATAAGTGGAAGGGCAGAATGTGGTTACGCAGGTCATTAGATCTGGTATGGGATCCTTTTGATAAGTTTGAAGGAGGCATTCTCTAGGTTGATTATTCGCACGTTTCATGCATTTCCGAATAGTTGTTTGAGTGTAGTCTCTCTGTTTCAACTTCTCACTGAGTTCTATAGCTTGGGCCAACGTTGTGGGTTTGAATGATAACATACCCTGGCATCAGTTTGCAGTTCATTAACTCCTCAATCTGTCCTTTCTAAGTCTATTTCATCCCCGCTCTATAATATCGCTTTTAAGACCATGTTGGTTCTTTAAGACATTACAAAGATGTCCACACTGAGCTTTGCAGTGATTTCTGCTCAAAATATTGCTTTAAATCATGATGTTTTTAAGACATAATATACATGTCTTTCTGAGCTTGGCTGATACTTCATGTTGCAACCCTCAGCGCTAAGTTTATCTTTTTTCCAGCAAACAGAGATCGTGAAGACTGATTTTTTGCCTTCCCACAACACTAACTAAGTCTCACCATCATCGTTTGCTCGTTTGTTCACCGCTCTACGTGGTGAATAAAGTTACAGTTCCACTCTAAAACAAATGAGAACACACCGCTTTAAAACGCCCCCCTGACGTGTGTTCCACATCCAGGGGCAGAGTCAGCACAAGCGGCAATACAGCATCACACGCGGGTAATGGCGGCTCCGTTTACACAGGAAAGTAACTTGCTTCCACATTGGTAAGGAGACGCTTACATTTTCTTTAACCCCCCCTCTTTGCAGCTCTGGGCACCCCTGATGAAAGCGCATTCCCATACAACTCGGGGTAAGACTAAAATAAGTTGTTTTTGTGCGAGTGAGTCGAACGCTCTGTTTTTTCCTAAGAAGTGATTTCTCCACGAGTGATTTTTTCTAACACGCAGCGAGCATCCCATTACGTAGGAACTGCATAGCATTTCCGAGCTCGTATTCTATAATGTAACAGTGTAACATCTACTAAGATAGCGCTACCGTCGGCTAGACGCTATTTATGCCAGTGTGTTAAGTACTGACTAGTGCTAATCCGTTGTTCCCCTTATTTGCCTGCACAATTTTCTCGAGGTAGAAGCCTCTTGATTTTACAATAGAAGTAGAATCCTGACGCAGGAGTAGAATCCTTTTACATCAAAGGATAACAAGCGCTAGACCACCAGCAAAGTCTAGAGATGTATGTATCTTCCTCCTCTTATATCTACGAAATTAGGAGGAACTTATATACAATATATACAATTTAGGCAACAAAACCTCCTTCAAGGATATTTGCATATTACACAGCAATCATATTGTGCCCTGATAAGTGTTCACTTTTGCTACTTTTTCCTCTGCTTGACACGGTTCTCCTCACCATGTGAATATACATGCTCATAGTGTTAATAAGACATCCATCCAGCAGATTAGACCACAGCTAACTCTGCAGCCTTTACCCCTACCCAACTCAGCAGTATGAGTCTTGAGGATAATAACATTTGTACAACATGTCTATGTTTATGTTTATATCTTTTTCAGGTTAAAAAGTTCCGAGTGGTCAATGTTTACCCTCTTTTCAATACCACTTCACAAAATGTGTGAGTAAATTCTATGTTTTGTATGTCATTTTTGTCCTGACGAAAGCCCCACAGACTCCTTTGAGCCAGAGGGGGCTGAAACATGTCGACACATTCTGGGAATCCACACTTCTAGATCTAGTAACTCGATCTAGTAAAAGTACTCATCTATTTTAATTAACAAGATCTTCACCAACCCATTAAAAAAAATTTTTTAGGTGTCGATCTTATTTTATCCTTTTCTTATTTTGCACTCTTCCCCCCCCCCTCCATTTTCATCTCTGGACACTGCAATCTAGACCAGAGGAGCCTCTGGATGAGGCAGGCACCCACCACTTTCTATGGTATCCGATGATAACTGCCAAAAACTACAATGCAGGGGCGGATGAAAGATATATACCGCACTACCAACACACATTGAGTTTTTTGAGGATACCATAGTATTTTAAACCAATGGTTTAGAATTGTTACAAGTGTCCATTTCATCCACTTGATTATCCTTGTATCCTACCTGGGGAAATAAATGGACATTAATTCCTCCTCCCTACCCTGTTGATTATTTATCCACATGTAGATACTTCATTTATGTGCCTCATTAGAGAGTGTCGGGTGGGATTACTTAGGGGTGGAGGGTGGGACCAGAAATGAACGGGGTTTGTTAGTTTGTTCTAGTTCGTCAACATCGACAAAATGGAAAATCAAAGTCACTCTGTTTCTATATATGCTTAGAGCAGCCGCATACATGTGCCAGCAGAATTTACAATGTAATTATATGTATGAAGTTGTATGCTATCACTGCTCTCAACACTATGCTAATAAACAGATTTAAAAAAAAAACAAAAAAAACTATGAACAATAACAGTAACAAACAGCACAACAGTGTCAAACAGCACCACTACAAAAGAATGTGCAACAAAACAATGCTAAATTGTGCTGTTGTGCTGCTGAGTGATGCTGCTCTGATGCAAAATGATGCTGTAATGATGTTCAGTGATGGTGTTGTGCTGCAAAGTGTTCCTGTTGTAGTGCTGAATGATGCTGTGGTGATGCTAAGTGATCCTATGGTGTTGGTTAGTGATGCTAGTGTGTTGATGAGTGTTGCTCCGGTGGCGGTGAGTGATGCTAGATATGTTGCTGAGTAATGCTAGTGTTGCGCTGAGTGATGCTGGTGTTGCACTCGTGCTGTGGTGGGGCTAAGAGCACCACCACAGTACCAGGGTACAACAGCACAGCATCACTCAGCATCACCATAGCACCACTCAGCACCACAACAGCAACACTCAGCACCAACACAGCAACACTCCTCAGCACAACATTATCACTAAACAAAACCACATTATCACTAAGCAACAACACACCATCACTCTGCACCATTCCAGTATCAATCAACAACAACACAACATCATTCTGCATCACCACAAACAACACTCTGCACCAATACAACACCACTCAGTACCACCACAGCACTACCACACCAACACTTATCGACACACCAGCATCACTCCACACAACTCCAGCATCACTAAGCACCCCCACACACAAGAACAACATTACTCAGCACCACCACATTATCACTCAACACCAACACATTACTACTATACACCAACACAACACAACTTTGGACAATCACAGTAACAAACAGCACAACGACGTCAATCAGCACCACCACAAAACTATGTGCAACAAAAGAATGCAAAGTTCTGCTGCTAAGTAATGCTGTTATTGTGCTAAATGCTGATATAGAGGTGTTAAGTGATGCTGTTGTGGTACTAAGTGTTCCTGTTGTGGTGCTGACTGATGCTGTGGTGATGCTAGGTGATCCTATGGTGGTAGTGCGTGATGCTGGTGTGTTAATGATATTGCTCTGGTAGCACTGAGTGATGCTGGATGTGTTGGTGAGTAATGCTAAGTTGTGCTGTTGTGCTGCACTTGCAGAACAATCATACAAAAAATAACACTCTGCAACACCACTGCAATAACAAATACCAACATCTAATAACTACAAAAAATATACTGTTACTGAAAATAAAATATTATAAAAATATTCAAAAATAACAACTTAAGAAAGACACTGTGAATAAATAAATACAGTACAATATACACTTTTTCATTCACAGTAATGTCAAAACTATCAAGACATGTAGGGAAAACATCACATAGAATATATACATTGCAGTATATTAATGCAAAGCTACTTTGATACATCAAATCTAGAAAGTACATTACATTAGAAAAGTACATTACAATATATTTCGTCAAAAACACTTTAATACATAGCACAAAATATTTAGCAAAGGTGCAATTAAAAAACAATAAGTACATAAGCAAAATCAAAGAGTGACACCATTGATCAGAGGTATATCCCAATCAATACTAAAAAAGATTGCAAAATATTCAGAAAGGTGTTAATTTATACATTGCACATTTATTAACCAGAAAAAATAAACATCAATACACTAAGTACACAAGGAATACAGAACAAAAATATAGAGATTTCTTCAATAAGTCACATAAAAATAACAAATTTACATACGTTCTATAGGAACTGATTAACAATTAGCCGATCCACAATTTCGTAACAAACATAACTATAACCTAAGAACAAAGGCAAAAGAAAATACAGTCTGGATGCACACACATATAGAAAACATCAGAATCAATAATCCATAGAAAATTTTAGTACAATATTTGAAATATTTACATTTTACTGTCCCAATAATCATCTGCAACTACGTAAGAACTAGACACCTTTGGCACGCCAACATTCGCCAACATCGGGATAATTGCACGTAAACGCACATTGAACGCAAAGCTACATCACTAAACTGAACGATCACATTGCCTAAAAATTACGTAACGAAGTAAACTAAACAAGTTACTAAACATACATTTATATACATTGGTACTTTTATATATAGCACATCCACTCTTTACAAAAGTACTCAACTAAATAATAAATACATACCCGAAAAATAAACATGTCGCTACTTCATAATGTAACCAACCATTAACAAACGGAAAATAAATTTAAATTAAATATAAACACTATCAATAACACATTCAAGAAATGTAGTAAATACATTTAAAACTTACAATTACCTGTCAAACAACGCAGTAACAAGACCGGAAGAACAACACGCCTTTCCCACGCGAAGAATCACGAAGATCTGGGAAATTACCTGATGACGCATGTAAAACGCAACGCTACGTCGCTAAACGTAGCGCTGCGATTGGCTAGAAATTACGTCACGCCCTAAACAGATTGGAAGTTAAGAAAAAACTAGAACGCTAACCACAAAAAACGTCACAAACGTTAAAAGAAAACATAGCGTCCGCAATGTTTATAACCCAAATAATACATACGCGGATTAAAACAATAAAACAATAACATCATACACTTCAATAAAAAAAATTACAAAAACATACACACACATATGTGTAGAGGCAACGTGTACCATGCAGATTTAAGCTTCAAATACTGTACATAAATTAACTGAAGATGACAAAAGTGAAAAATCTCAAAGACAGATGGCGTAGTGTTCAGAATGCTTTTATTTGGTTTTTCATCCAATACAGACTCCAACCTGTACATTGTAGGAAAACACAATATTACCATTTTTAACACTACACAATCTGTCTTAGAAAATAATCACTCCTGCCATCTATTGTTAATTTATGTACAGCATTTGACACTTACATCAGCATAGTATACATTACCTCTCGACATATGTGTAGCACACCACTAATAAACACCACAACACCTACACGCACCAAAAACAGAGCATAACAACACCACACCAGCACTCTGCACCACCACGCAACACCACAGCATTACTCAAACACAACACAGCATAAGTAAGCACAACAAGGTAAATACTAGCCAACACACCAGCAACACTCAAACCCAACACAGCATCACTCAACGCAACATCATAATCACTACACCCAACACCAGCATCACTGTGGTCCACACCAGCATTACTGAGAGCAGCATCACCATCACTTACAACCACTCTACACCAACACAGCAACACTCAGCACCACCAAAGCATCAGGCAAAAATACAACAACACCACTACCCACCACTCCAACATCACTCATAGCCAACACTGCAACACTTAGCACCACCACAACATCACTCAGAAACACCAATTATCACAACAAAAATAATTATGCAACGCCACATTATAAGTACACACCACTACATTAAAAATCTAAACTCACACAGCAACACTCAGCAACACTACACCATCTCTCAGCAAGAAAAACAATATTTCCAGAAACAATTAGATTTCAAACAGTAGAGGAGAATACAAATTAAATTTTAACTAAACTAAAATAAAACAAATCACAATTATGTAATATCACCAACGTTACCCAAAAAAAAAGGAAAGGCCAAATTACAAGCACTAGAAAAGTACGATTACGCCAAAAAAACTAAATAATAAACAAAACAATGTATTCATGTAATGATGGACCAAATAACACGCCAAAAATAAAAGCCACACAATAATAACTTACTAACGAATAAACAACTCATAGAATTCTAATTAAAAGGCCAAATCTGTACATACGCCGAAGAAAATAATCAAGTTACCCAAAAAAAAACAGTTGGAAAAACGAACGGAAGTAAAACACTTATGTTATTAAAAATTCAAGACCAATACTGTGCATACGATACCTGAAATAATAACCCAACACTTACTAAATACATACCGATTCAATATAAGCATGCCAATACTTTAATACATTAAATTATTAATACATAACAGCTCATAAACAAAGGAAAATACCATTAACAAACACAAAAAAATTAAACAAATTCAATAAATGTATGAAATTTACACATTAACAATAACTTTCAATCAATACATTGCTATACATTACATAAAAGTACATTAAAACATTGCACATTCACAATTTAGAAAGTTCAATACATATTTAACTATATACTAAGTACATACGATAACGCAAAAAAAGTAGCTATACACAAATGTCGAAGATTACTATTAAAAAGTCATAATAATGAAAATAACTCTCTACATAATCAATAATACATTCAAATAATACATTAAATACTATTAAAATATAAACTTACCTGTCAAACGACGCAGGAAATAGACCGGAACAACAACACGCCTTTCCCACACGAAAGTTCACGAAGATCTGGGAAATTCCCAATTGAAGCACGTCAAACGCAACGCTACGTCACCAAACGTAGCGCTGTGATTGGCTAAAGATTACGTCATACATCAAACACATTCACAATACACAAAAATACTAGAACGCTAAACACTAAACGTGGAAACACATAGGGTCCGCTATTTAAAAAAAAAAGAAACTTTATAAACAACGTTACAACACGAAACATTAACACACAGAACACATACTTAAAAAATATATACATACACACACATGTTACAATAAAAAAAATACATGCAACACACTAACACTCACACATCACATCTGACAATTACAATAAAATATCACACACAAAGCATAACGCCACAACATATAATACACTAAATAACAAACATATACACAACAGTATTAATACACACCATCACAGCAACACACCAACTCCACTCTGCAACACTCAAACAACACTCAGCACCACCATATCAACATGTCAGCAACAGAACAGCACCACTCACAACTAATACAGCATTACTCACCATCAAAAAAACAAAAGTCAGCACAACGACAGCAACACTCAGTTACACCACAGCAACACTCAGCAAAACACATGCATCATTAAACAACACAACAACATCACTGTACAACACCAGCAACACTCAGCACCAACACAACATCATTCAGCACCACACAAAAAAAATCAATCCACAAAACACCTGAAACAATCAGCGAAACCACATTAACAATACCCATCACAACATTTACTATATGCACAACAACTGCATCACCACAACACCGCTCAACAACACCACAACATCACTCAGAAAAACACCACAAAAAAAGGGACACAACAAAAATACATTATCAATCTTGCTGTCACTGAAACGCCCTTACTCTACTACTCTACCACCCTCACTGTACAGACATCAATCTACCACTTGACCGGACTCACTCTACCGCTTGCACGCCCTCACTCTACCTCATTCACTCTACTGCCCTCACACCCTCACTCTATCCAACATCACTCTGCAACTCAACAGCTCTTCCTCTACCACTCTATCACCCTCACTCTACCACCCTAACTCTAACACTCTACCGCTCTCACTCTACCACCTTCACGCTTTCAATCTACCTCCCTTACGCCCTCAATCTACTACCCTCACTCTACCTCCCACACTCTACCGCCCTCACTTTACCACTCTACCGCCCTCACGCACTCACTCTACAACACACACTATACCTCTCTACCGCCCTCACGCACTCACTCTAATGCTCTCACTCTACTACTATAATGCACTCACTCTACCACGCTCACGGCCTTCACTCTACCGTCCTCACTCTAACACTCTACCTCACACACTCTACCACTATGCCACCCTCACTTTACCACCCTCACTCTACCAATCTACCACCATCACTCTATCCCCCTCACTCTACCACTCTACCGCCCTCACCCTAACACTCTAACGCCCTCACTCTACCGCACTCAATCAACCACTCTACCAACCTCACCCTAACACTCGACCGCCCTCACTCAACCACCCACACTCAACAACCCTCACTCTACAACACTCACTCTTTCCCCCTCATTCTAGCACACTCACTCTAATGCCCTAACTGACTCTACCGCTATCACTCACTATACCGCCCTCTCTCACTCTACAACTCTCACTCACTCTACGAACATCAAACACTCTATCTCACTGACTCACTCAATCGCCCTCCCTCACTCTATCGGCCTCCTTCACTAAATCGAACTTCATCACTCTACCGACCTCCATCACTCAACCATCCTCAAACACTCTATCGCCCTTCCATCACTCAATCACCCTTCCTCACTACATCGCCCCGTCTCACTCTATCGTCCTCAAACACTCTGGTGCCCAACATCACTCTACCACCCTCCATCACTCTATCACCCTCCCTCACTCTATCGCCCTCACTCTATCACCCTCCCTCTAACCCTCTCCCTCTACCGTCCAACCTCTGTCGCCCTCCCTCTATCTAACATCCTCCCTCTATCTATCTATCACACTCACTCTAACTAGTGCAACAACATAGCATCACTCAGCACCACCACAGCATCACTCAGGGGCACCACACATCACTATGCGCAACAACAGCATCATTCAAACGCCACAGCATCACTTTTAGCCAAAACAACATCACTCACAGCAACAACACCATCAATATGTCCAACAATTCAACAACAACTTGTTCAAATATTTACTACCAATGTTTCAAAATTTATTAAAAATGTCAGAAAAATATGATACATTTTTTCACTTCTGTTCATGTTAAAACATTTTAATTTGTCAGGTCAATACATGAAAGACAGGGGGGAACTATATATTGTACCTTTACTAATGCTATACAAGTAACATGTGCAAATTTTAAAACTATTGCCATTTTTAATATATTAAATAATACTTTTAATTTTAGCAAAAAAGAAACAAACATTTTCAACACCAAAAACTCAAACTTTTCTATTGCGAGACCTATTGCATTTCCAATGCTTGTTTGTATTAGTGTCGTATTAGTTGACATGGAGGGTTATGTAGACATTTTCAACATTTGAAACTGATGATACAAGCAGTGGCGGCTTCTCCACTAGGGTGGAGGAGTGTCGTCCTACTGCTTTTTAGCAGTGAGGATAAGGAAAAATAAAATGATAATAACTTGCGTTATTATAATTTTATTTTGTCCTGATGTCCAGCAGACTTGTGGGGCAGCCAGCTATCATGACAGGAGCAGGGGGAGTGGTGAGCACACTGTAAGTGCGCATTCATTTTTGGTCGGCGGTTTCGGGCCAGCCAAATATTCATGCTCATTTTGGATGTTCTCCACGCAGTCTGCATCACAGCCTGCGTGGAGAACATGCCCAGTCTCCCAGCGCCTGAGTACCGAACCACGCCGCTCAGACCAATCCCAATGCTACAGTGATTGGCTGACTGGAAACCTGGGTGTGCTTCCTGTATCGAGCAAGGGACTATGGAGGAGAGACTTTGCGAGGAAGCAGTGATAAGGTAAGTTCTTTTCTTTTTTTTTAACCCGCTTACCCCAATCCCGTTCCACACTCCTGCCCCTACCCCAATCTGTGCTTGCCGCCACTGGATCCAAGGAGAACTCTTCATTGTTGCTTTATTTGTGATATTTGATGCCCCAACACTGTTCGATTTGCACATGCATTACATATCCATTGCCCTCTTTGGCACAGTAATGTTTTATTGTACTTTGAGTTTTGTTTTCTTTCCTTGTCATGCATTTTTTTTTAATTTTGAAAAAATGCCAGTCTATGTTACAAAAAATACACACAATTGATGGATGGAAAGCAGAAAAAATCAAAACATTCACCCCCACTAAACAGATCTGGGTTAAATCCATCACTCTTTTGCTCACCATGCCACCCCAGTTTAGACCTGGCCGTTGGCAAATCAGTCTTGACCCTGTGTCTCGTGGGAACAGTCCAGCCCGAACTGCCCTGGACCGGAAACAAGCATCCTAGGACCGGTTTCAGGGTTTCACCCCTCTTCAACCAGGATAGCTTGGTTCCAGTGGCACAGTGAGCCCAGGACCCACATCTGGGCATACCTGGCGCACTTATGGCGAGAAAGCAAAAGACACACAATTGATGGACGGAATGAAGAACAAATCAAAACATTCACCCCCAGTCAAGAGATCTGGGTTAAATCCATCATTCTTCTGCTCACCATGT
Source organism: Lissotriton vulgaris (assembly GCF_964263255.1). Taxonomy (NCBI): domain Eukaryota; kingdom Metazoa; phylum Chordata; class Amphibia; order Caudata; family Salamandridae; genus Lissotriton; species Lissotriton vulgaris. Next base: position 2,084,010,451 of record NC_141687.1, read on the forward strand.
CACTCCAGTTTAGACCTGGCCATCTGCAAATCAGTCTTGACCCTGTGCCTCATGGGAATCTATGTTATACACCATCTTGTACTTTCAATGCACTATTTCTTATATGATTTTTTGGATACATTTAAATCTCTAGTATGCATACATTGTTTATAAGGAATATCAAACTGACAGCACGTATTTTGGTTTGCTTTCAACATGTTTTCTTCAACCCCTGCGGACCACGAACGCAACCTGGGAATCATCCTGGACTCCGAGCTCAAAATGGACAGCCAGATCAACTCTGTCTCGTCTCCTGGCTTCCACACCCTCCGCCTCCTACGTAAGACCTTCAAATGGATCCCCCTTGAACACAGAAAGACCGCCACTAACGCCCTGGTCACCGGCAGACTCGACTACGGCAACACACTCTACGCCCTAAAAAACAAAAACCTCTCCCGCAAGCTACAGCACATCCAGAACGATGACAGGAATAGAGGGAATGGTAGTGCATTGCGATGCAGTGCACTTTTTGCTTTAGCCGGTAGTCTCTGGCTGGCTAAACTGTCATGCACACAGAAGGTCTCTCCAACCCAAGCTGCACTTCTGGGTGGAGAGAGCAGGCACAAGCTCTCAGTCTTCCTGGGAGCGCAAATTCAGAGCACTCAAGCCAATCCTGGTGCTGCTCTCACGACATGAGAGCAGCGTCAGAATTGGCCACTTTGGAGGCTCGGAGACTGTGCATGCTAAGAGAGGAGCAGAAGAGTATGACATGGCTGGTTGCAGGTACATTTTTTTAAAGTATTTTTTTAAATTTTGTGCCGTGACCCCGTCCCATTCCCCTCCCTGCCTGTCCGCCCCACCACTCTTACACAACACTGGCCGCTACTGGACAGACCATCAGATTTTCCAGATGGTAAAGCGTCAGATGCACAGATTGTACTGGGCGGTGAATTCCCTAGTCCCCAGACAGCCAATCCCCATGCATACAGACTTGAGTGATTGTAAGGGACATATCCTTCAACCCATGGGCGAGGGATTACTTGGGCTAGAATACGCATAGCATCTCCGAGGGCAGGTAAGTGTGGTGTGGACTCCTCAGCCTCAAGTCACTGTCTGTCCCTTGTATAAAGGGAATTTTGTATCCTTGAGATTACACAAAGGACAAGCCTGTCCTCACTATTCTACTGTTATGAGATCTACAAAAAATGGCTGTAAATATCTACTATACTTTCCTGTGCCGTATTCAAAAGCTGTGAATACCTATCAGTAGGAGAACCTGTCAGACTGGTGGAACGGGCCAGGGGTGAGCAGCCAGTTGTACCTAAAAAGGACATGATTTGAGCATTGTACTGAAGAGACTTCAAAAGCTGTGTAAAACAGAAATTTTGAAATGGTGGGAGGGTACATATCTCCGGACCTATTTGGATAATAGCATGATCCCCAGAGGGTAGAAAATTTACACTGCACTCTTTTATGACTCTACCACTACCAAAATGTTTGAAAAATGGGCTGCAAATTCAGCTAATAGCTCAAGAGTGATGCTATAAATCCTTATCAAATATGCAATGCATGACAGAAACAACATCATGAAAGAAATAGCAATCATTGGAGAAGGTCCTAAATCGAGACCAGCAGGGGAACCATTGAAGAATTCCCATAAGAAATGAAAGGTTGATGTGGATCACTTGAGAACGAGATAAAGCTACACAAATTCCATAAGAACTGCCAATACTATGAGAGCAGTCACATTCTCAACTATATTCACAGTTACGATGATCTATTTGTTACATGAAATGAAGAAGCACACACAAGGGACCACAGTACAACACTGCTTCAGAGTTAGGTTCAGACACCGATGGTAACACGGACACATCCGTAGAGAGTATTGCATCTGAACCTGAAGCTAATCTCAAGCCAACTACTTTTTAAGAGGAGCATCATCTGTTACAGGTAAGAAGGATAACAGAGGAAAAGTGTATATTAACACATACCCAGAATATCCGAAGCCTTGGACTCCATTGTATTCGTATATCCATATTAGGATCTCGAAACATTAATTACACTGAGGAAATCCAGAGTCCTAACATTTGAGAATTTGTCCAGTAAGGGTTCCATTATAGAACTAGCAATTACTTGCTCTAAATTGGTTGGACTACTCTTTGAGTCTGGTCACGTATGAGGGACACTGTTTGTTTTCTTTTTGTACTTCCCCTGGTCTCAGACCGATATGGCAAGGGGGCCTCCTTTATTTTTTCTGTCAATACATTATTGAAGACAGTACAGTCTACCAACATGCATGGAGACTTGAAGTGCGATCAAATAATAATGTGATTGTTGACATAGCGACCATATCAGAAGCAGTGATGACACCAGAAACTCAAAAAATATTCAATGAGACAATACCGCTTGATAATCATGGTAATGAACAGGCGATTATACTAAATGATAACAGGATCATGAATACAGAGCTACAAGATAATAGCACAGATGGAATGAGAGAAGTAATGAATTTAATTCCAGGTGGTGTAGCTAACGAGAATAGGGATGTAAGCACTAATCCAGTGATTAATCTCTCGAATTACAACCTTACAGCAACAGAATTGTCTATCTTAGCCAAAGGGCTAAGTTATGTACCTATGACACTCGTGAATAGCTTTAACACCAAAACAGAGTTACATCGCTTTTTCAGAAAGATAAGGCTGAGACACTTTTTTGATAAAAACCCTAATCCCACATATGCGAGTAAAAGTGGTGCAACTTCATTACGCACTCCCTCAACTTTTTCACCACCTACACATTTGATGTCCAGTAAGGTGCTTGCGTTTGAACAGGTGGTGTTGCGGGATGTTCTCAAACTATGTGAAAAATAGAAGTACATCAAACATAATATCAGTAAAGAAGAAATGTTAAGCCTAGAATTCCTGAAACACAATCAACTAGTGGTAATAAAACCAGCCGATAAGGGTGGCTGAATTGTAATTCAGAATAGAGAGGACTATGTTGAAGAAATACAGAGTCAGTTGCAAATAGATGAAAATTACAGATGTATCCCTGGATATCCCACAAGAGAAGTATCCAAATGAATACATGGCTTGACCACCAAGGGACTAGAGGAAGGATTCCTCAGTGAGTTGGAATTTGGATATTTGAATAAAAAAGAGCCAAGAATTCCAACTATTTATACACTTCCTAAAGTGCACAAAAATAGGGACAAACCTCCAGGTAGGACAGATAGTGTCCGGATGTGGCTCAGTATTGGAGCTCCTTTGTTGGTATATCACATTTTTTTATGACCATGGGTGCCCAAGACTAAGTCTTACATCCGTGACACTATGGAAGTTGTAAACAAAGTAGAAGGTTTCCCCTTTGACAAAGAAAGGCAACTACTGGTCACCCTCGACGTGGCTTTGCTATATACTAGCATTCGACAAATCGAAGCTTTGGAGATAGCTTATGATGCCTTAGAACAAAGAGAAAGACCACATCCGCCCTGATACCCTCGGAAGCAGACGCTCCCCACGACCCCTGGTCCCACCTGGGTATCGTATCTTACTGCACTCTGCTGCCGATTTACCCTTCATATTACAATTTTTACCGGTGCCTGCGCTGCACGCTGCACTCTGCTGCCGATTTATCCTGCATACTATAATTTTTCCTGGAGCCTGCGCTGCTCGCATTTCCTCCTCAGCTGCATCTGCCATAATTTAGTAGACTCTCAGCTGTTGTGGTGTGGTGCTCGCTTTGTGTGCCCTCATTGACTTGCATTGCCTCCGCATTGATTAGTAACGTGCACAGCCTGTCCCGGTTTCAACTCGCCAGCCATTTTTGTTGTTGTTGTGCATAGGAGCCCGGCCCCTCCACCACGATCCCGCCTCCCAGCTGATCCTCCCTCCCACTAAGTGCCTTGCCTCCCTCCGTTGTTTGTTTGCGCTGTGTCCGCCCTGATAACCTCGGAAGCAGACGCTGCCCACGACCCCTGTCCCACCTGGGTATCGTATCTTACTGCACTCTGCTGCCAATTTACCCTGCATATTACAATTTTTACTGGTGCCTCCGCTGCACGCTGCACTCTGCTGCCGATTTATCCTGCATACTATAATTTTTCCTGGAGCCTGCGCTGCTCGCATTTCCTCCTCTGCTGCATCCCCCATGATTTAGTAGACTCTCAGCTGTTGTGGTGTGGTGCTCGCTTTGTGTGGCCTTATTGACTCGCATTGCCTCCGCATTGATTAGTAATGTGCACAGCCTGTTCCGGTTTTGACTCGCCAGCCATTTTTGTTGTTGTTGTGCATAGGAGCCTGGCCCCTCCACCACGATCCCGCCTCCCAGCTGATCCTCCCTCCCACTGAGTGCCTTGCCTCCCTCCGTCCTTTGTTTGCGCTGTGTCCGTCCTGATACCCTCGGAAGCGGACGCTCCCTACGACCCCTGGTCCCACCTGGGTATCGTATCTTACTGCACTCTGCTGCCGATTTACCCTGCATATTACAATTTTTACTGGTGCCTGCGCTGCACGCTGCACTCTGCTGCCGATTTATCCTGCATACTATAATTTTTCCTGGAGCCTGCGCTGCTCGCATTTCTGTGGAATTTTAGTTTGCGGGCTAAACATCGTCTGCGCCAGCTTGTTACCCACGTACAACATGCATAACAGCCATTTTAGGTAACATGGTCTCTCTGTCCACGATCGACCGCCAGCGCGCCCTCTGACCCAGCAAGCATCCTCCGCGCACCCTGGCTCCCCCTCCCTCCCCCTTATGAGCATAACCCTTCTGCATGACCCTGTCCTTGGGAGTCACACCAGCGCCTGACCAGCACCTCCTCTCCTCCCATGAATGCCCCTCTGTTGATAAGCCTTCCCTCCGCGCTCAATTGTCCACGCGGCATGAATACCACTCCATTGATGACCCCTTACCCCGTGTCCGACTGTCCACACAGGTCCGAGGCCACCGCCTAAACCAGGAGATACCATTTACTGCCCCTCATTGTATGGAGTCGCCCCTCTTCAAAGGACACGCTGTTGATCAGGGCCTCCCCACCCCCTGGGATATGATCAGGCGCACACATCCTAAGACTTGGCGAAACACTCAGCTGCGTGATGACCCCCTCCTCTTATCAGCGGGTTGAGGACCTCTATTGTAAAGGTATATGGGGGTGGGATTGACACGAGGATTACGGGGATGTCTTTTTTCTTATTTCACAATGTTCTGATTGTAATAAAGAGAGATCACATGCCATAAACCAGTGTATAAGAGGCCAGGCCTCCGAGAGGCTGTTAGAGCACCTCGAGACGATACCTTGTTGTCTGATCTGATGTGTTCTGCTCCGTCGGAATAAAACTTCTGTTTCCTGCCTTCTGGTCTCCGGCGCCTGCCTCATTGCTTGGTAAATTTGAATGGTACGAGGGCGGTTAGCGCCGGGCAAATCTTGAGAAAGGTCCTAGCCCTACCTTTTTCCACATTTCCTCCTCAGCTGCATCCGCCATAATTTAGTAGACTCTCAGCTGTTGTGGTGTGGTGCTCGCTTTGTGTGCCCTCATTGACTCGCATTGCCTCCGCATTGATTAGTAACGTGCACAGCCTGTCCCGGTTTCGACTCGCCAGCCATTTTTGTTGTTGTTGTGCATAGGAGCCCGGCCCCTCCACCACGACCCCGCCTCCCAGCTGATCCTCCCTCGCCCCTCCCCCTCCACTATCCTCATATGACTGATGCATCTGCGTGCAGCGTTCACGCGCAGCCGTCGCGCCCCATGGGGGCTGAAGGTGCGCCAAAGGTAAGCCCGTCTACGCCCGTCCGCGCCTGGACCGTGCCCAGCGCCAGACCCCCTGTCCCCCGCAAACCGCACTCCTCCAGCATAATGTATGCCGCCGCCACCCTCCTAGCCCTTAACCCCGGACGCTCACCACAATGTTACGAAGCTGCCCCGGGACATACTGTAGAAAAAGGTAGGGCTGATGGCCTTTTTCAAAGTTGCCCGGCGCTAACCGCCTCTATACCATTCTAGTTATCAAACAAAGAGGCAGGCGCTGGAGACTGGAAGGCAGGAAGCAGAAGTTTTATTCCGACGGAGCAGAACACATCAGATCAGACAACAAGGTATTGTTTCGAGGTGCTCTAACAGCCTCTCTGAGGCCCGGCCTCTTATACCCTGGTTTATGACATGTGAGCATTCTTTATTGTAATAAAAGACACTTTGAAGTATGAATGACATCCCCGAAATCCCCGTTTCAGGCCCATCCCACACGTATCTACAGTAGAGATTGCCCCCCCCCCCCCACATACAATAGGAGGGGGCTATCTCGCAGCTGGATGTTCCGCCAATTCTTAGAGTGTGAGCGCCTGATCGGATCTCAGGGGGTGGGGAGGCCATGATCAATAATAGCTCCTTTGAAGAGGAGCGACTCCATACAGCAGGGGGGGGCAATAAACTGTATCCTCCAGCTAGGTGCTGGCCTGGGACCCGTGCAGACAATCGGGCTCAGAGGAAGGGGTCGTCAAAGGAGAGGTATTCATAAAAGGAATGGTCCGCGTGGACAATTGAGCGCGGAGGAAGGGTTCATCAAAAGAGGGGTATTCATGAAAGGAAAGGAGGTGTTGGTCAGGCGCGGGTGTGACTCCCAGGGACAGAGTCATGCAGAAGGAGAGGGTTTATGACTTGTGCATGTGAGAGTTGGAGCAGCCAGGGTGCGCGGGGGATTCTCGCAGGGTCAGGGGAGCGCGCTGGCGATCGATCGTGAACAGGGAGACCATGGTACCTAAAATGGCTGCCGTGCATGTTGTACGTGAGTGACAAGATGGCGCAGATGATGTTCAGTCCGCAGACTAAAATTCCACAGTACCCACGGCCCCTTCACCTGCCACTCCTGCAAATTTACCAGCTTCAAAACCCACACCATTTCCACGAACCCCAAACACCACTCCGACTCTAACCACCTGAAGTGCATCCTGCTGAACACCCGCTCGGTCCACAGACACGCCACTGAACTCTGGGATCTACTCGACACTACATCACCGGACGTCGCCTTCCTTACTGAAACATGGATGAACGCATCATCAACACCCGACATCGCCATAGCCATCCCGGACAATTACAAGATCATCCGAAAAGACCGCATCGTCCAAACAGGAGGAGGCATAGCCATCGTCCATAAGAACACCATCAAAATCACGACCAGCTCCGACGAAAACCTTACAACCCCCGAACACCTCCACTTCCAGATCCACACCGACCCTAGGACCACACTCAGAGGCACCCTCATCTACAGGCCTCCAGGAACCCGTAAACAATTCAGCGAAGACATCACTGACTTCATCAGTCCACATGCCCTCGCCTCCGAGAACTACATTCTACTAGGAGACCTCAACTTCCACCTGGAAAAGAAAACGACAGCAACACCACCACCCTTCTTGACAACCTGGCCAATCTCGGCCTCAAACAACTTGTTGACACCCCCACCCATGTAGCCGGACATACGCTCGACCCAATCCTCACCTCCAGCAAACACATCTCCTTCGATCGCACCACAGCTCTCCATTGGACGGACCACAGTTGTGTTCACTTCAGCTACAAAACCACCTCGACCCACAACCCCCCACAACCTATTCCCCGAAGAAAATGGAACAAAATCACCACCGACCAACTCCTCACATTGCTCAACCAAAACCCACCCGCTCTCTCATCGGACCCAAACCAAGCTGCCATCAAATTCAAACAATGGATCACTCACAGCGCTGACAAATTAGCACCCTTGAAAAACCATCACACCAAACAAGACAGCAAAAAGGCCCCCTGGTTTAATGATGACCTTAAGAAATCCAAGAAGCTACGCCGTACTTTCGAGAAAACATGGAGAAAAAACCCATCCACCGACAACATGACCACCTTCGAGGCAGCCACCCGCAAACACCACCAGCTGATTCGATCCACCAAGAAATCAGCATTCAAGAATCGACTCGACAACAACGCCCATAACAGCAAGGAACTATTCAACATCGTCAAAGAATTCACCAACCCCACCGCAGCCTCAAACTACATCACTCCCTCCCAAGACTTCTGCGACTCGTTATCCTCCTTCTTCTACAACAAAATTGCCGACATACATAACAGCTTCAAAAACAATTCCAACGAACAATCCTCTCCACCCCCCTCAGAACCTAAACCGCCCTCTAACAACCTCAGCGCCTGGAACCCAATCACCACTGAAGACACCGTCCGCCTAATGAATTCCATCCATTCTGGCTCGCCAACCGACCCATGTCCCCACCACATCTTCAACAAAGCAGACTCCATCATCGCACCCCATCTCCGTGATGTCATCAACTGCTCCTTCAACTCTGCTACCTTCCCAGAAAACTGGAAACACACCGAAGTCAGCGCCCTCCTGAAGAAACCCACAGCAGACCCCTCTGAACTTAAGAACTACTGCCCCATATCCCTCCTCCCAGTCCCTGCCAAAGTCATTGAGAAAGCCGTCAATAGCCAACTTGCCGCCTTCCTTGAATCCAACAACTCCCTCGATCCCTCGCAGTCCGGCTTTCGAGCCAAACACAGCACCGAAACCGCCCTCATCGCAGCAACAGACGACATCCGAACACTACTGGACAACGGAGAAACAGTGGCCCTCATTCTACTGGACCTCTCCGCCGCCTTCGACACTGTCTGTCACAGCACCCTCATACAACGCCTCAGCAACATCGGCATAAAAGGAAAAGCCTTGGACTGGATCATCTCGTTCCTAGCTGGAAGAACTCAGAGAGTCCGACTTCCCCCATTCAGATCAGAGGCCACCGAAGTCATCTGCGGTGTACCACAAGGATCATCACTCAGTCCCACCCTCTTCAACGTTTACATGAGTCCACTCGCTTCCATCGCGCGTCAACACAACCTTAACATCATCTCCTATGCTGACGACACCCAGCTGATCCTGTCCCTCACCAATGACCCTAACACCGCCAAAACCAATCTTCACGAAGGCATGAAAGAAGTAGCCGTATGGATAAAAAACAGCCGCCTAAAACTTAACTCAGACAAAACGGAAGTACTCATCCTAGGATCATCCCCCTCTGCTTGGGACGAATCATGGTGGCCTTCGGATCTGGGCTTAGCACCCATACCCACAGACCACGCACGTAACCTTGGCTTCATCCTAGACTCCTCACTCTCGATGACTAAACAAGTCAACGCCATTTCATCCTCCTGCTTCAACGTACTTCGAATGCTCAAAAAAATCTTCCATTGGATCCCCGCCGAGACAAGAAAGACTGTCACCCACGCACTGGTTACGAGTCGACTAGACTACGGAAACACCCTCTACGCCGGAACTACAGCCATACTACAGAAAAAACTCCAATGCATCCAAAACGCTTCAGCGAGACTCATCTTGGACGTCCCTCGCCAAGATCACATTACCGGCCACCTGAAAGACCTCCACTGGCTTCCCGTCAACAAGAGAATAACATTCCGTCTCCTCACCCACGCACACAGGGCCCTCTACAAACTAGGTCCCGAATGCCTCAACACTCGACTATACTTCTACACACCCACCCGCCAACTAAGATCCTCCAATCAAGGCCTCGCCGCAGTTCCGCGTATCCAAAGAACCACCATGGGAGGTAGATACTTCTCCTACTTGGCAGCCAAGACCTGGAACTCACTCCCCACTCACCTCCGCCTTACACAGAACCACATCTCCTTCAGAAAAGAACTTAAAACATGGCTATTCGATAAATAATGAACCCCCTCCCCAAGCGCCTTGAAACCCTCTGGGTGAGTAGTGCGCTATATAAATTCTTGAACTTGAACTTGAATTGGGTTCCCACCGATTTTATTATCAATTTACTCGAAGTCGCTGTGACAAAGAACTTCTTTATATTTCAAAAAGAGTTTTATTATCAAACAATAGCTGTAGCTATGGGGACAGGCTTCGTCCCGGACATAGCAAATCTGTACATGGACCCTTACGAGGATAGGTTTATTTACAACTCCAATAACCCTTCCATAGAGAATATAACTCTATGGAAACGGTATATTGATGATATCTTCCTAATATGGACAGGAGACTCTATCTTCTTAGAGGCATTTGGGATCTGACTTAATGCCAGAACAAAAGACATACAGCTGACGATGTCCTACAGTGATAAGGAGATCAACTTTTTAGATTTGACCATCAAACATGAAAATGAGAAGTTGTATGCCACACTTTACAGAAATCCCTTAGAAAGAAATACACTATTAGGGTACAACAGCAATCATCCCCTAAATCTTAGGGATAATCTGCCTTACGGGCAATTTTTCAGAATTCGAATAAACTGCTCTCGCAGGATAGATTTCTTCAATGAATTAGACGCATTATTGTCCAGGTTCAATGGAATGGGGCTACCCAAGGAGTCTTCTCAGAAAAGCCAGTAAAAGAGCGTGGTATAGCCACAGAGATTTGCTATTGCAAACGAATGACAGTAAAGGGTCAGACAGTAACTGGATTGTATGTGTTTCTACATTCCATCTCAGAAGTAATTAAATAAAACACATAATCAATCCCAAATGGTCAGTTGTATCCGATGAAATAGGGACAACTGAACCCCCTCTTTTTGCCTTCAAATAAGGACAAAATATCAGAGACAGTGTAGTCAGCTCATACTTAAAGGAAAACGAAAGACCAGATACCAGAACAATGCCTATGTTATCAGCATTGCAGGGGCACTTCAAGTATGGATTCCGCAAAGCATGCAATTTGACTGTAGAGCAGAATGCTTTTTTACATAATGGGAATCAATTCACATTATACCATCACATGAATTGTAACCGTAAAGATGTTATTTATATCATAAGGTGCCCATGTCCTAAAATCTACGCTGTAAAGTAAAGTGCAGGGCACACCGCTAGTGGAACACTTTGGTGAGATGCAACATTCAGTGGATGATCTAAAATGGTGGGTCTTAGAGAAAATTATACACAATCCTAGGGGTGGTTCTTTAACAGCCACCATGAATACTAGAGTGTGTAAATGGATCCATCTTTTGGACGTAGTACAGGGAGGATTAAACAAATTGGAGGAGATTTCAAGACAGATGTCATTGTTATGCACAGGTTAATAAGTCATACATGACCATATGATTCATATATATTGTGTTTCACACTATCATGAACTCTGTATTCAATGGTTCATGCTCCAATTTAAATTTTGAGTATTGTTCTGAATTGTGCATGTTTGAATTTTGTGTTGGTCCATTAGCTAATAACTTGTTATCTCGAAAGGAATTTTGAGGAATAGGGCGACAACTTAGAATTGAATAAATGTAGGAGATGTAATCTGTTTCTTACAACATGTATGTAAAATGCAAACTATGTGAGATTGAACTGAAATGTATGTGGTACATGCATAATGTGAATTACAAATGTAGGAGATGTAATCTGCTTCTTACAACATGTATGAAAAATGCGAACTTCATGAGATTGGACTGAAATGTACGTGGTACATACAGAATGCGGATTACAAATGGGTCCTCTTCCCAAGAGATAGAAAAATGTATATGTAAATTATGATCCGTAATGCATAGAGGATAATTGGTATATGACACAATGATTTAAACCTAGGTTTGAATTCATAACACTTCCTACAATTCTGAAGATGACATCCAATCAAGTTATAGATACAATCATAACTGCTGGGCTACAGGAATTTCAATCTCTGATGCATACATTCAGTAGGCTTGGGACAGATTACTTTTTACACGGTCCCTAAATATTCGCGTTAGAGAGTTTTTTTAAGCCGAACCCCTATTTGCTAATGCGAGGATGAAGTAGGCAGGAACTTTGACATGTTCCACTATAAACCTTGAGAGAGGGCTCTTTTGAGCAGAACCCTTAGCTGGTCAGGTGATGACGCAGCATGTTGCACATAGGAATTCATATTTCGAACGGACGTAGAAACTACAATGACTGTTGTTATAAAATTGGTCAGTTTCAAGCGATCCCCCATTGGGAGAGGACGCTACGCGGCGATGCTGACCGCAAGCAGATTCATGGTAATTTCAGTAACTTTCAGGTCCCACTTTTTTCAGGCGGGTATATGGGAACGTAAATGGAATGACCCAACACTGTTTCCGTACTTTGAACAGTGACGGGTGTGCGAGTGTGTATAAAACTTTTAACACTTACGCGTTGTTTTTTAACTTATGTAGAGCCCTCAGGAAGAATATTCGGGATTCTGTTGACACTGGCACTACGGTTAAGCTATTGGCTAGCCGTTTGAGGTACATTGTGTTCTTAAGTTTTAGGAGGCGCTTGAATTTCACAAACTCTCGTAACTAATGACTTCGTCCTTTTTAATTAAAGGCCACGGGAGCGAATGTCGAAACTCGCCTAATATATTGAATAGACACATCCTCCCAAAATATTGATTGTTCTACACAAGAAGGTCAGTATTTTAATGATCATTATGAATTGGCAATCTGGATGCCTTTTTGTATAAAATGCAAACATGGAGGTTTTCTTTCATTGTAGATGCAAATAACCCCATGATCCACATAACCGACTGAATACTAATATATGGTGACACTTTAAACCGTGCAGACGGGTGTGCGAGTGTGTATAAAATCTTTAACACTTATGCGTTGTTTTTTAACTTTTTGTAGAGCCCACAGGAAGAATATCCAGGATTCTGTTGACACTGGCACTACGGTTAAGCTATTGGCTAGCGTTTTGAGGTACATTATGTTCTTATGTTTTAGGAGGCGCTTGAAATTCACAAACTCTCGTAACTAATGACTTTGTCCTTTTTAATTAAAGGCCACGGGAGCGAATGTCGAAACTCGCCCTAATATATTGAATAGACACATCCTCCCAAAATATTGATTGTTCTACACAAGAAGGTCAGTATTTTAATGATCATTATGAATTTTCAATCTGGATGCCTTTTTGTATAAAATGCAAACATGGAGGTTTTCTTTCATTGTAGATGCAAATAACCCCATGATTCCACATAACCGACCGAATACTAATATATGGTGACACTCTAAACCTTGCAGAAATCAACTTATAGGTTAGTAGTAATTCTTTTTAAAAGAAGATATTTGCCACTGATATATTGTTTTTTATCTAACTTTACACAACTAGGGCCACGTGTTCATTCATTAATAGGGTGTGCACCATCAGGAATGATTGATTCCTATAACAAGAGCGATATCTGAGCTCTTTAATTGAATATACAGTTGGATTCCTTTGGAACCACTACAAAAAGGTGAGCATAATTCATGAAGTCTCACCTTTTCTAAATCATATATTTTTCTGAACACAAGTGGAATAAAAAATGTTTATATATAATTTTTATGCAGGCTACACATCATTTTTGCTTTGTTCTGAAGAAGGCCCGCTTCTTGATGCTCATAAATAGCACAGACCAACCAGGGTCAAAACGTCACGCTCTATTCAGAGTAGGAAAATCCACTGTGACCAGTAGTAAATGGATAAAAAGAAAATATTGGGTCACTTTGAGAGTTTATAATTTTGTTTTACACTGCGTTCTTAAATGTGGTGAACAACTTTTGTATGTAAATATATGTGTTGTGATGTATGCACATCTTTATATGTTGTCTTACATCTTATTTTTGTCTCACATCTTATTTTATTATATTTATCATTGAAAATTTCCATTTAAGAATAAATAACTAGAATTCATAAATTGATATCTGTTTAGATATTCATAACATGTGTTTAGATAAGTTTGGAGAAAATCATTAATTGATATTCTGTCATAATTTAAAAAGAATTTTTTGGCAAGTTAAAGTTCTCGTGCAAGAGATAACTGTGGCAGAACCACTGTTTATGTAACGTAATTGTTCCAGGTTCTGTGCAAAACTGGGTATCCCCATTGTGTAATATTGACTTTAACAAGAGAAATGGGTTGGTGCAAGCTGCCTTCTGACAAGAGCCCCATCACTTGTTTTTTTTTTTACAAATTACCAACTGCTCTGGGGAGCTGCTGCGGGAAAAGGGAAACTGTAGTAATGATGCCACATTTGAGGTTGACCAAATGAAGATGATGACCAGATTCAGAAAATGAGCATAGTCATACTGTATACTTAAAAAGGCCACTGCCTGCATTAAAACTATCAATAGGGATGAGATTATGTTCCAAAACAGGGTATGTGAGACTAATACCCACTGCATCCATCTGATGATGTCAATTAATGGGTGTTTAAAAACCAATGAAGAAAATGATTTCCTTTAATTGGAATATTTTTAGGTGCGATCCTGTCATTGGGAAGATTATTGATGATAAAGCCAGTGCTACCTACTGGAAGAGCTGTCAACAGTGACATTACCCCCAGGAGCATGAAAGAATTTGAGGTACAGTATGGTAGAGGGACTAGGAACATCGCACAGTTCCTCACTTGTAATAGCCAGTATGTTATCTACTGTAACGAGCCACTCACCTGAATCCCAGGCGATTCCAATAGGGCAATCCTAGATCCTTTTATTCCTCTAGGTGGCAGGGAATTACGCTGTACGTGTTGCAGACCCCAAGAGGAAAGGGGGTTGGGATTGAGAGGGCAAACAAGATGCTGTGGTGCTCCTATGTGGCACCTACAGTGGGGTCTCAAGAAGGCCTTTCACCCATCTCGTGCGAACAACTGATCAGAAGAGTATCTGTAAATTGCAAGAACAGTGTTTTAACTTACAATCTAGTTATTAAACAAATCATCAAAATGTATTTATATGTCCTTTGTCCATACCTCAAATTGACATTTAGTGTTCCTGTAAGAAGGCTTGTGTTATTGTGAAATTTTAGCATAGATTCTTAATGAATCACTTTACGGATGTCAACACAATTATCCTGTAGCGTCCTAAGTGTAGCACAAGAAATCTCTGGACACCCACTTATCATGCGCTGAGTCTAGGTGTCCCAGTTGATTTCCATGAGTCAAGCTGGAATCCACCCAAATTGTGCTCTTAGAGGGAACCAAAAGGTTTAATCCGAGGGAGGTTTATTCTTGCTAGTGCAAGAGTCTACTGCGCACTTCAAAAATCGAAGCTTCATTTTGTTTCTTAGAATCTACTGCTATTGAGCTCGAAGAACAAGAAATGAGAACAGTTATGTAGCAAAAATACCTGATGTCAAATTGTTTCTTTTGTTGTCTTTTTCTTTTTCTAGGAAATCCGATGCTGGAGCGGTCACCGGGTCAGGACAGGATCGGGGAGCACCTGAAGTGGAGTACTGAAGTTGGACGGAACAGTATTAGGAAGGGGCTTGGGGTAGGGAAGCAGGTGAGTGCTGGACAAATAATTCAAGCAGGAAACCGCAGTGGTAGCAGCCTTTAAATAGAAGTCAGCTGTGTGTTTCTAGAAGACAACACCAGTTGTTTTTCTGAAGTTGCTCTACATGAGTTTGATTGGAAAGTGAACCTGCCAGGTTCATGGAATGCTAAACTTGAACAGAATAATTAGCCTTGGAGTGCACCTGCTGCTGCCCCACAGTCATGGGATGTTCAGATTGAGCAGAGGAATTAGTCTTGAAAGTTTTGCCTCATGAATTTGATTAATAGGTGCACCTGTCAATGTTACCAAGATTCTGGAGTATCCTTATGGATTTCTAATAAGCAAAATATTGAGTTTAGTTCAGCTGTCTGGGAAGGAACACACAGCAACCCACACCATAGAGAGAACTTGCAATTGGGGGAAGAATGAGGTAACAAGAAAAAAAGGAGAAATGTCTAACTAAATCATAAGGGTATAGAGGGTCATGCAGTGGATGGGACCACAAAATCTACATTCTTGAGTGCCCCTGCAACAAGAGATATGTGGGAACTATGGTTTATGCAGTCAAAAAAGGTTTCTTGAGCACATGAGAGCCACTGATAAGGCAAATCCCTATTATACAGTTGCCAGGCATTTTGTTGAGGTGCAATAACAAGCTGCTGAAGAAAGTGGACAGACTTCGATTCAGAAAAGTTGCACCGCTGGAGAGAAGGGGTGGTGGAACCATTATTGTGGTCATTAGAGACCTATTCTTACATGATTCTATATTGCAGATGAAGAGGTACTAAAGAATTTTTTTTAAAAAGAAGACAGGGAGATCCTCTTCTTTCAGTCTGTGATGCAGTCTATGATGCAGACTATAGGAACATATATCTGGGTTGTGAGGAAGACAGTGTAGACTTTGAGTGTTACTTGCTCATTATGTATACAGTACAATGAATAGTAGGACGAGATTTCAAGTCCTAGATTTGTCCAAATGGAGGCGGGACACTCATTTACAATTGACATGGCCAATGTGTGACACAATGAGTCCTGATAGCAAAACATGACTAACGGAACTGCACATGTCCACATGATGGCCCACTGAAAAGTATTAGAAGTTTGATGGTTCCCTGTGATAGATTCATTTAAAAATGATAATGCATATTGCATAAACAATTATATATTGTCACTCCAGAAATCGACAGGAAACAAAATTAGTTAAAATGACAATTCTCTGCCCAAGGCGCCAACACTGTCATAATGGCCTGATTAGCTAACAACTAATAGCACAGATGATGTGGATAATTTTTAACATAACACCTTTGTTTATACAATAGGTGCGATTATTTTTTAAACACTGTACATTTATATTGCAGGATTGCTTTAAAACTAAATATAGAATACCCCTACTAAAAACTTGTGAGAGTCCTGCTTGATATCTTGTATAACTCTCCTCTTGTCTACACCTTTGACGCAGAGATCGTCAGATCCCATCCTTTCCCCGGTTGTCATATAAATCTATGCGATTTTTCACAAATCTTTGTGCTAATTGACAATTTTGTTTTCTAACTGAATTTATGATGCAGTGATGCTTAAGTCTGAATTTTACTTGGCACAGTAGTGAATTAGCATGTACCTGTTTATAGAAAGGACATTAAATCTTTCGATGAAGAATGCAAACTTTTGTATTCAGTCATTCTCACGGTTGTTTCAGGAAATTTAAGACACATGAAAGTATTTTGTATCAGTCATACAGAGACAAAGAGTTTTCATTTCACTTGTTTTTTAAACAAACCTGGGTCAGCCCCTCTATCAAATCTGCTTAATCTTTGTTTTACACCTTTACATTGCATCTTCTAAGAAAATGGATTATAGAAAAAATGTCAGGCAGTAAATCCCATGAGGAATGATGTTTTCAGTCATCTGCGTATTTTCTGACCTTTTCTATATATTTTTGCCACAGTTGATTTATGTTGACCACTTAAAGAGATGTACTCTACTAGCTCAGCAATATAGGCCCGACGCATATGCACAGAGAACAGCGTAAAGTGCAGTGTATTGAACAATATGCTTTGCAGATGCATCAGTGTTAAGCTGTGTCCTGCCTCTGATAAATAGACCGAACTCGAATTAAGGCTTTGAAGCAGGCAGGGGAAAATACATTCCTTCAAAAATCCAAAACATGAAACTGTAATTCGGTGCATTATATACGGTAAATTACCATCACGGTCTTAACTTAATTTATTGTTTTACAAAAGGTTTCTACTGTAGACGACAAATAAATCATTATTTGTTAACAATAATAAAAATATTCTATATGGTGCTTGCTTATCACTACTTATTTTGCAACCATGTAAACAGGAGGTGATATTAATACTCAACGTTAAGCTATTAAATGTATCAAGTTTGAAAGTATGGAAGACACTTTTGGCCCTATTGCTTATCAAACTAATTATTTGCAGATTCAACACCTCTGTGAAACCTTTACATATTCAGGGGCATATTTACAAGCCCCCACTGACACCACAACGTCACTTTTCACAATGTTGTAGTGGCGATAGGGTCTTGGCCTTATTACAAGGCAGCGTTTAGCCACTCTGCATGGCTTAACTCTGCCTTGTAAATGAGGCTTAGTCACTTAACGTGGCTTAACGCTGTCTTGTTAATAAGGCACCCTTTCACACTATACTTAGAGTGAAAGGGGTGGCGATGGGTCTTGTAGTGGGTGTTCCACCGCAACACCCATTTATTTTGACACTGCCCAATATTTACAGGAAAACCTCGTCTACCCTAGTGCAACAAAGATAAATGTTTAATTTTTCCTCATTTTTGCTGTTTTCATGTATGTTGCATTGTGCAGCACACATGGAACCAGCAGAAATTAATTGTTTTTTATGTATTGGAAGGTGTTGCTCCCTGCACATAAACAATGTTTAAAAAAATTGTGTTTTGCAACTTCTATGTGTGCTGCATTAATCAGCACACATAGAAGTTACAAAACACCATTTAAAGATTGTTTATGATCAGGTAGGGACACCTTCCTGAACATAAACAAGCTACCTTTCCACTATGGTGCAAGGGTGCCTCCATTGGCGCTAGGCAGCTAAATATAGGGCCAGCAAAGGGGAAAATGCCGGGCTACACCATATTGTTGTAAATATGGTACAGCCCTGCGTTTCAGAAGCAGTGGAGCACAGTGTTAAGCCAAGGAGGCTAAAACCTTGCTCGCCACTTTTATTGTAAATATGCCCCTTAGATAGGTTCTTTGAGTGCCCTCATCCCAACAGAAACAACGTGGACATACATTATAACTGTAAAGGGCCATGTGAACACTTTACAAATGATAAAGTACACTTTATTCTTGCATGCAAAAGTTGCACTTCTGGTGCAAGGGTAACACTTGTGTATGAGTGAAACTGTAATGCTGCTCCCCATTCATGTGTTTTGTGTGTATTTGTAAGAAATTGGATTACCAGTTGACAGTAGTGGAAGCCCCACTCAAATAATAACCACAATTCTTGGGAGGGTGAACCATAAAAGTCACAAAAAATAATCTGTGCTTAACCTTCTTATAGCTTGACACACAATCAGTCAGGTTTAACTTAGAGGCAATGTGTAAAATATTTATGCTGCACAAAAACTATTAACAATTACAAACTGAAAATAAAACCTAAGAAAAAATTCCATAGGAATTTAGAACAATAGAGTAAATTGTGATAACTAAAATAACACCAAAATGAAGTAAATCCAATCAGTAAAGCCAGAGTTATGTAACTTTTACATTTTTTTGTGAAATCTAGCATCTAAAAGATCAAAGTGCCAACTGTGGGTATCTGGTTATGTGAGATGGAGTTAAAGTCAGTCGACTGCAATCTAGCATGCTTTGGACACAAGTGTTGGACTGCTCTGTGTCTCTGGTTAACGTCAAACTTAGACAACTTCTTGAAAAATTTACTGAGAAGAGTTTCAGCGAGGCAAGATAGCAGGCAGTCCAAGAATGATTAATCAATGATGGGGAATCACTAGATAAGGTTTCAGTGGTGCCATCAGCGAAAGTTGGAAAAGCTTTGAGGTGAGGAAGCTGGAATTCCAGGCCAAGGAGGTAATCATTGTCAATGGGGTGCTCGTCACCATTGAGCCTGGTGAAGACTTCTACCTTCGAATTTAGAAGTTTATCTGGTGGAGCTCGGACTCACCCAGCAAGATGAGGCTGCAGGCCGCAGTAGTACAAGACTTCATGAGTCTACCACTGAAGGGATGTCCTCCTGAAGAGAATATGCACCTGTGGAGAAGAAGGAAGCGGGAGCAACTGTTGATTCAGGAGATGCACCTTGGGTAGATCCACAGGCTGGTAGGTCTTGGTCCTCTGTTGGTTCTCCATGCAGTTTTTAAAAAAAATGTTCTAAGTCCCAGCTTTTAGGGTTAGGAAGGAGCAATCAATCAATCAATTAATAAAATGTCTTGTAAAGAGCGAGTTTTCACCCATTAGGGTCTCAAGGCGCTGGGAAGGGGACTGCTGATCTGTCGCAGACTCTGTGGTTCAATCGAGGAGCCAGTTCTGAGGTCCTTCCTGAATTGGTGCAGTGACTGTAATTGCCTTAGGTGGAGAGGCAGGGTATTCCAGATCTTTGCTGCAAGGCATGAGAAGGAGCCCACGTGCTCTTGCAAGTGCATGGGCTGGCGGCTAGGGCCGGTTTGGATAAGCAGAGGTCTCTGGTGGGTGCGTGGAATGTGAAGCGGTGGTGGAGGTATGCAGGTCCTGCGTCATGTAGGGATTTATAGGTGTGTGATTAGCTTGCACTCTCCGTTGCACTGACCGTTGCCGAGATCTCTCTCTTTGAACCTGGACCCTTCCCTGCTGAAGCAGCTCCTCGCCGGACCCGCTCCGCGGGTCCCGCTTCGCCGCGTGGTGCGAGGCGCTGTGTGTCAAAGGGGCGCTGTGCCACAGGAATTGGATATCGGATTGGGCAAGTGAGAACAGGCAGGCACAGGGCTGCGAGCGGACCGGCAGGGACTCCAACTACCAGGAGCCCCTGCGTGCGGTCAACCCTCAACACCTGGGTCGCTCTCCCTGATCGCCACGCCCCCTGCCCCAGCAGCGGTGAAAACAGCCTTCGCCTAGATCGTCGTGGGACTTTCCGTTGCACTGACCGTTGCCGTGGTCTCTCTCTTTGAACCTGGACCCTTCCCTGCTGAAGCAGCTCCTCGCCGGACCCGCTCCGCGGGTCCCGCTTTGCCGCGTGGTGCGAGGCGCTGTGTGTCAAAGGGGCGCTGTGCCACAGGAATTGGATATCGGATTGGGCAAGTGAGAACAGGCAGGCACAGGGCTGCGAGCGGACCGGCAGGGACTCCAACTACCAGGAGCCCCTGCGTGCGGTCAACCCTCAACACCTGGGTCGCTCTCCCTGATCGCCACGCCCCCTGCCCCAGCAGCGGTGAAAACAGCCTTCGCCTAGATCGTCGTGGGACTCTCCGTTGCACTGACCGTTGCCGTGGTCTCTCTCTTTGAACCTGGACCCTTCCCTGCTGAAGCAGCTCCTCGCCGGACCCGCTCCGCGGGTCCCGCTTCGCCGCGTGGTGCGAGGCGCTGTGTGTCAAAGGGGCGCTGTGCCACAGGAATTGGATATCGGATTGGGCAAGTGAGAACAGGCAGGCACAGGGCTGCGAGCGGACCGGCAGGGACTCCAACTACCAGGAGCCCCTGCGTGCGGTCAACCCTCAACACCTGGGTCGCTCTCCCTGATCGCCACGCCCCCTGCCCCAGCAGCGGTGAAAACAGCCTTCGCCTAGATCGTCGTGGGACTCTCCGTTGCACTGACCGTTGCCGTGGTCTCTCTCTTTGAACCTGGACCCTTCCCTGCTGAAGCAGCTCCTCGCCGGACCCGCTCCGCGGGTCCCGCTTCGCCGCGTGGTGCGAGGCGCTGTGTGTCAAAGGGGCGCTGTGCCACAGGAATTGGATATCGGATTGGGCAAGTGAGAACAGGCAGGCACAGGGCTGCGAGCGGACCGGCAGGGACTCCAACTACCAGGAGCCCCTGCGTGCGGTCAACCCTCAACACCTGGGTCGCTCTCCCTGATCGCCACGCCCCCTGCCCCAGCAGCGGTGAAAACAGCCTTCGCCTAGATCGTCGTGGGACTCTCCGTTGCACTGACCGTTGCCGTGGTCTCTCTCTTTGAACCTGGACCCTTCCCTGCTGAAGCAGCTCCTCGCCGGACCCGCTCCGCGGGTCCCGCTTCGCCGCGTGGTGCGAGGCGCTGTGTGTCAAAGGGGCGCTGTGCCACAGGAATTGGATATCGGATTGGGCAAGTGAGAACAGGCAGGCACAGGGCTGCGAGCGGACCGGCAGGGACTCCAACTACCAGGAGCCCCTGCGTGCGGTCAACCCTCAACACCTGGGTCGCTCTCCCTGATCGCCACGCCCCCTGCCCCACCCTTTCCCCCTTATTAGTCTACAACGATCCCGCTGCGCGGGAGCGCGCGGGAGGGCGCCGGGAGAAGCCCGGGACAAGGGCGGGACCGTCTGTGGCCGTCCGGGGCCGAAGGAGGCAGGGCTGGGCCACCCCTCTTCCTAGCGCCATACACCATCTATCTCAGTAAGTGACATAGACTCTTCAGCATTATCTAGTAACCAACATGGCAATGACTACAAACACAAGCCCTGCAATCAGCCACTTGATGACTCTTCCAACGGAGCCTGGTCCTCTGGCCATTGGTCCTTTAGACAAATTCTTTTTTAATCGCTCATTGGCAATAGACAAAGAACTAACTTTGGCTGAGAAGCGTGCAGAGCGTAGGTTAACCATCGAGATACTTAAGAACTCCACGGACAAGTTTTCAAATGTAGCCTACCCCACTTTGGTAACCCCCTTATCATCAGTGAACCTCCCAGTCACATACGAACACTCTGAGGTTCAGGGTGATAAAGCAAACAAGAGTGTGGTGGCAGATTCAAATAATCCTTGTGGTAGTAAATCCCATTCATCACCGCACCCTGATTTAGGTCCTCAGGTTACATCGGCCAATCCCAAAATCGGGTTCAAAAGGAAACGACCAGCTTCCGTAAAAAAATGTAAAAAGGTGGTCAGACCCCCACAAAAACTCAGGAAGCTACATAAACTTGTGAACATTGGAAAGGCAGCTAACGAACAAGTTCAAAGTACAGGAAGTGTAATACCAACTATTCCTGTATCCCAGGATAGTCAAGACGTAGTGGACAATTCTTGTACTGTTTCCAATGTACCAAGTAAAGAAAAAGTTGAACTATTTGCAAATGTGCTTCCAGAACTGGAAAAAATGTTTAGACTGCTACTTACCCCTATCGAGGATAGAATTGCTAAGCTCGTAGATAGGTCAAACCACTTCGAGCAGATAACATTAGACAATTTCTATTCTACAAAATCCCTGATTAAAGCAAATAGGGCGGAAGCCAATACAAATCCCCAGGTCGCAAATAACCCTCATGTACAGGACAAGGGTAGAAATCCCCGAAATGCCTCTCCTTTACCTCCCAAACAAAACAAACCTCCAGCTAAAGCCACTGCAAAAACTTCAGATAGGGCTGAGAGAGTGACTGCTGGTTCTGAACCATCGCAGTCGACTTCAACACATCCTACACAGCCCATACTAGCCCAGACACAAAACCCACCGGCCGTTGCAAATGTTGAGGTTACTCTGTCCCAACAAGTGGGTAAAGTTCCAACATCGGTAAATGTAACCAATAATACACGCATACCTCCAAACATCCCGGGGGGAGGAAACGGGGCTAATGTATGCCAGCTGGCTGGTAAACCTTTAGCATCGTCCCAAGCAAATAATAAACTACAGGTGCAGAAGCCTGCCCTCCAACTTGTTCCCCAAGTTCCCAAATCTATCCCACCGCCCTTGCCAAAGCCACCTCATAGAAAACCCCCAATTAATCTTACTCCAGACTCCTTCCCCTATGTGGCAGTTCTTATCAATGTACCACCTTTACCCTCAGGACAGAGAGAAAATTTCCAGATGCTTAAAAACAAGACCATGCACTGGTTAAAGGAAAACCGTCCTCTGCCGGGTGATATTGACGGGCTAATAATAGGGGCAAGGAGAATCGACTGGATGGGTTACACACCAAAAACCCTGGGGGGGACTGTATAGTGGTTAATTTCCAAGACCCTAGGGTGGTGGGATGGATAACAAGGCAGGGATGGGGAACAAATAAGGGTGGTATTGGTATTGTGGACCTTACCTTTTTTTACCCCCGACCCTCAAGTGTAACTACAAATCTACTCAACGAGCCCTTAATCCCCCCTACTGTACCATGGCCAGTTATTCCTTTACCACCTCCCCCTGCTGGTCATAATTATACCTCACATACATATTACAATCCCTATGTAGGATGGCAGGATTCGGGCTGGGGGTATTGACTTACTGGTATTGATAGCATAGGTGGAATTACAAAAGAAGTAGAAGGGTTACGTGATGTTTGTGGTAATACCATTGCTATAAATCTATTGGTGAACAACATTGAGGCTGGGTGTGTGGCTGAAGAAGGTGGCTTAAGACTGGGATCACTAAACACAAATGTCTTATACCCTGCAATAGATGATTCAACTGTGGACCCAACAGATGATTTAGAAAGGCTGACTAGTCCAATGGAAAGCCCAATGTCAGCCCATGTATTTCCACCTGTCAAAGCTCGGGACGGGACAAATGCAGATATTGGTACCCTCTTATCTTGGAATGTCGCCGGGTTGGCTAGCAAGTTGGATTCCCAACCTTGGGTGGATTTCATAAGTGGTTTTGACATTTGTTGTTTTCAAGAAACCTGGGCTTGTGATCCACTCTTTTGCCTAGGTTACTTGAACTATTGTATACCAGCCTCAAAAGGGGGAAGAGGGCGGCCCAAGGGTGGCCTAACTGTTTGGGTTAGACAGGATTTGCACATTAACATAAAAATCCTAGACGTGGGAAACATAGATCTACAAGTACTAAGAATCTCTGTTGCTAAGGGCCAACCAATAGATTTATACAATGTTTATGTGAGAGGAGACAAAGTAACAAATCTATCCACTATTGAGTTGTTGTCTGATGCCATGGAGGCCAATTCCCAGGAAAATGTAAAGATAATTGTTGGGGATCTAAACAGGACTTTTGAACCCTTGGACTGTACAAATGACCCTATGGAGAGTGAAGAGGATAATCTCTGGGGAGTACCATCTCTAAACCTAAAACCTGTGAAGCGATGGACAAAAGAGATTTTATTGCTAAATGGAATTTGTTTGGAACATGGTCTAAGAGCTCTTAACGGCAGGACACCTGGTGACAAGGAGGGCAGCGACACTTTTGACAATGGTATTAATAGGAGCCGAATTGATTATATATTGTGTAGTCTCCAGCTGTGGAATGGGGTTGTCGACATGGCTGTTAGGCCCCGGGTTGAAAGTGACCACAACCCCCTATGTGTGTCCCACAGGTGGTGGAATACCGGTTCAGGAAACCCTATTGAGACACACGATGAAACCCCTCTTTTAAGTAACGATGAGCGAAGGTTAAAATGGCCCAAGGTATTAGCAAATGAGGCCACTATGACATATATTACCAATGAGGTTGATCGTGCAATTTCCGTGATTGAAGCAGCAGTCCCAGTGGTTCCAGGGGATAACGGTATCACTGAAATCCACAATAAGTTATTCTCCCTTCTAAGACCATGTTTTTTCATTAAGAAAAGAAAAGGGAAGAAAACTAAGGAAGTGGGCAGGTGGTTTAATAACCACTGTAGAACAGCACGTCTAGACCTGGGGCATGCCATAAGGAACAGGGACCGAGCTGCAGTGACAAAGAATAGGAAACTGTACAAATTAGCCATCTATCGTGCCAAAAAGAAATGGGACGAAGACCATTGGGCCCAATTAAAAGAAGCCTCTGATAATAAAGACTCAATGTTATTCTGGAAAATTATCAAGTGGGGTAGTGGTGCGGGCCCAGTAAAACCTGACAACAATGTACCAGTGGAAGCCTGGGTCGATTACTTCGGGCCACAGTACGCGGAAAGCAATAAACCCGTGGCAGCTGACAATATAATACAGGTTTATGCAACCGAAGATCTATTCTCCCTTAGAGAAGCAGAAATTGCCATCTGTTCCGCGAAATGTGGGAGGGCGCCAGGTCCAGATGGTATCCCCCCTGATATTTTCAAACATGATGTGACTAGATGGGCGAGATACACCCTCCTTGTAGCAAATGCCCTAGCAAAGGGGGCAGTGGTCCCAGACATTTGGAAGGGTGCAACCATTATCCCCATCCACAAGAAGGGCGATCGCTCATTGCCTGCTAATTATAGGCCCATAAGTTTAATAGCCACCATGCAGAAAATTGTTGGGAGAATGGTAACAAACCAGCTAATGGACTGGGTAGAAGATAATAGCGCCCTCTCCCCATACCAAGCGGGATTTAGGCGAGCAACTAGTACCATTGACCAGGTCTTCCGCTTCACCATATTGCGGTGGAAGACCGTCGAACTGGGAAGGGGCAGCCTGTACGTCGCGTTTGTCGACCTGCGGGCGGCATTCGATCTAGTCCCCCGGTACAAGCTATGGTCGGTCCTCCAAAAGCTGGGGATTCCTGCAGATCTGCTAACATTAATCATGCGACTGCATGAATCCAACTTTGCAAGAGTCCAGTGGGGAGGAAGTAGGGAGACAACATTGGACTTCCCTGTGGAAAGGGGTGTTAGGCAAGGCTGTTCCATGGCCCCTCTACTTTTCTCGCTATTCATTAACGGGATAGTCGAGAGAATGTTGAAGGCTAGTGTAGATGCCCCATCGTTAGCGGACACCAGGGTTCCGATCCTGATGTTCGCTGACGACACTCTTATTTTGTCTAAGACCTCCATGGGGCTGCAACGTGCATTAAGCATTTTTGATGCTTTTTGCTTGGAGCACGGCTTAGAGGTAAATGTAGGAAAGACCAAACTAATGGCCTTTTCTGCAGGACGCAGGAGCTATCCTAAGATAACCCTAAATAACAGTAGGCTTGATATAGTTAACGAATTCACGTATTTGGGAGTGCAGATCGCGGGGGGGACTGGCTGGACGCATCATGTGAATAAAGTAGTCCTAAAGCACCAGCAGCTTTCAGGTGCCCTAAGGGGGGAACACCGTAAATCAAAAACAAAACCTATAAAACCCGCAATGACAGTGTACGATGCGAAGGTTTTGGGTGCCACTTTATATGGCGCGGAACTATGGGCTTGGAATAGTCTGGTGGCTCTTCAGACTTCCGAGAACAAGTTCATGCGAGGGATTACTGGACTTCCACAGAGCACCCCCCTAATCCCATTGTTCTTGGAGTTAGGCAGACGTACGATTGTCGACAGAGCTCGATTGCGACCAGTTCTTTACTGGAGACGCCTCTGGACGACTCCAGAAATAAGACAGTACGCAGTGGGCTTTCTGTGGATAATCAAGGAAGATATCTTCCATAAGATAAAATGGTTAAAACACCTGAAGACCATGTTGGTAAATCTAGGGTTTTCGAATCTTTGGAATAACCCTGAGGGAGAAATCTTCCCAAGCAAAGAAGCCCTCAAAGAGCAATATTGGGATTGGGTGGGAGGCAAGATGCTGAATGACACCAGGGCAGATTCTATGTCTGGTCGTTTCCTGGAGACTAAAATTTTTCCTGTCCTAGAAAATTACTGGGCCAATATCACGGTACCTATGGACAGGAAACTTGTCTTTCAGTTAAGGTCAGGATCTATCCCCCTTAAGAAATTGACATCTGGCTGGCACAGACCCACTAACAACTTATGTCCTGTTTGTGAAAATGCCGAGGAGAGCATAGGCCATTTTCTCTTCGCATGTCAAGCCTATGTAAATCCGAGGAGAAAATGGCTCTCGCCGGTATGCAAAAACCTGGGGACACGAGATAGTGCAGTGGCCTTAAGAATCCTATGCACAACAAACCAGGATTCGATAGTCATGGGGGTAGCCAAATACATGGGTTGGGCTTGGGCGATAAGACGACGGTCCTTGGGGGGTAGCAGGTAACCAGGGATTCCCTTTTTAATAAATTTTTTATGTAATTGGTATAAATTGTTTTATGTGTAATGTAGTATGAGCTGCACTGTGTTTAATGAATTTTTTACTCTGTGACTATGTATTTTTGTGTAATTGTTTTGATTTTATGTGCTTTTATGAGAATTGTCTTGAATAAAGCTTATACAAACAAACAGATTAGCTTGCAGGTGATTCTTTTGTTGACTGCAAACCAGTGGATATCTCTCAGGTGGCTGGTGATGTGGCTTTGGCAGGGGATATTGAGGATGAGTCTGGCGGAGGTGATCTGGATGCTCTGCAGTTTCTTGAGGCCTTTTTGGGTGATCAAGCAGTACCTCAACCAAGTGTCCAAGACCTGAGGACAACACTTGGGAGGTTAGGAGTCACTCCAGAAGAAGCCAGCAGCAGGGTTCAAGGTCTCTGGAGCATGTTTGTGCCCTGTTGCTCACACAGGAGGCTAGCAACCTAGCCCATGAAGTCACTCTGGTGATTTGGTTTCAAGAAGCAGGCTTAGTCTTCATTCTACAGGCATCATGACAGCAGCAAATTCTTTCCCGCATCAGGGCAGCATTGCAGTCATTCCAGTAACAAGGCAGTAGAGCAATCCTTCTTCTGATTCTTCCAATGGTCCAGAAGTGATTTAAAGAATGTTTTTGGGGTTCTATATTTATACCAGGTACCTGCCTTTGTGTTTGGGGAGACACCCTATTCTATTCAAACATCTGGTTCTAGAAACTTTATGCTTACCCCAGTCATGGCTCCAAAGTGTATAGGGTGAAAAAGGGCTTGATGTCAGGTCCATTTGTGTGTACTGGATGCAAAGACCTGTGGAGTTTAAGTGGGACAGGGTACAGCACTGACCACCCCTCCTGGCAGGAGAGCTCATCCTTCCGACATCTAGTAACTTTTGTATCCCTATTTGGTAGGAATACACATACCCCAGTAGCAGAGCCATTCATAGTGATGTGACTGGGGATAGCACAAAAAGCTGGGACAAGAAAAAGTAAACTTCCTAAAAATTGCATTTTCGGAATTGTAACTTAAAATCTGACTTTGCCATCAAAGATTAATTTATATTACAATTAATTTGAGTCTAAATAGCATATCTCTATCTGCTCCCAATCCAAACTTATTAGATATGAAATATAATAAGGTAACCCAGTGTTAGTCAATGTGAGAGATAGGCCTTACGGCAGTCAAACACTTTAGGAGTTTTCACTGCCTGGGCATGTCAAATGTAAGTGCACATGTTCTACTCTTTATATACTATGAGCCATGCCCTAGGATCAGTTAGGGTCTACCTTAGCGCTGACTTCTAAGAATTAACAGGCATTGGCATAGCCAATAGGTCTCTCCTATGGGACCCTATAAGTGTTTAGCCCAAGCTATTGGCTTTGCCATTGTCTTTATGCTATGGTGTAGAGCAGTGTGGCTGCAGTGCAGCATGTTGGAAGAGAATAATAAACAAGTGTTATAAGCATTTTTGTTATTTTGTATATAACCACGAACATATTTTGCAGAACTGAATGAACCTATTAAAAAAAGAATTGACATAAAACATATCTTCTAGTTTATTTGTTCTTGCCATGCTGGCACATTCTTCAAGTCCATTCTATTGCTTGTTTGTTATAACTTTTTTATGTTATGGGGAGGAGGGAGGACCATAAACAGCGCTGGTAGTTAAGTGGTGCTGCACTGGTGCAGAGCTGGTGCTGCGTGTGTGCAGAGGTGGTATGCTGCACTGGGACTGATTTAGTGCTCAGGTGGTGCTGTATTGGTGCTGAGGTGGTGCTGCACAGGTGCTGAGATGGTGCTGTGCTGGGGCTGAGTGGTACTGTGGTAGTGTTGTGGTGGTGCTCAGGTGCTGCTGCGTGATGCTGTAGCGGTGATGCTGAGTAATGTACAAGTGGTGCAGAGTGATGCTGACTGGTGCTGCACTGCTGCTGAGGTGATGGTGAGCTGGTGCCACATCTTCTCCCCCACTGAACACCATACTGCTCGCTGAGAGAAACTCGCACTGCCTTCAGCTACAAACCAATAATGCCCCACTATAAACACCAGGATGCAACTCAATTCAACCAACTGAAATGTGAGCAGGAACAACATGGTTACCCTAACGTTTTTACACTCATTATTCAGTGAGTGTTTTTGTCTGAAAATTCAAGAACATGACTACTGGGCCCAGAAGGGACCCGTTTCAATGTCCATGGCTTACATCCTTACATAAAGTAAGCAGTATAGTTTAAAAATACCACACCCCTGAACACAGAACTGCAGCACACATGTAATAAAAATTAAAATAAGGAAAACAGCTGGTGTTTTCTTTCTACTCCATACATCAACCAGGTATTGCAGGACTGCCAGGAATGGTGCACTTTCCCACCCGAGGAAAACAATGTTAACAGAAAGGCGAGAAAACTAAAGTAGCGTTTCACTGGCAAACCCTGTAAAAGTGGCGCTAATGTGTTTGGGTGTGAATAAAACCAATCTGATCACTTTGTGATCACTCTGCCTTGATTTATTTATTTACTTTTCGTATTTTCAAAAATATTCTCTTTGTCCCGAGATGGCACGTTGGAATAGAAAAATGACAGAAAAAGATGACATTTCCAGCAAAAGTGTTTATTTTTTTTATCCATTTCACAGGAAAGGAAAAAAGAGGAAAGAGAAGTCACGGTTTTCAGCAAATGAGGAGGAGTGAGACAGAAAGACAGGGACTAAGAGGAAGAAAGAGAAAGAAGGGGGTGCAGCTGCCAGAGGCAGAGCAGGAGAAGTGGACAGTGGACACTCCTTTTTATGCAGCCCTCGCACATAATATAAATTGGGAGGTAGTAGGTGGATGCGGCTGATAAAGCACAGGTGTGCAATCCTTAGCTGAGCCCTGTTACTCTGCCGCCTGATGCTGCTCCTAAGCTTCAGCCCCCTCCTCTGTGATCCAGTGAGAACATGGCATCAACAACAATGCCGGGGTTCATTGACAATGCTGATGTTTCGTCAACGTGGTGACATAATGGGCTACTGACCAGCAAGGAGAAGGCAACAAGGCAGCCACACTGCTGATGCTAGAATTGGAGGTTGAGAGACGGGCTCGGCCACCATGAGAGTCCTGCGGGTGAATTGAACCTGGAAGGGGGACAACGAGAGCGCACCGGGACCCGGGAGGGGCACGGATGGTGCAATAATGCCACAGACACCAGCAGGAAAATGACTACCTTTTATTGCACCTATGCTGTCAGAGCTGGTGAAGCAGAGAGCAAAAAATAACGGCACGAATGCACATAGCCTATGGTGGAAAAAGTCCATAAGCAGAAAGCAAAAAAAGCGGAAGCAGACAAATCCTGTGGCAATACTCCACAGCCTACAAAGTACATACAATAGATGATCATGCAGCGTAAGTCCTTTAGGCTTGACCTACAAAAGCTTCATGAGGTGCAAACAAGACTAGCAGGCATTGGATTTCTGAAAATGGAAGCCACTGAATGGAAAGGTGAAAGAAGGATCTCCTCCATTCAAAGCTTGGGAAAGACTGAAAAAAGGGCCAGAATGAGAAAAGGCCCATAGGGGGGAAAACACCTTGGGAGGGAACCCTTAGAAAGGGAAAGGAAAAAGCAGACTCTAAAAGCTCAGAGCGCACATTTATTACAGTAAAATATCTATTCAAACCGTTTTCAAAATAGATCAGCTACATCTTTATACTGCCACAAACTGCCTCTATTTTAATGGGACTGTATAAATTGCTAACACAAGCTGGGATACTCTCATGACTACAACATATTTCACTGCATCAAATATATGATTGCATACTGTGCCATGTTTTTCCATATCTGGTTTATGATTGAGACTCACTTGATTGCAACGGGGATGCTTGACCTAAGGCACAGCTACTGTTGGGGGACAATTTCCCAACGCGGCACACCTAGGAAGCCTAGATTACCCTGAGAGTGAATTGGGTTTGTTTCATATTAGGCTTTGCCTAATATAAATTACATCAGAAGTGGCAAGGCTATGCTCAGACGTGGGTTCTGCGCTCACTGTGCCACTGGAACCAAGCTACACCCAACTGGCAAGACCCAATCAGGCTGTAACCAGTCTTGGGTTGCTTGTGGTCCACTTCATGGAGAACCTAGCCATGCAGTTGGGACTGGACTGTTCTTACTGGAGCAGGGACAATACTGATTTGAATATTGCTGGGTCCTAACTGCGGTGACATGGTGGGAAAACGAATTATGGGTTAGAATGCTACCTTGAACGACAGCTAGTGGTTAGACTTATTGCAACCATTCCTCCCATCACGTTTTGAGAATTTA
The DNA here is from genome assembly GCF_964263255.1 of Lissotriton vulgaris. Classification (NCBI taxonomy): domain Eukaryota; kingdom Metazoa; phylum Chordata; class Amphibia; order Caudata; family Salamandridae; genus Lissotriton; species Lissotriton vulgaris. Next base: position 2,084,042,009 of record NC_141687.1, read on the forward strand.
GGATAAACTACAAAGCGAAGGCAAGAAGGAACATTTTAAAAACCGTGCTCATTGTCCAACAATGCCAATCTCCTCCTTTGCCTCCCCAAGCTCTTCTCTAGTATAACAGTATTTGCTGTTGCATTGAAACAATGTAAGCAGTACTTCAGGCATACTGAAAGTTAAAACAATGGACAATAAGTTGTATCATTCTTGTATTCAAAACAGTAGTACATCACTCAAATGTGACACGTTAAGGAGCCCGCTAAGGTTGGAAGGGGGGTCAGGCAGGGTTGTGTCTTGGCCCCCCTCCTCTTCATTATTTATATTATTGGCCTGAACAAAATTTTAACATCTAAGTCCCAGGATGTCCCAATGATCAACGGGAAACCCCTTCTTGTGCTTCTATATGTGGACGACGCGGTTCTAATATGCCACACCCCAAACTCCCTGCATGTCCTGACACAGTCCTTTGTTGAATATATGGATAGCCTGGAATTTTGATAAATCATTCTTAATGTTCTGTGGTACCAAGAAATGCCAGCTCAGTTCTACCACTACAGGCAATCAAAAACTGACAAACACTTACACATGTCCCTATCTTGGTGCGGTCTTTGCAGCGAGCAGCTCCTGGACTGAGCATCTTACTCACTCCAGGAGCAAGTTCTCAAAGTCCATCAACTCAATGTTAAGTCTTCGACGCCCAAAGAACTCAGGTGCAATTCTAGCACTTTTATAAAAAAAATTTAAATCCCAATGCATCCCTGTGGCTACTTACGGAGCAGAGATTTGGGGTACTGCAAATAGCTCCTGTATCCAACGGGAAGAGAATAGATTTTGCAGAAGATTGCTGGGAATCCCAATCTCTACCCAGCAATACATTTGCCACAGGGAGTTGAACTTAAATTATATAACTGATTTTATTCGTGCCCGTCCAGCACTCTTTTGGCTATCAGTTGGAAGAATGGGGCAGCCACTCTAACTAAAGATATTATCAAAGACTGCATGAAGTGTGATAAAAGGATGGATATTTCCTGGCTCTCTGGAGTTCACCAGAGTCTATCCAGTGTAAATAGAGGCAGCATCTCTACAAACCCTAGCGACTCAGAAACCTTAGACAAGAAAGAATCAAGAATTGCCCTCTAATCATTGTATATCCAAGAAAGATTGGTGCTAGAATCGAAGAAATCATTAGTTTTTAATTGTATGTCCCATGAGCAGTGTTGCCTCCCCTTGCCAGATTACTTATTGTTACTAATGAGTAACTGGGATAGGAGCCTCTTATTTCGCATCAGATCAGGGACAATTACATTTGCACTATGTTTTCCTTTTGGCTATAACTCGCAACTCGCTTTATTACCGTGTCCATGCGACGGGATAGGTGGCCAATCTATTATTCATTTTTTGTTTTTCTGCAAATACTATGTAAAGTACAGTAAGGGGTTCCTCCAGCCATTTTTTAAAAAGAGCAGGCCGACTAGTTTGGGCTCTGCCTATTTGAGTATGTTATGTTATTTTATTTTATAGAGCGCACAGATGCCGCAGCCAAGTGGCGTCCCGGCGCTTTGGAGATTGTGTAACACAACACAGCAGAACTGACCCAAAGAAGAAGGACTAAACTGTAGAGAATAGGAAGGTTTTTAATGCCTTCCTAAAAGAGAGCAAATCAGGGATGGAGCGGAGAGGGGCAGGCAAAGAGTTCCAGAGAGCTGCCGCCAGCACTGAGAAAGAACGTCCACCCATTCTGGTTTTTTTGAAGCGTGGCACAATGGCAAGATTTAGTCCAGCGGATCGAAGGGCTCTGGCGGGGACATAATGAAGAATAGTCTGCGAAAGAATAGGAGGGGAGGCTAATTTAAGAATTCTAAAAGTTAAGCAAAGAGCTTTAAACTTAATTCTTTGCCCTACAGGTAGCCAATGGAGATCTTGGATAGTTCGACGAGCCGAGACGAACTTCGGGAGGCCAACCAACATCCTGGCCGCCGCATTTTGGACCCTCTGAAGGCGGGTTAGCTCAGCCTGATTCAAGCCCAAAAACAGAGAGCTGGCATAGTCCAGTCTGGTAAGAACCAGAGCTTGGACTATAATCTGTCTGGTCTCCGCATCAAAAAACTTGAAAATAGGTCGGAGACACTGCAGAGTACCAAAGCATGTGCCAGCCACACGTTTAGTATGGGAAGTGAAAGAAAGTTTATCATCAAACCACACCCCGAGGTTTCTCACTTCAGCCACGGGGGTGGGAACAGGGCCTAGTTCAGATGGCCACCATTGATCTCCCCAGAGCCCACTTTCCCTACCAAAAATAATAACCTCGGTCTTAGAGGCATTAAGTTGGAGTCGATTGTTCGCCATCCAGCCTGCCACAGCTTTTAGAGCAGACTGAAAGGTGAGGGCATCCATATTGGAATCACCATTGAGTGCCACCGCCAGCTGCGTGTCATCGGCGTATGACACCAAGGAGAGACCAAAACTATGGGCTACCTCCGCCAATGGCTGAACATACAAATTAAATAAGGTAGGGCTAAGGGCCGATCCTTTGGGAACACCCTGAAGTATAGGGCGAGAAGCAGAGACAAAGGGAGGTGTAGATACTTTGAAGCTTCGATCCTTCAGAAAGGAACGGAACCACTCAAGTGCTACCTCTCCGACTCCTGCCTCCACCAGTCGATGTAAAAGAATCTGGTGGGAAACCGTATCGAAGGCGGCACTGAGATCCAATAGGATCAGTGCCGCCGTCTGACCCTGGTCCAACAACTTCCTGATGTGCTCCACCACAGCCAAAAGAGCAGTCTCTGTGCTATGGCCCGCACGGAACCCATTCTGGGAGTTATCCAGTATATTAGCTTCCTGCAGGTGAGATGATAGAATGTAATTAGCATGCGCTTCTGCTAATTTGGCTGGCCAGGGAAGAAGGGAGATGGGTCGATAATGTTCTGGTTTCGTAGGGTCAAGGGCAGGTTTTTTAAGAATAGGAATGATCGTCGCCTGTTTCCAAGCCTTGGGAACACTGGCCGTGTTAAAGGACAGGTCAATGAGACTGTGCATAGCCGGATAGCAGCACTCAGCAAGTTCCCGGAATTGAATGGGTCTCATAGGGTCATCCGGTGACCCGGATTTAACTTTTGTCGTCAAGGCTTTGAACTCATCCAGAGTCGGACTGGGAATGATCAACAATGGTTTAGAAACCAATGATATAGACGTATTCTCCCTGATGGGTAGCTGAGAGAATGACCTGTAGATGGCCTCCACCTTTTCGACGAAAAACGAGGCTAAATCTTCACAGTGTGCCAAGGAGGCTTCAAGAGTAGCAGTGTCAGTCCTTTTGCTTGTAAGGTCCTTGCATACCCTAAAGATTACCTTGGTGGGATTCGTGCTGTTCTTTATCTCCTGAGAGTAGAAAGCAGCCCTAGCTGAGCATATGGCCCGATGATACACTCTGGTGCAGACCCTATAGGCCGACTTAAGGTCAGCATCATAGGTTTTACGCCATGCACGTTCCGCTTTTTTACAAGAGGCTTTCAATTTTTTAAGGGATTCATCGTACCAAGGGCTGGAAGGACTTGATCTGGTCTTACTCCACTTGGCCGGTATAAGCATGTCTAGTGAGTGATTTAGCCACTCACAGAAGCTGTCATAGCCACGGGAAACTTCGGTGGGGGGTAGAGGATGATATTTCATCAGAAGCTGGTGGAAATGCTCTAAGTTCAGGTTTCTCCAGGGGCGTCTAAAACTGACAGGGGTGTTATTTCTGGGGGAGGAAGTGGTAGTGATGATGAGAATTTCAATCAGATGGTGATCAGTCCAGGCCATAGGTCTAGGATGAAGCACAGAGATATTGGTAACAAGATTAGTCAAAAAGGGATCTAATAAATGACCACCTATGTGAGTCGGTAGTTGTACCTTTTGAATTAATTGGAGTGCTTCAAGATCTGCTAACAAGCTATGGACCGGATTAGAAAGTGGAGCATCCATATGCAAGTTAAGGTCGCCAATGATCGTGAAATTAGCGGTTTCCAAGACTAAGGAGGAGACCACCTCCGGGAGGCTTTGACGAAAAGCGCCATCAGGACCGGGGGGCCTATAGATTATTAGTCCCGAAAAGGTAAAGTGGGGATTCACTGAGATGTTGAAAAGCGCACTCTCACATCCTGCTATGGTGGTAGGAGTATGATGTCTTTGAGCAATGAAGAGCTCGTTTTGAGCACTAGCACTTTTTTTAAGGGTTGCCACCCGGGCACGTAAATCAATGTTAGCACCCTGAGCCTCTTAAGCACTAAAGGACACATTTTATAATTGCTGCTAATGGTTGTTATGGCCTTTTTTCCTCTCTTAATAAAATGGATGGGACAATGTGACTGCTGCTAATGGATCTATTGTTTTAGCTTTGATTGTACTATACTGTGTCTTTTATAAAATTGTTATTTATTTGCTTGTATTGTCACTTTTCTCCTGTTACTAATATTGCTATTGTACTTTTATGGATATGACGTATATCCGAATAAACTGACAAAGCGAAGGCAAGAAGGAACATTTTAAAAACCGTGCTCATTGTCCAACAACGCCAATCTCCTCCATTGCCTCCCCACGCTCTTCTCTAGCATAACAGTATTTGCTGTGGCATTGAAACAATGTAAGCAGCACTTCAGGCAATGACATAAAACTACTCTCCGGATCCTGAAAGTTAAAACAATGGACAATAAGTTGCATCATTCTTGTATTCAAAACAGTAGTACATCACTCAAACGCGACACGTTAAGGAGCTCATTTACAGCCTGATTCATGTACATGCCGTTTTGCGTGTCCCTAATAGCGAATCATAGCGAATCGCTATTGAGGACACGCAAAATGGCATTCATGTAGGAATTGCTACTTAAATAGCGATTCCTACATGTTCTTTATTTGCGAGTAGCAATTTGCTACTCGCAAATACTCCCCAATCATTCCTATGGGCCAAGAGGCCCATTGGAATGAATGGGGATTTGCGAGTAGCAATTTGCTACTCGCAACTGAGATAGCGATTTTAAGGGTGCCAGGGGTGTCCAAAGGACGCCCTGTAGCACCCCTAAAATGCACTTTTGGACAGGTGTGGCGCACACACATGTCCAAAGGACATGTGTGTGTGCTACATGCAACTTTGAATGATGCTTTTAAAAGCATTTTTCTGAGTTTTTGCTATTTACCGACAGGTCTGACCTGTCGGTAAATAGCGGCCCCAAAAGTCCGAAATCGCAATTTTGTTGTGTGTCATGAATAGCATTTGAGGAATCTCTATTAGAGATTCCTTAAATGCCATTCCACGCAAATATGCGAATTCTTACATAGCGATTTTTGCATTTGGTATCATGAATACCAAATGCAAAAATCGCACTCGCTAAGGGCCAGATTCTGAGAATCTGGCCCTTTGCGAGTGCAATTTACCTACATGAATCAGGCTGTTAATTACATGTAATGTCAGTCAACACAGTTGTCCACGTGTTGTGACAAAGTATGCAGGGTTATTTTTCCCCTGAGGCGAACACACAATCACGAGTTACAGATGAAGTGATTAAACTATCGTCAGTATATCACAGCAGTGAATCCCACAAAATTCTTAGAAATGAAAATAGTCTTTATTTAATTGTACATTTAAGGTAATTCGTTTTTTAATAGTCGGAAAGAAAAGGAAGACAGAGAGAGGGAGAGATATAGAGTTTGAGTGTGTGTTTGTTGTTGCTAATAAAGAAAAGTAGCTCCCTAATCAAAAACTCGTTCTTTTACACACACAAAAGCATTATATGAACTCTCCAGCATCATAGGAGGTGATGACATGAGCACACATACATAAGTTGCCAGCTTGCACACTGTCCTTGAGGTATGCTGAAAGCATCAACAACCGAAAGAATACAGAATATGATTTATTGGGATCTAATCCCAACATTAATTCAACTGAGAGGGGGAAGGCCGGAGAGGAATCTGAGGGAAGGTTATGTTTCCACCAGAAGTTTCGATATTGAATATAGGTAACTTTTTGTTCTGATGGGTGGATACATCTTCGTGCAGATCCTTCACTAATGAATGAGCCTCTAAGCAATGTGGAAGGAGGGAGTGAGTACACAAGCATCTGCCACTGCGTGCTCGGGGTGTCAGGCAGTAATGGTCAGCAAAAGTGTGCAGGAGTCACCGTGTGGTTGCCCTGCCAAGGCTCTCACCGGCAGGCCTCTGGTCAGAGCTGTGGAAGCAGTCATACCCCTACCATAACAGGCAAAAGCTCCCCTGGGAATGTCTTTCTTGGCCACAACACAGCAGAACCTGATAAAGAGGATAGCCTAAAATGAAAAGGCGCGTTTGAACACTGCCTTGCCTTTCTTTGCTCCAGTCAAATCCCCATAGATTTGATATTTAAATCTGTCCTGTTTAGTGCCGTCGATGTAGTAGGATACTTCACATCTGGGATTCAGTCTATGCAGACACTCATCCTATTTAGTGGTGGAGTGGCTCGTGTGAAACACAGATAGCACATTTGGTAGAAAGGTGGCTGATTACAAAAACTTAGAGATTCAAAGACACAATGAGTTGGGCAGGACACTAGGAATGGGAGCTGAATTAAAAGAGCCTGACATTTGTCTACACTGCCGGCCAAGGCCATGGGCAACAACACGCAGTTTTTGCAGGTAGAAGTCAAACATACAACTGTGCAGCGTCTTTAAGAGGAAGGTGGCAGGCACTGAGACTCCAACTGGCACCACTCAGTCTCCACGAATGCAGGCACAATGTCTGAAGACCGATGTAGAGGTCCTTACCATACCGCTGTGACAGCAGGTCTACCCTTACAAAATAGAATGTTTTAGAAACGTCCTTAAAATTGTTTGCGGATACTCCAAAACCTCCCATGCCACTTAATGCTACTGTTGAAGCCCCTCACCATTATGTCAGTACTGCAGAAAACCTGAACATCCAATTTTACCTAGGGTGATCTAAATCGTTTTTAAATGATGTACTTTGTTCCTAAAACGCTCATACATAAAACAAACAAAAAAACCCTGCTGAGTAAAAGGAGATATCACACGTCATTTGTAAGTCATCAAAATTTAAATGATTGGTATTATGCTCAAATACACTTCGTTAACATATGATACCAATTATTCCAAACCACTGAAAATATCGTATTCTATAATAACAGGTGGACTGGTTCTCAAAATGATTTGAACTGTTTGGTTTAAACGCAAAGCACCAGAGAAAATCCCAAATCATAGTATTTTGGTGTGAAACTTAAAACGTATCAATTTGTAGAGAAATGACAGTGAAAAATCATTTAGCATAACACTGTCTGGATCAAAATGAAACTGACATAAGCAGATACGTAACTGTCAAGTAAATACACTCATGAGCACAAACACATTTCCGTATTTAAAAGAGATTTATAAACATGCTCTTTAATCTTTTGACTCACTGGTAACCTTCAACCCGTCATCAAATAATTTAATGTTCAGAACACTGTGAAAACGAATGAATTCCCATCCATTTTCCCAAATGGAAATGAGTCACTTTCGCCCACTGTACATAAAATGAATTCACTGTCAAGATTTATAATTGTTAATATAACGCAACAATTATGATGGGGAATTTTGTTATTCAACATACCTTATCAAAGTAGTACATATTTGAATCTTCTGTGAGACTCCCTTTTTTGATATTGTATATCTCCAAGAAATGTTTATCCACACTCTTCAGAGGGTGATACCCCGAAGAAAGATTCTGCACTGCATTTGGATAATGTGACAAGGAGTTAGTCTGTCAACGAGTATAACATTTCTCTGTTGGGCTGTTTTCCGACCCATACCTAAAAAAAACAAGCATTTGCAATGCAATAAGACTCCCATTTACTCGAGACCTATTGTATTGCAAACGGGAGTGCAGGTGGGGGCAGCGGGGCGAGACGGCACAGGCAGTGTGAGAGGGGGAGGTGGGGCAGGGGGTGCGAGAAGACAAGAACAATGGAGTGCAGGCAGGGGTGTGGGAAAAAGGAATGCTTTGTACTGTATAGTGTAACACTTGAAGTAAAGGAGCCAGAAGCCATGGGAGGGCACAAATGACAACATGGCATAATAAGGCAGCCCTAACAATCCTCATTATCAATCAGAAGAAAGAAAACCTTGTATTGCAATTTTTCTATGTGTGAGGGAGGTTGGCTTTTGATTCAGGGGGCTTCTGGCTCCTCAAACTGTGGTAAAGCGATCTGAGTATGAAACCATGTCCTTCCCCATGCCCTTTTTGGAGATATATCTAGAATGTTTCCACTGTGTGGTTAAATATCAGGAAGCAAGGAGAAATGGACTCCCGGGAAGTAAGAAATACAGTGAACTTGGTAGCCATAAAAAGTAACTGAGCACAATTAGTCTAAATACACTCTACAAGGATTTGCATTTGAACAACAGATACCAAAATCTGAAGATTTTTGGCCTAGAGCAAACCATATGAGTAGCTACGAACCTTGGAATTATGAACAATGATAGATGATAAGATACACAGTACAATTGTTAGTTTTCTTTTTTCCTATTATCAAATACAGAAATAGAGCAAACATTGATTCACTTGGAATGTCAGATTGAAACCTCCACATTAATAATGACTACACATTTTCAAATGTTTATTGTGCATAGCTCCCCAGATCACATTCTCCTGCTTAAATCAACATTAATCAATAATTACAAGGTAAATGTATGCACAATTTGGTACTACCCCTCTTAGCCTATCTTACCTGCTTGCCCACCCCATGGTCACAGGTTTAATTCCTGGCATGCCCACTTTGCCTTTTATCATTCTGAGGTTGATAAAATGAGTACAGTTGGGTAACAATAATCATGTTAGTCAGCGCCAAGGTACCCTTCTGGATGAACGTCTGTTTAAATACACATGTTATGTTAACAGGCACGGAATATTTTCAACTGTTAACATCAGTTGTTGCGACTCTTTTCGCTACTCGCATTAGTTTGCATCTGGCTTAACTCATCCTTTTACCTTTGTTGATGGTTTCTCCTTTGTTCACTTCCCTACAGTCCCCCTCAATTCTTCCCTATTTTAATTTTTTACTCACTACTATTTTGTTAGATTGTCTTCCCTGACTAGACTTCCTGCCTCCTGGTACTGCAGTGGAATCCATTTTCTGCTCCTGAGCTGGTTTCACAAAACACTGGGGCTAGTTGTGGTGTGGCATATGCTTGCATGTGGTAAATACCAAACTGTGTTACATCTATGTCTTATCATCTATGTCTTATTTCTTGCCTGTTTTGTGACCACTTAGTAATTTGTATTCTCTCACCTTTAGGCGGAGATCTCATTTTGACAGTTTGGACTTGAGATCCTGTCCCCAAGGAATCCAGTCTGGGTCTTCCAGGTACCAATGTGCATCTCTTCTCCATCTTATCACCTCTTTTCCCCCTTAGTTTGGGTATTTATTACCTCACTTAGCCTAGACCAAGAAGATAAGTTGGCCTCGATGGGTGATGAAGAGTACAGCATCAACATTTCCAAGCTTGCAATGCTGAGTCTGTGATAACTGGCAGCTGTTGTTGCTTCTGTGGTTCCCTGCTGTGGTTACAGCTATGATGAAAGCCAGCATCAGTGCTGCGGCCCCTAATGAGTAAATATTGTTGCAACTATTGTTGTTAAAATGTTGGCAGTCCCTTCTGTGGTTACAATTTGATCACTCCTCATGCCCCTGACAGGGTGATATCTCTAGTCACTTCTGTGGTCCCAGCTGTCTTTACAGTTGTAGTCATTATTGTGATTGATGAAGCATTTGTTGTTGATGTTGTAATAGCTGTTGCTAATGTGGTCGGGACTGTTGATATTTCTGTGGTGCTTACTAATGGGGAAGCTACCTTACTAAAGGAGTCATTTGTGTTGTTCATGCTGTGTGTAGCTTACAACTGTGGCTTCTGCTATTGTCACTCCACAGATGGTAATGAAGCGGTGTTCCTGCCATGAGTGCAGCTATGGTCTTTGCTCTGGTGGTTATCTTAGTTGTACCAGTTGTTCCCTGGTATTTTAATAATGGTTGTTGCTGCTTTTATACCTGCAATTGTAGCAGCTGGGTTAGTTGTTTTAGCCCCTTTTGTTCTATAAAGCTGTGGTCACTACTAATGTCCCAGTTGTGTTTGCAACTGTTGCCAATGTAACCGTTGTTATTTCTGCTATGGTAGTGTTTTTTCTGGCAGCTAGCCGATGTTGCTGTTCTGGTCCCTGCTGTGGTGGCAGCAGTCATCTTTTCTATGCTTTCTGCTGTTGTGGCTGCATTTGTTGTGATTCTTGTCTGTAGGGAACAGTCAGTGAATAGAATAATAGACTGGAATACAGCCTGAGTGTTTAACAGTGGAAGAGGCTAATTTGAGCAATCTATTTATTACTTTTTTGTTTTCCTCCGTGGTTACAACTGTTGTGTCTCTACCTTGCTGGATGGTAGCTTTGGTTACTACAAATGTCCCTGTCATTACCGTGCTTACATTTGGGGGTGGGAGCTATTCTAACTGCCAAGCTTCCAGCTGTCCTTGCAACTATTGTTGCAGATGTTGCTTCTATTTTGATGAGGACTGTGAGTAATGTTGTGGCTGCTCTTTTTTACTCCTGTCATCTCTACTGATGTTAAAGCATTCATCAATGTTTCTGGTACTGCTCTAGTAGCAGCTGTGATGGATGCCGTGGTCTGTGCAGTGGTCGTTGACTAGTTGCTGCCATGGAGGTAGTTATGGCCTCTGCTATACTTCCTGTTTAAGTGACAGAATTAGTTACAGCTATTTTCCCTGCTGACTTATCTCAGATAGTCCTTGCTGTGGGTGCAGTAGTAATAACTACTGCTTTCCCTTCTTTGATTGTTGCTGTGGTCCCCGTTAAACTTTTGGCTTTGCTGCTGCTATTGTGGCAGCCATTGCTGCTGTCATGTTATACATTGTGGCAACTGTTGTGGCTTTGCTGGCGGCAGCTCTTTTTCTGCTGTTGCCCCTGCTGCAGTGATAGCCATTGTCATTATAATGACTCGGCCTTCATGGACCTGACAAGTGCTTTCGACACAGTCTGCAGGAGTAAGCTGTGGAAGATGATGACTGATATGGGCTTTGAGGAACCCCTGGTGACCTTGCTCCGTAGATTGCATGAAGCTACAAATGTGTCCATTAGATTTGGTCCCGGAGGGGAATTAACGAAACCAATACCTTCCACGGAAGGAGTACGTCAAGGATGTATCTTGGCGCCTTTCCTCTTCTTGGTTTACACAAATGGTTTAGAACAATACCTATTAAACCAGGGTTGTGATTTCCCAAAAATCAATGGTAAAAGCATTCCAATGCTTTCATATGCGGACGATACTGTCCTAATGACACTAACAGGCAACAGCATGCAAACGTGTTTAAATGCTTTTAACAAATTCATGCTTGATTTAGATCTAAAGGTAAACTTCGAGAAATCCTTTGTAATGTCCTGTGGCCCAAAGGGGCCGTCGACTAGGAAGTTCGAGGTAAACAGCCGCATAATTGGGAAAGTTGATAATTTCAATTATCTTGGTAACTTGTTTGATAGTAAACTAAGTTGGACACCGGTAATGAAGGTCCGAGCCCAGAACATGACAAGGGCGATAGAGGGTATCTTCCGCTTCTGTAGTAAATTGGGGCAAAAACACATTATGCATCTCAGAACCCTTTACACCTCAAAGTGCCTATCTGTTGCCACCTATGGGGCAGGGGTGTGGGGGACTGAAATGCCTGCCGCAATAAAGGTGGTGGAAAATAACTTTATAAAAAGGGTCTTGGCAGTTCCTAAAAGCACCTCAAACACCTTCTGTCATGATGAAATTGGTATGGTCAGTGTATCTGATATAATCAGTATGTCCCCTTTACTTTTATGGGGTAAAATCTGGCAATCAGAGGACCTGCAATTAACAAAAGAAATTATAACTGATTGCATGGCCTTAGATAACTCCAAGCAGATCCCCTGGTTATCTTATGTTTGTAATATGCTGAACAAAATCGAACTTGGTTTTTATTTCAACAGCCCTGAGAAAATCAAGGGGAATTATAAAAAGGAGATAAAATCAAAGTTCGTGAAGGCAGGTATTCAGCCTCTTATGGATAAAATTGGCACTGGAACCGTGCATGTTTGTAAACCACACCCGCAGTTTTATTTAACATTTACTCTTAATGCGCAATGGCGATTTCTTTTAACACGGTTAAGGCTGGAGACCCTCCACTTTTTACTTGCTTTCCCCAAACAAGGGGGCTGGGTTGAGAGACTGCTCCCTTGTCCTTGTAGTAACAAGGACAGGCAGAGTACCTTACATTTGGTTCTCTTCTGTTCCCTGTATAAAGAGCCAAGACTCCGGTTTATTAAACCTATTCTGAAGGGTAGGCAACCTTGTACTTACAAGGAAGGCTATGAACATTTGTTATCCTTATCTTCTGTGGAAATCTGTTGCGCAATGTTAAATTTTATCAGAATCTCCCTAAAGATCAGAAAGAATTATGGGTAGCTTCACAGGTTAAGAATATTGTAAAATTTTAAACTGTAATCTTTGAATTTCTGTCACTGTTATTACTATGTCTTTTTTAAAAACAAACTGTGTTTATAAATTAGTTTAAATGACTAGTAGAAATGTATTCTTATCTGAAATGTGATACGATTGTATGTTCAATACTTTTATGATTCATTTTATGTTTCGAATAAAGTTTTTGAGTCAGTCAGACTCTTACTGTTGCGGCAGGTTTTATATTTTCCTGCTTTGGTTAAAACTGTGGCTGTAACTGCTGTCCCTGTCTAACTGGCAGATTCTTTTGTCTCCTTTGAGATGATGGCAGCTGTGGCTGTTTCATTGGTCTGTGCTATTATGGAAGTTTTCTTTGCTGCTTCTTCACAATTGTTGTGCTAGTGGCTTTGCTGCTGCTGTTATTTCAGCCATTTCTTTTGTTGTGTCAGCCACTGTACCAACTTTTGTGACTTTGCTGGTGTGCTCTTTTTTCAACTGCAGTCCCTCCTGTTGTAGCAGTTTTTATTTTTTGTGCTGCAGTTAGACCTGTGGTTATTGACTCATAAGAATCAGGCTTCGATTCATAAGATGGGTAAAAGGAAAACGACAACTACAAGTAACGTGGGTGAGCCCACGAATACTTTAGACTCCTTTCTCGTTAGAGCTACTGATGCACTTGAAAAGGAGATTTCATCTGTTGAACGAAGGCTATCTATGGAGGGGAAGGGGGCAGGCTTGTTGATTGCCGGGTCTGAGCCCACAAATTGGAGGAACATAAGTTAATAACAGATGTGCAAGTTATAAACCAAGAGCCTCCTACTACCCGGCCCAAACGCATGATCTCCCAAGTAACCACTGCCTCACCCTCCCCTCCAGACACATCTGAACCACCCCTGAAGAAGAAGAAAGGCAGGGGGAGGCAAACAAAAGAAACCATCACTACAAAACGAGAGTTAAATGTTTCCCACCCATTTTTTATAGATGTATTAATTTTAAAGATAGAGCAGTAAATTACTGTTTTACTGCAACTATTGATAGACAGATTGACTAAAATTAGACAAAAATAGAATCCAGCCCATTTGCAGGGGAGATCGTAACGAAGACCATATTGGTTGTCGCGTGAACTATCCAGCTAACCGGGATTTACAGATATCGGGCAGAAATACGATCCATGATGCCACTAGCCCAGGGAAAATCCTAATAGACCCCATGCAGCCGCAACATGTTCCTCAAAAAGACTAACTCTACGGCCCCGAAAGTAACCACCACCAATAAACTAGTAATTCACTGCAAAGAACAGTTAAGGATACCACCGACCCTCTGAAAGACTTGAGATAAAATCACACCAAGGGACTGGACTGGCCAAATGTTACCCAAGTGCTAATCACACAACACTGGCACTCCCCCAGGCAGCTTGCCCATATGTTGTAATAATAACAAATGTTCCGAAATTAAACAACGCGCAAGTGGAGACAACTGAACAATTGATGTCTAATGGAAGTTTTTGGTTCAAACAATTTTTAGGGGGTCATAAAGCAATGATGCCAAATATCTTAATGGCCAGAAGAGCGGGTTGGGTGGGAGACACAGAGAAAGATATTGAAGGTGACTGTGTGGTGGTTAATTTTAATTTGTCCCAATTGGTACGCCTACCATTTCAAATATTACCTACTTCAACAACATCGCTTACTCAAATTTTTGCCTTACCATTGGGATATTTTTATAATCCCAAAGTATTGTGGCAGCGAGGCAATCCATCTCCATTATTGGATTTGGCTATTCCTTCGTTCAACTCATCCCAATCTCCTATGGGCGCATTTTCGGGCCCTCTCCTTACATATTACAGATTTCATGCACTAACAGTTTTGGAGGGTTGGGATTGACATAAACCAAGCAGGAGTGTCTCTAATCATGTTCAAAACTCACCTTTACGGGTTTCTGACACACAATTGCCTTTAACTGAAATATTAGAGCAATTTAAAGCAATTTATGTCATGGAATATTGCTGGACTAGGCAGAGAAATTCAGGACCCCGATTGGATAAATATCATAACTACATGTGACCTGATCTGCCTTCAAGAAACTTGGGAGGTCGAGCAGAAGGACCTGGATGGCTATAGCTCATTCTATACTCCTGCCCTCCATCAACTTCAGGCGGAGCTAGGGGAGGGATCTTAACCCTGTTACGAAACACTCTGCGGGTTGAAGTTGTTTCATTTGATAATGTTTCCCTTTTTTTCACTTATTATTCTTAAAAGGTCCAGATGAAGATATCATTGTTTTTAGTTATTTTCTATAATAATAACTTTTCAGGTGACATGAAAGAAGTTGTAGGCCAGGTGGAGATAGATATCAACAATTGCACTAGCAATTTAAAAATCCTCCGAAAATACTCTGGATGGGATATTTTAATGCACATTGTTGTCCGCTATCAAACTCAGCAGCATGCGGTTTGAAGGATGTTGAAGGGGACCCCCTATATAATTTTAACCATAATCAGTATGAAGAATCCCTGAATAGACTTCTGGTGATTAATAACCTAGAGATCTGTAATACGATTGACACTTGCTCTGGTATGTTGCATAAAACGTTCGGTATGCCCTAACAAGGTAGCACAATCGACTACATAATCGCAGCGGAACTTCTTAGAGAACTAATCTCTGACTGCAAGATTAATTATTCAAATTCTATTCATCACGCTGCGATCACAGGCAAATTTAAATGGGCAGGTATTCATATAGAGCAAATAAGGCACATTAAGCCAGTGTTTGCAAAAGCTAATGGGATAACACTAAAATGGGCCCTAGCAGATAAAGCATCACTTGTCCCACAGATAATTAAAAAAAGACAGAGAGACATTTTAACATGCTTAGAACCCTCCTCTAACCCATCCCAAATGACCACAGCTTTTGAGGCCATATTAGCTGAGGTTAGACACCATCTATCTAGGAAGAAATCGATGACCATGACAGCAGGACCTAGATGGTTTGATCAAGTGTGTACGAAATCACTAACCGCTTTGCACCAGGCCCTGGGGGTGACTCCTAGAGACAAAACTCTAGTGAAACAACTCTGTTTCCAATTTAATGAGGCCAGGAAAAAAATATCTAAAATCTTGAAGGAGGAATCATGGGAACAACTTTATCAAGCGCCTGGAGTATTGTTAATGCCCCCTTCCTTAAATCACCATCAGAGCATATATTGGACTGTCATGTTGATGAGGAATCTTGGGTTGGGTGTTTTTCCTGTATATTCAATCCTAACATGGAAGGGGTGTTAACACAGAAAGTACCAGCGACCCCATTCAATGATCCACCACTGGTCTTCGAATATTATGAAGTTAGAGAAGCCCTAACCCAGTGCTCCATTAACAAAGCGCCAGCACCGGATTGTGCTCCCATAGATTTATTTGTTGATCAGCCAGATCTGTGGGGTTCGGTGCTGACAAATGTTTTTAATGTAGTTGCAAAAGTGAGCCCACCAGATTCATGGAAGAAATTAATTTTGATATAAATTTATAAGAAGGGGGAAAAATCTGAACCTAAATGTTATAGACCCATATCATTGTTGGACAGCACAGCCAAACTCATGGGAAGGATTTTCCTGAATTGCTTGGAGGCATGGGCAGCTAAAAGTAATGTTTTAATCCGGTACAATACGGTTTTAAAAGGGGTATGGGTACCCAAGACCAGTGCCTTAATCACGGCCTGCTAATCGCTAAGTACACTCAAGCAAAGTCTGGCAGATTATACCTGGCGTTCATGGATCTGTCCTCAGCCTTTGACTGCGTGGCACTTGAACAACTATGGAGAGTAATGGAGAAAATGGTCATAGATGGGGTGAATATATTGTTAATTAGGCAGATGTATTCATCAGCTATGGTTGCGTCTGATACGGGCGAGATGGAGAGTGCACCAGAGAGTTCCCAAATAACAGAGGAGTCCACTAGGGTTGCGTACTTGCCCCATTTCTTTTTTCTGTCTACACTAATGGGGTAGAAGCACCCCAGACAGATTCTACACTAGACTTCCCAAAAATTAACAACGTTCACATACCAATCCGCCTATATGCTGATGGTGCAGTGTATATTGCCCATATGGGTGTGGCACTACAAAAGTAACTAAACACTTAAGTAACTTACATGCAAAAATTAGGGCTAAAAATTACTGAGTCAAAATCTTTCATTTTAATCCCTGGAAGGAAGGATAGGAAGGTTCCAAGTTTTTATATTTCATTATATTTCCAGAAAAACAATACCTTTTCATACCTAGGTGTAACATTTGATAAGCAGCTATCATGGTCCCGTATGCACGCTAATAGGGGGCTATCCTTAGAGAGAAGCATTATTTTTCTCCATTCTTTCATCAAAATAAATTGGGGGGAAAGCCTATCGGCATGGTAAGAAAGGTATACGCAGCTAAATCAGTGTCGGTAGCATCTTATGGGGCAGGAATATGGGGCCATACTAATTCATCTCCTCTACAAGTAATAGAGGACATTTTGGGGAAAAAGCTAATGGGCCTTCCCTTAAGCTGCTCCAACTTTAATACCCATACAGAATTGGAGGTCTCATATCTGTCTGACACAATCTGTGTGTTCTTCATCCCCTTTTGTATCACCAATAATTTTGTGGCATTCCATCTGGAGAAGGGAGTCTGTTCAGACTACCCAAAACCTAATTGAAGATTGTCTATCCATGGAAAATTCACATGGAATTCCATGGATTTTATATATTAAATCAACCTTCTCCGCTTTAAGTTTGGAACGCCTATTTACAAGCTCCAGGAATTGCATGAGATTGTCAAGGCGGGAGGTTAAAGCTCATTTTCTAAAGCAAACATCAGAGGCCAGACTACAAACAAACTGTACAAAGGTATTGGTGAAACTATATCTTGAAGGTCCGAAGCCTGAGGAAGGGAGAATGTCATACCTATGCACTGTATCAAATGAACATCATAGATTCATTTTAATCAGATTCCAATGAAATCTTATTTTGTGCTTGCTGGCACGTCCTGCAGGTATTTACTTTTTAAATGACTTATCCTGCTGTCCCTGTGACAATTTATCTGTACAATCAAATTTACACATTTTTTTCTGTAAATTTTATAGGGACCCCCGTAAAAGATTAATTCTCCCCTTGATGTGCAAATTTCGTTTCAAACAATGTCGCGTTGCAATGTTCTTTCTGCAATCCTTGCCTAACCCCATAGTTGTTTGTCAGTAGCGTCTTTTTTAATGCAATCATGGAAAATCAGGCGGCAGTACAACATCACAAAATTAATTTTAAATAGTTTTTAATTACTACTGTTATTATTTTGCTTTGCTATTTTTACACACACTAATATGTACATCCCTCTGTTTTTGCACTGATTGATTGACTTTAAAAAAAATTGTATTCATTTGTCTTTTGCAGTTTTTAAACTGTATTCATCTGTACTTTTATGATCTTATATTATAAGTATTGAATAAAGTAATTGACTGACTGACTGTGCTTATTGCTGTTGCCCACACCTAGTTGGCAATTGTTGTTGCTTTTATTTCCTTTGAGATGGTGGCAGCTGTAGCAGTTTGAGTGTCCCTGGTATTGTGGAAGTTCGGTTTGCTTCTTTCTTCTCAGCTGTTGTTGTTGCTTTTGTCCCAGCCGTGAATGAGGATGTGATTGCTGCTCTTGTTGCTTCTCTGGGTACAGGTGTTCTAACTTCTGTGGCCCCAGCAGTTGTCATTGATGTTTTTGCATCCACAGTTGCTGGTGCGGTCTCTGCTATGATGGCAGCCTTCTCTATTGCTGTTGTACTTGCCTTCATGTGAGCTGTGGGAGCTATTGTGGTCTCTGCTATGGTTACAAGTAGCTGAAATTCACCAGAGTGCTGTAAACAGTCAAAGGCAAAGATGCAGTTAAAGAGCACCTGAAGAAGTAGCTAGATTTTAACAGCAGAAGAGGACTGCTATTGTATCATTTTAGGGAATGGAGTTACTGGTTGAGGGGGTGAAACCATTCTCAAGCAGCAGACACAATCTCTGTCATGATGAGACACAAGCAAACCCCAAAATTAATACATGTTCAACCCTCTGGTAGCTTGGCACAAAGCAGTCAGGCTTAACTTAGAAGCATTGTGCATAAGTACTTTATGCAGTACTTTAAACAGTAATAACGTTAAAACAAAATGCAAGAAAAATCCAAAAAACAATTTAGTAAAATGGAGTAATCTGTCATAAATTATTTGACACACGAAACAACAAAAATCTAATCAGTAGAACTGTAGATATGCAATTATGTAGATGTCAGGTAAGTAATGCTCCTTAAATCACAAAGCGCCCCTTGAGGTCTCTGGCCGTGTTAGACCAGGTGACAGTCACAAGTTCAGGCTGACCATGATGTCATGTGGGCAGTATACAGGGACCTGGTTAGTCCCGTTGAAATTGTCACCTTCAAAGTCTAGCATGCAAAGTTCAGTACGCCGGGAAGGGGTCGAGAGGAGCAGGAGAGCGGTGTGAATTGTTGTGGCTGTAGTGCAAAGAGCAGGCCAGGCATCACAGACAGTCATTGCTGTAGTGCGAAGATCATGTCAGGTGTCGTTGATGGTGGTCGCTTGATATTTGTGTTGGCAGTCACCATGAGCTCTCAATGCTGTATCGCGAAGTGCAAATCTCCTGCTGCCAGGCATCTTTGGCGGTGTATGTGGTGCCAAGAGTCAGGTTTGCTGGTACTGCGCATTCGTGGGTGGTGCGCCCAGCAAAATATTTGCGCAAACAGGCCCATTCACAAAGAGCCCAACATTTCTGGATTTCTCCTTTTCTTTAGAGAGGAGCTCAACCGATGTCACACTAAGGGTCCAAGACCTAAGGGTCAAAAACTCAATACAGCAGACGCAGAAGGACTCATGTAGGTCCAGGTCCACGTTCAGTTACAGGTCTAGGGAGCAGGTCAGCTTGGCTGTTGCAAGGAACCTCTGCAGTTTATGTCCCTGTAACTCAAAATAGGAGGTCAGTCAGCTGAATCTTCGAGTTACTTTGGCCTGGGATGAAGGGTGCAGAACCAGTCTTCCTTCATAACAAGCCAGGCAGCAGAATGACAGTCCTTATGGCAGGCAAACAGCAGAGCAGTCCCTCCTCTGTAGCATCCACAGGTACAGGAGTGTACTGAAGAGTAAGGCCTGAGGGCCTACTATTTATATCGGGTGTCCACACTGAAGTAAGAGAAGTTTCTAGAGAATTCTCTTTGACGTCTTTGAAGTTTACTGCCTCCTCTGCCCTGGCTGTAAGCTGCCTGCATGAACAATGCAGTGATGACAAGTTCTTGATGTGAAGGCAGGACACAGCCTCTTCAGCTGCAAGTAGGCCTGTACCCAGTTCCCGTAGCAAGTATGATGGGACCCCCTCAAGAAGTTTAGATGTGGCCAAGGAACAGAGGGGAAGAGGAAAACATCACTGTGAAAGGGTTGTTCCAACACTGGCCATAGTCTTCAAATATTGGTATACATCCTAGTAATTTAAACTTGGCGACAGATATATTCTAGGCATGTTTTATTTTGTCACTTATTTTATTTTCATTTTATATAATTCCTTATTATTAAATTTGTAAAAGACATTTCATCACAAATACACTTTTTATGAATATTTTTTCAAAATACATAATTCGTAACAAATACAGAAGAATATCACAAAATAGTAATAAATATATACAAAAAAATAACACAAAATACTTAAGAAAACACCACCTGATATCATACACACAAACTCAAGATACTGCCACTCTCACACCCATGCTTCATTCAAACCACACCATCAAAGGAAAAAGGGAGAACTGAGCCTAAGTTGGCAAGATCTTAACGCCAATTCTTGGGTCTCAAGATCCAATCTGAGACCCCTGCACCAGGTCAACGCGCGTTTCGGCGGCTCTAGGCCTCCTTCCTCAGGACCTCTTTCATACAATCTAATCCAGGATATCAGGGGACGGTAAAAACAGAGTATTCCTATTTCTTGGATCCTATTCTCATCTGAGATAACCGATTTGGAAAATCAGTATATATATGGGATACCAGTTCTTGGTACAACATGTGGTTGGGTCTTAATGATAGATCCGTTCTCTATGGTAGCACACGAAAGTTCTTCAATGAGTCAATCTCTTAGTCAGCTAGTAGCTTCCGCACTTCTTTTCTGATACGAAATAATATACTAAAACGTTTTCTGTTGATAAGGGGACTTGATCTGCTTATAAGAGATATATATCAATTCCGAGATGAAATTCCCAGTAGTGTTGGTTGAATTAAAGTAGAGACAGCTTACTCTGCCCGACCATCAGGGAGTCTTACGTCGTGCAAATTACTCTCCTCTGCCTGGAATTGTCGTGGTAAACAGCCAGTTCCCCCCATCCTGGTTGTTGATGGCCCATCCAGCCACACCTAATTCCTCTATTTTTGTGGGTGTCTGGAATGAACAAAGTAAGTCCAACTGCCAACTACACTGACTCATGTGAACCAGGAACAGGCTGCAGGCACTAAATGGTTAGGACAGAAAAAAGCCAACTTTTTAAACATGACATTTTCAAAATTGGGTTGTATGACATTACAACGCATGCTTTTACTACGCATGCCTTTACATTGCAAGTTTTACAATGCATGCTGTTACAACGCATAGTGTTGAGGGGTTCTGGATAATGAATAGTTTAATTTACTATTCCAACTCCAGTCCGCGTGGATAGTAGAGAAGGTGTTGGATAGTAAATTAAATCTATTCCCTATCCTAAGGCGCCCCCCAGCGCAATGCGTTTTAACAGCATGCGTTATAAAACTTGCGATGTAAAGGCATGCGTTGTAAAAGTTGCGTTGAAAAGGATGTTCCCCTCAAAATTGTAACATCAAATCCAACTTTATCATTAAAGATGTTTTTTTATTAAACTGTCTCAGATACCAAACTTGATGTTTACGTGTTCCAAATCAAAAGGTTGCCTTATTCAATGTAATAAGGCAACCCAATGTTATTCTACGGGAAAAGTAGGCCTCGCAGCAGTGAAAAACAAATGTTTTTTACTACCAGTGCATGTAAAACTTAAAATTACATGTCCAACCTTTTAAATACACTCCACTCTGCCTTCAGGGCTGTGTAGAGCCTACCCTTTGGGTAACTTATATGTTTTAAAAAGGGAGGCTTGGGTCTGGCAAAGTTCTCATTTATTTTTTATTGTTATCCTTCTTTGTCACCATTGTGGTGGTGTCTTGGTTACATGTGTGCTGAAAGCCACAGGAGATGGTGAGCTTTTCAACCAGAATGGACGGGGTGGCAGTTGTGATGGCTTTCTGGATAGTTAGCTCAGGCTACCAAAGGAAGGACGTAGAATTCCATGAGGCTGAAGGTGATGTGATCATATTTCTTCTGTTGTGGTCTGTGCTATTTAACAACTGTGGCCAATATAATGCTAACAGTTGTTATTTCTGTTGTAGGGGTAAAAACAGGCTGGTGGAAAGCCCTTCCCAGTATACTTCTTTTTAGTTAATCACAT
Organism: Lissotriton vulgaris; assembly: GCF_964263255.1. Lineage (NCBI taxonomy): Eukaryota > Metazoa > Chordata > Amphibia > Caudata > Salamandridae > Lissotriton > Lissotriton vulgaris. The sequence continues at coordinate 2,084,063,977 of NC_141687.1, forward strand.
GAACTTCAACAAACAGATTACACAGGCTTTATCAAGACCTACAATGTTTTTCTCTCTCCCTCAGCCACTTTATGCAATTCCTATCCAAATTGTCATCTCTCATAACAAGTGTAATCTACATTTTAAAGTCTGACTCGTGTTACTCGTTTGTCTTTTTTTCTATGCAATGTGCTCTGATTACAACTAAGGCTGTCTCTAACGGCTGTCTCTAACAAGACCTTTAAATGTGACGGAAAAGATGCACACATAGATTAGCAACCAATGCATTAACCAATTCAGCTCTTATAGCAGCCGTTGCACTGTAGAGTAATTGACAGCTGTTAACCAGCTGCTCTTTATCAGAAATAAAACAGAATAGATCACACAAAGGAAAGCGTGCAGGAGGACATCATCTAATCATTTATTTCTATTCTATCAATCATTAAACTATGTTTTACATTACTTCTCATTGCTTCCAGTTTTTTCCATTCATCAAATTCTTTACCTCCATTAGTTTAAAACGTGGCTTATATGGTTGAATGTGTAACCACCCTGGGTCCAATCGGTGTTTACAGCCAATTTCACATTCACAATTGATATTTCTTGTGATTTGATAAGTCAGAATAAAGAATGAATACCAGTGCTGGATATGATGCATTTTTTAATCTCAGCCACTGGTAAATACTCAAGGGTGCGTCATAGTCCATTTCTTTGCCAGTCATGCCACCTCAGATTTGTCCATGTCACATGCAAATCAGCCATGGTCCTACACCAATTGGACCTGACCAGGAATCCAGGAGAGCAGAGTATTGTTACAAATAAAGAGGTGGACCAGATGGAGCTTAAGTGTGCGGTTCAATGGGCAATTCAGACACCAAGGCAGCCATAGGGATGGGTAGGATGACTATTTGTACAATTAATATTGGGGGGCTGAATGATAGAGGCTAGAGAGGCAGGGCAGGGGAGGTGTTTTGAGCACTAGGTGCTGATATCATTTACCAACAAGAGACTCATATCCCCTGGCAGAAGAGAGGGCTCAACATCATCCCAAGGTACTCCCAGGAAATGTGTTCATCCCAGTCCACCAATACCAGAGGGGTGGCAATACATGTATTTAATTGTCTGCCACCCATTAAGCGAATGAAGTCAGATAAGTGGGGTAGGTGGGAAATTGCTTTACAGCCTTACAACATGTACATTATATGGATCAAATATAGATGACGCAGATCTGCTTTTTGAACTAGACATTTAACTGGCTTCCTGGCCAATGTCCCAGATTATTTGTGGTGATTTTAATATCCATCTTAATGCATGTGGTCTTGCCGGGGGAGGGTACAAGGGGAGGAAGCCACAAGTCTTTAAAGCACTAAAGGCACTCACAGCCAGCCATGGGCTGGTAGATGTGTAGTCATGTACAAAGGCAGGGGACTCTGGGTTCACCTATTATTTATGCCTACACAGGAAGTACGTTAGGCCTGATTATTTTTTTTTCTTCCGCCTCTCTTATGGAGTGAGCACACATTAGGAGACTGCCTAAGGTCCTATTGGATCACAACTCTCTGGTGTTGGATATTGAGGCCAGGGGGAATGTAAAGGAATTTACAAAGTGGCCCTTTGACAAAAAATTATTAGTCACTGAAGGACTTCTAGATCCAGCATTTTTTTTATATCAATAGGTTCAGCACAGAAAACGTATGGGATACATTTAGAATATGGAAGGCAGTCAGGCTATAGCTAAACACTGATAAAACGCAAATTGTTTGTGCTAATACCATGCAATGCCAGGATCCTCGGAGGACGGAGGCGGCCACGTATTTAGGGATAACTATTTCGGCGGAAGTTTGGAAAATCTAGGATATGAATTCGGACCCTTCCTTAAAAAAAATAGGGGGAGATTTGAAGGGAATGGACAATCTACATCTATCCATTATTGGAAGAGCTAATGTCATAAAGATGACAATGTTTCCAAAAATGTTCTATCTTCTCGGCTGCATACCTTTGGAACCCTCTAATTCTGTATTCAAAAAGGTAGAGGGGCTTTTTTCTCAATTCATATGGGGATGCGAGAAGATTAGGAGGTCGATGAAATTAATGTCTTTACCGCAAGACTGGGGGGGCTGTCAGCCCCTAATCTTTTATATTATTACTGGGCTGTAACGTTGCAGCAAAAGACTATTTTATTTAGACCTAAAGCTAGGGACCAGACTATAGCAGTAGATCTGGTCATTGAGATTCCGCCATCCTTCTACCAACTCGCCTTTGGATATTTAGCACCAGGATTGGCTTTGAGGCAGTTGGAGGGGAGCTACTAGAAGAAAACGCATTTCAAACCTCTAAGAGCAGCATCGAACGTTTGGCAGAAGGTTGGTAAAATCTTAAAAATCCTTACAATTACAAAGATATTTGTCATTATGGTGCTCCTCAGTCTTTCCGGCCCCACTTTAGGATAATATAGGTAGAATTTGGCAACAGGCGGGAAATAACAATATAGGAGATATCACCGATTTGAATGGTGTCATTCCATTTGGAGAGCTCCAGGAACGATATGAGGTAGATCCTAAGACTTTTTTCAATATATACAAATAAGGGAAATAATTAAATCGGTGGCCTCCCAACCTATTAGCCTGGCTCGAACTCCGCTGCACAACTTATAAACAGCCCTGAGTTAAGGATCTGTACTCAATGTTGATGGAGGCCAATCCTGATGACATAGTTAGATCAGAAAGTGGGTGGGCGGTCAAGTTGGATAATCAGGATGTGGATCTGTGTAGATCGTTAGAACTGTCTAAAAAGTATTCTTATCGGCTAACCTTAAAACCCAAATCTTTAAAACAGTAAATAGACTCTATTTCACACCAGCTAAACTTTGGGAGTGGGGGAAAGGGATAATAGCAAGTGCCCAAGGTGTGGACAGGGCCCGGCCGACATGGTTCACATGTTTTGCAACTGTTGTATACTAGATATAATAAAGGGGGGATAGAAAGCAAAAATAAAGTTTTTCAATCTACTTTAGCATTTCAGAGGTATTGTTTTATGTCAAGAACAATGAAGACAAGGAAAAGTAGTGAAATTCTTATTGAATGATAAGCAGTAATCCTCCTGGAATTAATTAATATGTGTACAATTCACAAGAAAGACAGGGGGATGATCATGACGCTAGCTCCTGACAATCTGGGCAGTTGTTTGATGCCTGCCCTTTTTGCATCTTTTGACCTTGAGGTTGTCCTGTACTTTTGCCATTGGCAGTCTTTAGATTCCCTAATCCAAAGGGACTCTCTGTTGTACAGTTTCCACTTTCTATGTAGGAACTATTTGTTTGTTGGATAACATAGATGTTGGGATGGTATCAGACTGATGAACCTTTCCATGCATCCCTCAGGATATGTTGGCCTGGAGGTCTGGTAGCTCACAGTGCCATCATAAGTACCCCTAAACCTGTCAAGGTAACGAAAGGTTTGGGCAACCTCCAAACATGACAACTCTGACTCCCCAAGGAATCCTGCTAACAGATCTAGAACCTTTTTACTCAGTGACTCCTGCATACTCAGGAATGCACAAAGGGGCGTTTTCAATATGTATTTAACTATTGTGACTCTTGTATAAAATATATGTGCTGCTAGCATTAATAGGCAGAAGCAGATAAAAGTTATTAGCAGTATAAGGAGAGAGAAAAGGATGACCAATTCCACCATCGTACTAAAACAGTGTATACGTTCCAGCACTTAAGTGCAGGATAAATTGTACTCCTACTATGCAGCCCCTACCCTTACCTAGTTGCCTATCAATATTGCCTCATTAGCCACCATTATGTTAAGTAACATTAAAGGGGAAGCAGCAGTGTTTCTTCCCAAGCCTAATCCAGCCACATGACAGTCCAGGTATTGAAACATTCATCAAGAAATGTTACTTTCTCACAGTGCTTTTTTTTTATAAACGTTAAAGGCCATAAATTCTTTACTTTCTTTCTGAATTAATTTGTAGCAAAATTGTAATGTGCCAGGTTCATTCATTGAATATTTACTAGGCCTGGGCAAAATCAGCATAAATTCCTTTGCAGAAATGATGCAAAATGCCCAACAAATTATATGAAATTACGCAATGTTATGTGAATTGAAGGTCACCCATTTTGCACTCTTTAGTGAACTGAATCATTGCATCCACGTTGTCTGTGAGGATGCATTTTACTCTAAAACATTGTGCGAAGTGATGGGAGCCAAAACCTTTAGTCCTGACCTAGAATGTTTACTCGAAGAACATCTCAATTTCGATTTGTGGCAAGATGACCTTATCTCAAGCATTTTGCATAAACAGCATACGCAAAATGACAGAAATGGTGCAAGATCGCACCAAGATAAACAAAATTCTCCCTAATATTGACATGGCTTTTTGAAAATCAACGCCTGTAGATCATGCTCTAAATTGAATCTACATTTGGTTGACATTGCCACATGAATACGGGCTTTTTTAGGGAAGAATGTCTGACACTGACGCCACCTTAATAAAGATGTGCAATTGTTATGCTTCCTCCTATGTATTGACTAGTTGTGCCACCTTTTTTAGAGATTGCAAAAAACACAGTTGATGGACAGAATGGAGAACAATGTCATACATTCACCCCAGTACAAGGATCTGGGCCTAAATCCATCGTTTTTTTTAACTCCACACCACCCTGGGTTTCACCCCGAGTGTGCTGGGTATACTCAGACGTGAGTCCCGGGCTCTCCACACCACTGGAGTCAAGCTATCCAGGCTGAATGAAGGCTGATAGCCAGAAACCGGTCCTTGGATGCTTGATTCCGGTCTGGGAAAGACATGGCTTGGTAGTTCGGACTGGACTGTTCCCATGGGGCACAGGGTTAGAGCTGATTTGATTATAGCCAGTGTCTAACCCAGGGTGGTGTGGAGTGCAAAAAAACGATGGATTTAGGCCCAGATCCTTGTACTGGGGTGAATGTATGACATTGTTCTACATTCTGTCCATCAACTGTGTTTTTTGCAATTTTTATCTTTTTTAGAGAAACATACTGTTCATTTGTCCATGTTTTCAGATTCCAAATGATAGTGAGACCTGTATGAAGGTTTGTTAAATCATCTATATTCTTTTTGCACTATGGCAATTTGGTCTTATTTGTTATAATAAGATATTTTAAAGAATCCTTTAGAAAGACATTCAAAACCTTAAAAAAACATGTTTCATAGATTGACTGTGCTGAATCAAAATGTCAGTACAAAAAGATGTTCACAATTATTTTATGGGTCATGAAATTATAATACAGGCCAGGTCAGTAAAATATTGGCCAAGGGCCCAATTTAGATCTTGGCGAACGGGTTACTCCGTCACAACGGTCTGCCACTATATAAATACCATTATATCTTATGGGATTTATATTTCAGCGGACAGGACATTCATCACTGTTGTAACAGGGTAAACTCTCCGCCAAGATCTAAATCAGGCCCTAAGCCCCATTCCTAGTATTAGCACACATGGAAAGGGGTGGGCTCTTTTTAAATCTTGCAAAAAGGTGTGTGTTTCAATGTCAAAGGCACATTCTGTTTTGCTCCTTTCAGTACAGTAATCTGTGAATTATTTAAGGAATTCTGAATTCTACTTCTGAACGCCTTGAATATTATAATGATTAAGAATATCCTGTAAATGGCGCTGGATTATAGAATTGACTGATGAAACTTTCCAGAAACATGAAAAGAATGGTAACATTCAATCAATGCTTGGGCTGCATATATTGACACCAAAATGTAGCAGAGAATCGAAAAAGTGTTGGAATATCATAAAAAGGTGGCTAAATGCTAATGAAATGTAATGGAACATATTTAATTTCAATATATTTAAAATCATGGTTATGATATTAGTTCATTCATGCTATTGGTCACACCCTTCAGCTTCCTGCTCACATGGGTTGCATCATTCCTGCAAACTGTAGTTTCTCAACCTTGGGTCAATATCTGACCCTTAATTTTATTTTTTATTTCAAATAAACATAAAAATACGCATTTACCTAAAATGAAAATCTGGCACTTCTGAAATAAAACAAGTGCATTTTCATAAACCGTCAAACTGATGTTTGAGAACACAATTATTGCATTTAAATAATGTGTTAAAGCTAATTAGCTGTGAACTTGCACTGTTAGGTTTATTTCTTTTGTGACCATCAGATGTTATAGATGTAATGTCATCTCTCACAATGAGGTCTTTGGAAATCTATGTTGATATCTTTTTTATGATCTTTATTGACAAAGTCATAAAAACAAAAGCAACCTTACAGAAGTGTTCTATCTGAGCCACTAAAGTCTCTGTAATCTGTGATACTGGGTCTAGGAGATCTGGCTAAATATAGAGGTAGCTCTTCTGCTTACTGATGGAGATTATACGGTCTTTATAACATTGTGCTGGGTGTTGGACCTCGCCCTCTGTGCAGGGTTGCCCCTCATTTTTGCCTTCCTTTGCTGGACCGGTTTTTTGTTGGCTTTCAGGACTCTGCATTTTCTCCCTGCTAGTCAGTGGTAAAGTGTTCTGCTCTCCCTTGTAAACAAGGTAACATTCACCTATACCTGATTGGTACATTTAATTTACTTGTCAATGCCTAGAATATGATACTACATGTACATTAAGTGCTGCAGAAGCACTCATTGAGCTACCCACTATAGTAGACTTTTAAACTGCCATTTTGACCTGCCAAAATACACATTTTCCCAGGCTTTTATATTTATAAGTCACCTCTAAATTAATACCAAACTCCTCCCAGGGCAGGATGCATGGTATTTAAAAAGTATAACATGTGTATGTAACCTTTGCATTTTCTGACAGTTTGATAGGCCCACCCATCATGTTGGTCATCTGCGTGATCCGATCTTTACAAACTACACTAGCATCAAAATTCAAAACTGAAATCCTCCTTCCAGAGACTTGATCCGACCACCATTTATAAGTCTTTCAAATCTTCCTCAGAACCACAGCATCACCTAGTATTACATGCCAATGCTGGAACATGGTAACAAGAGACAGCAAGAACTCTGAGGTCTCAAAAATACTCTTGCATTGGGACATGAATATGAATATGACCACAGCCAGAGACAATCTCAACTTTTGGATACTTTATGCAGCTGATGGTCTTGCCCCTCTCAAAACACAGGTGACCCTCATGTGCACTTTGAACACTAGCTGGAATACAGATGCTGAATCCTCCACACCAAGTCTCCGACCACCTGAGAAACCTAAATTGCCTTCCCATTTGCAATCTTGCAACCTTTAAACTCCTCTTCCTAACTAGTCCTGCTTACCTTGGCACACAAGTTCACTTTCTCGGAACATCCAACATCTTTCCACCTCTCTGTTGATGGACCACGCGCCATACACATCTAATGTTCCAGAAACAGGGGACAATCCTTTTCTCATCATGGCCCAAAAATCTGAAACAAGCTTTCGCTAACCATCTCCTCTGCCCGTTCACTGTAGGACGTCAGTCAAAAGCTAAAAACATAGCTGCTCTAATCTTAAGATACATACAAATAGGCTTCCTGACCAGTTTTTGCCCCAGTTAAGCTGGGATACCCATGGGTCAATATATGCACATTACAGGTACAAATATCAACACAACAGAATAATATGTCACATGCATACTGAAAAGTAACAGGAAGCTATGCCAAACTGTATGTCAATGTTACGTGTACTCCCTATAAATCTAATGTTTTTGGGCCATTTTAATGGAATTTAAATTAAACATCTGCTTTAATTTTCTCAGCAAATTATGTGTGGGCGACTCTGACTTTTACATGCCATAAAAGTATAAGAATAACACTGATTTAGCCTTCATAACTTTCTTAATTTTAGCCAGTTTATTTTATTGTTGTGCTCCAAGTGGAAAAATCTAGCCAACTTTCGAACATTTTCTTGCAGGGTAATCTCAACTTGACTGTGACAGTCCTTGAAGAATACTACTTTGTCAATACATGATACGCCCTACAACTTTAAAGGTGCACACACCAGCACTTGCTTTATCCAAATCTAAATAGTCATGTTCCAAAAAAGCTAAAGACCTTTCTTTTTAGTCAGGACTAATGTCAATCTCGCTTGTCCCACTTTCAGCGCCGGCAATCCCTGTTGGGTAGCTGCATGCTTTATAAATCTTTTAAATTAATAAATGTCCCCTCAGGTGAGCTGTCTCCGCGAGGATCTGCCTTGGAACCCATCACACTTGACCAATGTTGCTAATAGAACAGAGATGATTGACTCCAAATAATCTGCTCTGTCCAGTACTCACTTAGCAGTTGCACGCGCAGATGCCCGTGGTCCTTTATACTTTTGTGTAATACAAATTTGTAAAGGAAAATTGGGCAAATCAATCAATCAATCACTGCATTTGTAAAGGGTGCTACATACCCATGAGGGTCTTAAGGCGTGTGGGGGCGGAGGGGCTGCTACTGACCGAAGAGCCAGGTCTTAAGGAGTTTTCTGAAGGCCAGTAGGTTCTGAGTCTGTCATAGGCTGGTGGGGAGAGCGTTCCAAGTCTTGGCGACGAGGTAGGAGAAGGATCTGCCACCGCCGGTGGTTTTACGGATACGAGGAACTGTGGCGAGGGCGAGGTTGCGTGATCGGAGGCTTCGGGTGGGGGTGTGGAAGTTGAGTCGGTTATTGAGGTATGTAGGTCCGGTGTTGTGTAGGGCTTTGTGTGCGTGGATGAGGAGTTTGAAGCTGATCCTCTTGTTGAAGGGGAGCCAGTGCAGGCCTCTCAGGAGGGGTGTGATGTGGCTCCGTCATGGGACATTGAGGATCAGTCATGCTGAGGCGTTCTGGATTCGTTGTAGTCGTTTCAGGAGCTTAGTTGTTGTTCCTGAGTAGAGGGCGTTCCCGTAGGCGAGTCTGCTGGTGACGAGGGCCTGGGTGACAGTCTTTCTCATGTCGGGAGGGATCCATTTGAATATCCTGCGGAGCATGCGGAGGGTGTTGAAGCAGGACGCGGAGACGGTGTTGACGCCAAATCTGTATAGGACTAAAGCCGGACTTATATTTCAGATATTTTGGATCATTGTTAATGCTGCTTTCCTTTACATTTCACAAAATTTCAATGAGTAACCTCAAAAACGTAGCCTCTATCCAGAAAATTGTACAATAGGAAAATGCAGAGAAGTGTGCTTATTCTGAAAAAACATGCACGATTACCATCAACGTCTAAGAAATCATATTTGAAAATACTATTTATCATTCTTGTTTGGAAGTCCCTAGTACCAATGCCAGTTATGCCATGACATTTTGTTGTCTTTAGCTCATTGGGGGGCATATTCCCAAGGAAATGGCGATGCGTGGCGTTAAGCAAACATTGTTAATGCCACTCTCTGCCATTCTGAAAATGGAGGGGTGCGCCATATTTACAAGAATGTGGCACACCCTTGTGTCTCCCTTAATGCTAAATCCAGCTGCCTAGTGCCAACGCAGGTACCCTGCACCATAGGGCAGCATTTCCAGCACCCCCAAAAAGAATGTGTTGCTCTCTACTGAAGAAGGACAATTATCCTTCTGGGATGTGAGGCAGTGTGCGCCCACCCTCCTTCTGTTTGAAAAGGCTCCCTTGAGCTAATGAGCTGACGAGCTCTGGTTGATGCACCTGCGCCCAGCGAGTGGTACATAGACCTGAAAAGACCTTGGGCAGCATTTCCAGCACCCCCAAAATGAATGTGTTTCTCTCTACTGAAGAAGGACAATTATCCTGAAACACGTGTCTAGAGATACACAGCACTTGCTGCACCAACAAGGGTGAAAAACTAAAGCTTGACACCGAATTAAGTGTTATCATGCACTGCATTTACTATGATGCATCGGGGCAAACTGAGTGCTGGGATGTGAGGCATTGTGCACCAACCCTCCTCCTACCATAGTGCAAGAGTGCCTGCGTTTGGGGGAATGATTGTTTATGTATGGGAAGGTGTCCCTTTCTGCTCATAAACAATTCAGAATGGCGGATTGAAACTTCTGTGTGTGCTGCATTGTGCAGCTCACATAAAAATTGCAACTCAAACGTTTTTTTAAATGATTGTTTATGAGCAGGAAGGGACATCTTCCTGCACATGAACAATCATTCATGGAGATTTGTTGTTTCTATGTATGCTGCACAATGCAGCACACACAGAAACAGCAAAGAAGAGGAGAAATTAAGCATTTCTCCTCTTTTCGCAATGTTAAGAACATGTTAGTACCAGGATTTCCCTGGTCTTAATTTTGGCGCTACCTCCTATTTACGCCACCCTTGTAAATAGGGGACAGCATCAAAATCCATGGCCATTGCGGCGGAACCCCCACCGCAACACCCATTGCACTCCCCTTTAACGCTAAGTGTAATGTGCAAGGGGGACTTATTTACAAGGCAGTGTTAAGCCACGTTAACGCCGCCTAGTAAATAAGGCGAAAGGTTTATCGCCAAAGCAACGTCATAAAAAGTGACGTTCTTGTGGCGATAGGGGCTAGTAAATATGCCCCATGGTTCTTCAGCCGTATGCTAAATATTAAGATCAGTCACACCACTTGGCAATTGCTTGTGGTTTGTCGGTTCACCTGGTTGGCGAATGTATGTAAAATAAATAAGTTCAAAAAAAGCACAGCACTCGGCAGCTCTAGAATCATTTAAAGTGCACAACTGTTAACTCAACACAGCACTATGAGAAGATAATTTTTTTCAGAACCAAAATTAAAATAGTGCGTTCCATAGTGCCCTGTTTGCGCAAAGTGATATGCTAGCACATTAAACTAGCACGTGCAAGGCATCCAAAAGAAAACTGACACATTCATTATAATGCTTTCAATGTACACCGTTCTGAAGATAGAAACTTTTCTAACCAATCTTTTGCGATCTTTATGAGCCAATGTATGCAGTTGCTTACAAAGTCATTATCAAATTTGTCTTAGTTTTCCTTTGTGCACATTGTATCCAAGAAATGTTATTTTACATGCATTCTTGGTGCCTGGTTAGAACCTGTCAGTAGCATCATAGACAGGAAGCTCGGGACATGCGGCTCATTTGAGAAGGCTGAGAAGCATTTAATCACAAGATATACCAGATAGTCTAAATGCTGATGAAAGATAAGACTGAAAGGCAATTCACTCTGGGCTTTGTATAACAAGAGGTGTATTAATGTATCTTTAGTTAGGAAGGATACCGCAGTTCTAATTAAACACTGGAGAACCACAGGGGTGCAACAAGCACCAAATAATGAAACCCTAGGGAAATACTAGAAGAGAAAACCTAGCGAGAGCTTTCATTTCTGCCTGAACTAATCCAAGCGCATAAACCTGTATTATTGCAGTGCTGTGAAATATTAGCCTCCATGTTATGCTGAACTCACCTATGAACGCTTCATTTAAACAGTGATTGTTTTTATGCAGGGCGATGGCAGAGCAGAGGCTATGTGGGTATATAACCCTCTGCCTTATTTAATTTGTACCTGTTGGAAATTGTTGTTTGTTATCACTATGGGTTGCACTGGGATTTCGAACATATAGCTCTTCATTGCCCATTGCTTAATAATCTATATTTGGGAAGATTTACAAGATGAAAACATGCTAATAGTGAAAGTTGCGAAGAAAGTGGATCATCTGTTGGCGTGATGGTAGTCCATTACAAGTAATAATGTCACTATTCTTGTTATGTACCGTAAAGGATTCAGCAATTTGAATCTGAGGTCTATCTCAGGTAGATATAGTATAGAGAAGTCAGCCTTACTCTGCGAACATGTGTAAAGCATTTAGAAGTATCAAAACAGTTAAGAAATGTTAAAAAACACAATACAAATCACACCTCAATTTTTTACAAGCGCACATTACTGTGCATGGCGCTCTATGAGCTTGAATAATGCTTCTTGCCATGGCACAATAGTCTACGTTGAGCCATCATTTTTCAGGCACACATGGTAGTAGTGTAAATACACACTTCAAGCTACATGTGATATTTAATTTACTTGCCATTGGTGCTTTTCCTGTCTCCAGTTACCATTGTCTTACTGAAGAGGTAAATAATCCAACATCTCATGTTGTAGGGATAAAGCACACACAATGAGGCACTGAACAGCAGAGTTACAATGTGCAGAATAGAAATACCACCAATAGCAAGTCCATAAATGATGAAAAGTGGAGGGATACCAAGTTGAAATTCGTTTAGGAATTTTCCTGGTAGGCTGGAGCCATTAGAGGCTGGTTATGAAAACCTATGGCAGGTACCAGTGCCTCTATCACTTTCCTCAAGTAACTCAAGCAAATTGCAGAAAAGAGAGAGAGAAAGAAAACGAATCAATAGAAAGAGAGATAGCGCGAGAGATAGAGCGAGGAGGGAAGCTAGCGTTCTGGTTCAAGCTTCTTGCCAGTTCTGCTTTTGGTTCACCAGCCTAACCCTGCAGAAAAGTCTACCTTGCATTACTTTAACTAACCAATGCCATGCCATAATGACTTAAAACAGTGGGAATTTGACTTCTTATAAATCACGTATGACTTAACAACATCAATTTGAACACTATCCAAAACCATTCATGCCATTAGAAATACATGGATATCTATATGTGATTACAATACGATCAGCAATGTGCAGGTGCCTGAATCTATTTAAGTGATGCTAGTAACATAATACCAAATCGAAAAACTTGAAACCCCAATATATAAATGAGTGGCATTTAGGAAATGCAAACATCTCACAAACAAATTAAAACCTCTGCACCCAAGCTAAAACATAAACCATCAACTCAGACTTCCTGGGAGATAGAGAATGGGCTAAAGAGACTATTGGAAAGTCGATTATTGTTTGGGGTGAACACGTGTCCACTTCAAAGGATAAGGCCCCCACCTGCTATATGTCATACAAATTAAATAATGCAATCCCTGGTAAAGTGACACAAAGCAGTCAGGACTAAATCAGATGTTTAAAATATTTAAGCATAAACAATGCAAAAAGTTACACAAAACACAACAAAACTCCACAAATACATCTAAAATAAGGGGAACCATTTTATGAATAGCATTCGAGGGTGTCTTCACATGCTGGGAGTCGATGCTTAGAGCCAGCGACCCCATTAGGGTGAGTCTTTGCTTCCTCCAGCTACCACAGGAGAACTGTCTCCTGGGGTAACACCCGTGTTTCACCAATTTTTAATTGCTGTTGACACGCGCAAGCAAAACATTTCTTTTAGTCTTGAGATGCAAGTTTGCGGCTTGTAAACCTGACACCAGGATACTGATTACCAATCACTGCTAATTAACCAGTGTGTTATTGTCTATTTAGTTTGGCTGACCCAGATGACAGGTACCACACATGTTTTGTGATTTATCTGTACCCACCGACTAGGAGAATCACAAGTCAGTGTAGATTACACTTTCAGATTTGGTCCTGATGAATTGCTGTCAATCATGTTGACCATTAGATAGTGCGCAACATCCTGGTACAATGAGATAGGGGTGCGCCAAACCTTTTTTAACCGGGATAGAAGCCAGTTTTATTAAAATAGTTTGGAGTGGACTTCTATTTCCTATTCCAATCCACACTAAGTCTAGCAACTCACTTTCTACACATCTACACTTTTTTAGGTCCCTCACACCCACTGCACCATATGGCAAGGAATAAAAGATCTCTGCTAAAGAACCCGTCCGGTATTGCAGCACCGACCTGGTGAGGAGCAAAGCCCTATGATGAAGCATGACACCTAGCTTGCTGGGTGTGTGACGGCACTCTTTCAGAGAGGAGGAATTTCCCCTTTTTATTCTCTTTTCAGTGACTATTAATCACACAAAGCCAACCTATTTTCTCTTTTTTTCTTCTTGTGAGGAATTGCATACTTACCTTGTTGGATTGATGTTAAGCATGTATGCTGGACCTATATAAAAGCCCTCAGTCCCCTCTTCATTGGTTACAAAAACAACAGCGGAAACCAGAGATAAGTTTGTAAGTCAACGGTTACAGAAGACTGGAAACGGTGCAATTTCTGGTTGACTGCGATGGAGACCGGGTCTCATATACCAAGTGAATTGGTCCTGGTGAATGTTTGGGAGTCAAAAAAGCTCAAAAAAGTTTCTAAGTCTCATTCCAGAAAGGGACTTTTTTACCTTTTTTCAAAAAGAGAAAACATGGAGATTTTTTCTAAATTACAAATGGGAATGTGACGTTGTTTCTTTTTGAAAATAAAAATCTGTTCATTGTGGGATCGCTGAAACTTTAGCCGCCGCTGTAAAAACAAAAGACTGGTTTCCTGAAACAGGTTGGTCCAGTAGGTGCTCTGGAGCTTTTGAGGTTTCTGGCAGAAAATTTTCCAAGTCCCAACACAGAATGGGACTTTGTAATCATTTCTCCGAGGTGTGGAGATATCCACATTCGTTGAAGCTCAGATCCAATGCGACACTGTGGAAGCGCTGTTATTTTTTCCTCTGCATACTACTGAATCTCTGAAGAAAAAGTTTTCAAAAGTTTCAAAAGTTTCCACAGTTTCTTTTGTTGCCCTAACAACCAACACACGTACACTTATAAGCCTCCTAGGGAGTCTGAGGAAGGTGCTTAGAGACTCCCAGGGTGTCAGGCAGCCGCCAACAATACAGTCTAGTCGCAGTCAAGTTGCCTCTGGCCCACTGCTATTCTTAAGAGGAATCTCCACTGCAGCTTTTTTCTTTTACTGGAGTCACCCAGGGTATCAGCCTTAGGATCCTTGGATGATCTTTCTGTCCTTAGATTTCAAGTGGAATGGAGTTCAACTTCACAGTTAACAGATGGCAATTGCAGCAGATTAATTTCATCTGTTATCCTTTCTCATGTCCAGCAGTGTTCTGATGAAGGCTGGGTGAGGCTCTAACTTTGTAGAGTTCTCTAGTCTGTCGGTGGGGTGCATTCACAAGCTAGAGAACCCTAGCCTGATGGACTCCTGGTACCTCTCTGACCAATGGAGTAAATGTTTCTAGGCCTGGCCTTCCTACTTCTGCTAGCCTACTTCTTCATTAGTTCCGGTTTACAAACTGGCTCAAAAGTCAAAATGCAATGTGTCAAATCAAATCCAAGATGGACACATTTTTATGACACATTAATCTTGGGCTCTTGCAGTTGGGGGTGCCCTTTGACAGCTAACACTAAACTCCAGTTTGCAATAGGCAATGGTTCCATAACAGAACATGAGACAGAAGCCTAGTAAGACAAAGCAGGGTCCTTAAGTAGACAGACAGGATATACACAAGAATTATGATCTGGGCCTGTTTGATCCCTTTTAAAGGAGCAACATTTTCAAATGAACCTCAAGACAGGCCTGTCATACAGGATTAGACACTGCTGTGCTAACAGGAGAGGCAACAACCTGCACCTTGAATATTCTACTGAATTCAGATGTGCCATCTGTGCCCATCCTGGTCGACCGGACAATAAAATTGTTTGCCTCCTGGGAGTAATTTTTCACTTTATTACAACCAGAACAGTTGCAGCAGACTATGGTTAAGTAGTCTGTGGTAGTTCAGGCATGTACATATAACTTTTCTGAAAGTTATATTGCCTAACTAGTTACAAAGAAATCAGACTTTACCAATGAATTCGAATTTTCAACACATTTATGAAAAGTGCTTGAACTTTTGCTGCAGCTGTTTACTACTCGATAAAGAAGAAATAATGATGTTGTCTGCTTTATAAGTATTTCCGTTGTAAATAGCTAAACCCAATACAGTGAAAACAGTTTTTGTGGTTGGTTGATATATTCAATTTAGGTGCATGCTAACATTATTTTTGGCAAGTACCACTTTTGGAAACTATACATCCTACCTATGGGAAATAAGGTAATTTTAAGGGAGACTTATTTATGGCTTAGAAGAAGGTTTTTAGATTTGTACATTAGTTGATTTTTACAGATCTTCGTGCAAACATGAGAGTGTGTAGGCTGCATGGGGTATAGGCCTCAGTAAAGGTCTGTGTCGCGTTTTTGGCGTCATGACATGGACGGCACTATAAAGTAATTTAGTTCAAAGGTGGAATTTAATTTTAGATGCCAGAGGTGTAGTTGTTACACCATAAACAAGAGCCTCATGGGAAAATTAATTGTGCCGAATAGTGTTTTAAACCAATTTCAATGCTCTGTTAGGAGTCAGATAGAGCAACTGGGGGTAAGCCTATACTTCGAGTTTTTCAAAGCATAAATAATTATAGCTTCATAGACGAACACTTCCTATTTATGTTTGTCCAAGTATATTTATTCGTACCTTTTACTTTCTATTTTTAGTTTTTGATTTCATACATTAGCACATGGAGAATGAAAGCATTGTCACTACATATCCACATAACAAAACACTTCATAAAAAACATTTCACATTTACAAGTGATAAATTGTGCTTTATTAAAAACATCAAAAGACTCTTTAACTAACAATTGTGAAAAAACAATATTCAAATAGAACCCAACAAACAACAACTACTTATGTTGTGTTTCCCTAGTTCTAAGCTTTCTTTTAGTGTCTACATTTGGTACCCATCTAATTTTTTAAACCAAAGTAATCATTGCAGTTTGAACTCAAAGGGAATTTAATCCTTAGTTGTGAAGTAGAATTAAGCCACCATTCCTCAACATTTGTGAGAGATGTGCCGACGCGTTTCAAGTCCTGATATTTCCTTCACAGGACTCTCATCAGGGCTTTTCTTTTTTATCTGTAAAGAGTTTGTGACATAAAAACATATTTTTAGAATCTCCCTCTATATTTATTTCCATACTACGAACACTTTGCTACAAGCTGTTGTACTTGAGTAGTGGGGTTTCACTCCTCCACACTTCTGGTGGCCATGAGTTTGAAAGAGGGGGTTCTTGGGACTTATTGGGTTTAAGAGCAGTGATCGCGTTCTCTACCTCCTCCCCAGTAATGGGGGCTTTTAACGTCTTGTTCCAGGCCTAGGAGGCCTGTGGAAGCTTTAGTGACTGTAGGTAGGTGCCCAGTATACAGGTCCATATAGAATGCTCTGAATGCTTCTGCCTTGTCGGTATCTGCATGAGATATGATTCCCATTGAGTCAGCGATACCTCCGATGTGTTCGTAGATGTCTAGCAAGATGGGTTCCTATTTTGTTCCCCTGTGCATAAGAGAAGTGGCGCAGTCGCAAAAGGGTATGTTCTGCCCTATTGGCGTAGATCACTGTAATTTTCCCCTTTAAGAAAGCCAATTTGCATTGTAATGTTTTTGAGGGGTTCTTTTTATGTTGTCTTTCGATACCCTCCAGCTCCGCCTCCAACATTTCCCTCGCTTGGCTCTCTGTTTATTTAATGCAGAGTTAAACAGATCATGACTAAACTATGGTCTGATCTGGATATCAGGAGAATTTTTGCAGACTGGGAGATCCCAATAGTCATTGACTTATAAAAATATAATAGAGTCTCAAATAAGTTTGGTGTACTTGGGAAAAAATGTGTAGTCTTTGGTGTTGGGGTAAATTTATCACCATGCATCTAATAGTCCCAGAGTGTGCAAGGAAGGCTTAATGCCCTTAGGAAAGCTAGCTGTAGCTGCTCTGTGTGGATGGGTGCTATCTAGTTCTGAATGCCATGTAAGATGTAATTCCCCCATCAGTATTGTGGGACCCTCAGCAAATCCACCGAACATGTTGAGTAGGGAAGACAGGAAAGCCCTGTGTTGGGGGCATACACTGAAATGAATGTACAAAGACGCCCCATGCATTTCCCTTGCGCAATGATAATTCTGCCCTCCTTAACTGATTTTATGGCTTCGGGTTGAAATTTCGTAGAGTTGTGGAATAGTAGAACTACCCCTCTGTGTTTTGTGCTAGCTATAGACCTGTAGATTAGTGCATAGCTTTTATGACGAAGTTGAATATCCTCTGCCCGCATTAGGTGTGTTTCCTGTAGGAACACCACCTCAAAATTGTGGTTTAACAGATATTTCCACACTTTATGCCTTATGAGGGATGGGTTCAAACCCCTAAGCTATTGAGAGTGGAATAGTGCTGTGTCAAGCCCCCACCCTCGTGAGTTGAACCTGTTGCCTGCTCGTTTCTCTCCTTCCAGACTATACTACTGACATAGAACATATTGATTTTCAAACACTCGAAAATATTCTTTGGACCAGTGATGTCGCACGACCATTGCCTCTAAGTGTCCAAGTTCTGTCCCACTTAAGCCCTCCCAGCGAACAATAAAAACAACTGTGAAAACAAAACCTGTGCCGGGTGGCTCTTGCACCCCTGGCCAAAAAGTCTCATTAGATGGGGTTCGTAGTTTAGTGTGCCCAGCCAAGGTCCAAATCCCCGCCTATCTCCCTCACAGATAATCAATCACCAAAACGTCTTATATACATGCATGGTGTGGGATAGGTGCTGTTCAGCGCTATGTGACTTCTCGATTTCCCCTGGTGGAACTCTCCTCTCAGTAGAGGTTTTTAACAAGAATGGGACCCATTGAGCCCTTATAACTAGAATTCCCAACATGCTTTGACCTCTAGTCCTCAGTATAACGACCCCTAGAGCGCACGCTCCATTGTGAAGGTATACTGAACTCTTTCCTTCTTGGAGCATCCCCAGTGTGGTCCTATGCATTAGTTGGAAGACCCAGGAGACTTAAACCTTCCTCCAGGTCCGTAATGTGTTTTGTTTTCTTATTCAATTCGATGCCAGAAAGAATATGTCCATCTATATTTGTTTTTTAAGTTGCTAAATTCCTTGTGAGGGGTCTAAACTGTTGCCTTTGTAAAGGTTTCAAGGGAGCCAAATCCTGATAGAAGCTACACCGAAAGCCCTGGAAGGATATCACATCTTGTTTGTGGGCGCTTGCAGGATTGCTTCCTTTACTTTAAAGGAGTGGATTTTGATCAGGATGTTGCGGGTGCGCCGATGCTCTCCTCCTATCTGGATCCCCACCCGGTGCACGTCTCATTCTTGATCTTCATCTGCTCTATCCCAGTATCTCTGCAAAGAGCCCCTCGAGGAATGCCTCCAGGCCTTGCCCTTCCGCTCCCTCCTCAAGATCCTTAATTCTGATGATCTCTCTTTTTGATCTATTTTCCAAATATTCCGTCTTTAGTAGGGCTGATTGTAGCTGGGTGTGGAGATCCTGTATTCTGTCCTACGTGGCCGCCATTCGTTCATCCAGTTCTTGAGCTTGGGATTCCACTTCTAGCACCTGTGTACCCACAGAGTCCAGATCATGTTGGAGCGCAGTGATTTGCACAGATAGATCTGCTTTTAGTTGATCCAAAGAGGACTTTATATCCCCTTTGATCTCTGAGTGGAGCTCAGTTTTGATCTCCATGAGGGACGCTAGCAGATCCTCCTTAGTGAGAGACATGACGGTGGTGTCACCACCCTGATCTTGTGGCAGTTTTTTCACAGTGGTGGTAAAATAGCTGGTAACCTTGGATGACCCTTTCTTTGGTGGGATTGGTGTGGTCCAACTCCCCCTCTCTTTGTGGGTGGGCCGTTTGAGCGCGGTCTTATCTGGGTCTCCTTGGCGATGCCTCCTTCTGTCGTGGTGATCTAATGTTCCCTGAGGGTCACACTTCCATCTCCCACAGCTGCGTACATGAGTTCCCTCGCCAAAGCTGAAGTGATAGATCGCAGCTCAACAGAGCCCAAAAGTCACATCAGACTCTTGTGGCTATTTTATATGAATGGAAGTGGCTTCCTGGGTAGCTGCCTGCCCTCTGGGCTCCTCTGAGTTCTCCTGGGGGAAGCTCAGTGGTGTCACTTCTCAATGGGCCCACTTGCTCTCATTGCCTGCATTATGCAATAGGGGGTAGCGGTGGATGCCATTTTAAGGTCAAGCGCTCCGCGTATGGGCACCCCCGCACTGCTTCTCTGTCCCCAGGGCTCTGAATAAAGTACTAGGGACACAATTCAAGGGAGCCTGATGCCAATGGGGGTCTCCAGCGATATCGAGCGGAACTCTCCTACCGTCAGTCTCCTTGATGTGGTCAGCAGCTGTGGTCCCAGATTCTGGAGCCGCATAGCTCGTTGCTCCTATTTCTCTCCACAACGTCCTGCTATCCGCCTCCGCTTCTTCGAGGCACTCAGTCAGCACACCACTGCGGGCTACCGGGGACCTCTGCTGCATGGACGGGGACAATCGGGCACCGCAGGCAGCGTAATTTTGCATGTCACACTTCTCCCAGAGTTCCTCCCCGTCACCGCTCACTGGAGGTCAAAATCACCTTTTCACCTTTGGGATTGTAGATCGCTAGCTTCACCGCATACCTGCCTCGTCATGTCTCATATATTTGGGACATATTGCCAAAAGAAGCTCACCGGGCAGCCAAAGGGTGATGGAGCCTAGGTGAATCACGTCCACCCGGCCACCTTGCCTGGCCACGCCCCCCTCAACTACATTTTTAATAGCTTAAGCATCACATCCATTTTAGCTTCCAACCCATAAATAAACTTAGAATGAAATTTGACTGTCCCTAAAAATGCTGCAACATCTTCCTTTCTTTCAGCAACTTCATTTAACTTATGGCTTTGGCCAAACCTATTTTACGTTTCACAACATCGGCAGTGAATAAATGTCCCAAACATTCTATTTCTGATCTACTAATCTTTTTTTGTATTACCTCAGGTACATGCCTCACTCTATCAACATGCTCAGAATTGCTTTTACTGCAAATCAGAATGTCATCTTGAGAGTAGTGTACCACAAGAATTCCTTCCAACACATTATACATTGTCCAGTGGATGACTGATTTGTCTGACACTAACCCAAATGGCATCAGTGATGATGTAACAAGGTATTTTCAGGTCAAGACTTTGTAACATTGGAACTTTTTCAGAGGTTTTGTATTAACAGAAGAAATTCATCCTCACAAACCTTCGACAAAACTCAAATTCAACTCCTTTTTGAATAGGTTGCACATCACATCTATGTTAGCCACCAACCCACAAATACATGTATAACGTATTTCTACTATCCTTAAAAATGCAGTACCATCTTCCTTTCTTTCAGTTAATTTCATTTCATATATGGCTCTGACCAAATCAATATTAGCTTTCAGCCCAACAACAGAAATTAAATGCCCCAAATATTCTATTTCCGAGCTACCAATCTGTCACTTTCTATTTTAACATCTTCCTTTTTAACAACTCAAATGCAATCCATCACTCTATCGAGATGCTCTGTTAGACTTTTTCCACAACTATACCCTCCAACAAAGTATACATTGCCCTTTGGAGGACTGATGAGGCTGACAATACCCCAAATGGCATCCTAGCAAATTGAAAGGTGTTAAACTGTGTCTCAAAAGCAGTAAAATGTTTTACTTTGTCAAGCAGCCCAAACTGATCATAGGTTTCAATACTGAAGTGATGAAACTAGCAATACTCGCCAAAGATGACACCATTTCCAAAAATTTTCCAACGGAAAGTCATCCTCAGTCACGGATGTATTCATTGCCCTTAAATCATTGCATAGACGCATATCACATGAGGCTTTGTATGCCACAGCTACAGGTGCCAACCTTTCTGTGCATTCCAGAGGCTCAATAAACCAGTGTGCCAGAAATCATCCAATTGTCACTTCTCTAACCTTGCTTACAATGGGTACAGAACTGGCCTGGATTTTAGATGCATGGATGCAATTTTTAAAGCATTCCAATTTATCAATAAAAACATCTCGAAATTCAGTTAAAAACAGAGGACCATACTCCTCTTCTTTTCCATCTAAAACAACATTCAAGACCTGCTGATTTATCTGGGACAGTGTGTTCCTGCTCTCTTCATCATCCTTCTACTTAATGAAATTAGATTATCCTGGAGCACGTAGTATGACCATGTCCCCCTGAAGGAACCAACTAAGCACACTATCACCTACTTTGGCTGCATATACCTTTACAATATGAGAAGGTCCACAAAATTCAGTGCTTGCATAAAGATACATCACAAGCTTAATGGATTTACCTCCAACATAAGGAGTTACATCAGTGTTGGTATAGACATAATTGGAAAGCAATGTTAACCACACTCCTGCATTCAAATAAACTTAAACTGGTTCACCATTTATTTTAAACAACTCCATGGGATCGGATTTCTTCCCACCAGCCCTAAGAAAGTTGTTTTATTTAATATAACTCAGCAATCTAGGAGATTCTCTTCGCCTGTAGATTTGAGAACCTTGCTGAAGCACCCCTCCTTTTTTTACACTTTTAGCAAATTACTTTGCATGTGGGACAATTCTTGTAGTTTTCATAATGTCCTGAAGTAGCCCGCAGCTATTACAAAAACATTTTATTTTCCTCCATTCACTATTTTTAAAATAATTTTTCTTTTCTCCCTCTTGAAGGAGTTCAGAAAGCTGTGGTTCTAAGTTGATCTTCACATTTCAAGGAATGTTGAGTGTGTTTCAATATCTCAATTACTTCAGATAGCAGAGGATCATATTTCAGCATAAACTTTAAATTTTCATCAAGAGATGGACTAAAACTGCACATAGCTGCCAACATTAATTGAAATCTGTTTATTCTTGTTCTAATAACTCTGGTAAATTGTCAACGATATCTCGACCCTTTAGTTCTAAATAGTACATCAAGAGGGATGTTTTCCTCTCTACAGGCAAGTTGCTGACATATAAAACAGGTAAAGCAGCCCAAAACCTTTTTTATTTGGCCAATTTTATGGGAAGGTACATAGACAAAATGCTGGTGTTGAAGCATTTTGTATGTTTGTATTATAAAATGAGTGTACATCCTGGCAAGGAAAGTCCAGCTATTTAAAAAGATATTAAAACAGGTATGAAACTCATTTTTTAAAACAAATGTAATTAAAAGTTTTATAATTTCATAAACAAAGGAAATAGTTCTTGTATTCTGTCAAAAGTAAATATTGGTGTGCATGTCACCAGCTACTGTAATTGTTAAAATGCTGTTAGTGTGCATATCAATTGTCTGAGTGACATATGTAATAGAAACAGGCTGAAAACTGCTGGAGTCCTCGCATTTCCTTTAAGAGGTGGATGTTGTGTGCCGGCCTCTGGTGGTCCACAGGCCACCCCAGGGGTGTACAGGGCTAGCGCAGGGGTTGGGATGCGCAATGAAGGCACACAGACTACATCAGTGGGGTAGTCGGAAGTGACGCGCCCCGAGCGGCCGCCTTCAAGTTATTACTTCCCCACAGGCCATGCCTGGCCTGCAGATGTGGTGGAACCTGATGGGTGACCACTAGACCACCAACTGTTACATCCCTATCCAACTCAGTTATTTTGTCAAAACATTTTCTCAACATGGTTATACAAATACACCAATTAGTATTCAGTCCAACACATGACTGTGGTACTTGCGCGAGTCCCAGCTGGCGAGCTCCAGGTCTTCAGCCGCTGGCTCGGGTGAGGGTTCGGACTCAGGCTGTATCTTTGGGTACAGGTACACCATCCCGCTTCGCTCCGGCCGGAGTCATCGGAACAAACCCCATGTTGTGGTGAGGGGCTTAGTTCTGGATCTCACCAACTTGACCACTCGCCGAGTTGTCTGCCTGTTCTTCAAGTTTGCCAGCGACCATGGGACTTGGGGGGTTGCTGGCAGTCTCCTGGTGTTGTTCTGATGGGACTTCCTTGAACCACGAGATGTTTCGGGACACTTCCTCCGCTCCTCTACGCGCTGTTACCATGGAGCCATGGTTGGCAGTGACTGTCCAGGTGCCTAGCTCATAGGCTGTTTGGAACTTTCCCCCCTGATGCCGGCTCCGCAGGATGACTGTAGCCCCATGGCTAAGCCTCCTGTGGGTGGCGCAGCGTCGGACACTTGCTTCTTGGTTCTGTCACACTCTCTTCTCTTTTGCACTTCCTCAACGTCCAGTCGAGGAGGTGACCATCCCGGACAGGTGGGGAGTAGGTCACGGCGGGGGCCATGGAGCATGAGGGCCCACAGGATTAGCTGATTGGTACAGGGACGGGTGCTTCGGTATTCTCTCAAGAATTCATGGAGCCTCTGTTCGGGGTCTACTTGTTCCACCACTGCTATGTGGAACATCTTGTTTTCAGTTCCCATGAAGCTTTCGACGTCCCCGTTAGCTTGGGTCCATTGTGGGGTGATGCGGCGATGCGATATGCCTCAGTGTTGGAGGAATATGGCAAACTCGGCCCCTTGGAATGGGGGACCGTTGTCACTGTAGAATTCTTGAGGGAAACCAAACATGGTGAAGATTTTTTCTAATACTGTTCCGACATGGTTGAAAGCCGTCGACCTGACGGGTTCTACTACAGGATACTTAGAGTATGCATCTACGATGACAAGGTTGTGTTTTCCTCCTGGAAAGCTTCCAAAATCCACACTTAGGGGCAGATTAGGATTGCGTTTTTTCCTCATCCTCGGGGCCAGCGGAAGCCACCGCCGGCCCAGAGGATGCGAAAAAACCGCAGCGGACTGACCAAAGACTCACCGCCACATTAGGATGGCTGGTGGGTCCTGGTTTCCGTCCGCAGCTTTACCGCCGCAGTTGGCTTACAACCGCGGCGGAAAAGCTCTAATATGGTGACGGTGTCTCTCAGACACCGTCAGCCATATTAGGATGGGCTGTCAAATATGCTTTTTTGCGGCAGGTTTTCCGCCGTGGAAAAGCATACGGATCTTCACTGCGGGGGCCCGTTGCGGGGCCCCTAGGTGAAGGGGGGGTGGGGAGTGCACATGGGGGGTACCTATGGTACCCCCCTGCATTTGTATGTGGAAAGCGGCAGGCACCGCGCGGTGCCTGCCTCTTTCTGCATGCAAATGCAATGACTGCATTTTTAACATTGCCGCGGGTGCAGCTTGAAGCCACACCCGCCGCAATGTTAAAAATAGAGGATGTGACCGCCAGGGTGGTGGTCACATCCTAATCGCACAGGAGGGGACTCCGCAGCCCATGCGGACGTCCCCTCCTCCACAGTGATCGCGGACGGACGCAAGTCCGTCCGCGATCATAATCGGCCCCGAACTTTGGACCATGGGAAGGTGCAGGCCTCTTCAGTGATAATTGGGAGAGGCTTCTCGGGCCGCTTGTCAGTTGGCACAGTGAACACTGTCGGACATATTCCTCTACCATGTCTTCAAGTTCTGGAAACCAGACTTTTTCTTGGATTCGTGCTTTCATCTTGGTTATTCCCTGGTGTCCTCCGTGGGCTAGTTGGAGGGCCCAATGCTTGAGGTTTTGTGGGATCACTAGCTGAATTCCTCTTAGTAAGATGCCACGGCTGGTGGCGCTCAGTTCATGATGGACCTCCACATTTGTGTTAGGGTCTCCTGATCTTCCGGGGTTCACGAATTGGACTGGCAGAGGTAATCTGTCCACAAACCTTATTGCATGGCGGCTAGTGTCTTGGTACAGACAGAATCGGTGGCAGCCGCCTCTCCTACCTCGTCTAGAGACATACTCTGGGGGAGATGATGCCAGAGCTACAAGGTGGTACAAAAAGGAGGTGGTGATGGACGGAGCATCTGAACCAATCAAACACTCACACCCAGTCAACAGATCTGGGTTTAATCCCTCACGTTCTTTAGCCCACTCTGCCACCCCAGTTCAGACATGGCCATATGCAAATCAGTCTGACCCTGTGCCTCATGGGAATAGTCCAGCCCGAACTGCCAAGCCATGCCTTCCCTGGACCGGAAACAAGCTTCCTAGGAAAGGTTTCTGGCATTACAGCCGTCTTGAGCCAGGCTTGCTTGAATCCAATGGCAACGTGATCAAGGGACTCACGTCTGTGCATACCCTGCCAACTTATGGCGAACAAAGCGGTACAAAAGGAGGTGATAATGGACGGAGCATCTGAACCAATCAAACACTCACACCCAGTCAACAGATCTGGGTTTAATCCATCACCATTCTTTAGCCAACTCTGCCACCCCAGTTCAGACATGGCCATATGCAAATCAGTCTGACTCTGTGCCTCATGGGAACAGTCCAGCCCGAACTGCTAAGCAATGCCTTCCCTGGACCGGAAACAAGCTTCCTAGGACCGGTTTCTGGCATTACAGTCGTCTTGAGCCAGGCTTGCTTGAATCCAGTGGCAAAGTGAGCAAGGGACTCACGTCTGTGCATACCCTGCCAACTTATGGCGAACAAAGCGGTACAAAAGGAGGTGGTAATGGAGGGAGCATCTGAACCAATCAAACACTCACACCCAGTCAACAGATCTGGGTTTAATCCATCACCGTTCTTTAGCCGACTCTGCCACCCCCGTTCAGACATGGCCGTATGCAAATCAGTCTAACCCTGTGCCTCATGGGAACAGTCCAGCCCGAACTGCCAAGCCATGCCTTCCCTGGACCGGAAACAAGCTTCCTAGGACCGGTTTTTGGCATTACAGCCGTCTTCAGCCAGGCTTGCTTGAATCCAGTGACAAAGTGAGCAAGGGACTCACGTCTGAGCATACCCTGCCAACTTATGGCGAACAAAGTGGTACAAAAGGAGGTGGTGATGGACGGAGCATCTGAACCAATCAAACACTCACACCCAGTCCACAGCTACCAGGTGGGCATATTCTTCGACGTCTTCATCTTCTTCCCGTTTCTTGGACTGAACTGGGTGTCTTGAAAGAAAATCAACCGCTTGGTAAACCATCTCCATCTCATACGGTTGGAGCTGGACGGCCCAGCGTTCGATCCGTGGGGGTGGATGCGGTGCTGTTCCTTTGAAGAGGGGGACCAGAGGCTGATGGTCGGTGACTATTGTGAATGGCTGTCCATGGAGGTACAGATGGAAATGACTACAGGTCTACTTGATGGCAGGTGCTTGCCACTCGATCTGGGCGTACCTTGCTTCCGTGGAGGTGAGCGACTTGCTGGCGAATGTCAGGGAGGCCGACTGGGTGCCCCAGTACTTTCTATACCTCTTTTTCCTTACTTGATGTGGAAAAGTTTTCCGCTTTCACCTCCATGTATCCCCTTCTCTGTTTAACTTCTTTTGCCTTTGCCAGTGCTTGATGGAAAGGAGGCAGGAGGTTGAGGAGCTTCCAACGGCAGGATCGGACAGTGCTGGAGAGGCCTCGGGCAGCTCAGATGCCTTGCCAGGATTTGAGCGCTGCAGTTCAGCGGCGCTGTTTTCTGTTTAAACGGCTCAGCTTGGGCCCGTCGACGTGGAGTGCCGGTGACTCTCCGGGCAGCAGAGACGTGTTCTGCCACAATTACGGGTGCCACTGAGGTAGGGGTGGCGCGTGCTCACCACGGACATGCGGCAGCTTCAATCTCCAGCTGCGCTTGGCCAGGTTGCTGCGTATTAAAGCCGGTGGCTCCACAAGGTAGCGTGCGGTACGAGCGAGGGTTGGGCCCCCTCCGCCCATCGCCAGTGTTGTGTGCCGGCCTCTGGTGGTCGGAAGTGACGCACCCCACCTTCCATTTATTACTTCACCGTAGGCCACGCCTGTTGGAACTTGATGGGCGACCACTAGACCGCCAACTGTTACAGTGGAGATGTGCATGGGCATTTGTGCCATGCCGAGGCAGCTTTCTGATGCTGGTGAACATGCTTTGAGAAACAGGGAGAGGACCGCCTCGCTGATGCGTCAGCTCACCTGGTAATACGAAAAATTATGCCTAGCTTCTACATCAAGTAGGAGATCTAGATCGTGTGTGATTCCCTGATGACGCAAAGGTCATGTGGGGAGCATCAGCTGATGCAGATGATTTTATTTGTTCACCTGTGGAGATCAGGCAGTGTAACAACACTTTTTGAGGAAGCATAGATCAGGCAGCATAACTATGCTGACTGGCGAAGTCAAAGGATGATAAAAATGAAGGCCACACCATGATCAAAGTAATGCATTTACAAGGGCATTTGCAGTGATTGGAAAATGTGCAAAAGACACAGAGATTGTGTAAATACCACTGTGATCCCATGCAGGTCGCTGTGCTGGTAGAGAGTGAATTGAAGCACTGTGCCTAGTCCCATTGATCCAATGGCAGTTTGACGTGTTATGGTGCCAAGAAGTTCCATTCCAAAAAAGAAGTAAACACAAGAAGCTAGTAAGTATTCTGTACCTCTCTAATTCAGCACCTATCCACAGTCCTACAACAACTGACACAATTTTAAAACCATCAGCTCCTCCAGAACTGAGAAACAGGCAGATGCAACTTTAAAAGAGTGTTCAGCTGCAGAGCCCTGAAAAGGTTCCACTTAGGAACTCATAAAGTTGGATGCCCCACTTTAATATTCATCCTGATGAAAATCCTTCACAAACCATGGTTCAGGCTTTTGTTAAAACTCAAGCTAATTTAGACAGGGTCAGCAAACAAAGTGTATATAAAAGAGGGAGGTACTGCCGAATATTATGATTTCCTCAATAAGAGAGATGAATATATGTACCCAATCATCTGGCCCCACCAGACACATTCAAAGGGAAGTATGTGTTATATTCATCCTTCCTAATTCAATGTTGATTATATTTTTTTCTGGAGATAATTTTATTTTCCAACTAACACAAGCAAAGTGGATTTTATTTTATGTTACTTAACGCAGAATACTTTGCTCTGGATACACCCCTTACATTGATTTGGAGACTATGCCTATCCAAATATGACTTTTCCTTATGCAATTCAAGGAAAGACAGTCCACTCAGGCAGAAGGAAAATCATTAAAGCCAGAAGAAGTCAAAGATACTGCTTAAACATCCTACACGTCAGGAGTAGACTGTTCAGAAAGTAGATCTATCATTATGGTTTCACTAAATTGACATGCTGAATCCATCCAATGCAACCTTATTGATGCTCTAGCGTTTGTCAGTGTGTAAAGGATTACTGACCCAATTTTACCTAACTTGCAGATTCATTGGCAAGTATCTTTCATTACGTTCTCTTCCATTCAATGGAGAGAAAATGGTTATTCTCACAAGCATATTAATACAACACAACATTTAATCTGTATTGTACTAGAAAGACCACTTGTGGAGTAAAATAACTTGAGTGAGAAATCCTTTCTACTTATCATGAATTAAATAAGTTTTTAGCTAACAGTATGCAAATACTGTTTCCTCTCATCCTGCATATAAATGAATCATTGATCTGGTTTATTAGGCTCATACCCACCATAAGAATATCTATCTAGTCACATTACAAGAAGAAGACGTTTTGAAGCACCATCCTCATAAGAATCTAGAAAAACAATATTTATTAGAAGCTCTACATGACCCACAGGAGCAACCCATGTTGTACCCCCCAAGCCAAATGCAAAATATTGGTCTTGCAGGGACTATTGCAAATTAAATACTACCACCATTAGGAATCTTTATCTGCACCCCCCTCAATTCTGCCCTATCAAACATACCAATATATTCTCCAAACTAAACCGTTAAGTCTGTACCCTGGGGAGCGTTATTGTAGGGGATGAGTAGAAAACAGCATTCAATACCCCGTATGGTCATTACCAATACCTTTGGTTAGGTATCAGTTTACAACACAAAGCTTCACTACCCTCAGTGATGCACCAAATGATTCTTTCTTGGGCAACATGGTTCTTCACTTTGCCACCTCAATTTGGACTTTCCTAAGCTCTGTTATCAACAGGGCTAGTGGGATCAGGACAAAGGAAATGGGAAGAGCATGTCTGCACTTGCAATTCAATTCAACTGGAAAAGAACACAGTATGGAAGGTCTAGGGCAAACTACCAATATAGTCTTATAGAATATTACTTCTGTAACCCGCCCACCTTACCAAACTGCTGCTAAAATTTACATACTAAGGGGCTCATTATGAAGGCGGGCGGAGGCACCTCGGCCATATAGGTGCTGGCGGAAAATTTTCCGCACACCAGTAGAGGTCCTCACGCCCGCTGTATTGCAATGGGCAAAAATATCCCCTTTCTCATCTGCCGCGGTGTGACGTGAACTGCCCAAAAAATTTACCCGCCACCACAGCTGTGGGCGCCAATAGAGACCCATCATCGTGCAGAATGACGTCCCGACCGCCGTACACATCAGGATGCCCCAAACAGCCCGTCACACTGCAGCAGAGAAACCACCCAACTGGAGATGGTGGAAGCACGACAGCGGAGCGTGAAACCAGACACCCGGTTTCGACCGCAATGGGTTCAGCTTTACACGCCTTTCCGGTGCTGTACCTGATCCACTACCAGCAAGTAATGCACCGTCGCTGAAAACGTCACAGGTACGCAATCACACAACTCCGCACACAACCACAAAACCAAACTCATGGGCTGATATACGGTTCCTGTCCACACCTGGGGGCAGCAACACATCCACAAGTGTACCCACATATGTCCTACCTGTCACAAAATCACCCCTCCGCATCCAGGTTACCCATCAACTGCAAAATCACAGCAATCTCCCGGTCACGTCACCGCAGTAGTGCAGATGCAGGAAAACCTGCTCACAATGAAGTAGGCAGGGCCAGTGCCAGGCATGGGCAGTCCACAAAGATCATAGGGCCACACCTCCACCCTTCACAGACTAGGACCCTTACATCCATTAGGGGTACTTGCTGAGTGTCCTTCCTGTGCCCCCTCAGCATAATTAACCAGCCAGGTGTACCCAGACCCTGCACCAAACACCAAAGAACCATGGAGCCTGTCTCAGAAGGTGAGGATGAAGAGGATCACCTTGCACAGAAGATCAGGGCCAGGCCAACCCTCCTCCTCACACCAACCCTCCACTCATGTCAAGCAAACTTAGTCCAATCACAAAATGAAAATTCAAACTAACACTGAATATGAAGAACCACTTAACTGTACACATTGCCTATCAAGTCACCCAGACACCCTACGCTGACACTTAGCCACACACATATACCAGATGTCAGCAGCAATGGAGGATAATAAATGGGCTAGCCAAAAGTGCAGTGGACGGTGCTGGAGAGCCATGGAGCAAGCCACAAAACATGTGTACATCACATGCAAGAGAAGGAACATATCACTACACCCTCAGGCCCTCAAATCAGACATGGCAGGCACAGTGAGTGAAATGTACCCACAGTGACCTCTGTGCAACAACTCTGGCCACACATCTGTCTCACCTTACTTGATATGTGTATGTCATCAGCACAACACACATGGCTCATTGTCACACTCCATGACTGTCAAACACAAGTTGGATCCTCCACAAATATCCCTCCTCCACCCACCTCACACCTGCACCTCTCAACACTAGTGTTAAACACATAGAATGGTGCAAATAATTTCCTGTGAGTACACTGACAAATAATCACACTCCCTGTTGTGCATCCACAAACATCACACACACACTCAGCGATGCCTGAACCAATGCTGGCACAAAAACAATAGCCAAACACAAACCCCACGAACAACATACACAGAAGTCCAACAAGCCCACATATGGACAGACAAACAGTAGAAAGGCAATAGGGGCCCCAGACAGAACAGGAGTACACAACATTGTCACTCAGGACCAATACACAGACAACATACCCCAACAGAAACAAGAGGTGCATCATCTCAAAAAAGTAACATGTCAAAAATAGCAGGACACATCACCAATGTGCACCAGAAACAAGCCCAGGAACAAGAATCCAACTTGTTGCATGTGACAGACACACAAGTAGTGCACACTACACTTCCAACACACATCTGAATGCTTCTCACTGCACAAACAACTTACACACAATGTAATGCAAATAGAACATCACACACACAGCATCAGTCAGCTTAAAGAGCCAACACAGCCCAAACACTGCATACATCCCCAACAAAAACACAACAGATACACTTGCCAATCCATCACATTGCAAGGACAGCAGGGGATGCACACCAGGCAAGTACAAGCCAACATACACTAACAGCACTGCATGCACCTCAAGCAGTGTGTGCACCCCAACCGAATTAGTAGCACACACATCTCAGTGCCACACTATGTACTCCCACAATACAAATCACGCACAGCACACAGACTACATCAAAACTCAGGAAGAGTAGCAGTACCTCAGCAAACACATATACAGATAGCCCAACACCCACAGATGCACAACTCAGGGACACCCAGGTGTACACAACATAACCAGAGGACTGTGCAGCACAAACAGTTGCACTGCACATGAGCAACCATGACGGCAAACCAGTACAAGAAAATCACGCATAACTAATTTGGGAAACTGTCATGAGTGGCACATTGGTCCTGTGCAGAGATCAGCACCAAAAAGCATAGTGCAACAAATGAAGTGGTGGGGAGGCACACACACTGGCAACACAAGGGGATAGGTGACATGAGAGTGAAGGGGTGTGTACATCAGTAGTGGACAGGTAAGGAGTGACCAATACCCAAATACATGGAAGAGTCACTCACAATGAGTAGGTGTTGCAAACTCATCCTGTGCCCTGGGCACCCTCCACCTTTTTGCTCACTGATACTGGTGGTAACTGACTCTGACTGACCGTGGGCCCTGTCTAACCAGGCCCAGGGCCAGTGCTATGCTGAAAGAGACACATTAGAATATAGTTAAAAGACCCACGTACTCTAGTGTACACAATGGTTTGGTGGGGTACCCCTGTGATTGGAATGACATACCTTATCAGCCCCTACTATATAAAAAGGCAGGGGGATTGAAACTACCTAGACGTCTCTAGTACCCTAGGGCATGGCTGTTTAGAGGCCAGCAGCTCTTTTTGAACTTGGATGTATGCACTGCTGAAACCTGAGGTCAGTTCCTGGGTGCCAGGACTGCTTTTAAAAAGTAAGTTGTGCCCAAACATGACTTGGGGGTTTGGGGCACTTAGAAATGGAAAACCAACAATATGTTGGCATATTAGAAACCCCCAGGGTCTCCCCTAGGTGTTCCAGGGGTTGGGGTTCATCTATCTATAAGACACACCCTTATAAAATAAATTATATGCCCTGGGTTAGGTGAAATTTCACATTTCCGTTCCCCCATTGTGGTAAAGTACTGCTCAAATTCGACTTTGATGCTAGGAGCAATGTGGAGGGAGGATCTGCAATATTTCTAAAGATTCAGAACCCCTAAAGTCGCCCCTAGTTGGACGTGGGGTGGAGGTCCTGTGGAAATCAGTGAAGTACTTATAAAATATGTTTTTATAAGCCCAAGTGTGGGAAAAATGCCCCAAGTCATTTTCCCCATTGTAAATCCCAGCCAGATAGGTTAACATGACAAGAGGTTAGTAACTAATAACTATTGAAAGGAACAGTCTAGAAATACCATTCAAAGACTTCCCAGAATTATAGTGCTAAAGAAAACAATATCATAGTGTTGAATTTCTTCTGAAGTGTACATACAAGAAGTTATAAGACGTTCTTATTTGTAATTCCAAATTCAGCCTTCAAGTGGTCTGTCCAGGTGATAAAGAGCCCCTGGTGTTGACCAGCTCTGCTGAGAGGACAGTGTTCTGCTACACAGAAATGCTAAAGCAGGGGGAAGAGTCGTAAACCATGGTCTTCGGGGGCAGAGGGATGGCCACAGTGTCAGTTTCCACTCCACACTTTTGACCCCAACGAGACCTAGGATTAGGAAGGTATGTACAGATGGTAGGGGGAGAGTCTATGGAAATGAGCCATCCTAGTGTTTGTGTTTAGCCTGCTCTTGACTCTCTGCTGGAAAATAAGCCATTATAAATTTGGAAGATATGGTGCACTCTGGGAAAAAATAATGCCACACTCTGCAGGATGTGGTCATATTTTTGGGGAGTTGGCCTGCTCCCATTGGTCAGCAGTGACCTCCTGCTCGACCCAGAGAACTAGGAATAAGTATCTGAGAGGGACAGAGCCTCTAAGATGTGCTGCCTGAAACTTACTGAAGCAAGACATTGTGAACCTGTGGATTATTTTGCTGAAAAAGAACTAAAGAATGGACTCATTGAAAGCTACAGGTTAAATTAGCTCATCTGGAACATCACCATGTAAATCCGCACGTTGGAGAACCACCAGTGGATTTTTAGGGGATTTGTACCAGTGGATTGTGGGAACTGAAGTCCTCCACTTTTAAGGACCATGTTGGAGCTTCCGGGCCCATGAAGGGAGTTTGAGACACTTTGGAACCCCTTGAGGAACTTCCGGAAGAAGTTCAAGAAGTTTGGAGAACTTTGGAGCAAGTTTGGAAAAAAGCTCCAAAGAGGGAGCAGCTCAACCGCGAACCAGCCAAGCCATCCAGGTTTGTCCCGCTAAAAGCTCCATAGGGTCAACTTTGAGAGTTTGACCAAGACTAGAAGAAATCTGAAGCCTGCTAACCCTCAACGGATCCGGCTAAATGAAGAGCATCGAAAGACCCTGTGAGAAAAAGCTCCAGAAAAGTTCCTAAGTCGGCTAGGAGAAAAGGTGATTGGGAGCAACCGCCACCTGCCATCCATCGCATGTCGGCCTGGATTCCTGGGTTGCCCTGCTAAAGCGATACAGAAAAAGTTTCTAAGTCAGCTCCAGGAAAGTTGACTGGGAACTCGTCGATAGGCAATCCGGCGAACCCTCACCGGATCAGGACTGGCTGGGAGCTTCAAGGGACCTCGCGGAGAAATGCTCCAGAAACGTTTCTAAGTTTGAAGGTAGAAACTGAGACCGGGACCTGCCACAAGCTGTAGCCGCTCAGGGCTGCAGGGCGGTTAGCCTGAAACTTTGACTTTTATCCGGTCTATCAAAAGCAAGTATCCCAATATTGGACTTTATTTTCTGAGTGCTGTATTTTGCTAACTTTTTGAAAATTCATATCTCCAGTTCCCTACATTGGATTTTTGTCGTTTTGGTGTCATTTTAAAGATGAAAATATTTCCTATTTTCATAAATTGGTATTGGATTTTTGTTATGTGTGGTGTCCTAATTCTTTACTGAATTGGTGTTTTAAAGGCTTTACATACCTCTCTTTGAAGGTAAGCCTCAAAGTGGTTGTAAGGGCAAGACTGATTTCGTACTCCTACAGGAAAAAATTCTAGTCAGACAAAAGTTCATTTTGCTGGTTGTTTATAAGGTGTTGTCACTCTATTCGTAAGAGTGAGTGAGAAACCAACTGACAGCCAACATGTTTTTCACCCCTTTACATGGCCATCGGGCCTGGGGCTTCCTCAGGGTTGTACATACATTCATTGTGAGCAAGGGGTGGTGTGTATCCCTGTGCCAACAAATGAAAGAGGAAAGAGAGATAGGAGATAAGGGAGAGGAAAGAAAGATAGGGCATTAGAGTGAGAGGAATGGGGAGGTAAGAAAGAGGACGGGAGCAAAACAGACATAATGCAGTCATTTTAGCATCAGTGTAAAACATTGGAACACAATAGTTTAAGTGTGACGTCCAAAGCGAGAGAGAGAAGAAAAAGAAAAAAGAAAAGTAAAAGAAAGACACAGACAAGTACAAGATTCACATGGGAGGAAAGAAGCATATGGGGCATTGTTGCAAAGAACAATTGTATCGAAATATTGCACAAAACAAAGGTGTTCAGATAATATTTGCGAGTTGTGAGACAATATATACCATGGTACAATAGCATAAAAGGGAGTGATTATTGACGATAATGTGGTAAGGGGCAGGAACATGAATCGATACATTGTATTGTGGGTGGGTAAGCGGAGCAACAATGTGTAAGAGTTATGGGAGTATCATGAGGACAAACATTATTGCCATCCAGGATGCACAATGAGTAAGTTAGTAGATGACCGAGGCGTAAGTTTGTACATTATAGGCAGAAGTAGCAGTTATTGGTGTGTCAGGATACCGCAATCAAAAATTATATAACAAACAATTTTAGATACAAATTGCAGTAATGTGACATTCATCATTTCAAGTTATTTATGATGGCCTGTGAGAGAAATATTTTAAAGCGAACGATTGAAAGGCAAAATTTACAGGAGAGGAAAAGAAATGTGTGTGTATACCCGAGCGTGTAGGACAGAAAATGGATACAAAGTATAGTTAGCAATAACTTGACATTCTCCATTTTAGGTGATTTTTTAAATTGCATGAGAGAGAAATTGAAGGGTTGAGAGGCATAATCTTAAAAGGGCGAAGAGAACATTTGTATTAGAACCGGGATTGTAGGATAGAGATACAAATTAAAGCGAGGCAATATAATCACATAGTTTGCAGATAGGTCATGATGCCAATTCCGGCCGGATCCTAGGGATGTGCATAAGAGAAATAAATTAAATAAAACCTATTCGTCAGGCGGAGACTCAATCATATTACACAGGTTCTACATGGTGAACCTTCGGTTATGTAAACCCGAAAGTGACTCTTGGAGCTCAGTATTTAGTGTAAAACAGTATTCAAACACATAAGAATGAGAGAAACATTAATCCATTCTAAAAGGGGGCAAGTGTCTCTCTGGTCAGCTTATAGCAAGATCAATAGTGAGTCCTAAACAGAGACATGGTATTGGAAAAACCAGGGTGGCGTAGGTGGGGTGCATTATTATGCAGAGCGATGACGCTTGCACGTCTAGGTGGACATAGGTATCAGGTCCTACCGTTGCAATAGAATATATGAGTGGAGTCATCTGTATAGATATAGACTTGTGATTTCTATTGGGAAAATGGGAGGAAGGGAAAGGGGTTGAAATTTGGCCTTGGAGCAGTAGTTTTGAAGCGTGATTTTTTGAGGCGCTTGGGGCCCGGGGCTTACCTTGTAATAACGGGCGTTATGCCAGTCCGGTCGATTCTGTCTGAAGGTATGGTAACCGGCGTGTATTGTGTGGTGGCCATTTAAGATAACATGAACAAGTAGTTCCGGGTCATAGAGTGATTGGGCTGACCGGGGTGGCTAGGCGCCATGTTGAATTGGTCAGTGTAATATATGGCGGCCATTTTGAGAAGAGAAATTGAGTAATATAAGGTCAACGATTGAATCGGCAGTCTGGGATTGCTAAGTGCCATATTGTAACTGGCAAAGGTGACTTTCCAGAAGGCGAGGGATTGAAAAGAGCAATCCTCATTAAAACTTAATGAGGAAATAACGCAAGACAGAGGGTCGTTATTTGTTTTATAGTGGACGAACGTCCACCTGGTTGTAGTTGTCATGCGTTGTTGGTAAAAGAGAGCATCCCTAGGGGAGAAACAGAATAAAGAACAATGGAAACCCAGAAAGGGCTTAGATGTAAATGAATTTGTCTTTAGGTCTGTCTAAAATTTGGTGGACCTGTCCTTGTTGATCATATGTGGAAGTCAGATTTATGTTAAGAGCAAAGCTGGGCATCTCAAAGCATAATGAGACTTTATTAATGGAGCTCGCAAGGTGAGGGAAAGCCTGAATCTCTAGAACAGGGTTGGGTAAACGTTCTGAGTGGGAGTGTGGAGGGATGTTCTGTTTAAAGGTCAGCGGTGGGCATATCTACATGGTTGCACCATAACCTGAGGTGGTAGGCAGGGGAGAAAAAAGGCCTAGCATTGTGCAAGTGGGAGATGGACATGTGAGGTGTAGCATACATAATACAGTCTCCCCCAAAATTCCTGTAGTTACAGTTATATCCTTCTCTATGACAGGGCCGAGATTCTTGTGTCATTCCTCTCCTAGCCATACATGCATTTTTGAGTCCCAATGCCACTGTTTTAAACTTTAGGATAAGTTTGCTTTCTCGTCTCCTGAGTTTCAGTAAACAATCTCCCCCTCTTCTCGCTGGATGTGTTTTGTGTCAATTTAGATTCCGTATGAATTTCACAATTCATGCACTTATATAGGTACAATTCACATTGCCCTAATTTAGGCAGGAAAATTCAGCCCTTATTTAGGCATTGCTCATGCTAACCAAATACAGGCATGGCTACTCACATCTGTTCATCTACATCACAACGAGTTCTTGGAAAACTAGAGTCTTAAGCCTTTAGGACTTCCCCTTGCTTGGATATTAATTTCTCCAAGAACTCATTTATAATGCATGAACATCTATTCCTCAGGGTTTAATTCATGATGTTCTTATGGCCGACTTGTATGTCAATACTGGCAATCCTAAACACTTTCAAGGTATAAATCTGCATTCACTTGCCATGGCAAATCACGGTTCCGTCCACGGCTCGACTGCCTACTTGCATGGTGCGGTTCACTACGGCAAGTTCGGAAGGAAGTCCAGTCCCCAACTGATGCACTGACCAGACGCTGCCATCCTCTTCGCCGAGAATCCAGCTCCAGTGTTTCTGACTCCCCTTGCAGGGTGTTAGAGACCGAAATCAGGGAAAGAGATTCCAACCTCTCTCATTCTAAGGTATGGAGCAGTCTAGAACCTAGAGGGACTCTTGGCAACTATAGCTAAACTAGACTATAGCTAAACAGCACCCACTTCTTCCCTTGTACTAGACTTAGGTTATGTACACTGGGGTAGGATTATTTTAGAAGCACCAGATGAGTATTTTAGCATGTGTTATTTATGTATGTATTTTTTTGAATATATATCATAGCTACAGACCATGCTATTGCAGCATTATTTAATCCTACTGCTAACGCTGAACGTATTATTCTTCTCATTCTGTCTTACAATTGTAGCAGTTCATATCTCTTGTATGAGAAATAAGAATGTTCAATAAACCCTTTTTATTGAAATGTCCATCTATCTATTTCTGTGTAACTCTGTAGAAACGAAGCATGCACAATTGAGTGAAATGGTTATCTATTGTTTCCACGACTCTGAAGAGAGTGTTCAGATTCTAAGAGAAACAAAGTTGTCATGTTTATGTGGTTGTCAGAAACTAAACCCTTCTTGTTCATTCAAGAAGTTTCTAGTGACCTCTGAGTTAGCTGGCACACACAAGTAATTCATTTTAATGTACTCGATAGAGACATGCTGACCTCAGTCCTAAGTCAAAACTATAGTGTATATTATTCCAATGTGCAGAGCCTATCAAGGATATAGGAACAATGCTACATGGTGCCCAACGGTTTGGTAAGGCACTAATTTAATGCTAGATACTGAAGCAACTCAGTTATGCTTTTCTCAGAGAACGCTACTCATGAAACTCCAAAAGACGTCTGGAGTGGGTAGGGATAATATCTGCCATAGATGAGTAGGACGAAAATCCTATGTATTCGTTTTTTGGTTTGTTTATTGTTGAAGGATACAGTGTTCCAAAATATTGTGCACCTTATCTTTGTTCCCTTGAGATTTGCTCTGAAACTTTTATTAAACAATGGCTGACGAAGCCAATAATACCAAAAACTGGTGGAGCTACAGGTGACAACGCCGTACCAGCTTTAAACTATACCGGTTTTAATGAAACCAATTAGAATAATATAATCATCCTCTAAATTTAAGGAGAGCCATCACTCTAAAACTTATAAAACATGGCCTAACACCAAGAGGTAGTAGAGCAGTTTTTGTGATAGAGGCACATAAATATATCACCAGACAGAGGTATTCTACTCATGGATAGTATTCCCAGAATCAAATTTAGTAACACACGTGTTTCACTTCTGCAAAGAAGATGAACCACCTGAGAAATATATTCCTTTAGAGGATATTGAAATTCCACTCACATACCCGGAGCATGAACTGTGGTTTAAAGGCATCCTAAAACACTTAAATCACATTACCAGGCTCGGTCCACTAGGTAGACCAGGAGCAACATGGCCAGTTTTAGCCGGCTATACATCACATCCTGACATTGAAGAAATGACAGATGTAGAATTACTGACTCAACTCAAATAGTTAATCAGAATTTATAGACAATTGGTTCAATATGTCAGGCGGACTCTCACAGTACAACCACCAGTAGTTATTCCACAACAAACCTCTCACCAGGGGAATGCACTAAAAATCACACCAGTCATGGGAAAATTGCCCACAAAACATATTCTGTTTTGGATAGCTCAGAAAATTAACTCAAATCAAAGCGGTATTTCCAAATACCAGCCCTTATGAGAAACATAGAATTTTAACAATCTATTTACCAATGGGGATAACTCAAGATCGGGAAGACTGCACCACTTGGGGCACAGTTTTTGCTGCTATCTACACTAAAACACATGGTGTTCCTTCTATGGCGGTAAGACTTGACATCCTGAAAGAGATTCAAAACGAATTCGGGGCAGAGCCTGCTCTGAATTTAGGTATGAAGTTACTGAAATATTTCAACCAGGTCTCAACAATAATGTTATCTTACATTAAGGAGAAGCAGCATCAGTGGCAATCTGCCAGAAATTAAGGGAATTTGATATAACAGAACAACCACAAGAACTAGCCAGAATAATTGAACCAGTTAAACCACAACTGTCTGAAAATCCTGAAAAGTCCTTTACTAAAAACACTCAAACCTCTTCTAAAAAGAAGTGGGAAAATAACAAACATTCAAAAGAGAAAGATTCTCAAACCTGAGGTAGGTCTCCTCAAAAGGAGCCCTCTGAAAGGAGGTATAACCTCAGGAATAGGGATAATAATTTAAGAAAACCTGACAGGTATCAAGATACTGATAAACGTTCCTCTTGTACCTTTCAGATATCATCACAGACACCCGAAAGAAGAGGACGGTCAGATCAAAAAGAAAAGCATGTGAAGTCCAAAGACGATCAACACGTTCAGAAAAACAAAACCTTAATTCTCCAAGAAGAAAGTGGCAGGTCTAAAGATCAGACATGCCGAGGATTCTGAGAACACAGCTCAAGACCGGAAAATGGGCTCAAACAAAGTTGGACAGTGCGGCATAAGTAACAATAGCTCACCAGAACCTGAAGGGACTTCTGGAGACAGTGGACATGAGTGAAAACACTCAAGTTGGGACAGCAGACACCAGGGTTAGTTCTCCACATAGGTTATATGAAATAACACTCCGGATGGAGGGAGACATACCAAAAAAAGTGAAAGCACTCTTTTGGATGTGACTTTTGAAGGGTTATGATATACTTCTAGCTGAATGGGACTGGCCACCAGAATTTGTCAGGGATTGCCCACATGGCAAGACATCATTATGCCAGCTTTCTCCAAACATGTTCCAGTACATTTAAAATATCCTTATGCCAGGAAATGGGCATGAGGGCTGATTGAAACTTGTACCTCATCAATCCTGTTTCCAAACCAGACAATACATATTGTCTAGTTTTAGATTACAGACACCTAAACTCTTGTTGTAGAACATTTGCAGCGCAAACGCACACAGTACAGCATTATTGAATAACATTGTGCGTAAAAAATATAAAACCAAATGAGATATTTCTAACGGTTTCTTTCGTCAAAACATTGCACCTGAAAGTAGGTATTTGACTGCTCTCTCTATAATGGGGATCCAAGTTCAATTCTCTCGTCTCCCTCAAGGATTCAAGAATAGTCCGGGGTTATTCTCAGCAACGGTAACAGAGTTACTCCAAACTTATGATGACGAGGCATTGTCATATGTTGAGTATATCTATCTGACAGACGATGACCTTAACAGGCACTTGAACAGGGTGAACACCATTATACTGCACTTCGTGTCTGAGGGTTATAAATTCAATTAAAAAAATCAAGAATTGCCCATCTCAACTTCCAGACCACAGAAGGTGAAGTCTTTCTTGTGTGGGTGCATGCAGTGGAAATGTTCTGTAAGTGCATGACCAGTGTTGTGCTTCTTTATATTACGATAGTGTTCTTGAATCCGGATGTGTAGTGGTTGTATTGTGCTCCCAAGGTACGGAAGGTTGCAGGGGCCGATGATTACTTAGATCGTAAATTTACTGTTGCAATCAATCCATTCATTGATGGAAAATTATTTTCCTTGCATTAATGGTACTTGCCTTGTTTTGCTTCTGCTCAGTTTACAAATACTGCAGTTTCTACAGGTGTGAAACCCTGCTGGTCTATCCAGGAATGTGGTGATGGATTTCCTTTTGTCCTCAAATTTAGATTTGCACAGTAGACTCTTTAAGTTGGGTTCTCGTTTGCAGGTCATTTCTGGATAGTGTTTCAGATGTTCGGTGAGGCTGGGTGTTCGTTGTGGAAGGTGCCATTGACGTTTCAATGTTTGTCTGGTTTGATGGTGGCCGTTGTGGTGGTCGGTAATGAACCAAATCATAGTGTTGCTCTTTCTTTTTTTTTTTAAATATATTTGTATTGCTTTTCAAATAACAGCTGGTAGTTATTACAGCATTGCAATTTTCCATTGTATCATCCTGCCGCCACTCTTATCTATATGCCCAAATCCGAACCCACGATATTTCAAAAACTACATTGATATCTATTGCATAATTACATACATCCCTTGCCTAATGGTGCGTAGTGTTTCGGCCTATCTATGAGTACAGTTCCCGTTAGTAGCCAAGAACCAACACTGCTACAATAACTGAAAAATATCTTATAAAATCTCAAGCCAGACTTCCCCCATGCCCTCCCCTACCCCCCATACCACAGGTGTGCCTTAATTACGTGCAGCACAAAAATATAGGAACATCTGATCCCTCTGTTATGGTTAACTCAGCAATATCAGTACAGTACAGGCTAACATAATATTATTGAAGTCCAATAATCATTCCACAGAGTACATCCAGTGTTACTCTACCACTCCTGTGGAGCCTGGGGAACCCATTGGGACTTCCAAGGCCAAACCATTCTCTGAATCAATCTCAGGCGCTTGCAATACAACAACCAATGCCTTCCATGCCCTTGATGTCTCCAGTGCTTTTTCGTGATTAGTCCTCATGGCCTGCCGAAGCCTGAGTGTACCTTCCTTCAGCGCCCATTTGAGTAATTTCGCCCTCCATCTGCCCAAACTGGGCCCTTGTACTGATTTCCAGTGCGCAGTGATCTCTCTCTTAGCTAATAACAGACCTAAACCTATAAACTTGCTCGTCACCTTGGTTTTAGAGGTATGCGGGAACCAGTGCAGTAAACAAGTGCCCTGATCAGGTTCCACATTACAGTCCGTGATTCCACAAAGCAAACCAGTCACTTCCTCCCAATATGTTCCCAGTTGTGGACACCCCCACATCATATGTAGAAAATGCGCTCCTTCCAGACTGCAACGCTGGTATCCAGCAGTGTCCCTTTTAAAATATTGATTAATCTTAGCAGGTGTTAAATATGCCATATGCAGGATATAAAATGGTATCAATTGAAATCTGGCATTCCTCGTGCTTTTCCGAGCCCTTCTAACTAACTGGGCCCATGTCTTCTCAGGGATCTTCTTGGCTGGGTCTGCCTCCCACTTCCCCTGCAGCTCCCGCTACGGTTACAGCCCCTCACTCAGCATGTGCCTATAAAGACAATTAATGGCCTTGAAGGTCCCCGCAGCCATCACCACATACTGGCATGCCATTGACGTCTGTGGTTCTGACAATCTCGCCTTCCAGTAACGTTGCCTTGCTGAAACTAGGGCTGAATACAGTAAATAATCCCCCCGAGGGAGGCCATATCTGTCTTGCAGGGTCTGATATGGTAATAGGGCCCCATTCTCATACAGATCTCCCAGTACCTGCACTCCTAGTACCTCTCATTCGGCCAATGCCATCCAGTCCCCGCCATGTGGGGGAGCGGTACACATACCCAGCGGAAAATCCGGGGCATACGGACAGGCGAACCCAGCTCTGCACTGGCTACGGTTCTAGCAAAGTCTCAGTGTCCACTCCTCGCTAGTAATCTCAAGGCGCAGCCACTGCTGAAGCTCTATAAAGGACAAGATATGGCATGAAACCCAACGTCCTTCAGTACCGTTCGGGCCCCGAAACTCCTGTGCTACTGCTTGAGTAGGCCACTGTAGCTGAGCAGCTAAATAGTACAACTCAAAGTCCGGCACTGCCATAGCCCCGTCGACTCTCGGGGCATCATTGTAGTTAGCACAACCCGCCGTCTGCTAGACCCCCATATAAATTCCCCATCCATGGTGCGAAGCTGCTTAAAAGTGGAACACGGCACCCAGGCCGGCAGCATCTAAAAATAATACAATAGTTGAGGGATGCCACCATTTTCAGGAGCGCAACCCGGCCCGCCACCAAGATCGTCAACGTACTCCAAAACGCAAAACTGATCCTAAGGTCTCTTATGGCCCTACCCACATTACCCTCCAACAAGTCCTCAGGGTTGTGATAAATGTAAATGTCAAGGTAGGGCAAACATCGGGGCAACCCATCGAATGCCCACAACCTGGGATGGAACCTGCCTCGGACGGAACCACTAGAATCAGGCAAGTCTTCTCGCCAATTCACACCCAGCCCCGAGACCCTGCTAAAAGTGTGGAGTAATTGCTTCGCTCCTTCCGAGGCCATTTCCGTATTCACCAAGAAAATTAATAAGTCATCCTCAAATAAGGTGAAAAACTGCGTATCCCAATGGAGATCTAACCCGCTGTAATGCCTCCCCAGTCTGACATGGGCAGCCAAAGGTTCAACAGCTAAGGCAAACAACAATGGAGAAAGCTGGCGTCCTTGACCTGTTCCCCGCCCTACTAAACAGGAGGGGGAGATGGTCACACCTGTCCGTACCCGAACTATCGGCGATCTATAAAGGATCTCCGTCCACCCCATGAAGGATACCCCCAGTCTGAGTGCATGCAGGAACGGAAACAAGTAGGGCCACTCTAAGCTATCGAACACCTTCTCAATATCTACTGAGAGAACTGCTGCAGTGGGGACTGCACTATGAACTTCCCCCAAGATACGGAGGAGGCGTCTCGCATTAGTTGCCGTGGTGCGTTTCAGGATAAAACCCGCCTGGTCGCTATGGACCGACTGCTCCATATATGGGAGGATCTTGGTCGCGAGAATCCTACTAAGTATTTTATAGTCAGATGTTAACATTGATAATGGCCGATAAGCAGTCGTATTCAGATGGTCTT
The DNA here is from genome assembly GCF_964263255.1 of Lissotriton vulgaris. Lineage (NCBI taxonomy): Eukaryota > Metazoa > Chordata > Amphibia > Caudata > Salamandridae > Lissotriton > Lissotriton vulgaris. The sequence goes on from NC_141687.1 coordinate 2,084,108,521, forward strand.
TCCCCAGCTTCAACAAAGGGATAATGGTAGCCTTTCGAGTGGAGGCAGGCAGCCTTCCCAGGTCCCGGGCCTCCTGGTAAACCGCCAGCAGTTTAGGGGCCAATATATCAACGTACATCGAATATAATTAAAACAGTAGCCCATCAGTACCTGCCATTTTTTGCGCGCCATATTTTTTTATTGCGCCACGTATTTCCCCACCGGTAATCTCCTATCCCAGTGAGTCCACCTGGTCCTCCTCAACGTGCGGCAGTCGTACCTCCAGCATGTCGCCCATGTCCCGAAGCTTACTCCTGTACAAGTCTGCATGAATAATATTCTAGGAACATCCCATTGAGCCCCTGCTGGGTATGGTCCATTGTTCCCGTAGGCGTGGCCAAAGCCAATATAGGTGTACCCCTCAGGTCAGGTTGGCCAACCAGGCCAGCAGAGTGCTGGCCTTATCCCCCTCTGCAGGTGTCCGCACCAAGTACACTTTATGGTCGAAGCAGCTCAACCTCTCTACCTGTGTCACCACTCCCTCCCTTGTGGCCAGGACTTCGTCCTGTACCCCCGTGTTCTCAGGGCTTGCTCTCTCGGCCTGGCGCATCCATAGTGCCTCCTTTTCGATATCTAGCAAGAGAGTTTTCCAGACTCCGACCATTTTAGTTATGCATAAGCCCCGCACCCCCACTTTAAAAGTATCCCACTCCAGTGCCAAGGTCGATACTGTACCCTCATTCTCAAGGAAATAGTGTTCTATACCACCCGTACCTCTACACACAATACTGAGTCCTCCAGTGCCTCCAGGCTTAAGCGCCAGGTAGGAACTACAGGCCTCTCCCGAGCCCAGTGTATCTCCTACAACAATGGGTTAGGATCCGAGATCGTCCTCGGTAAATATTCGCTGTATCTTATCATCGCATAAATTTCCGGGGTGCATAGTATGGCGTCCAACCACACATGCAAGTCATGCAGTGCAGAAAAGTACAAGTAGTCCCACTCCCCTAAGTGTTGCGCACACCATGTGTCTATAAGTCAGCACTTATCTTGTCAATGCTGTCGAACTTTTGAGAGCCTATGTATAGGCGCCTCAGGCAATGGGGGGTGAGACCTATCCATCACAGTATCTGTGATAGAGTTGTAGTCAGCACTCAATATCACCAAACCGGTCAAATAGGGTGCCAACTTCCCTGATAGTCGAGCAAAAAAGGTTGCCTGTTCTACATTAGTGGCATAAACATTGCATAATGCCACATCTTCCCCGTTCAAATGCCCAATGACAGCCACAAATCTCCACTCTGGATCCATTAACTACTGTATCGGTTGAAAGGGAACCCAGACCCTAACCCATATCAGTGTCCCCCTAGCAAAAGCAGAGTAAATCCTATAAAAAAGCTGCCCTCTCCACCTGTGTTGTATTGTCTGCCCCTCAATATGTGTTTCCTGGAGGAAAGCAATCTGCACTCTCCTACGCACCAAATATGCATGAACCCTGTGGCGTCTCAACATCATATGCATCCCCCGTACATTCCACGTAATGCATTTTAACTCAGGTGATGTCCCCAACTGTGTTGACTTTTCCCCATCTATAGCTGCACTCCCTCTATCGGCACACCAGTGATTCTAACGACCCCAAATAAAACCCTCAAAATCCCCCAACAACCACTCCCCAGAACAGGCTGTAAACAGCTAGTACGCATCCAAACTATCAACCAGATGTCCCGCTGGTATCTACCAGAGATCCACTCATGGAACGAATCTAAGGAGGGAGCCCTAGTGACGAGAAGATCTGGTCCACAACCCCATTGAGTCCTAACACTGTAACCCATAATGAGAAAATCTTCAATCCTTCCGGAAGGACCCCGGATGGAGGCAGCTGCACAATTCTAATGCCCACCTATCCCAGCCATCTCAATTGCGACCTGTCACAATTGACCCCTAGTATAAAAGGGGCCAGCATCATTCAACCGCTCTCCCAGGTCTCAGGATTTAACTGCACAAATTCAGGCATCAACAATCTCATCTGCTGTCCCTGGTGTGATATGCGGCAGTGGGACACTTCCTGTGTCTGTCCATTCGGACTAATTTTCAGCTGACCCTTTTTCCGAGTCCGCCGCTCCCATTGACTCTGCTCCTCTCATGTGGGATATCTCCTTCACAGCCTGCAACGCTGCCTATCTCTCCTCCGTCTGGGTCGTAGTGGGTTTCTGTGCTCCAGCGCGACTTTGTCTGGTGCGCCTTGTGTGGCGCGGATGCGGCGCCTCCGTCTGTTGCCCCAGACCGCTTCCTGCTTCGCCCAATCCTGCCCGGTAGGATTCTAACCAACTCCATGCCTCTTCAGGGTCACTGTGAAAAAACGTTTTACCGTCCATTGTCACTCTCAAGCGTTTTGGAAACATCAGCGAATATTGGATGCCTTAGTCTCAGAGGGCCTTCTTAACCACCAGGCACAAGGCTCGATGGCGCTGCACATCAAAGGTGTAATCCGGAAATAGTGACACATTTTTATTGTCCACCCTGTATGGACCAGCCATGCAAGCTTGTTCAGAAGCAGGTCCCTGTCTTTATAATGGAGTAGGCGGGCCTCCACCAGCCTGGGCGGTCTTCCAGGTGCCAATGGTCGGGCTGGCACCCTGTGTGCCCTTTCCAGCACGTCCAAAGGCGTCAACCTTGGTCCGCACCCACCTCTCCAGGTAGTCAACCATATTGCCCCTTTCCACCCCTTCGGTAGGCCTACCACTCGTATGTTGTTCCATCTGTTGCGCCCTTTGGCATCTTCGGCCCTCCTCTCCAGTACCTGCAGCCTGCGAGTGAATTCCCCCATCTGGGTTTCCAGCACTTTCTGGGAGGGTTTTAAGACCTCCAATGTGGTCTCAGTCTGCTTCACCCAGTCAACCAACTTAGCAGGATCCTCCCGTAGGAAGCCCAACCCCAGTAACACCTGGGCAATGTCCTGCTGAAATGCGTCTCTTGTATCCGTGATAGCCGTGTGTATTTGGTCTACCTGTTGTTGCATCAGCCTCTCTGCGTGTGATTTAGTTGCATCCTGCTTCTGCTGTTCCGCAGACTCGTCCACCGACTCCAGGTGGGCGCCCCCCTGCCGGCCTCGTGGTTTCCCCATGGGCCTCAGCCCACCCGGACCCCAGCCGCCATCTGATCTCGCAGCGCCTTCCTCACCTCGTCGGTTGTGATGGCAGTCCCCAAGTGACCGGAGGGCAGGGGGGGTTCCACTCACCAGTAACCGCACCAGGCCACTAGACGCGACTTCCACTGGTCTCCCCCATGCTGCCCAAGCCGATATCTTCCACAGGTGCCTCTTTGGCCACCGCTGAAGTTGATGTAGCCCAGCAGGTTCCTCTGGTTCAATCCCCCGAAGGGTCGCCACCTGCCGGCGGTGAGGGCCCATTAAATGTCTCCAACAGTGTTCTTGTGTTGCAGGCTCCCCCAGGGGATGACCCTTTGTCCACCACCGGCTCAATGACTTCCATCCCTTAGGGCCTAGAGCAGCGACCCGGTTGCCGAACAAGGTCTCTGAGTCAAAGCGTGCCGCCAGAACCAGGCAGGGGGGCACCACTCTAACCCACCCAAGCCGCCGCCAACCAGGCCACCATCAGGCGCCAGTCCGCTATCACCTCCAGTGCTCAGTCTTTGCCAGTTCTCCATGAGTTCCAAGGGCCTTGACGGCACTCCCCGCCCGCAATCCATCCGCAGGGTCAAACGTGGCCCCACAGTCTCGGCCTGTCTTCGCTCCACACGCCAGGCGGGGTATAGAGTCAAAATATCGAGTTTTTATTATCGACTAGACATTATATCGAGTAAAAAATATAGAATAGACATAATATTGACTAGACATAATATAGACTACCAAAATATCGACTAGAAATTTTTTATATCGAATAGAATGGACATAATATTGAATCAAAAATATAGAATGGACATAATATCGACTAGATATAATATAGACAACAAAAATATCGAATTTAATTTTAAATTTTAAATTTTTGTGTAATATAATTCTGTAGAGGGTTGTGGGTTTATAGGGGAATAGGGTGGGAAGTAATTTAATTATAATTAATTAAATATGGTATTTTATTTATTGTTATTTATTTAGAATTATTTGTTAATTAATTATTAATTGGTAATTAATTAAAATATAATTGGTAATTAATTTTAATTGATTAATTAAATAATATGTTAATTTTAGTAATTTATTTTCTGTAGCGGGTTGTGGGTTTATAGGGGAATAGGGTGGGAAGTAATTTAATTATAAATATTAAGTATGTTATTTTATTTATTGGTATTTATTTAGAATTAATTAATTAATTAATTGGTAATTCATTAAAATATAATTGGTAATTAATTTTGATTGATTACTTGATAAATATTTTAATTTTAGTAATTTATTTTCTGTAGCGGGTTGTGGGTTTATAGGGGAATAGGGTGGGAAGTAATTTAATTATAATTAATTAAATATGTTATTTTATTTATTGGTATTTATTTAGATCTAATTGTTAATTGATTATTAATTGGTAATTAATTAAAATATAATTGGTAATTAATTTTATTTGATTAATTGATAAATATGTTAATTTTAGTAATTTATTTTCTGTAGCGGGTTGTGGGTTTATAGGTGAATAGGGTGGGAAGTAATTTCATTATTATAAAATAAATATGTTATTTTATTTATTGGTATTTATTTATAATTAATTGTTAACTAATTAATAATTGGTAATTAGTTAAAATATAATTGGTAATTAATTTTAATTGATTAATTGAAAAATATGTTAATTTTAGTCATTTATTTTCTGGAGCGGGTTGTGGGTTTATAGGAGAATAGGGTGGGAAGTAATTTAATTATAATTAATTAAATATGTTATTTTATTTATTAGTATTTATTCAGAATTTATTGTTAATTAATTATTAATTGGTATTTAATTAAAATATAATTTGTAATTTATTGTAATTGATTAATTGATAAATATGTTACTTTTATTACATTATTTCTGTAGTGGGTTGTGTGTTGATAGGGGAATAGATTGGGACGTAATTTAAGTGTAAGTAATTACATTTTTAAATATTTTTTGTCTAATTTTCATTTATTTTTATATTGTAAATTAATTTGTTGGTAATTGGTAAATAATTAGTATTAGTAGCTAATTTTTATTATTAGTTAATTTTAATTTGTAATTTTAATTGATTAATTAATATGTTTTATAAAATGGTAAAATATTTTTAAAAAATTGTAATTAGCATTAATATTTATGTTATTTATATTTATATATGAAGTATTTACTTTCCCTACTATTGCACTCACTGGATTAGGGATAGTAATTTTTACCCATACGCTATCCAACGCTTTCCCTACTGTTGCACTCTCTGGAGTTGGAATAGTAATTTTTACCCCTACGCTATCCAACTCTTATCCTACTGTTGCACTCTCTGGAGTAGGAATATTAATTTTTACCCCTACACTATCCAACGCTTTCCCTACTGTTGCACTCACTGGAGTGGGAATAGTCATTTTTATCCCTACGCTATCCAACGCTTTCCCTACTGTTGCACTCACTGGAGTGGTAATAGTAATTTTTACCCCGACGCTATCCAACGCTTTCCCTACTGTTGTTCTCTCTGGAGTGGGAATAGTAATTTTTAACCTTATGCTATCTGGCGCTTTCCCTACTGTTGCGCTCTCTGGAGTGGGAATAGTAATTTTTACCCCTACGCTATCCAACGCTTTCCCTACTGTTGCACTCTCTGGAGTGGGAATCGTAATTTTTACCCCTACGCTATCCAACGCTTTCCCTACTGATGCACTCTATGGAGTTGGAATAGTAATTTTTACCCCTACACTATCCAACGCTTTCCCTACTGTTGCACTCACTGGAGTGGGAATAGTAATTTTTATCCTTACGCTATCCTACGCTTTCCCTACTGTTGCACTCACTGGAGTAGGAATAGTAATTTTTACCCCAACGCTTTCCCTACTGTTGCGCTCACTGGAGTGGGAATAGTAATTTTTACCCCGACGCTATCCAACGCTTTCCCTACTGTTGCTCTCTCTGGAGTGGGAATAGTAATTTTTAACCTTATGCTATCCAGCGCTTTCCCTACTGTTGCGCTCTCTGGAGTGGGAATAGTAATTTTTACCCCTACGCTATCCAACGCTTTCCCTACTGTTGCACTCTCTGGAGTGTGAATAGTAAATTTAACCCTCTCACTATCCTACGGAAAATATATTGTATATGTTTTGTAAATATATGTATATATGTTTTATTTTTTTTATTTTTTTAAAGTTACAATTATAATTTATTAATTTTAAGTTTATTTAAGTATTTTACCTATGTTTAAACTAATTATATTTATTATTATATTACTTTTAAATTACTTTTAAGATATTTTAAAAATTCGATATTTTGACTCTCTATATTTTTTCCTATCGATATTTTGGAGTCGATATTTTTGTACTTACCTGTTTGTAGATAGGAAGTCGATATTCTGATATTCTATATTTTTACCTCGATATTTTGGCTTGTCGATATTTTGACTGTCAATATTCTGTCAGTGATCCGCCAGGTGGCAATGCCACACCAAGCTCTTACACCCTGGCTATGGGTAGGTCCCAGGCCCAAGGGCAGTTCACCTGGAACGTCCGCTATGCAGGGGCCTCAGCAGCAGGACTATTCAGCCAGCCAGATCTGTGCATGCCGCCAGCTCTCCTCCACGGCTGCCTCCTGTCTCTAGGGCGCCGCCAGTGAATCCTCCGCCCCTGCTCCAAACTCGGCGGAGGATCCGGTCTGTGCAGAGGGTGTGCGGCGTCCATCTTGTGCCAGGGGGGACCTCTCGCATATCAGGGCCGCAGTCCGCAGTCCGACTCGGTATCCCAGGCTCATTCAGAGGGATGATCGGCCGCCACCATTTTGTTTGTGTGCAGGCCAGACTCCTCACTCCTCGGGGTCACCGAGTAGCACCGGGGACCAGAGGGCATCGGTTCTTGCTCTCTGCGGACCTTAACACCTCCATGCCCCTACCCCGGCTCACAGGTATTCTATGCCAGCTCTCCTTCCAGGATAAACGGTGGGGTCGGCGCGGAGCTCTCAGCTCAAGCGACTGTCCTCATCGACTCCGAAGCCATGCCCCCATAGTGTTGCTCTCTCGCTGTTGTTTGGGTTGAAACATTCTTTTGTGTTCCATTTGAGCCTCTGAAGTCAGGGTGTTGGTGAATGTGTTGTGATCATATCATTTCACAAGTGAGCCTGTGAAAAACCTCATGGACTCAAAGATCCATTAGCACAGGCCAATTCTATCCTGACTCCCACTTTACATACTTGCAGTGTCCCTGTATGGCTGCAAACATACTGCATGTCCCTACCATCCTGAAATGCAGACTGGGAATGTGTGAAATAGGCTACAAACCCCATTTCCCTGAAGTCAGCATTCCAGGCAGTGTATCACACAAAGCCACACTCTCAGGCACATACTGCAGCAGATCAACTTCATGTCGGCACTCCCTGCACTCTAACTTCCACTATAAAACACTTACCATGACATATGGAGCACTATATAGCCTCCCATACTGTATGAGCACCTCGTCCACCAAGACCTTCAGCTCCTCTCTGGTGAAGGGACGGGCCCTGATGTTCTCAGTCCTTGCCATCCTTGGGTCCATGGGACAGGAACAACAGCAGTTGGTGGTGAGGAGTGTCTGGCAGCAGTGTCTGGGTCCAGGAGACTGGAGCAGCAGCAGTTGGTGGTTGTGAGTGTCAGGCAGCAGTGTCTGGAAGCAGTGGACGTGTGAGGCTCTCTCCCACCCATATATAGCCCCCTGGGGTAGTTTCAGTGGTTCTAAGCTGTTGACATTGGGGTTGCAGGTCCGCTTTTTTCAAATGCATCCAGTGACCGGCCCGCAGTAGCGGAACATGCCTACCGCGATTTTCAAAAGTGCATTAGGGTTTGGTTTGGTTGTATGTGACGCCCAGTTGCCCTCCCACCTGCCCTGCTGTCATGGACCTGTGGCGTCACCACTCTACACACTCGCCTACTCTCCTTGCCCTCTTCAGTTGGTGGGATGGGGTGGTCATCCTCTGAGGCAGGGAGAGCGTTGCAGGCAGCACTGGTGGTTGTGGTGGTGGGGGCCAAACAGATTGTTGCAGCAGGAGTCAGTGTAGTTGTTGTTGCTGATGTGGTGGTGGGGGGGCCAGTGGGGTCTTGGGAACTGTTGCGCCCTGGCATGCCTGATGCCCCAGCTTTTTGCTCCGCATCCTCGAAATCCAGATGGTCATCATCAGAGAGTTTATGTTCTGGGGGTGGAGACTGGCTCTGCAGGTTGGTCTCATCATCTTCTACTGTCAGTTCTTGGTCACCCCTCAAGCTTGGTGTTAGATGTATCTTTCTTACAGGTTATAGACCACAACAGTTTACTAGTTAACACATTGTATGTCTGCACAGTACTGTGCATCATGACATGATGTGGAGGTATATACATACTTGTCCATGGTGTGGCTTGTCAATAGATACCATGCGCCATGAGCAGATTTTGTGATTACAAGGACATGTTGTCGTCTAACGACTAGCGGAACAACTACTTTATGTGAAGCATATTCGTTGATTACTCAACCTGGAAGACGTTACATCTGAGCATGAACTAGCCATTGTTATCTCCTGCATACCCTTGTCATGTCATGGGCATTGCTTTATTTTTACTTCAGACCATGCTTGCTTTGTTTTCATACAGTCCTTAAAGCTCTGCCCCCCGGCACATACACAAAGCATTCAGTGCTGTGCATGATTGTGCCCTGAATTTCTTCAACATGTGATTTGGTGAGTCACACTTTGGTTACTGTGACAGTTACATACGCTTAGCTGTCTGCACACTGTAGGTGGCTATAGGATCTGTGTCAGTTTTGGTGGGATACGAGGGCTGGTGTTGTCATATGGCTCTATGCTTTTTGAGAGGAATGGCAGGGTTCATGCATTGTCTACTTACCTGTTCTGTTGTCACATTTTGGTGAAATTTCTGACACATCTCTCTGGGTGTATGGTGGATGGCTACATCCTGCTCAGGGTTGAGACAAGGGGGCCTGGTGGGAGTTGTAGTGCAGGCCTCCCACCCCCAAACACCCCTCCCTTGGAAGATGCCTATCTACCTGTTAGGTGAAGGTGAACAATACAATGGCTGCCACAGGCTTCTGGGTGAGGGGAGTGCTCCATCTTGCTGATCTGTGAAAAAAGGGGGCCTGGTGGGAATTATATTTTAGGTCCCCACCCCTAAACAACCTTCCCTGAGTAGATGGCTATCTACCTGTTAGGTGAAGGTGAACACTACAATGGATGCCACATGCTTCTGGGTGGGGGGAGTGCTAGATCCTGCTGTGGGGCAGGGGGGCATGGGGGGAGTTGTAGTGTGGGCTGACTATACACATGCAACCCTGGGAATGTTGCTGACTACCTTTGGGGTGATTCAGATGGATTGAATGTTACATCTGTGAGACATGTGCTGGGTAGTGCGTGGTGCAGATGAATGGAATTGGGCCTAGGAGGTGTAGCTTTGCAGTTGTGCAAGACAGTATATAGCAGTGTATTGGTAGACATTTGTTTGTACATACCAGTCTCCACTCCCCCGGGTACTCCTGTGAGACTCTCTGGATGCAGTATGGCAAGCACCTTCTCCTACCATGCAATGAATGTTCTTGGTGGGATGGGAGAGCCACCGCCAGTCATCTGAGCCAGCTAACAGTTATTGTAGTTCTTCTGTTTCACCAGCCTCTTCAGGTCATGCCACCGCTTCATGATTTCCTTCTTGGTGCGTGGGGTGGTCCCTACTGCATTGACCTTGTTGGCTATCCTTCTTCACATTTGTGCTCTGGTGGCTAATGTTGTCTGTTGGACCACATGACCAAACAATTGTGGGTCTACTCTGATTATCTCATCTGCCATGACTGACAACTCAATGTCAGTGAATTTGGGCATTTTCTTTAGTGCCATGGTGTTTGCTGTGCAAATGGTTTGGTGTGCAGTTGTCAGGGTAGTGGGGGTGGCGGAAGTGGTGTGTGTGTGTGTTGTTGTCTTGGTGAGATGTGTGGTGTTTTGTCTATCCAATGTGCTACAGGGTTTAGTCCCTTCAGGGCTGGAGTAGTGCAAAGGATTTTGGTCAGGGAAGGGGCTGGTTTTATACTCAGATATGTGGGTGTGTCAAAATGGAGAATTGCTGTCAGGTGTGTTGTGTGATTTGTCAAGGAATTTGTATTTTTTAAGTTGCCATTGGGGTGTGTCATTGGAGTGTGTTAGGTGTTTTTGGGGACTGAGCTAGTTTGATGTGTGCACTTGGTGGCCTTGTTGTGTGTTTTTTTTGTTGATCAACATAATTGTCACGAAGTGTCCGTGGCATTGGGTATGCAACAGCCCTTCCGGCAGCTCTACCATTTATCACTGTTTGCGATTGCAGGGGTCGGAAACAGTGGATCGTCCCTCTGTCACCTCAATGGAATCCTAACTTCACGTGCAGTCACTCCACTGGCCTAGCAGTGGTTTTGTGTTTCCATCGCGAATCCGACCGCCGGGGATTGATTTTCACTAGCTCCACCCGCTATTAGCAGTCTTTCGTGGCATTGTTCTGCCGCAGCCGGAATTTTTGAGAGGTGGATCCTAATTAGCCCGCTAGTTTTGGCGCGGTACCAGCGGACAGTTAATTTCGGCTACCATGGCGGTAGGGATTGTTTTTGACTGTCAGTGCCATCCTTATCGACCTCTTTATTCTTTTTTTCTGGATTTGAGAGAATATGGAATTTTTTCAAGGGTATCTCAGGTGTTGGGTTTCGAGAGAACCATTGACAGGATATGCAGGAAAAATAAGTCTGACATAGATGGTGTGTATGAACAGAAACACATCCAATTAAAAACCCATTAAGACAAATTAAGACCTGTAAATTTCTAATTTCCAATAACATACACTGCATTAAAATAATAGCTGTAACTTGTCCAAATCCAAAATATACGTACAATAGGGAATAAAAGATTAATGTATTCCTTCTTGAATTTTATGTAAAGCACAAGTTGATTTTTACCTCTTTAATTTGCAGTTTTAAACTTACAGTTGTGCTACATAAGGGTTATCTTGTCTTTTGCATACATGTCTTTCAAATGGCTGACTGTTCCTTTCCAATCTGTAAATCCAAACGTATGTATCAAAATGATCTCTAAGGATTTAAGTCTCTTTGCTTACTGTTTTACTCTTTGTCTTTTCTCTAGTGGGTTCACATTGTCTCTTCCAAGGATGGAAAAATGGTGGCCGACGTAAGGTACTCATGCGCGTTAAGAGAGTTGAAAGCCGCCTTAAAGACTTTACCAAAAGATAGGGACCTGGTGACTTCTTGTCGCAAGAAATGTCTTAGCTATAAAGGGACGCAAAGGTCAATTGCAACAGAAAGCCTTGACAGAGGCAATGGAATTAAAGGACTCCTCTGCCTTTTGGAGAGTCATAAATAGGCCTTGTTTTCATCATGCCAATAAATCTGGGTTAAGTAGTAACATCCTGCCAAGGTAATGGCTTGACCACTTTCAAGGGCTTTATAATCGTCATCCAAGTTCGGACCAGACACAGGAGCCAAACCCGGAGCCCCCACCTATATTTTCGTTGGGAGAGGTAAAAGCAGGAATTGAGGGCTTGACTAGGAATAACACCCCAGGCCCAGATGGGATCCCGCCAGACCGTTTTATAAGTAATCTGGATTTATGGGCACCTCTCCTAACTAGGGTCATAAATGCACTGCTGGACACAGTAATGACAGCATCATGGTCCACTGCTACGATCGTCCCCATTTTCAAGAAAGGTAACAAGGATAGTCAACAATGTTATCATCCGATTTTTCTCATTGATGTGTCAGGGAAGGTTTTAGGGCAGGTGGTTTTAAGTTTGTTGACAGATTGGGCAAAGGAGCATCAAGTTATAACTGATGTCCAATTTAGTTTTAGACCACAGAAATCTACCACCGACCATTGCCTCAATTATATCTCATAACAGCCAAATACACAGTGGTCAACCCAAGGACGATGTATCTGGCATTTATCGACCTGACTGCGGCCTTTGACAGAGTAAATCGTGGGAAACTATGGACAACTATGAGCGGCCTCGAGGTGGATCCGAGGCTCATTAACATCTTAAAGTCCCTACATCTGAACACCACGGCTGCAGTCAGATATAATCAGGACGGAAAGATAACAGAATCCTTTAAGTGTTCTAGTGGAGTCAGACAGGGTTGCATATTAGCACCCTTTCTGTTCACCCTTTATATAAATGGTCTTGACCACGCACTGAGCACTTTACAGGCAGACACCTCTAGGATAGGTACCAGCAGGATTCTCGTTCTGCTTTATGCAGACGACGTAGTACTCCCCTCTCATACCACTAAAGGCCTGCAACTCCTAATAGATGGTTTTGTGTCATTTATGGAGAAACTGGACTTGTCACCCAATCTTGCAAAATCATATAATATGGAAGTGGGGAAGATGCCAGGTAGATCCTTTAACTACAAAATTGATTCTCATTGTCTAGGAAAGGTACAGTCCTTATCATATCTGGGGATTTTATTTGATGGCTGATTACATTTTAAATATTTATTAGAAGAGAAGTGCTGAGTTATGATTAGGTGCATTGGATCAATAATGAATTTTGCACACAGGTTAGGCCGTTGGACACCAGAGCAGGTTTTAAAGTTATATAGCTCCATGTGCTGTGCTAAAGTGCTATACGGAAGTGAGGTATGGGGATTTTTAGAGGCTAACAAACTGGAAATTGAAGAGAACATGTATCTCAGGCACCTGTTAAAAGTCCCCCAGAGCATGCCAGCTTACATTATCCATGAAGAATTGGGTCTCGGATATATTTCGGACATGATGGCAGTTAAACCTCTAGTCTGTTGGGTAAAGATGTGGACAATTGAGGAGGTGGCTTTAAGCAGGCTGGTTACACAAGATTGTCTTTCCCTTGATCATGGGCTCAAAATTCCTTGGCTAAGATATGTGAAGGAGTCCTTTGAGAAAATGGGATATGCAGATGTATTCACTAATCCTTCTAAAATGAGTATGCAGGATAAGGCCTTGGTCAAGGAGCGTTTCTTTAAGTATTCTCTGACAGTCATTGAGGATAGAGGGTTTGGTAGAGGGCCGGTCGGTGAGAGAACATCTAGCAGTTAAATCTACCGTGGGCCCTGAACCATACTTGTCATGTTTAAGCAGTGCCCACAATAGATTTGTAATGTCCCAGTTTAGGTTAAACCTCTTGCATCATGTACTAGCAGATCCGACAGGGTTTACATCGTCAATAATAATGAAGGGGCCCTGTGGCTGCAACCACAGGTCTCCTCAGGACACCCTTCAGTTCATTTTATTATGACCATTTTATTCATATCCCAGAAGTATTTTTTTGAAGGGTCTCCCAAAGAAAGCCAGATTCAGACAAGCACATATGGATTTGTTATTTTTAAAATTGGCCCCATATGTTTTTACACTTTTTTGTATAACTAACTTTTTAAGGGCTGCATTTAGATTAAAGATCACAAGGGGCGGCAGAAGCACATAGACTTACCGCGTGCCACTCTTTTATAATGTTTTAAAAAGTTCTTTATAATTTTTATCATGACGTGCTATGGGCCTTAATTAAGTCTGAAGATGAACTAGACGGATGAGGGACATGAAATTGGTGATGTGTAAACTCCTTATTTTTCTGTTGAAGTTGCATTATGCTGAATTTATAATGTTGATCCCTTTATAATGCCTGCACCTGTAATCTTTTCCCTTTTTTGTATATTGTATCTTTTATGGTATTTTTATATGTCGAATCAAGTTTGTATTATTATTATAAGTCGGATACAGATGGTGTGTATGAACAGAAACAATTTTTAAAAAAAACAGTAAGACAAACTAAGGCCTGTATATTTCTAATTTCCAATAACATACACTGCATTAAAAAAATAGCTGTAATTTCTCCAAGTTCAAATTATACGTACAATAGGGAAGAAAGGATTAAGATATTCCTTATTGAATTTTATGTAAAGCACAAGTTGAGTTTTACCTGTTTAATTTGCAGTTTTAACCTCATAGTTGTGCTAGATAAGGGTTATCTTTTCCTTTGCACACATGTCTTTCAAATGGCTGACTGTTCCTCTCCATTCTGTAAATCCAAAAGTATGCCTCAAAATTATCTCGCAGGATTTAGGTATCTTTGCTTACTGTTTTACTCTTTGTCTTTTCTCTAGTGGGTTCACACTTCAATGTCCACATTGTCTCTTCCAAGGGTTGAAAAATGGTGGCAGACGTAAGGTACTGAATCCAGAGCTTGGGAAACAGATATGTGGTATTCAGTAGATTTCTGAAGGTGCAGTTTATATGGTAAATTGCCTGCAAGATGACTGCAGACATTTGAGTTCATCAGGTAGCTAGTCTTTTCTGTGCTCTTAAAGGAACTCAAGGAAGCAGCTAAACATTGAGCCTGAGAATCCTGGAAAGGTAATGAGGGTGGTTCTAGCTGTAAGGTAAGGGCCTGAACCTAGTTACGCAATAAGCGCATTGGGTGCTCTTTCAGAGTGTTGTCTCAGCCAACACCCCATAGGATGACACTGATATGGATCTATTCATCTTCTTTTTTTTTTCACAGCAAGTTATAATGAAGACAGAACATATTATCATATTATCGTGGTATCCATAACAAACAGATAAAAAAAGAGAGAGAAAACAAATAACAAATTACAAATAACCAGTAGCTTCTACCCTTTAAACTAAATGCTGTCACTTATGGTTGGATTAATTCCATCCTTCCAGTGTGATACCGGACTCCAGATTGCATCTCCCAACTTCCTGGCTCTCAGTCCTCTTGTAGCATAAATTCAAGTCTCATAGCTATATGGCCGGGATGCCCGTCACCCCCTCCCAACACAATCCCCAAAGATGGGAAGACGGACGCAGTTCTGAACTTTTGGAAGGCGGGAGGGAGTCACCCTCCCGGCCGTATTTATTAAAATATGAAACAAAATTAAAACATTAAATAAAAGTTTCATAATCATGTACAATTTTCATTTATTACATTTTGATGAAGACATGTTACTTGGCTAACCTTAACAAATCTCTAATACAAAGGTTTCCTAGCCGAGTCTAACATCCTGCAAATGCATACTTTCTAAATTAAAATTGTACATCCTAGCATTAAGGGCCAACGGCAGGGTCTTAACCAGTGTCAGATCCCTACTACCAAAAACTCTCGCCCTCACGGTGTGAGTGGCGGCCGCGCAGAGGACTGTACCCTCATTGCCAACTGTAATTTCCCTTGTCTTGTTGGGGGCCCCTCTTTCCGCTCGACGCCATCTTAAAGGTCGTCCGAGCACCCGTGTGAGGTATCTGTAGGAAGGACAGCGTGGACTCCCCCCCACCCCAACACTCTCTATCACATCCGCTGCCGCGGATATCCGGGCCCCGGGAAATTCGTAGGAGGGGCATATAGCCGCCTCCTCCTTAGGCGACCCATCCTTAGTGGGTGCCGCCTCCCAGTGGGAGGGGCCAATGGCCGCCTCCCCCCGGGCGCTCCCATCCATAGTGGGTGGCGCCCCCCCTCTAGGGACCTTGAAATTACTGCTCACCGATCATGACCTTACCGCCCGACCAAAAAATAAATACGACATTTGTTCACCTACTAAGGAAGAAAATATCAACCTAACTAATTGTATCAACTGTTTACTCCTAAAAGAAAAACAGACAGACAAAAGTCACATCATCATCTAGACATTAGTTCTCCTGCTATACAGAGGGAAAGATGTTATCAGAGCAAAACTTTATTGCAAAACCAACATTGCCATAAGGGGCTGGTGGGTGGGTCAAAAATGGCTCCTTGTTCCGTCGAGGGCTCACGAGCAACGAGTGGGTGCAGCCTTCCAAGCACAGGAACAAGAGGACGCTTCTTCGGATTCCCGCTCTCTTTATTCTTCTTGGGGAGGGCGTGTACCCACCCCAGGTACGCCTACTGGGCGTGGCCATCGGTGTAGGTGTCAAGGACAACCCCTGTTGGGCGGGAAAAGGCGCGCCCCGGCCACGCCACTTCGGGCATACCAGCCGAGACACGCCTCCCGCCCAAAATGGTTTCCCGGGAGGATCGGGGCACCCGACCATACGTTTGGGGGGACCGAGTGGTCGCCCCTTTCCATATGGCCGGGATGCCCGTCACCCCCTCCCAACACAATCCCCAAAGATGGGAAGACGGACGCAGTTCTGAACTTTTGGAAGGCGGGAGAGAGTCACCCTCCCGGCCGTATTTATTAAAATATGAAAAAAATTAAAACATTAAATAAAAGTTTCATAATCATGTACAATTTTCATTTATTACATTTCGATGAAGACATGTTACTTGGCTAACCTTAACAAATCTCTAATACAAAGGTTTCCTAGCCGAGTCTAACATCCTGCAAATGCATACTTTCTAAATTAAAATTGTACATCCTAGCATTAAAGGGCCAACGGCAAGGTCTTAACCGGTGTCAGATCCCTACTACCAAAAACTCTCGCCCTCACGGTGTGAGTGGCGGCCGCGCAGAGGACTGTACCCTCATTGCCAACTGTAATTTCCCTTGTCTTGTTGGGGGCCCCTCTTTCCGCTCGACGCCATCTTAAAGGTCGTCCGAGCACCCGTGTGAGGTATCTGTAGGAAGGACAGCTTGGACTCCCCCCCCCAACACTCTCTATCACATCCGCCGTCGCGGATATCCGGGCCCCGGGAAATTCGTAGGAGGGGCATATAGCCGCCTCCTCCTTAGGCGACCCATCCTTAGTGGGTGCCGCCCCCCCTCTAGGGACCTTGAAATTACTGCTCACCGATCATGACCTTACCGCCACAGGCCGGATAGTTGACCGGCTATCCGGCCCCCCCCCCCCAAACTCCTCCTAAAGGTCATGCTTCCTCAAACCCCTTAGCCATGCTACGAAGTCTCCTATGAGTAAAACATTCCCCTCCCGGGACAGGTGAACCCCATCATTCAGATACATGTGATCACCCCGAATACACCCATGAGGAATGCTATGCAACTGCGCCGAGTGAAACAATCTACCAATTTTGTTGTTAACCTTCTTCACCGAATGGCTCAGAGCTGACACTGAAAGGCCCCCCCGCCACACCTTTCTGGGAATCATGTGGGACCAGGCAATCGTGCACCCCGGGATTCTTTTTGCCAACCAGCTAACGGTGGACAAGACTCGCTCGAGTAATACTCGTCTACCCAGTGTCACCAAGTCATTGCCCCCCAGGTGTACTATGACTGTAGATGGCGGTGACCCCTGCCGCCCTAAGAGACCCATCAACAAACGATTCGAATTGGTCAATACAGAGCCCGCCCCTTCCATGGAAGGCCACTCTGTACCCGTATTCCCCATCTGCGCGAGTCGCGTCACCTGCTTTGAATACGTCCCCGGCCCGCCTCACGTATGAGTGGCCCACGACCCATACCACTCTCTCCTCAGCCGGTGATCCATGACCGCTGGTCCCCTGGTACTGGGTCGACTGCAAATTCCGCCCCGCATGACATGCTCGCAAAACTGTAAATCAAACAGAAGACACGAAGCGTGAGTGCATGTAACTTGACTTCACAACATGTGCAATCGCACATACCTTTTAAAACAATTCGAGGACCATCGTCCTAACTGTTTCACTTCTTCTGCACTCTGACCCCTGGCTGTAGCCTTAGTAGCAGCCCCTATCCTAAAGGAGTGGGTCCCGAAATTGCACGGGTCCATGCCCGCCGCAGCGATTGTCAGTGCTAGCAACCTCTGGAACTGAAACCTTGTCAGCGCGGTGGCATCGATGTGCCTCAGCAAACTCCCCCCCCATGTATCCGCCCTCAGTGCCAAGTATTCCTCTATACACATTATCGGGCACGTGGGGGACCCTCGCATGCGCTGGACAACAACACTGTTCCCCATCACTCCCTGGTCAGTTTTGGACTTCGCTATCGTGACTATCATCGAATCACCCCTAATTAGGATGTGATCCCTGCACAAGCCACCCTCCACATCTTTCTTATTCCTTGCGACCAGTTCGCTCACCCGCATAGCCCCATGGAACGCTAATGCGAAAGCTGCCCGGAACAGTACTGCTTCAAATTGGGAGGAGCATGTCGTGCCTAGCTTTGCCATGAGTAGGGACAACCTTTCTAAGCCAATCGGGCGCCTCTCGTCTTGCTTGCGACCCTCGAGGCGCTGCCAGCCGCGAAGGGCTTTTTTCGCCAAAAAGGAACCTGTTGGGTCTTTGATGCCATGCACCTGCGCCATGAATGAGATGGCCGCCCTGTGTCTATTGGCCGTAGCCGCTGACCGGCCTTCTCTGTGTAGTGCTACCATGAACCTAAGGAAGGAATCCTCCTGACCCCAGTTCTGACTCCCAGTCGGACCCAAAAATGCACAATAGGAACCAAACGCTCCTTCGTATGCTTTCCTCGTCCTGGGGGCTAAGCTTGCAGCCACGAGGTCTTGTGATCCGGGGCACCGATTAGCCAGAGTGCTTCGGGGAATGGTGCTGCCACTAGGTCCGCTGTAGGTAGATAAACCCTGAACGCCTGCATATGTGAACGAGAGAGTGCATCAGCCGCATGATTCAGTACACCCGGCACATGTTTTGCCCTGAACTGTACATTCAGTCTCATGCAAATCAGCACAATTTCCTTCAACAATCTCAAGATCCATTTGCAGCGTGCTGCCTGTTGGTTAATGCATTCGACAACAGTCATATTATCAGACCAAAATACCACAGAGCGGTCTCGGAACTCGTTCGGCCATGCCATTAGAGCAACAAAAATAGGGAATAGCTCAAGAAACCCTATGTTACCTGTGAGACCGCTGGTGTGCCACCATGTCGGCCATGTCTGCGCCGACCATCAATTACCAAAGATGGCGCCAAAACCCACGCTCCCCGCCGAGTCGGTCCACAAACCCAGCTCGTCCGAGGACGCTGGCGGCTTGTTCCACACCACTCGACCGTTGAAGTCCGCCAGGAATGCCAACCAAATGCGCATGTCCTGGCGAACCTCTGCAGACAGTCTCCTGCGGTGGTGTCCTTCTTTGAAACCAACCATAGCTTGTGCAATAGAGCGTGAAAAGGGGCGGGCCATCGGTATCACTCTCAAGGCAAAGTTAAGCTGACCCACTGCTTGCTGTAACTGGTGCAGGGTCACTTTCGCCTTACCAAGGCAAAGTTCCAGGGAAGCCCTAAATTTAGATACCTTTCCCACTGGCAAACGGAAACATCCCTCCACAGAATCGAGCTCAATTCCCAGAAACTCAAGTGAAGTAGATGGTCCAACCGTCTTACCTGGTGCCAATGGCCCTCCAAACTCCCTCATGAGGATGCAAAAATCCTGTAGCGCCTGCGCACATTTCGTGTCGGCGGCTGCTCCCAGGAACAGAAAGTCATCTAGGTAATGCATAACATGCCTATGCCCCGTGGCCTCGGTGAATGCCCACTCTAAGAAACAGCTGAATTTTTCGAAATAGGCACAAGAAATGGAGCAACCCATCGGCATGCATTCATCCATGTAATAGCGTCCTTGGAACGCAAAACCTAGCAGACGCTGATCCTGTGGGTGTACCGGGAGCAACCGGAACGCTGATTCGATATCCGATTTCGCCATCAGCGCCCCGGGGCCCAGGCGATTTAACATGGTGACGGCATCATCGAATGATGCGTACCACACCGAACAGACTTCTGGGTCAAATGCATCGTTTACTGAGAAACCCCTTGGAGCAGACAGATTATGGATCAGCCTAAACTCCCCCGGGTCCTTTTTGGGGACCACCCCTAACGGGGAACAGATGAAATTCGCCACTGGCGGGAGCCAAAAAGGCCCCGCCACTCGGCCTAGGCTCACCTCTTTAGCGATTTTCCTTTCCACCACGCCTGGATTATGCTGTGCTGAAAGCTGGTTTTTGCAAAAAGGTTCCCCACGAAAATCCCCCGCCGGGATGTGGAAGCCATATAAGAATCCCTTCCTTAACACCCCAGCGGAGACATAATCAGGGTATTTGCTTAACCAAGGAGTCATAGCCATGAGATCAACGGGAGTAGGCAAATGTACCCAACAATCCACCTTAGTCCTGCTTGGACCCTCCTTTACCTCCCGACCCGCTATTTTTGGATCTGCATGAACTCTCCGTGTGAGAGGAATTCCCACAACCCGCACACACGTGCTTGAACCTACATGTACCTTGCGGTCTGTTACAATTGCCTCTATTGAAGCCCCAACAGACCCCCCGCTTTCCACCATTCCCGCCGGTTTTCGGCTGGTGATCGTCACCGGTGCCTGCTCGAAAGGGCACCGCGGGCTTCTGGCGGGAAACCCCCGACCCATTCCCGCCTGGCGAGGAAGTTCTTGCCGCCCAAGGCAGGAGCTGTTTATGCCAAGAAATTGAGTCGAGGCAATCCCATGTCAGAGAGGAATCATACTCTTTTGCTTTACGAAACTTCATGTTGTAACCTTTCCATTCACCCCCCTCATACGTTTCATAAAAATCCATTATACGTGCCTGATAACAAGACAGTTCGGGCAATACCTCGGGTTTACGTTCGCCAATAATCGCAGTAAACATTGCAAAGGCCTTAGCCCAACTCGTTATTGTCTCCTCAACCCTGAACTCCGCCATCTTGGCGCGCCAGACACTCGGGTGCCACAAATCTTTCTGTGTCTTAGCATACTCCATCTCGCGATGGTCGGTTAACAATGAAAACATGTTGACATACTTGTCTGCCTAGATCAATTCTTTTGTGGCCAACGGGATATGTTGAACCACCCTCTCCCACCTTGAGGGTAATGAGCCCTCCCCTGCCACTGGCAAGGCGAGCTTACCTGGTGCGGTCGTTGTTACCGCCGTGTTCTCGAGACCAGCTGCCGGTCCGTCTGGTGTTGCCTGTGGGGAGACAAGAGGGAGATTCGCCTTTGCGGCATCTCGCGACTGCCGCAACTGCTGGATTAGTAGTTTGGCCTCTTCGGCCGTGTCTCCTGGCGCCGTAGCACCCCCTGCCTTCTTATTGAGCCATGCGGCCAACTGGGTGGCCAATTCAGGAGGCATATCCTCATCGTTAGCGGGCGTAATCACAACCGGAATCGGTTGACCCGCGTCTGGGGTTGGTACTGGGGCATCAGCTAGTATGGCAGGGCTGACCGGGGGCACCTCAGGGACCGGAACCTCCCCTGCCGCCGCCCTCCTCTTGACCCGTTTCCCTCTACCCTCGGGGACGACTCCCGGCAATGCCGGGCCTATTACCTTCTTCAGGTTACCAGGCTTGTTCATTGCGGCCAGTTGCTTCTTAATGCCCGCCATATCCCGACCAAGCGCTGGGACTTGACCGATGCTTCGTTCTATTCTCGTCATTCTGTTCACCAACATGCGAAGCACCTGGTCTGTCTCGGAACCCTTTCCTGCCTTCTTGCCAGACATGGTTTCGATTATCCACTCCGGGTCGATCAACACGGTCCGGGACTCTTCTCTGTAAAGTCACTGAAAGAGAAACACAAGAATTACAAGTTCTCAAAAATGGCTCCTTGTTCCGTCGAGGGCTCACGAGCAACGAGTGGGTGCAGCCTTCCAAGCACAGGAACAAGAGGACGCTTCTTCGGATTCCCGCTCTCTTTATTCTTCTTGGGGAGGGCGTGTACCCACCCCAGGTACGCCTACTGGGCGTGGCCATCGGTGTAGGTGTCTAGGACAACCCCTCTTGGGCGGAAAAAGGCGCGCCCCGGCCACGCCGCTTCGGGCATACCAGCCGAGACACGCCTCCCGCCCAAAATGGTTTCCCGGGAGGATCGGGGCACCCGACCATACGTTCGGGGGGACCGAGTGGTCGCCCCTTTCCATATACCGCTAAAAAGCGGGCTAGCCACATCTGGAAGCTGGGTGGATCCGAATCTTTCCAACGTGCGGACAGAATAATTCTTAGTACTGCTGTGCCGATAAATACAAGTCTTTTTTCCCCTCTTGACAGCTTTAGAGAACTATCATATCCCATTAAATATAAACAATCGGATTCGGGGAGTCTATGACCAAATAGTACCTCCCAATAGTCTGCCATCATACTTTTAATTGCATCAAGCTTGCAACAAGTACTGAACATGTGAATACTGTCTGCAGGACCCGTTGCACATCTGGGACATAGATCATTTTCTCTTTTTCCCCAAGCATGTAACTTAGCCGGGGTATAATACAGACTAAACATGGTTTTGTACAACTGGGCTTTGAGGTTGCTAGATATAAGAAGACAGTTTGACAACTCAATACATTTATACACATCAACATTTGGATTCTCGAGCTTCCCTGCCCACATTACTTCAATTTTCTCGATGATCTATTCATCTCCTGTTGCCCAGGAATCCAGCTTTAAGAGGGCTGGGAGTATAAAGGCCTGTGGACAGAGGTCATCTTCAGGATGACATGGAAGAGATACTGATTAATCTCCTCCGTCAACCCATGGCTACAAAAGTACCAGCAGGCCTTGTTTTTTGTAGGTATCACAGATGGAAGACTCTCACTAGGCTGAGGCATAACAGACATATGGCAGGGCTCTCATGATCATTCTTCATGGCTATACCCTTTCCAGTCAACACGGTATTGTAACACTTCTTGCTGTCTATTTCTCATCACTCATAGCCCATCGGTGGAAAACATTGCTATAATTCCCTGTTACTCATCTATAATTTATTCATTTCTCTCTGAATAATATATATACTGTTGTTCACCAATCTTTAGTTGAACCTATGATTAACTTATAGTGGAAATTGTATAACTAACTTTCATATTCAAACTGGATTACAGAATCATTATTGCATTTCTTAATGTCAACGATATATGCATTTTTGCATCCCTTCTGGGCTGTCTGTCTACATTTCTTGTGAATTGCAAGAACTCGCCCCTTAATGGGGATTCACCATAATGGGGAACCTACTGTATGTCTTTTAGTTTAAGATCTGAAGGTTCTTTCTGCAGGGTGTTCACTCACAAATGGTCAGTCTGCCTAACATATAGAATTTTAAATACTGCATGGAGGAAATATGGCACTTATAGAACTTCCAATAAATATTGCCAATCTTTTGATTTTCCTAACAATCTCTCTGCGATATTCCGAAATGGCTTAATATATGCAAAAATTGTCCCACTAGAATCTTCATGGAGGACTTTGGCACACTTCGAATGTGAAGAAAGTAACATTATAATAGTCAAACTAATCACACTAAGGGCCTCATTTAGGGATTTCTAAATGGTTTAAAAGCTGTGGTCCTCCAGCTCACCAAACCTACATTTTGTCTGTTCTCTTTAGAGTCAGGAGACTCAGCAACTGGTTTACCATCATCTGATCTTCCACTGGCACTGCTTACAGTAACCCCTAAACCAGTAGTTCATCTGCCATAATGAGGGAGGGACTATAATTTTTATTTTTTACCTGCCACCGTTCACTATCTATGTCCACCATGCATCACAGAGAAAATCCTAAATGGACCCAACACACAAAGGAGAAACCCTCCTATGACTCAGAGCCACTTGTTTTTGTGTTTAAAGATTACTCCTGCTTTTGATGTTTGCTTTCCCTGAAGCTGAGTGAGTGCACTGCAAATGTGGCACTTGTTCAGCAAACATTCATTGCTCTGAAGGGATCCGTCATGACTTCAGAATGAATGAAAAAAGTTTTGTATTGCGCAACTTTGCCTAAGGGCATCAAGGCGCATCAGATGGAACGGCTGAAAGCAGGGCAAAGACCAGGGAGGAAACTAGAGGTATGCTTTGGTGAAGTGCCAGGTCTTTAAGGCTTTGCGGAATTGATCGGGAGACGCAAGGCCCTTGAGTTTGTCAGGGAGGAGATTCCAGAGCTTCGGGGCAAGAGCAAAGAAGGCCTTCCCTCCCCATTTAGCCTTCTTTGTTCGGGGAGTGGAGAGAAGGTTCTTGTTGGCAGAGCGCAAGGCTCTGCCAGGGGTATAAAAAGATACAAGAGACCTAATGTCCTCTGCACCGGATTCGTGAAGGGCAGAATGGGTAAGACAGAGAACCTTAATGTCTATCCTGGACAACAGGGGGAGCCAGTGGAGATGTTTTCTAATGGCGGAGTCCGAAGTCCTTCTAGGAGCGTTGACGACGAACCTGGCTGCAGCGTTCTGCACAACTTGCAGGCGTTGAACCAAGTTGCAGTAGTCTAGGCGTGAAGAGATAAGGGCCACCGCAAGTTGTTTTCTAGAGTCCAGGGAAAGATAGTTTGACAGCTTACGTAGGATCCTTAGGACCCCGCAGCAGGTGGAAACGGTTCTGCTTACTTCTTTATCGAGGGAGAGTGAGGTGTCAAGTATAACTCCTAGATTGCGAGCTGCAGGGGAAGGCGTGGGGCACACACCAAGGGCAGATGGTCACCAGTCAGCCGACCAGATCTCATGCTTGCCTCCGAAGATGAGAACCTCTGTCTTTTCCCCATTTAATTTGAGGTAATTATTGGTCATCCATCCTGCTACAGCTTCCATGCAGTTCCTGAAGTTGGATGCCTCAGTCTCCACAGGTTGGTTGAGGGAGACCATGATCTGGGTGTCATCGGCATACAATAGTACTTCCATTCCATAAGATCTTACAAGCCTGGCAAGGGAGGCCACATAAATGTTAAAAAGGGTGGGGCTCAAAGATGAGCCCTGCGGGACTCCACATTGCACAAGCTTGGCAGGAGAGAGGAAGTCACCCAGTTTGACCATCTGAATGCGATGGCTAAGGAACGAGGCCAGGAGACTCAGGGCAGGGCCCTCCATTCCCATCTCACTAAGGCGAGCAATCAGAATAGAGGGGGATAGGGTGTCGAATGCGGCTGTAAGGTCGAGCAGGATCAGAAGAGTGGTCTGACCACTGTCGACCTTAGCGCGGATGTTGTTAACCACCACTGTCAGAGCTGACTCCATGCTGTGCGCCTTCCGGAAACCATGCTGAGATGGGTCTAGCAGGCAGAACTTTTCCAGGAAGGTGCTGAGATGGGAGTTTAGGTGAGCCTCGAGCAGCTTGGCAGGAGCTGGAAGCAGGGATATCGGACGGAGGTTTTTAAAGATGGTTAGGTCTAAGGAGGGTTTTTTCAGGAGTGGCTTGACTGTGGCCATTTTCCAAGATGCTGGAAAAACGCCTTTGGAGATTGCTTGATTCATGATGCCAAGAAAAGGGGGCAGCAGAACCTCTTTACACTCTGTAGGAGAGTAGGGTCTGCTATCCTATGGTCACCCCAAATTTTTGCTTTTTGCTTCACTGGTTTCTGACTTAATGTGGCTGTGGGCCTGCTAATCAGACCCACAGCCTGCTGTTCTCTCTCTAAATTACTGCCAATGCACTTTAGGTGCATTATGAATTGGAACTGGTTCACCTTATGAGCCCCTGTATCAGTGCACCCTAGGTGCCCAGGGCATAGGTGTATCCAAGGCCTACCAGGGGCTGCGGCATGTATTGTGCCACCCCTGGCCTGGCCTCCATATTTGACACAACTGGCTGATCACTCAGCTGGGGTAAGTCGGTGTAACCACCTCTTACTTAGGTACGGTATGTCTGTGCCTAAACCTAAACTGGACACATATGTTCCTATCAGCCACTCCTATGGAAGGCCTCATCAATCCTGGAGGCAGAGTGCGTGGAAATATGTGAGATGGTGCTCTAGCATGAGCTGAGCCTTTCTGCAGCTGTCGGGAACAACTCCCTAAGCTGTTCCGGGATATTGCCATACCATATACTCTTAAGTGCATTATAATCCTCGCGGTTATTTGCTATCTTTGGTTTGGCTTTATCAAAACATGTCGAGTAAGGTGTCATACGAATTGGAATACTATCCCCTCGCCAATTCTGGCGACGGGGATAGCATTCCACCCTTCTAGAGGGACACGACATGTGTGTAGCCTTAACCCCGGTTAAAGTTAAACAGAGCCTCAGCATCACAAAATGGATGCTGCCACCACAGACACGAGTCTGGCCTCCTGCTGCTGACCGAAACTCGGCAGATGGTGGCCTGGACAAAGGGTTTCCTGCCTTGGGGGGTGCGAGCACCACCCCAGACAGGATTTTGTGTATTGGGTAGGACAGGGCTGAATAGAATCAGACATGCCCGGGGCACACAAGGTGTCCCCGTGCATAGGCCAGTCCAAACCGGTCCTGGGACTTTCCAGACCCAGGCCTGGCGCGGAACTGGACAAAGGAAAGGGGGTGTAACCGCCCCCCTTCCTGGTTCCTCCCAGAGGAGGGACCTAGTAGGTGATCCACCCCTCAGATTGGGAATAAGAGAGGGAGCAGTGCCATTGCACAGCAGATCATCCTGAATCAACTTTACACGAAGAAGAAGACTGGACTTCGACATTCTGCTGCACAGAAGACTGAAGAGAATCTCCCTTGTGGCCTAGGAGTGGCCACCCTGTGAACACAGGTACCAACCAGCAACTCGACGTCTGCTTTGCCGCCGCCTCCCGCTGGAGACCGAGCCCAGAGCCCGACAAGAACCAGACTCCCAGACCTCTCCGAGCCCGATCCACAGTCCCTGCAAAGAAGGGACCCGTGGAGGCACCGAGTGACGTGGGACCGGACCTCTTGAAAGACACTCGAAAAGCTGACTGCGCAGCTTCTGAGGCATCCTCGACGTTGTGCTTTGGGGATTGAGAACCCCCACCACCGAGCAGCCCTTGCACCGAAAAGCAGCCCTCCAGCATCTCCACGATCTGCGTGGGGCCCTTTTGCATTGTGCCACTCGACGCGCCATCCCGGCCACTAGCCACGTGGTCAGCGGCCATCTTGGCGACAAACCCGAAGATTTCCACAGCAGGTCTGGTTGCTTCAGACCTACCCAAGCTCCTGTGAAAAGGAGCACCCGCTCTGACCTTGCTGGTCCGAGTGAACAGCATCTTTCAACTTCTGCGTGGCTTGCATTTGCCAAGGCCTGTTTGCTCCGATCAGGTCGCCGACACCGCCGACAGCGAGAAGCCTACGTGGGACAGCTCGTGACCGACTCCTGGACGTCCTCGACCCCGGGTATCCACGTGGCTGCAGAAAGAAGCTACCCGACAACGCCTGTTTGCACCCGACATCGCCTGGTTCCCATCTGGTTCCACAGTAGTCACTGGCTAGTGACTTTGAACACTGTCCCCTCTGCTTTCAGGTCTTCACATCTTCAGATCCACCCTTGGATCCACCGGAACTCTTCTCATCGAGCCGCCTGCAGCATCTTCAGCTCCAAGCACCATCGACCGGCGTGACGAAACCCGACACTACTTCGACCCTGTGCACCCGCTTCCTGTGGGTGAGGTAACTCAGCTCCGCCAGTGCTCCTGCATTGGTACACATCTCAAGGGCCTGTGTCTTAAGTTTTAACTCCGTAGGTCACTCGGAAGGTTCCTAACTTTCTAACTTTGTACTTTTTACGCACCATAGACTTTACATTGGAAAGTGCGTGCACTTTGAACACTGCACCCGAGTCCCGTGGGCCTCTCCCGACTTAGTCACAGCTAGTCTCGAATAGCTCCAGCGATTCCCAAGGCCCTAGGCCTCTTCACTTTCCTCCTGGTATCTCTTATACCACTTTCTTAGTATATGGTTTAGGTGGCCCCTAGGGCTCATCCACATTGTGCAACTTTTGTGTATTTTAAACTGTCTTGTGATTTAACGCTTGTGCTTCTGTGCTCATAAAGAGTCCAGGGGATTTTAATAGTTAATAACTCAATATATATTTTCAATATATATCTGTGTGGTGTCCCTTTCATTTGGTATTCAAGGGGGTTGTGTATGGTATAACAGCTGGCTTCACATGCCTTTCAGAGTTTAGCCTAAGACTGCTTTGTCCACGTTACCACTAGGATAACTGGTCTACAAGGTTGAATTACAACCATCATCATAAGGGTTGCTTGGCATGGTACAAAGTGATCACTAAGAATTAGTGAGCATTATATACCAGGCCAACTTCTCACATTGGTGAGCAGCGGATTGGGATCTGAGCTTGCTGTTGTTTTACCATTACAATCTTTGAGATTATCATTTGAAAGATCATACAGGTACCTGCTAGGTACATATAAAACAAGACTAGTATACATAAGTTCTACTGAACTTAGTTGTTGTAGAGCAAAGGGAGTAGCACACCCTAGCTACAACTACTAGATAGGTTTAGTAGGTAAACACCAGTGTAGGTAGATTGCAACACATCCACCCACACTAGAGCAATGTCTGGAGCAGAGGGGTCCAGTGGACTTACTCCTGTTGAGAGTGACCCTCCAAGTGCACCATCCAAATTTGCTATTTTTTCCTTTAAGGAATTGAGACAGCTTTGTGTCTTAAGGGGTCTGAAGACAGGGCCTTCCCCTACTACAGACCACCTAAGAGAGCTCTTAGACCAGTCTGAGACTCTAAAGCCCTCTAAGGCAAACCCCACAGGGGATGCTGAAGGAGGCCATCCTTCAGAGGATGACACTGTAGACACCCCTGCCCCTATCATCCTGGTAGATGAGGAAGCCTCCACCACTGGAGCTCCTCAGGTAAATGTAGATGGCCAGGACCAGCCCATTGCTTTCATTAGCAGAAGGCTGACCCCCAGAGAGAAACGTTGGTCAGCTATAGAGAGGGAGGCCTTTGCTGTGGTATGGGCCCTGAAGAAGTTGAGGCCATACTTATTTGGTACTCACTTCAAGATTCAGACCGACCATAAGCCCCTCCTATGGCTTAATCAGATGAAGGGTGAAAACCCCAAACTACTCAGGTGGTCCATTTCCCTACAGGGGATGGACTTTACAGTGGAGCACCGCCCAGGGACTGACCATGGCAACGCAGATGGTCTCTCCAGGTACTTCCACTTAGAACATGAAGACACAACTGGTCAAGGTTAGTCTAATGTCCCTGCGTTTGGGGGGGGGTTATGTAGGAGAGTAGGGTCTGCTATCCTATGGTCACCCCAAATTTTTGCTTTTTGCTTCACTGGTTTCTGACTTAATGTGGCTGTGGGCCTGCTAATCAGACCCACAGCCTGCTGTTCTCTCTCTAAATTACTGCCAATGCACTTTAGGTGCATTACGAATTGGAACTGGTTCACCTTATGAGCCCCTGTATCAGTGCACCCTAGGTGCCCAGGGCATAGGTGTATCCAAGGCCTACCAGGGGCTGCAGCATGTATTGTGCCACCCCTGGCCTGGCCTCCATATTTGACACAACTGGCTGATCACTCAGCTGGGGTAAGTCGGTGTAACCACCTCTTACTTAGGTACGGTATGTCTGTGCCTAAACCTAAACTGGACACATATGTTCCTATCAGCCACTCCTATGGAAGGCCTCATCAATCCTGGAGGCAGAGTGCGTGGAAATATGTGAGATGGTGCTCTAGCATGAGCTGAGCCTGTCTGCAGCTGTCGGGAACAACTCCCTAAGCTGTTCCGGGATATTGCCATACCATATACTCTTAAGTGCATTATAATCCTCGCGGTTATTTGCTATCTTTGGTTTGGCTTTATCAAAACATGTCGAGTAAGGTGTCATACGAATTGGAATACTATCCCCTCGCCAATTCTGGCGACGGGGATAGCATTCCACCCTTCTAGAGGGACACGACATGTGTGTAGCCTTAACCCCGGTTAAAGTTAAACAGAGCCTCAGCATCACAAAATGGATGCTGCCACCACAGACACGAGTCTGGCCTCCTGCTGCTGACTGAAACTCGGCAGATGGTGGCCTGGACAAAGGGTTTCCTGCCTTGGGAGGTGCGAGCACCACCCCAGACAGGATTTTGTGTATTGGGTATGACAGGGCTGAATAGAATCAGACATGCCCGGGGCACACAAGGGGTCCCCGTGCATAGGCCAGTCCAAACCGGTCCTGGGACTATCCAGACCCAGGCCTGGCGCGGAACTGGACAAAGGAAAGGGGGTGTAACCGCCCCCCTTCCTGGTTCCTCCCAGAGGAGGGACCTAGTAGGTGATCCACCCCTCAGATTGGGAATAAGAGAGGGAGCAGTGCCATTGCACAGCAGATCATCCTGAATCAACTTTACACGAAGAAGAAGACTGGACTTCGACATTCTGCTGCACAGAAGACTGAAGAGAATCTCCCTTGTCGCCTAGGAGTGGCCACCCTGTGAACACAGGTACCAACCAGCAACTCGACGTCTGCTTTGCCGCCGCCTCCCGCCGGAGACCGAGCCCAGAGCCCGACAAGAACCAGACTCCCAGACCTCTCCGAGCCCGATCCACAGTCCCTGCAAAGAAGGGACCCGTGGAGGCACCGAGTGACGTGGGACCGGACCTCTTGAAAGACACTCGAAAAGCTGACTGCGCAGCTTCTGAGGCATCCTCGATGTTGTGCTTTGGGGATTGAGAACCCCCACCACCGAGCAGCCCTTGCACCGAAGAGCAGCCCTCCAGCATCTCCACAATCTGCGTGGGGCCCTTTTGCATTGTGCCACTCGACGCGCCATCCCGGCCACTAGCCACGTGGTCAGCGGCCATCTTGGCGACGAACCCGAAGATTTCCACAGCAGGTCTGGTTGCTCCAGACCTACCCAAGCTCCTGTGAAAAGGAGCACCCGCTCTGACCTTGCTGGTCCGAGTGAACAGCATCTTTCAACTTCTGCGTGGCTTGCATTTGCCAAGGCCTGTTTGCTCCGATCAGGTCGCCGACACCGCCGACAGCGAGAAGCCTACGTGGGACAGCTCGTGACCGACTCCTGGACGTCCTCGACCCCGGGTATCCACGTGGCTGCAGAAAGAAGCTACCTGACAACGCCTGTTTGCACCCGACATCGCCTGGTTCCCATCTGGTTCCACGGTAGTCACTGGCTAGTGACTTTGAACACTGTCCCCTCTGCTTTCAGGTCTTCACATCTTCAGATCCACCCTTGGATCCACCGGAACTCTTCTCATCGAGCCGCCTGCAGCATCTTCAGCTCCAAGCACCATCGACCGGCGTGACGAAACCCGACACTACTTCGACCCTGTGCACCCGCTTCCTGTGGGTGAGGTAACTCAGCTCCGCCAGTGCTCCTGCATTGGTACACATCTCAAGGGCCTGTGTCTTAAGTTTTAACTCCGTAGGTCACTCGGAAGGTTCCTAACTTTCTAACTTTGTACTTTTTACGCGCCATAGACTTTACATTGGAAAGTGCGTGCACTTTGAACACTGCACCCGAGTCCCGTGGGCCTCTCCCGACTTAGTCACAGCTAGTCTCGAATAGCTCCAGCGATTCCCAAGGCCCTAGGCCTCTTCACTTTCCTCCTGGTATCTCTTATACCACTTTCTTAGTATATGGTTTAGGTGGCCCCTAGGGCTCATCCACATTGTGCAACTTTTGTGTATTTTAAACTGTCTTGTGATTTAACGCTTGTGCTTCTGTGCTCATAAAGAGTCCAGGGGATTTTAATAGTTAATAACTCAATATATATTTTCAATATATATCTGTGTGGTGTCCCTTTCATTTGGTATTCAAGGGGGTTGTGTATGGTATAACAGCTGGCTTCACATGCCTTTCAGAGTTTAGCCTAAGACTGCTTTGTCCACGTTACCACTAGGATAACTGGTCTACAAGGTTGAATTACAACCATCATCATAAGGGTTGCTTGGCATGGTACAAAGTGATCGCTAAGAATTAGTGAGCATTATATACCAGGCCAACTTCTCACATTGGTGAGCAGCGGATTGGGATCTGAGCTTGCTGTTGTTTTACCATTACAATCTTTGAGATTATCATTTGAAAGATCATACAGGTACCTGCTAGGTACATATAAAACAAGACTAGTATACATAAGTTCTACTGAACTTAGTTGTTGTAGAGCAAAGGGAGTAGCACACCCTAGCTACAACTACTAGATAGGTTTAGTAGGTAAACACCAGTGTAGGTAGATTGCAACACATCCACCCACACTAGAGCAATGTCTGGAGCAGAGGGGTCCAGTGGACTTACTCCTGTTGAGAGTGACCCTCCAAGGGCACCATCCAAATTTGCTATTTTTTCCTTTAAGGAATTGAGACAGCTTTGTGTCTTAAGGGGTCTGAAGACAGGGCCTTCCCCTACTACAGACCACCTAAGAGAGCTCTTAGACCAGTCTGAGACTCTAAAGCCCTCTAAGGCAAACCCCACAGGGGATGCTGAAGGAGGCCATCCTTCAGAGGATGACACTGTAGACACCCCTGCCCCTATCATCCTGGTAGATGAGGAAGCCTCCACCACTGGAGCTCCTCAGGTAAATGTAGATGGCCAGGACTAGCCCATTGCTTTCATTAGCAGAAGGCTGACCCCCAGAGAGAAACGTTGGTCAGCTATAGAGAGGGAGGCCTTTGCTGTGGTATGGGCCCTGAAGAAGTTGAGGCCATACTTATTTGGTACTCACTTCAAGATTCAGACCGACCATAAGCCCCTCCTATGGCTTAATCAGATGAAGGGTGAAAACCCCAAACTACTCAGGTGGTCCATTTCCCTACAGGGGATGGACTTTACAGTGGAGCACCGCCCAGGGACTGACCATGGCAACGCAGATGGTCTCTCCAGGTACTTCCACTTAGAACATGAAGACACAACTGGTCAAGGTTAGTCTAATGTCCCTGCGTTTGGGGGGGGGTTATGTAGGAGAGTAGGGTCTGCTATCCTATGGTCACCCCAAATTTTTGCTTTTTGCTTCACTGGTTTCTGACTTAATGTGGCTGTGGGCCTGCTAATCAGACCCACAGCCTGCTGTTCTCTCTCTAAATTACTGCCAATGCACTTTAGGTGCATTACGAATTGGAACTGGTTCACCTTATGAGCCCCTGTATCAGTGCACCCTAGGTGCCCAGGGCATAGGTGTATCCAAGGCCTACCAGGGGCTGCAGCATGTATTGTGCCACCCCTGGCCTGGCCTCCATATTTGACACAACTGGCTGATCACTCAGCTGGGGTAAGTCGGTGTAACCACCTCTTACTTAGGTACGGTATGTCTGTGCCTAAACCTAAACTGGACACATATGTTCCTATCAGCCACTCCTATGGAAGGCCTCATCAATCCTGGAGGCAGAGTGCGTGGAAATATGTGAGATGGTGCTCTAGCATGAGCTGAGCCTGTCTGCAGCTGTCGGGAACAACTCCCTAAGCTGTTCCGGGAAATTGCCATACCATATACTCTTAAGTGCATTATAATCCTCGCGGTTATTTGCTATCTTTGGTTTGGCTTTATCAAAACATGTCGAGTAAGGTGTCATACGAATTGGAATACTATCCCCTCGCCAATTCTGGCGACGGGGATAGCATTCCACCCTTCTAGAGGGACACGACATGTGTGTAGCCTTAACCCCGGTTAAAGTTAAACAGAGCCTCAGCATCACAAAATGGATGCTGCCACCACAGACACGAGTCTGGCCTCCTGCTGCTGACTGAAACTCGGCAGATGGTGGCCTGGACAAAGGGTTTCCTGCCTTGGGAGGTGCGAGCACCACCCCAGACAGGATTTTGTGTATTGGGTAGGACAGGGCTGAATAGAATCAGACATGCCCGGGGCACACAAGGTGTCCCCGTGCATAGGCCAGTCCAAACCGGTCCTGGGACTTTCCAGACCCAGGCCTGGCACGGAACTGGACAAAGGAAAGGGGGTGTAACCGCCCCCCTTCCTGGTTCCTCCCAGAGGAGGGACCTAGTAGGTGATCCACCCCTCAGATTGGGAATAAGAGAGGGAGCAGTGCCATTGCACAGCAGATCATCCTGAATCAACTTTACACGAAGAAGAAGACTGGACTTCGACATTCTGCTGCACAGAAGACTGAAGAGAATCTCCCTTGTGGCCTAGGAGTGGCCACCCTGTGAACACAGGTACCAACCAGCAACTCGACGTCTGCTTTGCCACCGCCTCCCGCCGGAGACCGAGCCCAGAGCCCGACAAGAACCAGACTCCCAGACCTCTCCGAGCCCGATCCACAGTCCCTGCAAAGAAGGGACCCGTGGAGGCACCGAGTGACGTGGGACCGGACCTCTTGAAAGACACTCGAAAAGCTGACTGCGCAGCTTCTGAGGCATCCTCGATGTTGTGCTTTGGGGATTGAGAACCCCCACCACCGAGCAGCCCTTGCACCGAAGAGCAGCCCTCCAGCATCTCCACAATCTGCGTGGGGCCCTTTTGCATTGTGCCACTCGACGCGCCATCCCGGCCACTAGCCACGTGGTCAGCGGCCATCTTGGCGACGAACCCGAAGATTTCCACAGCAGGTCTGGTTGCTCCAGACCTACCCAAGCTCCTGTGAAAAGGAGCACCCGCTCTGACCTTGCTGGTCCGAGTGAACAGCATCTTTCAACTTCTGCGTGGCTTGCATTTGCCAAGGCATGTTTGCTCCGATCAGGTCGCCGACATCGCCGACAGCGAGAAGCCTACGTGGGACAGCTCGTGACCGACTCCTGGACGTCCTCGACCCCGGGTATCCACGTGGCTGCAGAAAGAAGCTACACGACAACGCCTGTTTGCACCCGACATCGCCTGGTTCCCATCTGGTTCCACGGTAGTCACTGGCTAGTGACTTTGAACACTGTCCCCTCTGCTTTCAGGTCTTCACATCTTCAGATCCACCCTTGGATCCACCGGAACTCTTCTCATCGAGCCGCCTGCAGCATCTTCAGCTCCAAGCACCATCGACCGGCGTGACGAAACCCGACACTACTTCGACCCTGTGCACCCGCTTCCTGTGGGTGAGGTAACTCAGCTCCGCCAGTGCTCCTGCATTGGTACACATCTCAAGGGCCTGTGTCTTAAGTTTTAACTCCGTAGGTCACTCGGAAGGTTCCTAACTTTCTAACTTTGTACTTTTTACGCACCATAGACTTTACATTGGAAAGTGCGTGCACTTTGAACACTGCACCCGAGTCCCGTGGGCCTCTCCCGACTTAGTCACAGCTAGTCTCGAATAGCTCCAGCGATTCCCAAGGCCCTAGGCCTCTTCACTTTCCTCCTGGTATCTCTTATACCACTTTCTTAGTATATGGTTTAGGTGGCCCCTAGGGCTCATCCACATTGTGCAACTTTTGTGTATTTTAAACTGTCTTGTGATTTAACGCTTGTGCTTCTGTGCTCATAAAGAGTCCAGGGGATTTTAATAGTTAATAAATCAATATATATTTTCAATATATATCTGTGTGGTGTCCCTTTCATTTGGTATTCAAGGGGGTTGTGTATGGTATAACAGCTGGCTTCACATGCCTTTCAGAGTTTAGCCTAAGACTGCTTTGTCCACGTTACCACTAGGATAACTGGTCTACAAGGTTGAATTACAACCATCATCATAAGGGTTGCTTGGCATGGTACAAAGTGATCACTAAGAATTAGTGAGCATTATATACCAGGCCAACTTCTCACACACTCCTTCAGGGTTTTTAAGGGACAGGGGTCAAGGGGGGAACCAGATTTAAGTTTGTCAAGAAGTTGATAGAGGAGCTCCAAAGTCAAAGAAGGAAAATTTGTCAGCCTGCCGCGAGGCAGGCTGACAACAATTCCTGAGGGGGGGGAGTTGCCGGAAGAAAGGTATCATTAGAGTTGCGGTTACAATCTTCTAGAGCTGTGTATATATCCCTGATTTTGGTGTGGAAAAAAGTGGAAATCTGGTTGCACAGTTCTTGGGATGGGACAAGAGGGTCGGGGAGGAGAGTCATGGATAGGTTATCCACGATTTTAAATAGCTCTCTGCGTGATCTGAGGGTAGCTGTAAGGTTAGTGAAGTATGACATTTTTTCTGCTAGAAATGCAGTCATATCTTTTGAGCATGCCCTTATGTTTAGTTCTTTCGTTAGGGTCAAGATGAGACCTCCAGAGCCTTTCTTGCCTCCTACAGTCCTGTCTGAGCAGTCTGAGGGAGTCAATGAACCAGGGGGCCGAGGGGCGCTTTCTGGCTGAGTAGTGGAGTCTAGTCTTCAGTTCTCACTATAGCACACATATCATCACCAGGCAGTCGTGGAACTAAAAACAGGGCAGATAGTCCTCTACCAATGTGGAATAGGTCAAGATCTCTACCTTCCAGCCTTCTTCATTCACTTCAATCACAATGTATCATAGGTTACCTGTCAGGCCTGGCATTGTTGTCCATGAACTGGATGAAAGTTAGACTGCACCTTGTTGGAAAGGGGGTTTCTCTTTGGCTAGGGTGTGCACCTAAGCCAGGGAGTAACCACTACTATCAAACTTTATACTCCAGACCTGCGGATGGAGTTGTATTTGCTAGGGATCTAACATCTTATAACACTCCCCTGGATACCAGTGCCCCTCCTTGTACTATAAAGGAGGTTACTGCAGCATTGGGTGAAATGCTCCCAGCAATAGCACCAGTACTGGATAAAATTCCTGGTGACTTATTTAAGAACGAAGGATCTGTGTGCATACCCTACCTAAGGGTGTTATTTAATGCTATCCTTCAAGGGCAAGTAATTTACACTCCAAAGATAACCTGCGCTCACCCTCTGGTACCTTGGAGCAGAGCAGGCAGACTTATCATCAGAGGCAATCTGTAAAGTGTGTGCGCAAAACACAATCACGCAGATGCAATCAATACACCACAAAGAAACCCCATACAGTATTATATAAAACATACATAGCATATTATACATAAACTCAGACCAAAAGACACAAATCATAAAGCTTTGCAAGGTATGCTGTTTGTTTGTTATTGAGCTTCACTTTAAAAGAATATGAACAAATAGCAGTCTCAGATAGTACGCATTATTAAGGCAAGAATAAAAACAATGTAAATCATAATTACTTGGCATGTTATTCAATTTGATACATCACAGTACATGGTCTTTTGAATGTACCACTTGTTGTCCTGTAGCAAACACGGTTAGCACGATACATTTCCAAAAATGCATTCTGTATACAGGTGGCACCAGCTCCTCCTCGTAAATACAGGCACATAATTATCTGTGCCTCTACTAAAAGTATTACTGTAAAATCAGGGAAGGCAAATGAGCTTTGTCTGTGGGGGAGCACCTTCATTGTACTCCCCAAGGAACACAGTATCACCGCAGCCCTCCCGATCAACTAGGTACGGGACTGAAAGTCATGCTTGTACTGGAAACACAAGGTCACCACAATAGAAAATTCTGAAATAGTGGCCTGGATATAGACATTCATCTCCGCTATGCACTCCATGCACATGGGAGCCCCTCAGCTTTCCATTCCAGGGTTTATGGTAGTTTCTGTGGCATGTAGTGATCCCTGTAGGGGATTCTCTGTTGGTTTTCTTTAAGGTGCAGTGGGGTGCCCCAGCGCTCTACTGATCCTCTGGAGAAGAAACACTACCCCAAGGTGCCTGCAGGAGACCTTCCTTATCAGTTGACCTCAGACGCTGTAAGGGGAACCGCCAGCACCTCGGACATCGCACCTTGAGGGGAACAGCTGTGTTCTCTCTTGCATGCCGTGAGAGAAACAGCCAGCGTGAACCAAACACTACAACCCCCAGCGGCCCCCTGCAACCAGAGGCGCACCTCTGACGCGCCATCTTGCACCCAGAGGCACTACAAAAAGGACCAGCGCCTCCCGCAGTGAGGGACGAGTGAGTCCTACCCTATCAGTTGACCTCAGACACCGTGAGAGGAACAGCCAGTACCTCCGACATCGTGCTGTGAGGGGAACAGCTGTGTTTTCTCTTGCACGCCATGAGGGAAACGGCCAGCATGCACCAAACACTACAACCCCTAGTGGCCCCCTGCAACCGGAGGATCACCTCTGATGCGCCAGATTGCGCCTGGAGGCGCTACAAAAAGGACCAAAACCACCCACAGCACGGGACCCACGCGGGTGGTGCCCAGGCAAAGCCCGGGCCAAGGGCGGGCCCTTTTGAGCCCTTCTTAGACCGACTGAGACTGGGCTGGGCCACACCCCATTTCATCTGTACGTTGTGAGTACTATTGTATGGATATTTGTTCCTGTTGAGCACTACTGGACTGGGTTGAGACTATGGGGTTATTAGAGAGTAACCATTGCTTGATTTTAAGTTAGTTAAAAGTTATCGGGGAATCTGTTCTGTTGTAGCACATTGACTATGAACAACAGTTTGCACTGTTGTAGGACTTGTTAGGCCCAGATAGAAAATAACTATGGGGAAAACTACCCACCACGCACAAGGCCCAACACTAGACAGAAACCCCCTAACCAAACCCCCATTACCCAACCTACTGCGATTGATAGAATGCTGCACCAGGTTTCTAGTGAAAAAGAATGCACAGAGAGACGTCTGTCACTAACACCAAGAATGCCTAGCATCTCACAATCCACAAATCAGACACTACTGTTGTGCCCCAACCATTAGCTCTTTCTACTTCCTTAGATCTACCTCCTGCACAAGTTACCACAGCCCCAACGAGTACTGGTAGGGCGGGTATGGGTGGGAGGGTGAAATGGAAAGGAGCTCTATGGAAAATAATTGGCCATAAGGGTAGGAAACATGTGAAATATACCCCAGGGTTAGTGTCAGCTAATACTTCAGGGGGTGAAAACTCGGATGACAGCGGTAATAAAATCTCCAAGCATCCGGGTTGGGTATCACTATTGGTAACGGAGCTTAAATCATATCCAGAACAGCTCATAAAATCAAAAATTAGAGACGCAATGAAAAGTATCACTAAACTAAAGACACTTATAGATGCACGGGGAACCAAAATTGATGATGTCCTGAATATCATTGACACTACTAAATCCTTAAATAGGGTTATTACCCCTCAACGAACACGGGTTACTTTGCTGCCTTTTGTTCAGCATTCCCCACCTGAAGGCCCAAAGAATGCTTCACAAATGAATCCGCCAACTCAGACCAACTGCCCACCCCAACCAAATCAATTTTCAAGTAGTTCCCATTGCAGGGCTGTCCATTCTCCTATTCACACCCAAAACTCTAGGGCTGTGATGTCCATTACTGATAGATCAGATGACCAACTGTTACAAACAACAGCTCCAAAAACCGATAGGAATCCAATTCAACTTAAACCAAGTGTGACAAATTCTACTCTCCCCTGTAGAAGAGTTTGTTGGGGAACATTCGTACAGTCAATTGAAAAAGTGGCCACCCTGTATGAAAAAATTATTCCCCACTTGGAATTTGCCTTTCGAATGTCTGCAACTGACCAAAGCTTAGATTCCTTGTAGGAAATAGGCAAGAACAATCAGGAAATGCTCTCTAAACTCGCAGTGTACTTTTATAATGGTGAGGTTAAAAATCGCCCGATCCAAAAAATAAACACCCTTGGTACAATAAAGTGTATAGGGATGCTAAGCGCGCTTTAGTGTTAGCCGTTAAAGATAAGGAAAAGCTACGTACCAAAACAACAAGGGCTGTACACAAAAAAACTGTAGTTGAAGCAAAGTCGTCATGGGAGATAGATAAATCGGAAGCAATTAAAATGTTTCTAGATAAGAGAGATATGAGAGGCTTTTGGAACCTCGTGAGAACTGGGAAGTCCAAAGGCAACTCAGCAATCAAACCAAACCTGGGGGAGGAAGTTTGGAGGTCGTACTATCAAACTTTATACTCCAGACCTGCGGATGGAGTTGTATTTGCTAGGGATCTAACATCTTATAACACTCCCCTGGATACCAGTGCCCCTCCTTGTACTATAAAGGAGGTTACTGCAGCATTGGGTGAAATGCTCCCAGCAATAGCACCAGTACTGGATAAAATTCCTGGTGACTTATTTAAGAACGAAGGATCTGTGTGCATACCCTACCTAAGGGTGTTATTTAATGCTATCCTTCATGGGATGGCGTTACCCTTGACCTGGGCAGGTGTGGAAATTGTCCTGATTAATAAGAAGGGTTCCCTGCTTAACCCGTCAAACTACCACCCAATAAGCTTAATTGATGTAACTCAAAAGCTATTTGCTCATGTTCTCCTGGGTCGATTGCAGTCATGGATTGATGAAAAAAATGTTTTAACACCTTTGCAGGCTGGTTTTAGAAGTAAAATCTTAACTATTGACCAGATTTTCAACTTGAAACTGATCCACTGGAAAACAGTGATCTTGGAGGTTGGCAGCCTTTACCTAACCTTTGTGGACCTTGAATCCACTTTCGATATGGTGCAGCATGATCAGCTTTGGGGCATTCTCCTGGATATGGGAGTTCCAGTCTATTTATGCCACCAGCTGAATTGTCTGTGTTGGACTTGGCCCTTCTGGCAGGTTCACCACTAAACTTTTTGCTTTTAATTGAGACCTGGTGTTAGTGATTTTTGGCTTCTGCTCACTTTACCACTGTGTCCCAGGGTAAAGTGCGTCCGTGTGGTAAGGTTGGCCTGCCCTCCCATAGGAATGCATGGGGAATGTATGTGTCCCTGGTAGTTCCTGATGCGTGGGGAGTGCAGGGTCGAGTTTGGTATGTGCGGACTCATGTGATTAAATGCTGCGCGATGATGTGTGCGGCAAAAATGTGTCTAGTGCGTAAGTGCCACTTCTAGAAGTTGGCCTGTCTGTGTTATTAAGGTGAATTACCAGTCTGGCTTGTGATTGGCTGGAGCTGGCTGGTGAGCCTGGCTCCATGAGTCAGGATGGGTCTGCCCCGGTGGTGAATAGGGAGATTGACAGCCAGATGGGTGGGAGGAGTGCACCTGGGACCTGAATAGGGCTGGGCTTTCCCCACACAATGCTGGCTCCGCCTCCTGTGGTGCGACTGATGACCCTAACCCGGCCAGTGAATGGTGAGAGGGGCTGAGCACCACAGAGTGCTCCAAAACCAGCTGCGACTGGTTTTCCCCCACCCTACAGACACAGACAAAGGAAATGTGTATATAAAAAGGGGCTGTGACCCCTTGAAAAATGTTCTCTTGTTCCTGAACTGAAGAGGGGGGCATGCAGCTTCTGGGCCCCAGGAGGATACCACCACTGGGACTGCCTCTCTGCCTGGAGGGCCCTGTGAGCTGGCCTCTGGGCCCAGCCTTTGCCCCCCCTGCCTACCTTCCTAAAAGACTTACCAAGACTTGAGGCAGCCACCCTGCACCTAGGAGTGCTTTTCTTTTAAACCCAGGACTTCTGGCTTCATCTAGAGCCTGGAAGCGCTATCCTTGAATTCCCCTGGAAGGGAGAAGCTTGGGCTGAGCAGCGCTGTGCTGCAGCCCCCCCTTTGAGGAGTTCCCTGTTCTTTTTTATACTTTAATACGGGTGCCAACCCCATTTCATTATTTATTTAATCAGGTGCCACCCCCCTGCCGGCTGAATTGCCATAGCGGGTGCCTACCCTGCCTTCCATTCTTTGAAGAGGAAGCCTTCCCCTCGAGATCACCTCCAGAAGCCAGGCAACCCACGCCGAGACGTAGGCGGGGCCTGGCCAAGGAAGCAGGAAGTGTTCTGTCTCCCAGTGAGGTTCTCCAGAGGGAGAGAGCCCCGCCCGCCACGGACCGGAGAAGCCCAGCCATCCTGCCTGCCGCACTGGAGGAGCAGTCCCCATGAGTCCGGTAAGTGGGGGCTCCATGTTGGTGGTGCCCATTGGAGGCCTGAGTTTCTCCCCCATTTCTGGGCGGCCCCGTGAGGCAGCAGTCTGCCATAACACTCCAGGGGGCATTTGCTGATTCCGAGTCCCCCGAGGGGGACTCCAACGACGTGGGCATTTCTGTCGAGCCCACGAGGGGCTCCAGGGGGCATTTGCTGATTCCGAGTCTCCCGAGCGGGACTCCAACGATGGGGGCATTTTTGTATTCAGAGCCTGAGAGGCTCCATCACCTGCATGGGGACATTTTGTTTATTTCGAGCCTGTCGAGGCTCCCACGACCCCGGGGGCATTTCTGTTGGTAAAGCGGCCCCAGCTGGCAGTGGGAAGCTCCCACAGTGAGGACAGCCTTTTTCTGGCAATACAGTGGCTCCAACGTTTGGCCGCATCCCTATATTCAGAGCCTACAAGGCTCCAGGGCGCATTTCATTTCTAGAGCCCCCGAGGTCCCTGAGGGCCCAGTTGTTGTTCATAGCGCCCACAAGGCTCCCACATTGTTTTTGGGGCCCTACTGTTCATTTGGAGCCCTAGAGAATAGCCAGGAGGCACTCTGGTGCCAGGCTCAGTTCCAGCTGCCCAGCACTTAGTGAGCAGCTGCTTCGTTTAGGACCTTGTGCATTCTTCTTTGGCTGCCGGCGCAGCCAGCCCAGACACTCTGGATATTGGGCTGTGAGCCCCTGAGAGGCCAAGTTGGCCTGGGGTCAGTTCTGTGATATTATGGTGCAATTGTGATTACCTGTCTGAAGTGATGGTTATGTTCATGTTCATGTTCATGTTATGGGTTCTTGTATAGCGCACTATCACTCCGAAGAGTATCTTGGCGCTGGGACTTTCAGAGTCTAACAGATGAAAAATTAGACCGTACAAGAGAGGGAGACGAATCAAATTAAGGTTTGGCGTACTTTGTCTGGTAATGAATAAATCCATGTTTTTAGTTGTTTTCTGAAACTAACTTCTGTGTTAATAGCACAAAGGGATTGAGGAAGTTTGTTCCATGCTTTAGTACTGATTACATGTAGGGATTTTCCACCTTTCGTTATCAGTCTGAATTTGGGAACAGTCAACAGATTAGATGATGAGGATCTCAGTTCACGAACAGGATGATATTATTTGAAGTATTTTTGTAAGTAGGCTGGGCTTTGGTGATGGAAGGCTTTAAAGGAAATCATCAAAACTTTAAACAAAATACGTGTTTGCGTTGGAAGCCAATGCAGTGCGTTAAGCGTGGCAGAGGCTGAAGATCTTTTTGTCCAGCCCAGAACAAGCCTGGCTGCGGTGTGTTGTACCATCTGCAGTTTTTGGAGGGCAGCTTTATTTAGCCCAGCATACAGACCATTGCAGTAGTCTAACCGCGATGTAATGAGTGCTACTGCAACAGTCTGTCTGGCACTCAGAGGGAGGAGTTTGAAAAATTTCCTCAAACCTCTGATAATATTAAAGCATTTACCAGCTACTTCTCTAGTTTGTTGGCTAAAGGACAAAGTATTGTCAAATTTAACGCCTAAATTTCTTGCTGCATTTACAGTGTTAGGTGGCGCTTCTGCTTCTTTGGGCCACCAGGATTGAGGGGAAAAACAGTTATTGATGCCAAAAGGTATTATTTCTGTTTTGGCAGAGTTACATTTAAGATGATTACTAGTCATCCATGCAAATACTGCCGAGAGGCATTCTTTGAGGGTGATTTCTGCATTCGCCACATTTTTATCCAGTGTCAAGATTAACTGGGTGTCGTCAGCGTAAGCTATAGAATCAATACCAGACGAAGAAATGAGATGCATCAGGGGAACCATGTAAAGGTTGAATAGAGTGGGGCTCAAACTTGAGCCCTGTGGAACCCCTGTACTGAGCATTTTTTCCTTGGAGCGGAATTGACCCAGCATAATGACCTGCCGTCTGTGTGGCAAAAAAATTCTGAACCATCTGAGCACGGTTCCTGCTATGCCTGCATTAGCTAGGCGGTGTAAAAGGATAGCATGGGATACCGTGTCGAAGGCTGCAGAGAGATCTAAAAGGATCAGGACTGCCTTCTTGCCCTGATCCAGTGCAGCTCGAATGGTTTCAGTGGTGGAAAGTAAAGCTGTTTCAGTCGAATGATGTTTCCTGAAACCCGCTTGGCATGGGTGGAGGACTTCATTCTCCTCCAA
Organism: Lissotriton vulgaris; assembly: GCF_964263255.1. NCBI lineage: Eukaryota > Metazoa > Chordata > Amphibia > Caudata > Salamandridae > Lissotriton > Lissotriton vulgaris. The sequence continues at coordinate 2,084,152,088 of NC_141687.1, forward strand.
AAAAGTCACCAGTTGTTTATTTGCACAGGATTCAGTAAGTTCACATAGGATTGGGAGGAGTGAGATGGGACATAGGTTAGAAAGAGTATTAGGATCTTTTATAGCTTTCTTTTGTAGGGGTCTCACTGCTGCTACTTTCCAGTTGGAGGGAATCTCGCCTGAAAAGAGGGAGGTATTAACAATAGAGTTTATTCCGGGATTAATTTCATTTATTACTGCTTGCAGCAGGGTGGGAGGGCATGGATCAAAAGGTGACCCAGATTTCGTATTTAATATTGCTTTATAAGTGTCTTCCAGACTGATGGAATCAAAGGTAGACCAGCCAGAATTTTTTGAGCTTAAATTGATCTCATTGTCAAAATTTTGTTGTTGAAAGATAGGGAAATCTTTAGTGATAGTTTCGATTTTCTGGAAGAAGTAATCAGCTATCTTATCGCATAAGTCCTGAGATGGCGGGATATCTTGCTTTAGTGCCTTTGGATTTCTGAAGCTGTTTACAATATTGAATATTTCTTTTTGTTTATTTCCTGACGCTTCAATCTGTGCCGTGCAGTACGTTGATTTAGCGTTTTTTATGGCGGTATGATATTGTTTCCGCTCTGTCTTATAGATTCTTTCATCCTCTTTCTTATAGTAGCGTCGCCACTTTCTCTCTAAGATTTTCACATTAGTTAACATATCTTTAAGTTGTCCTGAGAACCATGGCGCCGACAGCTTTTTTTTGTTAGATTTGGGGCCTGCTCCTCTGGTAGTGATTTTGTTACCTATCATATTCATCCAACCCTCGAATTTCTGATTGTCTGTGTGAGTGTTTCCCGTAAAGATGGGTTTATTATCATTAGTCCATTTTATCAGGTCAGGGTGAGAAATGATTTTGCCCCAACAAGGGACTTGTTTGTCCTTGGTATTACATGCTTTCTTTCTTCTTTCAGTATCATTAATGCTAAAATTAAATTCAATGAATTTGTGGTCCATCCATGTTTGTTGTACTGGGGGGTTAATAGTCATTGTGTCAATTTTGGTACCCACACAATCAAGTGTATGTCCTGCCGAATGAGTGGTTTCCGAGATGTGCATCACCAGACCTAAAATCTGCATGCTTTCTTTGAAATCTGCGGCATGTTTATCGTTGGAAGCATCGATACGAAGGTTTAAATCTCCCAATACAGTGAAGTTCCCAAACCTGAGAGTTTGACCACTGAGTACTTTCCCTATAGTTTCCAGAAATTGCTTGGCATATCCCGGTTATGTCATATGCAATGCTTTTATGCCTATACCCCTAAATGTATTTTTATGCTTAGGAGGGTGTTTTCCTAGTATAGGTGACGCTAGTGAGTTCATGGTTCCCTGCGTGATATTTGCCTAAGGTGTTTAGGATTGCGTAGGTGGTACTTACCTTTTACCAGTGATTACTGGTTGTGTGCTACATTTGCTATTTGATGCTACAGTTAGTATAGGTGCTATGTGCTCAGCGTTATTCCTAAAAGTGCTTATTCCTGACAGTGGTCGATGTGGCCCTGTCCCGTGTACATAATCCCCTGTAAATTCTGCCCATGCCTATGACACATTGTAAAGTGTGTGTTTATTATCTAATGTGTTTGGTATAATACAAAGGCTATTTTTATATATAACCTTGTGTGGAGTTTCCTTTGTGGTGGGCCTTGGGTGTTTTACTGCTGGGTGCGCGGGCAAACGCTTTAAACATCGCCTCTGAGATAGGCCTGATTGCTCGTGCCAAGCTACCAAGAGGGTGAGCAGGTGTTATCTTTGCCGGTGACTTCCTTGCCGTAACGTAGAATGGTAGTTTCTGCCTGGCTTTGGCACAAGTCTTAGACAACCGGAAATTGCCATTTCTAACAGTCTGCATCAGGATACGTATGCGAGAATTAGATATGGTAAGAAAGGGGAACTGACAGCCCCTTTCCCAGTTGAGAAAGGGGTGAGACAGGGTTGTGTGCTTGCGCCGACCCTGTTCTCCCTCTTTTTAAATGGTCTAATTGAAACTCTGCTGGGAATAAAAGATATAGATTCACCAAGGTTTCCGAATCATAAAATACCTGTGTTAATGTTCGCAGATTATACACTGCTACTCTCCAAGACCCCAATTGGTATGCAGCGGGTATTGGAGGAGTTCTGCAAATTTTGTAAGAAGACAGACTTGGAGATAAATCTAAAAAAAATTAAATATATGGTATTCCATGCAAATACCAGCAATTGTCCACAACCACAAATGGAAGGCAAGCCCTAGAAAGGGTATCTACTTTCGATTACTTGGGTCTTACCCTTAATGACAAGATGTATTAGGGAACCCAAGTAAAGAAAACAAATTTAAAACTCACACTTCAAATGGGGCATTTTAAAAGTTTATAAAAATTATACCCAAAAAGTGGTAGGACCGCGTGCAGAAATTTATAAAATACAGGCCAGGGAAGCGTCACTTTAGGAGCTAAACTTTGGGGCTTTTTCCCTTCTTATGCTCTCTTTGTAACAGAGAATACCTTTCTTAGACAACTCCTGAGCTTACCAAAAAGTACTCCCCTAACACCATTAAGGATGGACTTGGGGATCGGCCCAATTAGTGATAAAATTGCTTCCCGTCCGCTTTCATTTTGGCGCCGCTTATGGAGTACGACTGAGCTATTACACTATAGGGAGGAACTAAAGGATATAATGTCTATTCTAGGAGCAGAGAACATCCCATGTTTGTCCTATATCCGTAATACATGTCATACATTAGGGAGGACAAACTTGTGGTTAAAGCCTGAGGAGTCCTGCCCCTCTATTTCTAAAAAAAACCCTTCAGCTCGCACTTAAAGAATATAAATTGGCCCAACTCTCGCAGAGTACCAATACTTGCACTTTGACGTCCAGGTTCCTGGACATCAGACATCAATACAAGCTTGAATCAGTACTTGACGATATTCAACCATTTCTTGCCAAGAAATTGTTTTTGCAATTTAGACATGGAGTGCTCCACTTTGAGCATTTACTGATAAATGGAAGCGAAGCCCCAAATTGGACTGCCCAAGGTGTATATTGACCAAAGAGTCCGAACTTCATGTTCTTCTCTTCTGACCTGCTTATAGAAGGCCAAGGTCCAAATGGGTGCTCCAGTTGGGTAGAAACATGCAAATTGGAGATCACACAGAAGCCTAAAGGCTACTAAAATATGAGTCACACCCATTATTTGTCTTTGCAATTACTAGATTCCTGCTTTCTATGTGGCATATGTGTATAGCCATCGAAGAGAAACAGAGCTCAGGAACAACCCAAGTGTGCCCATCTAATGAGTTTGCTGTTACTCAAAATCTGCACAATCTCCCATGAGAGAAATTTGATCTGAAGATCTTTCCCAATGTTTTGTTTTTTAAACCTTTTTTACTGGGTTTAACACTATTTATTGTACTGGTTTTAAATTATCTTAAATGTGATTATATTTTCCCTGTTCTTGATTGGTATTTAAGGTTGTTACCTATTGTGATATGTTTGTCTTTTCGGCCTGAAATGATTTTATAACCTTGCATTTTTCCGCTTTTGTAGTCTCCCTAAATATATCTTGTACTTGTCCTTATAATGTCTAAATTAATGTGCAATCGAAGTCTTGCGTCCTATTTATGTATGTTTTTACTTATGCTGTTATGGCTCGAAGCCGAAATAATAATTTTTTTATTGAATTGAATTGAAAGTAATGCTTGTACTGGAAACACAAGGTCACCACAATAGAAATTTCAGAAATAATGGCCTGAATATAGACATTCAACCCAACTATGCGGTCCATGCACGTGGGAGCCCCTCAGCTCTCCATTCCAGGGATTACGGTAGTTTCTGTGGCATGTATTGATCCCTGTCGGGGATTCTCTGTTGGTTTTCTTTAACACCATCGCTGCTGATGGTTTTCCCCTCCTGTGCTGCTTTGCAGGCTTTACCATTGTTCATGACGAGCTCAGCTCGTCATAAGCACAGCTCAACCGTGCCTCATGACGAGCTCAGCTCGTCATGAGCATCGAAGGGGTTAAGGTGGAGCAGGATGCCCCAGCGCTCTACTGATCGCCTAGAGAAGATACACTACCCCAAGGTGCCTGCAGGAGACCTTCCTTGGTCCCACTCGATCTTGGGCTGTCCTGCTGTGTGATAAAGAATGCACTGGTACCTTTCTGGTGAGGCAGCCTTGCTGCAGGCGAGTGATCTTCGGGGAAAGCCTCGAAGACTGGTGTGGAGTCACGCTGTTGTTTGGCCTGCCCTGCTTCACACGAAAGTGCCTCCAGCATCTCTCAGTTAGTAGGGCAACAGGAGGAGGCCCAGCACTGGGAATGTAGAGCATAGGCTCTGCCAGCGCTCATAGCCAGACAGAAGGATCAGGGCTCACCGCGCTGCTTGCTATTAGGAGCACGAGACATCAGAGCTCTTCAAATAAGTATGCCAGATCTCCACCCTGCTGCCTGATGTCAGGAGCGCAAGGCTTTAGTGCTAAGCAAAAAGAGGTTGATTCGGAGCCTAAAGTAATGTTGAATGGCCTCTGCCGTAGAGTTGTAAAAACCACAAGGCTTTACAGAGAAACACCACAGTGCTGAGCCCACAGTAATCAAGCAGGGCTATGATTCCAGGAAGGCAGATCGTGGTAGGGTGATCTCTTTGTTGTCACTGAGGCCTTGAGGAGAACAGGGAGGCAAGCCAACAAGCCTTTGGAGTTACTATGGGGAAGTCTTTTAGTTCTTTTTAGCAGGGCAGAGGTCAGAAGGGCAGCTCAACAAAGCAGGGCAGCAGTTCCTGGGAATGGCCAGGCATAGCAATGTGGAAATCCTTCTGGTGCAGCAGCCTTTACTCCAGCTGTGTTTCTTTTAGGCCCTATACAGTACTAAAATAATGGAGCCAGAGCACCTATAGTTATGCTCAAAATGTCTTTGTTCAAGGGGGAACTTCTTTGGGCAATTCTAAAATAGTAATGTAAATTTCAACTACACCAGTAGCAGGATTTATCACTACCATTCTAAACATACCAAACATGGGAAAGCTACTCATTTTAGATCAAGAATTACCACTTAAAAGTACATGAGGCAATTCCCAATGTAAGCCTAAGAAAGGAGTTTTCCTCACAGAAGTGAGAAACAAAAAAGGCTGTTTTCACTACCAGGAAACACACAATGAAGGCACATGTCCTACCTTTTATGTACACACCACCCTGCCCACAGGGCTACCTATGGCCTACCTAAGGAGTTACCTATGTGTAATAAAAGGGGAGTTTAAGGCTTGGCAAGTTGTTTTACAATGGCAAGTTAAAGCGATTGTAAGCTGTGCACATAGGTCCTGCAGTGGTAGGCCTGAGACAGGTTTGAAAGGATACGTCTGCGGGTGGCACCAGATTTGCTGCATTCCCAGTAGCAGTATTTAAAATACAGGCCTCAGGTATATGGGATGCCACTTTACAAGGGGCTCACAAGTAAATGAAGTATGCCAAACAGGTGTAAACCAATCACCAAACAGGTGAAAATGAATCATACCATGTTTAGAGGGGGAGCACATGCCCTTTACAGCTGATTAGTAGTGGTACCCTGAGTCCGAAAGTGAACAAAAAGAAGGTAAGAAGAACAGGGGGAGGAAGGCAAAAAGTTTGAGGATTTCATGGGTAATCCCAAGGTGCATGTTCTGAATTTAAGAAAGCAGCAAGGCCAGGACCAATGTATCCCCAGCGGACTTTCTGGAGCGTCCTGGATTCAGGCAAGAGCAGGTTGCTGAGGCTGTTGGACCTGGTGAGCTATGTAGAAGGGGGCCACTTAAAAACACACTGTTCAAAGGGACTTAAAGGTCAGTCCAAAGGGCCGCATTCAAGAGAGCAGGTAGCACAGCACAGCTGGATCATCAGTACCGGAGGCAGAGGGGCTGGAGGCGGAGCAGATAAGTCAACTGGGCGGCATGCGTCAAGATGTCCTTGCGGTCAGGAGCAGACAAACTGGAGGGCGATTCTGGGACAGCTGGACTACTCACGAAGTGGGTCTCAGGTGTCTCGATGTCCCTCAATGGGTGCTTGCTTCTTCGGCAGTTGGAGACTGGACTGGACTCTTCATCTTGGTAAATGCTGAATGGGGTCCAGTACCATAGATATTTGTACAGTACGGCTCCGGTAGATCCTGGTGTTGTAAGACTTGGTGGGGAAATAGATTTCATCCTCCAGAGCTGGTGTACCACTTTTAGTTTGGGTGCTGCATTGAAGTTACTGGGGGGCAGTAAGGCGACAAACTGGACTTTGCTGGTTTGATGCCTGTGGTTTGCAGGGGAATAGTACCTCCACTCCCAGGGAGTTCTATGGTGATTTTTTTCATTTTTTTTTTGAGCAAAGCAGTAAACAAACAGAGGATAAAAAAAACATTTACACCGAGAATAATACCTTTCAAGGGTTTTTAACAGCTTTGAGCAAAATTGAATTAAATCCAATTCATCATTATGTAATCAAGACTACAAATACAAATCCACAAATATACCATCTAAAAGTGACAAATGCATTCTATTTCCTAATAAAATTTTACAATCACAGTAATAAGTGCCCATAGTACAAGTGTTATTTAAACTAGTAATACCATTTCCTGGCAGACAAAAAAAAAATAAAAAAATTAACATGTCTGGCCTGAACTGTTAGTTCTCATAAAGTGTCTTGTGCTCAAGAGCTTAAGTGCTCAAGTATCTCCCAATCACAATACTCTACCAGACCTATGTCAAACCGTTGTAATCTGTCCAAAACTATTTGTGCAATGGCAGATGCAAAGTAAGATATTAATTTAACTAGCCTAAAACTGGTAGTATACATAATGTGCCTTGTGCTAAAGTGCTTAAGTGCATAATGTACCCCAATACTGTGCAAAGATAGAAAATGTTACAAAAGGTTACCCCAGCTCATGTTTTCCATGACACACATATATTATTCCATTTTTTACATATTGTTACTAAAAGAAAATGTTACATGGAGGTTGAGAATTCATTATTGTTATAATACTTCCAATTTTTAGTAAATTTTCTCATGGATCCCATTCTTTTGGCATAGGCCTCTTTAAATTTTTTAACCTGTCTCATTTTATTTCCCCATTTAAAATAGGATGGTATCTCTTTGAACCTCCAGTTTTGGAGTATTAGGGAGCGGGCTACCAAAGTGCAAATTCCCATATAAGATTTTTCTGCCCTAGACAAATCACTTCTCTTAGTTGAAATGCCAAAGAGCGCGATCTCAGCTTCGGGTCAATTACTTTATTAATATACTGACTAATTGAGGAAAACATTTTGGACCAAAAATCAAACAATTTGGGACATGTATAAAAAGTATGGAGCCAATCTCCCCCCTCTTGGAGCTGACATCTAAAACATCTATTCTCTACTCCCAAAAAACGTTTATTTAGTGCTTTGGGAGTTAGATAGGCCAACCAACGTGATATAAAGGACATTCTCTTAAAGGTGGCAGCGTGAAGAGTCTTACTACCTAACTGGGAGATCCGTTCCCATTCCTGTCTTGAAAAGGAGCAGTTAGTTTCCTGAGATATTTTAACCAGGATTTCATCAACAGGGGGGGAGTCTTCACCCTATCTCAGAAACTTATACCAGTTACTTATTGCCGGTAATCTCATTTTGTACAAAGCAGTAGCCATCGTTGATGTGCCTGGCAATAAATTATATTTATTTATAAAATTAATAATCTGAAGGAATTCAAGAAATCCCGATTTTAACTTATTCTCAGATCTTACCATAATTTCCGGCCAAGTAATACGTTTCTGTGCTTTGAAAAAGGAAACTAATTTTCCAAAGCCTAGATCTTTCCACTTTTGTAGTTCATTCGACTGAATTTGAAGCCCTATACTCTTGCACTCCTCTAATTTCAATTATTGGAATCCACCGCCCCCTATCTGCTTGAATAAAATTTGCAATCCAAAGGCAAAGTCCTGAATAGTCTTATACCTGGTCTTTTTTGGTAATTTTGGTGTTTTCGTTTTGTTCTATGGTGATTTGCAGAAGGCAGGAGGAGTTCTGGTGTTCTTGGAGGCCTCACATGCATGAAGAGATAGCACACCATAATTGTTGAGTCCATAAGGAAGCAGGCAGTGTTTGGTGCCAATTTTCTGTGGCAGGGCTTCAGTCTTTGGCTCAACAGCTCTTCTTTGTCCTTTTCTTCTCTGTGCCCAACCCATCCTAGTTCAGGGATGCCACCTAAATACTGATTTTAGGGATGTTACTGGAAGAGACAGGTATTAGCCAATGAGCTACCTACCTTTAGGGTGACTACACCCTCTGAGTGACCACTTCCTGTAAGAAGGGGCACTGCCTTGACCCTAATTGGCTAATTCCCTAACAAACCAAGTAGAGGGAAGTGAAGAGTGGGCCCCACGTCACCTACCCCAACTTAGGGTTGGTGCTGACTGAACAGGGACGCACTCCCTACTTCAACTAATTTTCCCCACCTGTCCTCCCACCAAATATGAAGCAGGAAAGGAGGGTTGGCATCCTCCACTATCTGGAGCTGCCTGGGTCGCATTTCAAAGGTGGCATCGCCTTTGAAGCTTCCCACCCTGGAAGGCTATCCTGGTATGGAAGAGGTGTGAATCACCTCCACCCAGAGCAGACTTTGTTTCCAGTTTCTGAGAGTACTGGCCCTCTCCCCAGGAGGTCAGAAACATGTCTGGTGGTGGCAGGCTGGCTAAGACTAGTCGGAGAACACAACAGTGCTTGATAGGTTTTCAGAGGATCCTCTAAAGGGTCTCCATTGTGTATTTACTAATAAATCCAACATGTCATCTGTGAGGATTTATTAAGATAAAGATGTTTGGTATTAAACATCTTAGGGTACAGTGAAGCCTTCTTGGAGCTAGGAAACTTGTAATGACATGCATCCAGCCCTTGTAATCTTTCTGGCTTCCCTCTGCACTTACAATATCTAAGAATGGACTAGATATAGAGTGGAGGAGTGTGGCTCAACGGTTAGAGGCAGAAGACCCGGAGGCAGAGGTCAGCTCGGGACCAGGGTTCAATTCCCGACGTGGCCGGGTGCAGGACCAATGTCAGCAGGCCGATGAATATCGCCTCGGTGCTACTCTAACCATGGGGTCCCACGCTGCAACTCTGGGCAATAGCTTGCTTAATCTCCACTCCGGCCCCATCACTGCCGGGGGATGCCTGGCTGCACCTTGGGGATGCCCAGAAAAGGGACCATCTCACAGGGAAAGCCAGGACGGGTTCTACAGTGGTACAGCGCTGGGATGCCCCAGGGTAACCACGCGCTCTATAAATCCAACATTCATTCATTCATATTTCAGAGCCATATCTGCTCATGCAGATATGTCCTCACAGGGAAAATAGTACACCCTGAATTAAGGCTGTAAAGCCTGCTGTAGGGGGAATGTACCTATACCTCATGCAGTGTCCATTGGCATGGAACACAGATCTGTGATGTGTTGACTCTTCGGTTTTCTCTGCACCAAAACACACAACCTGCAATGGCAGTGTGCATGATCTTGGTGAGGGGACTCTGGTGTGGCATAATTTGTTCACCAGTCCTAGAGGACCCTCTTCAGTACCAATGCCCTTGGAACCAGGGTATCATCTATTAGGGACTTACAGGGGTTACTGAAATTGTGACAATTGTGGTACAATGTTAGGAAAGAGATCTGTCACCAGGAACATGGTTGGCAGTGGCCCCGTGCAATTTAAATCCGAAATGATATTAGACATCAGGCAAAAGGTGAGAGCTAACCATGTCAAAAGAGGCAGTTTTCTACAGGGGCACAGGTATGCACCAGGGAGGACATAAGAAAAGGGGCAAGATGAGATGTGCTGGCGTTTTTGAGGATACAGGTGGCAAAGGCTTCTTCTTGATGTAGAACTGAATTTTATGTCTCTCTTGCTCCTATTGATAATCGTATTCAAGTCACCATGCAACCTGGCTTTCTATAGGCCTGTATGTTCTGTGAGATCCCAATGTCAGCTAAAGTAAGAACCAAACCCCCAATATTTCCAGCTCATTTCAACTTCCACTCATGCAGTGCTACCCTTCTCCCTCACAGATTGGCACACATTTCACACATGCCCCTTACACTCAGCTTTACCCTCACCTAGTGTTAGTTGATTATACTAATTTTGATTCCTACTTTCTTGCAAGCAGTACCCATATTAAGATAGTTGTTAGCGACAGCTAGAGTAGTAGTAGGACATACTGTGGCAGGGTGACAAGATCCAGTGTCTAAAAACAACATTCCATCCCCTAGGCTTGCCCCAGTGCTATTAATATAACAACCAAACTTATGAAACTTGTATATCTTTGTTTGTTGTGCCTCAACACTGCCACTAATGTATCATCTTTAAAAAAGTTCAGACAATGTACTCAATGGATATGTATACGGTATTCAATATGCCTGAATATGCTCTTTTACTTTAAGTTATTATGTTGTGAACCCTTCCACCATCTCCCACTACCTCATCTTCTGGGCCAACCAGTTTGCTCACGTGCGGACTGGTTATAGACAACAAATCGATGGCAGAGACCGGTTAGGTTACAGCCTGCTCAATGGTGATGTGTCTACACATTTTCATCCCCGCTTAAGTGTCAGGATATTTAAATTATAATTCAATATCAAATTTTGATTTATATATGTATAGGGATCCTTCATAGATGCAAATGGTACATATCGGATGTGTCACTGACAGGCTACTCGAAATGGTGGATTTACACTTATTGCTGTTACTCTTCCTTCATTCGTACAGCGTTCGAAAGACTTACTAAAAACATTACACGATAATTATTTGAAAGAGAATTAGGTGTTGGCACCATTAGAGCCTTTATACCATAAGTGGTTTGAAAAGTTTTAGAAGTCTTCGTACTCACCAGAACAGTGAGCTACTATATTTACGCTGAAATGCTGTTCGAATTTACAGAACTTTATTTTTCATATTTGAAAAAGGTATCATCAACATGATTTGGTGTGATCGAACTTTGTTTTTCCCATCTTTTATTACGTTTACTCATACTTCATTTATGGTTTTTTCCTTCAGATTTTCTTAGACAGAAATATAAGTGTTGACCTAAATCCGTTTATCAGACATTGATGGGTTTTGCATGGGGTTGATCAGTGATTCACACAACAAGCACCTAGGAATGCTTTTGATGGGAGAAGATTTCGCAAGGAAGTTCTGAAAACTAGAGACGCAGAGAAATAGTTGGTGATGTGACTTGTATGATCCCAACATGTTTCAATACAGAGAACCAACTGATACATTTTTAACACAAACAGTCGGTATAACTTTAAACTGTGAAAAGTGCGTTACTATGTGACAAGGCATAATACTGACATTTTGGGAATTTCGAGTAACAAGAGTAATGTGAGATTACGCTAATTATGTCAATGTAACACACATTTCAGCCAATCTTAGTCGACAGCACTGGCTGAAGTTATGGAGGCACAGATCGAAACACTGGAGAAAATAGTTAAAATGATGATGGAAAACAAATATGTTGGGCCTATATCACTATATAAAAAGTATTTGGTCAGGAACATTTTACCGTTATACACAGTTTTGTCTTTTCATATGCATGCTAAAGATGACAGTGTGAATGTGCTGCTTATATGATACAGAAAAAGCTTCTTGAGCTGTTCATTAAGCTATTTCAGGGGTGGGCCGGATGTGATGATACTACATAAACATCTTTGTGATATCTTGTTTTGCTGGTTAAACTGCAGTGCTTGTTCGGAAATCCCAGGCACACCAACTGTCCCTGCTCTGGAACTTGAACGTATAGCTCTATAGTTTGAGACCTTAGCAGGTGGCCTATTTGTACCCAAAAGTGCAGGCTTGCTGTTTAAAACCGGGTCTGTAGGATGTGGGTAACCCGAGGGATAGCTCTGTTGCCCTAAAGCAAAGACTAGTAGAACATTTTTAGCTGAGGAGCAGTTCTGCTATTCAAAACCTGACTCTCCACAGTCTAGAAACTGCGAAACATGTGAGATCCGAGACCCATTGTTTAGCCAGGTGCTATGACATCTCTTTAGTATGAGGGACTTGTTTACTATCTGAAAATTGGTAAGATCCCTTTGATGCGAGGTATGGTTCTGCCATGTTATGTGGGAGGCAGAGCAATCTTTTTAACTTGTGTTTGGGACTAGAGCCTTTACGACCAGTGCATCTCAGTGGATAGCTCTTATTTCTGAAGCTTGGGCCTGCGTCAGCTCTGTAACATGAGGTACAGACATACTGTTTGGAGTGGAAGTCAATAATGTCTCCTTAACTGGGGACAGGCTGGACTCTGAGGTAGGTTAGTGACATTGTATAATGATTTGAGAAACGCCACATCCTGTTGCCCTGACAAAAGGTATTTATTCTATAAGCGAAGATGTGTCACTCTAAGTTTCACACATATAGCATTAAAATATTACAATTAGGCACACAGAAAAATGTGAAGGTCACACATAAGCAATAGTTAACTTGACAGCTAGGCTGAAGCTAGAACAGAAGTACGCCCGGACAGGTATTGAGGAATGTATATCAATCAGTGACACTAGGATAGTAGTAAGAAAAATATATATTATATATTGGCACCATATACCTGACAAAAGGTGTGACAAGCATCATGTGTGAGAGATGCTGGTTTTAAGGTGAAGGATACTCATGAGGTTACACGGTTTAGGTTTTCATGAGAGGCAGGAGAAAATGATGGGGAGGAAACATTCTGTGTAGCACTTCACATCCTTTCAAACATGGAAGTTGTATGGTATTTAAAACGAGATGTAGTAGCAAAGGGCGGGTTGAGTGTATACTACCATGATTTGTGTGCAACCAACAGAGCAGCAGTTCCAATACCCACAACATCAATAGGTGGGCTAATGCACATACAGCACTCATCCGTGTATATGCTATATCAAGGTTTTTACATTTTAAGTTATATATTTGATAGAGCCTTTAGCTAACTCAAAGAGGTAGTAGAGTCCTCTTCAGAGACAAACTGTTTGTGGTGAGGGCATAGAATCATGACTGCACTGCAGTCTCACAGCCTCTTCGTGTTCAGAGTTCAACAACATAATAAGAGTATGTTCCAAATGTACATATTGCAAATTACAACCTCTAATAGATTGTGCTTACTCCATTGGGTAGAAAAATATGTTTTATACAATATGTGCGTTTATAAAGAGCACAATGTAAGGAGAGCTATATCAATGTAGCACTTGTTACAATGCATGATTCAGAAGTTAATGCTACTTTAAAGACATACAGAGCATGCAAGCCACACTGCACATGGATGGATGGATAGATGGATGGATGGATGGATGGATGGATGAATGGATGAATGGATGGATGGATGGATGGATGGGTGGGTGGATGGATGGATGGATTGATGGATGGACTGCATACGAAGCAGGTCTTTTATAAAAACAGTGCATATATTATAGAGGTGGTGATAGTACCTTTGCAGTTATGGTTAAGTCAGACTTTCCATTGAAAATATGTTTTTTTGTTTCCTTTATAATGTTGGAGACGTTTGATGAATCTGCACACAATTTTCAAAACAAAAAGCATATCCACTTCTGTCTTTTCATGGCAGATCTATCAAGTAGGATGCCAAAGGTTACATTTCCCAATCCAAATCCCACAGTATTCTTTGCTCCTCATGCAGAAAAATATCTGAATGGAATTACACCAAGCAGTGCAGATGAATAAAAGTTTACTCAAGGAAATGTCCTTCCTCGGTTTGATGTAAATCTGTTACTTCGTTTTCTAGAATGTATCATTTATAAAGTGTTGATGTCCAAGCTAGAAGAGGTTACATTTTGACTGATGGATCTGATCCTCCATGTCTTTGCGAATCCACTGGGGATATGTGAATTCAATGAAAAACCATATAAAGGTATAGATAACTTCTTTTGTGGCCACCATTACCCAATGGGTTGCATAAAGCATTATGTTGGCCAAAAGAAAAAGGGCAAACTGCAGGGTGAACCTACCTTAACTGCCAGGCACATCAGGTGGAAAGGACCCGAAGGGTCTTCCTCTTGCAATAAAAACAATTAATTATCAGAATTAATTATTATCGCACAAATTGAAAATTATGAACCTTATGCTGGGAATAAAGGCTTTCTGTGTGTCAAAAAGGAGCCGGATACTGTTTGGATTTTTCTTAGTAAAAGAAAATATGCAACCAGCATCTGGCTGCTCCCTGGGGCACATATGAGTGTGCTTGTATTAAAATAAGGAGCCAGATGCCATTTTGATTTTTTCTTAGCCGAAGACAAAATTCGAAAGAACATCCTGCTCCTTGCTGGGGCACAGATGTGTGTCGGCAGGGACCAGGCTACATTTAGATGTTTTACACTTATTTTTTATTTTTTATTTTTTCTAATGTCTGGGTCAAATCGCAATATCAGCTGGTACTCACTAGCGCACAGTAATACTATATAAACTGCGTCTGGGTGCTTGCAAGGGCCTGGATATGTGTTTCTGCAGGAATTTGGAGCTAGCAGTGAAATGCAGGTCACCATAGTGAGGTACTTGATGTAGGGACAGCCGCCTGTAATTTTTGAACCAGTAACTGCGACCTCACTGGCAGGTAAAAAAGTGAGATCACGAGATTCTGTTGTCATTAGTTGTTAAAAAAATAGTTCTCTTTACTACTACTTTTCTGTCACAGTGGAAAAAAAGAGTCATCGAACGGCTTTATTGAACTGTTAACAGTATCCAATGCGTTCTTTCACGGGGCTCGGATTATCAGTGTTCCCGTCATTACTACATTCAGAGTCATCATAATGTCACTCATAGTCTCATTCACCTACAAATTAACCAGATGGTTATCTCATTCAGACTGTAAGATTTCTTGCCTCAATGATCTTCATGAATGACATATATGAATACTTTAACAAGTCAGAGGATTGGAGCCCAAACTGTTCTAGTAACCCTGCTGATAAATATGAAAAGAACAAGAAACTAATCCTGCTCAAGATTTCATGCCTGAATCTTGCAGTAAGAAAATCCAATGAAATGTGCAGCATTTCGGCAGGATGTACAGATACACCACATTTGGGGCTAGATGTAGGTGTGCAAATACCGATCGGTAACGGCTGAAAATCTGTAAATTTCCCGTTACCGACCGGTATTTAGCCCATTGCGATGTAGGAGGCTGTATTTAAGGATTTAGTAATTTACGGATTCGTTATTTTAAGGAATCAGAAAAATACTGATACCTTAATTTAAGGAATCAGTAAATTACTGAATCCTTAAATCCTATGTAGGGAGCACTCAAGTGTGTGCATTTTTGTTTTAAGGATTTGTTATTTACCACCAACTACATGTATGTGTGCCACATGTGCACACATGCACGATTCAGGGGTGCAACAGGGTGTCAATGTGACACCCTGCCACCCTTGAATATGCTCCCCCTATTACTGATTCAGTATTTACCAAATCGGTAATAGTGAATGGCTTCCTATTCATTCCTATGGGCCTCCAGGCCCATTGGAATGAATGGGAAGATATTCCTTATTACCGATTCGATAAATACCGAATCCGTAATACCGAATATTACCGAATTGGTAAAATGTACCGATATTTTACCTAGATTCTATTTGCCGATTCTTAAACACCGAATTGGTCAAATTCGGTATTTAGGAATCGGTAAATAGAAATTACCTACATCTAGCCCTTGGTGTCTAAAATATGTCATTATTATTATTACTAAGTAAAAATCCAGAGAAGGCATGTGCTTATACAGGGCCGGCTTTAGGGCAGTGTGACTGGGCGCGGACCTGTGGGGGGGCGCTGACCTCAAGTGAGGCGCTGAGGTTAGCAATAACTAATGATTGGAGAGATGAGGGCACTTTTGCCTTGTGGTAGTGAGAGAATCCGAGGAGGCGGTCAAGGGGTGCGGGGTCACCAAAAATATTTCTCGCACTTGGCTCACCACAGCTACAGTTGGCCCTGTGCTTATATTGAGCCAATCGTCCATGCAGGTTCCCGCCTGCATATCTCCGCCTTCAAAAAAATTACACTAAATTTGTGAAATCCTTCAAGATCTCACGTGTTCGCCTACCATTATTTAAGTATCTGTGAATTTAGTATAATCCGTCCTTTATATGACCAATTTGTTTACTATTCTTTACAAGAGTCTGCTAAACCGCTAATCCACCTTAATGATATGCTCATATAATACAGGGTACGTGTTTTGTTACCCATACACTTTTCCAACACATTAATTAAAGGCATAGCACTAAGGTGATCTGGAATTAAATAGTGCAAATTGTAATATTACAGTATCTGATGTACATATATTTTTAGATAGAACTGTATGATATGCAGAATTTGAAGAGTTTAAGCTTTACCTAATGTTTCATTGATTATCGAGAAGACTAGGAGAACCGTATGTAGATCTCTACTTTTTCATATCCTATATTTATTTTTTAGGACAATTGTATTTCTAAAGAGCAGTGTAAAGCTTAGAGGTAGGACAGACAGTACTGGACAATTCCCCAGAGCGTGATTACGCATACTTCACACAAAAAAATGCCCATTCCCTCTCATTAATATATTGATTGGCCAACCGAATTTATCGTTGAGGACACACAAAAAAGAATCACTTCTATTATGTTAAATTATTATTCTATGCACGTGGGACATGTACCTGTTCATTGCAGCGAAATGAAATTCGCTTATTGTCTGATTTGATCTTTTATGAATGTATTCAAGAAAATATAGCGCATTTTCGACCAATTTAAGGGCAAGCACAATTACATTTTACAAGTTAAAAGTAGTTTATCCAATTCAAACTGAAACTGCTGAGACGAATTATCATAAAGAACACTAATGTATTTAAATACTACTCCCATAAAAAACAATTATCAAACAGCACAAGCAATTATATAAATTATATTTAAAAATCCAGTAAAAACACTGTAATATAAATTCCAATCAAGAACGCCAGAGGGTTGTTCGGTTAAGTACAAATGTATATTGAAAATAAAGACAAACTAAATGTATGTAAATTGTTGGAGAAGTAAAATGCAACATCATAAAGGTTTAATGTAATTGCCAAATTGTCAAGGTCTAAAAGTCATTGACAAATGTTTGAAAATATCAGACGTAACCATTTATAGATGCTGCACCTCACAACAACTGTAAAACATTGATAAATGACCAAAAAATAATAATTTCAAAAGCAGTAGTCATTAGAGATCCAATAACTAAATAACTCAGATTATTTTTATCGATGTTATCTATTCAAAGGGATACTGAATAATTCTTACGTTTCTGTGTTGTCGATTGCAGTGCCGTGGTTGTAAATATGGCACTTTTGCGATCATTAGCAAAAATACGAATGATGAATAATCCCGAAAACGGTTTCGCTGACAATTATCAACAATTATTTTGAAAACATATGATACTGGAAATGATAGGCAGGTGCATTTTGTGGATTTAGTACATTTGGCGTCTTCCAAATGTATGACATTGTTAATTTGACAAAGGATGGTGTTAGCTAACATAACAAGAAAGCACTCAACTTCTCCATCGTTATACAACGAATTACACCTTAGCAGCAAGGCCTCGTGGCACGAACCACTTCAACTTTTTAATTCAGTCCTGGCATGAGCAACAACTTGACTTCAAGTAATGCTAAATCCTTACAAACCTGCAAGCCCTGAAGTAATCAGACGGGCACACACATCAACAGAGAATACAACTGAAGCCATGCCACACTAATTCCACTCACCGCTGCAGCCCAGTTAAATCAGGCTATAGAAGCCACCTAAAACAAAACCCATTAAAAAAAGAACTGTAAGATAGCGCAGTGTGGTTCATTCAGGTTCATGGCATGAAGTCCCCCCTCCCTTGAAACCGAGCACTGGACAAGCACATTTCTGCCAATCAAGAAACAACACACAACTAAATATTAATTAACGTCCTGCTCCCAGAGAATAGCGGCCATTTTCTATCATCTGGATCTAGTAATCAGCTCAACAATAAAATAAACAAAAATTATGGTGGTGCGTAGCAGATAGGGAGGTACATCACATGTGCACTGTATATTATTTTTTATTTGCGCGCAAAAACATTCTAATTCAAGAAATCTGGGTAACATTTCCAAGCCCTTGCAGCTGCTTTTCTGTTGCACCTGGAAGCTAAGAGCGCCCGAGACACCTTGAACTGGCGTGGCTGAGAAGTTCAAGATATTTTCCTAACCAAAACCATTGGGGTTTTATAACGCTCAGCTGTGAACGTTTGTGAAGGTATGGGAATGTTTGAGATGACTGGAGAACTATGTTGTGTGCGTTGTAACTTTTCCTGCCAATACAAACAAGATGTTGCATCGTCAGTTGGCTTATTTAAAAAAATTAAGACAACAACCTTCTTACGCTCCGTCCCCACTCTTTCAAATATTCACCACTCTGTAAAACGTTTGGAACGTGGTAGAACACGTGTGCTCATAAACACCTGCTCATCTATACTAAAATACGGTTACACGGTTACACGTGCGACTCAAGAATCAGCACGAGTCTGTTTGGAGGTGAGATCACCGCACTGATTGTTCCACTGTACACACTGAGAATGTTCATGACCAAGGCCTGCTCCCGTGTCTGCTACAGGACTCAACAGACAGCAGAACTTTGCATGAAGGAGCTTACTTCAATTATTAGTCACTTATCATCAACACAGCTCTAGAATACATTTAAAATAGATCTCAAATTATATTTGCTGTTTGAAGCATGTTCAGATCATAAGGGCTATGAAAATACAATCTTTGGGTGGAGTTGTTTATTTTTGGACCAGCTGGGACTTGAAATTACCGGTGGTGCTGGTAGAAAACTGATCAGGTAGCAACCCTAATGGCTCGTTTATTTACTGTTGGGGATTTTGTGTGCATGCCACTTTAGCACAGTCTGTCTGTGAGGCAGAACACCCCGGTGTTTTTTGATCAAGCTTTAGTTGTTTTGGTAAGCAACCAACCAACCACCGGACAAAAGAGGAGAAAAATGGAAGTACCGCAGAGGCAGGGCTTACATCCCCGCCACCCGCAAAAATAAAATGACATAATGGGGAGCCGCATACAACCGCCAATAGATAAAGGGAGCCATGGGTCAACCATAACAGCACTGAACCCTTTTGCCTGAATAAGGCTTCCCTGCACCTCTATGAGCCTCCAAAACACATTTCGTCTTTCTGAAAACTGCAGTCAGGTGATTAGATATAGACCAGTTGCCTAGCTGTGTAAATTTGCATCAATAGTTGAACGAGTTGGGCTAATTCCACTAAATAATGAACGGAATAGAAAATTTAAATCTCCTCTACAAACCAAGGGCAGGTATAAATGAGGATGTTGCCAAGTGCACAAATATGTACCTTGACTATACATACATATAAAATTTAGCCATTTTACCTACCGGCAGTCACCAGCAGGTAGTTATAATTAGGACCATGCTTACATAGGAAAAGCATTTTTTGTTTTGCCAACAACTTTAGTGCTGTTTCACAAATCTTCTCAAAATTTTCAAAACTAGTTTGCCACTCACTTAAGCCATGGTCTTGAAAGCTTTGGGGTGATGAATCAAATGGGACCCTGCGAAAAAAGGGGGGTCCCAAAACACATTTTGTACATGCTAATTTAAATTGGAACTTTAGACACGGTTACAGTCTGAACTGCCGAACGGAATTACACCAAATTTCGCAGAAAGGTAGATGTTGGTCCAAGGAAGTGCCTTTTTGTGATTTGGTGTAAATCTGTTCAGTAGGTACAAAGTTATTATCTAAAGAGTTATTGCAGAGGTATTATTACAATACATTTTTCAATTATATATATATATATAGGGATGCAGAGGATCCCTAACCCCTCTCAATCTCATGCTGAGATCCGATTGGCTGCCAACACTTCGAAACAGGAAGTATTGGCATGCATCTTGGGACTCGGCTTGAGTTGGGTGCCAGGGAAAACATTAAAAACAAGCATTTGCAATGCAATAGGTCTCGCATTAGGAAAGTTTGAGCTATTGGTACTGTAATTTTTTTTATTTTATTTATGTTTTGTTTTTGAAAATAGCAAAATTAATAGCTTTGTCATTTACAATGCCAATATTTTATTTTATTTATTTATTTTTAGGATTTGTAAAGCGCAGCATATGCCCTTGGGCGTCTTGGCGCTAAGACTCACTGATAGCCTCAAAGCTCAATATACAGTTATTGTCATGCAGAAAGTACAAGTGGAGAAGGACTTATTGGTCAAAAAGCCACGTCTTCAACAATTTTCGAAATTGTAGCAATGTGGGAGTAGATCTAATTTCCAGAGGAAGGGTATTCCAAAGTCTGGCTGCGGCATTGGTGAAGGATCTGTCTCCCCAAGTAACTGTCTTTTTTCTTGGCACAATAAGACGGAGAGCATTTATTGACCTTAGTTGTCGAGTGGGGCAATATAACATAAGCTTCTGCTTCAGAAACTTCGGCCCTAGCTGATGGATGGCTTTAAAAGTGATGCACAGTGTTTTAAATTTAAACCTATTTTTCACCGTCAACCAGTGATAACTCCTGATAGCTTGTTTAATAGGTTTATATTTGGGGGTACCAGACAGCAGCCTTGCTGCCGCATTCTGGACCAGTTGTAGCTTGGCAACCACCCGAGTTTGGGCATTCAAAAATAAACCGTAGTCCAAAGCGGACAATACTAGTGAGCTCACCACCGTTTTTCCTCCGTTGTCTGAGAGGAATGGAATTATTTTTCTAAGAAGTTTGAGCTTAAAAAATGCTGTGGAGGCTACTTGATTAGCATGGTTGACGAAGTTGAGTCTCTCGTCAAAGATAACTCCTAGATTTCTGACCTTCTGCACCGGAGACGGCAGTGCTCCTAGCAACGGAGGCCACCAAATAGATGACCAGATAGGAGAAAGTTTACCAAAGATGATCACCTCCGTTTTCTCGGAATTCAACCTTAAACAGTTGCAGGCCATCCACTCCTTAATTGCCAGCATACCTTCCTGAAACCTGGCTGCCACCAATAGTTATAACTGTCGCAAATGTGACACCTATAGCATTTGTAATGCAATATGTGTTGTATTTACGTGACTTACATGTATTGATATTACAAATAACAATGGCTTTTAATTTTTTGTTAAACATTATTACTTAAATAAAGGTTATTGTAATTTATAATGGCAATAGCTTAAACTTTTGTAAATAACTTTTGTGAAGATTATGTTCAGTGTATTTTATTGTGACTAAAATCCAAGAACAGAAGTGAAATATTAACATCTTTTTGTTACATTTGTAATAAAGCTTGAAACATTGAAAAAACATATTTGAACCAGGTGTTGTTGAATGGTTGCACAGATTGATGCTGTGGTGGCGCTGGGTGATGTTGTGATGGCGAACGAGTGATGCTGTGGCTTTCAGTGATGCTGTGGTAGCGCATAGTGATGTTGTGTTGCCCCTGAGTGATGCTGTGGTGCTGAATAAAGCTGTATGCTATGCTATGTTTTGCTATCCTATGTTTTGTTTTGTTATGCTATGCTATGTTTTGCTATCCTATGCTTTGATTTGTTATGCTATGTGTTGTTATGCTATGCTATGTTTTGTTGTGTTTTATTATGCTATGCTTTGTTTCGCTATGCTATGTTTTGTTATGCTATGCTATGCTATGTTGTTTGGTATGCTATGTTTTGCTATGCTATTATGTGTTTTGTTTTGCTATGCTATGTTTTGTTATGTTATGCTATGTTTTTTATGCTATGCTATGTCTTGTTCTGCTATGCTATGTTTCGTTTTGCTATGCTATGTTTTCTTTTGCTATCCTATTCTTTGTTTTGTTATGCTATGTTTAGTTTTGCTATCCTATTCTTTGTTTTGTTATGCTATGCTATGTTTTGTTGTGTTTTGTTGTGCTATGCTGTGTTTTGTTGTGTTTTGCTATGCTTTGTTATGCTATACTATGTTTTGTTATGCTAAGCTATTTTATGTTGTGTTTTATTATGCTATGTTCTGTTATGCTATGTTCTTTTATGCTATGTTCTGTTATGCTATGTTCTGTTATGCTATGTTCTGTTATGCTATGTTTTGTTATGCTATGCTTTGTTATGATATGTTGTTTTTTATGCTTTGCTATGTTGTGTTTTGTTATGCTTTGCTATGTTTTGTTGTGTTTTGTTATGCTATGCTATGTTTTGCTATGCAATGTTTGTTGTGTTTTGTTATGCTATGTTATGTTTTGCTATGCTTTGTTATGTTATGATTTGTTTTGTTATGCTTTGTTTTGTTATGCTATGTTTTGTTATGCTATGCTTTGTTTTGTTATGCTAAGTTTTGTTATACTATGCTATGTTTTGTTGTGTTTTGTTTTGCTATGCTATGCTTTGTTGTGTTTTGCTATGCTATGTTTTGTTATGCTATATTTTGCTTTGCTATCCTATGTGTTGTTTTGCTATCCTATTCTTTGTTTTGTTATACTATGCTATGTTTAACTATCCTATGCTTTTTTTGTTATGCTATGCTGTGTTTTGTTATGCTATGATATGTTTTGTTATGCTATGCTATGCTGGTGAGAGTGAGTGAGGGTGAGTGAGGGTGTGTGACGGTGAGGGTGTGTGAGGGTGAGGGTTATTGAGGGAGGGTGAGGGGTGTAAGGTTGTGAGGGGGTGTGAGGTTGTGAGGGGGTGTGATGTTGTGAGGGGGTGTGAGGGGGTGTGAGGGTAAGGGGGTGTGAGGGTGAGGGGGGTGAGGGTGTAAGGGTGAGGGTGTGTGAGGGTGTGTGAGGGTGAGGGGGTTGTGAGAATGAGGGGGTGAGTGAGGGTGAGGGGTTGTGAGGGTGTGGGGTTGTGAGGGTGAGGGTGTGGGGTTTTGAGGGCCTTGGGCCCACCTCTCGTGCAGAGTGCAAGAGGGGGGCACCTGGAGCCCGGGTCCCACCTGCACTGCAGGGGGTGTAGGGGATAATGTTACGCCACTGGCCATAGCTTTTAAGTGACTTCAAGTCATGTGAGACACGTTCAGTAAACTCTTGATTTTTTTCAGCCAGTGCAAGACCTTGCATTGTGGGCATTGTAGTTTTACTTTTTTAGCGTAAGTAAATAAGAATAACAAATTTAAAGGTAAATTTCTCCTCCCCAGTACCTCACATACAAATAAACATAGTACATCTGAGTGTTTTAAGTAGGATTAAAAAAGTGTGTGTGTGTGGGGGGAGTGTTCTTCTAAACGGGCGTGGCCTATCTAATTAAGGGCATTGCTTAAACACCTAACCTAAACATCTGTGCTTAGCATAGTGTGTCATCAGACTTCTATTTTGCTGCCTCTTTGTTTTATCACATCCAGATACAATACAACAACTGACATTACACCTGAAACAAGCTTTGACATTGGTTGTTAGTTGCATAAAATAAATAAGTAACAACAAGGACTTTGTTGTATAGTAGTACATTGAACATGCTTCAATTCTGTGCTGACTGTGAAATAATGAAAACGAGTCTCTTTGAAGCTACATCAAAAGCAGAGATTTTATTTTCACTCTTGAGTGTGAGGGAAAAAATGGAAAGCGGGAAGGGGACCTGTCTCAGCACCTGCTTTACAGAGCGCCAAAGGGCACCCGGCCCACTTAAATCTCTGGCAACACCAGCGTCATCAGGGGGCAGAGATATGTTATGCAGGTGCCTCTCGAAGAGTACCAGGCACAGAGGTGATTGAGGACTAATGTGGTGGATGAGAAAAGAATGTCACATGAAGGCAAAGCACACTTAGTCGCTTCACTTTTCATGTTACACTAGTTCAATTAAATGCTCACTAGTGAAATTAAAGTCACTTGTGCATAGCTGGTGACAAATGCATGCCAGGTCATTTTAAACCAAAGAAATTTTAGGTTGAAGAAAGGAGTGGGACTGGTGAGACACATTTTAATTCGCATGGCAATAACATTGGAAATGAATCGCGAGGTGACAGTGTGACGGCAAAATGCTGCTGAAAATGTGGGAGACTTTACGGGAGTGTGGTAGAACGAAGCTTAGAAATGTGGCAGGCTCGCCTGTCTCGCTCACCACCCCCCACACACCAGTAACTTGCCAATGGTGCACAACTCGCAGTGATTTAAAAGGAAATGTAGAAGCGCAGGTGCTCACTCTATAGAATACCTGTTTCCGCCAGATAAGTGCTGGTATTTTCCTATTAAATGAATGTGTCTCTCTGTAACAAAACTGGTGCTCCTGTACTTCGCGCTATATGAAACTAAAAAAAAAATTAATGTGTCTGTCTGTAACAAAACTGGTGCTCCTGTACTTCGCGCTATATGAAACTCAAAAAAAACAAGGGGACAATCACCAACCCCGTCGGCTGCTGCGACAATCCTTCATGGAGGCCAGCTGATGGAAGCAGCATTAGATATAGAATTGTTTCTGCTTGGCCCCACACTGACGTCACGGTTGTTTTGATTTAGTTGCTCGCCGTGAAATGGATCCAAAAAAACACAAGCTCAGTGCAACCGGAAGTTCGGCAGCGTGAAGCCGGTCGTGGGGCGGGACTTCCGCCTTCTGCGTGAAGCCCGCATCCACGGAGTGCCAGAGAGCAGCATTGGTGACGCGGGCGGGGCTCCCATGCCTGAGGGAGAGCCCCGCGGTGGCTGCCGAAGTCAGGAGTGGCGGCGATGCGCTGAGTAGGGCTTAGTTGTAAGGGGGGGCGGGGGTGTGTGTCTGTGTGTGTGTGTGCAGGGGGGGAGGTTGGGGGCTCGGGCGGGTGTATGCGTGCATGTCTGTGTGTGCGTGTCTGTATGTGTGTGTGTGTGTGCGTGTGCAGGGGGAGTGGGGGGGCGGCAGCGTGTGTATGTGCGCGCGCGCCTGTGTGTGTGCAGGGGGTGGGGGCTGGCTGTGTGTGTGTGCACCGTGTTTGCATGGAAAGCAGGGGCTGTGTGTGCGTGTCTGGGCAAGCACGTCTGAGAGGCGCGCTCCCGCGGTGAAAACTGGAAAGGAAAAGCGCGTGGCACATTGCTGTCCACATTCCCAGATACGGGTAACAAAAGGTCTCGAGCAGACTACGCTGCTCGACCTAAAAAGAAACGTAGGCAGGGTAGGAATACCCTGACCCCCCAGGCCTCTTGTAGGGAGCCACTTTGGATCCGCAGCTGCCACAGAAAATGTAAAAAAAACAAAGCCCGGGCTCCAGTGCATCTTTACTAATACGTCCCTGGGTGAACAAGGTCACAGGAGCATCTGGAAAATAAAGGAGGAGGTGCTAGTGCCCGCCTCCTAGGGCCTATAAATGCCCTGGGGCTTATGCACAAGTAAAGGAGGGGTAACTCAGACTCCCCTGGGCTTCGGGGACCACCACCTTCTTGGGGCATAATTTAAAAAAAACAGTCGGTGGACCTCATGGACCCCCTCTGTACCCCAGGGTCCATCACCTCCCTGAGACTGCCCATTTGTAATGGGTGGTCTCAGGGACCCCTGTGGGACCAGGGACACCACCATCTCCCCGGGCCAACTTGAAAAAAAAAATGGGAGGGGGGCCTGTGGGCCTCCTCCCGGGCCGATCTTGCACCTCCATGCAGGCCCTATAATATGAAATGAGCAGGGCTGTTTGGCACACCCTCCTGGAGTCATAGATGGCCCTGGGAACCAACCCCTCTAGCACCAGCTCCTGCTATGTCCCAGGGTTCCCACCCCAGGGACATGGCTGTTTGATGTGGCGTGGCCATCCTTCCAAGCCATAGCAAGCACTCTGCTTTCAGAAAGCGAGAGCTCAGAAATGCTCTCCCTTGCCAGAAATGGAGCAAATTACTTTCAGACACAGGGAGTTGCATGTTCAGTAGCTCCATATATCTGAAAGCAATGTTGGATCCTGGTGGAGGCATAGAGCCGTCTGGTACCAAGAGGGCAATCTGGCTCCTGCAACACAGTCCCAGTGGAGACTAGGTGCTCTGGGGACACCCAGGAATAGTGACGAGGCCCTGGGGGATGTGGTCCATGAGGCCAAATTTGGCCTAGGGAGGGGGGCCGCACAGCCTCCTTCCCCATTTATAAATAGGCAGGTCCCGAGGGATAGGGTCCCTGAGGCCAAAATTAGCCCAGTGATAGGGAACCACATGGCCCCACCATCCCCCAGTAGTATTTAAAAAATGTTTTTAAGGCAGGGCCCTAGGGGTTGGATCCCTCAGGCAAAAATCCCTAACATAAAAACAAATTAAAACAGGGCAAGACATTGGCCAAAATCAACCAGGGAGGGGAATGCGTGGCCCCCCTGGACCATTGTTATAAGTCTTGTCCCCGGTAGATTGAATCCCTCGGGCTGATATCAGCCTGAGGAA
This sequence comes from Lissotriton vulgaris, assembly GCF_964263255.1. NCBI lineage: Eukaryota > Metazoa > Chordata > Amphibia > Caudata > Salamandridae > Lissotriton > Lissotriton vulgaris. Next base: position 2,084,178,351 of record NC_141687.1, read on the forward strand.
GGGGGGCCATGCCACCCCCACCCCTAATTAAATATATTTATTTTTTAAAGGTTTGCCGGTAGAAGTCGCCGGAGGCCCCTGTCCCCTTTCTTAACCACTCTGTAAAGAGGTCTCCACATGCACAACAGTTTGGGGATGAAGTCCCCTTCACTGGTCAGAGCCCGTGGGGACCAACAACCCTTCCTGTTACCTCTAGTTAGTCTACAGCGGAATTGCTACCTTTCTCCACCACTCTGCACTCTGCAAATGCACTTCCTGGCATATTACTAGTTAAGGATGAGGTCCTTTTGGATTGTGAAGGTGCTTTGGGGTGGCAAGAACCCCTCATATTTCCTTGTGTAAGTCCCACACAGCGGGATTGCTTTTAGCTGGTTGGAGACCCTTCCCCTTTTCTCCACCAATACAACTACTAGTTAAAAAAACCATAGAAATTCACTTAAAAAAACAAAGGATAGAAGGATGTTATAGTTGAGAAATAGAATTTCAAAAACCTTGGAAATTCACTTTAATAAACCCAAAGGCATAGAGTGGATGGGCTTAGAGTGAAGTAAAGTCTCATTGAGTGCCATTGATTGTACTATAGTGGTACAGAGTGGAGTTGCCTACAGTGGAGCAGAGTGCCAGATAGAGGAGCGGTGTAGAGGGGAGTATAGGACAGTCACAATAAAGTGTAGTAGGGTGGAGTATAGTGGAGTGGGGTTCTGTAGAGTGAAGTGTTACAGAGTTGAGTGGTGTGTCTTAGACTATAGTGGTGTGGAGTGCAGTAGAGTGGAGCGACAGTCAAATAAAGTGTCATAAATTCAACATCATCTCCTACGCCGACGACACCCAGCTGATCCTCTCCCTCACCAACGACCCCGCCACCGCCAGAGCCAACCTTCATGAAGGGATGAAAGAGGTAGCCGAATGGATGAAGAACAGCCGCCTGAAACTGAACTCGGACAAGACGGAAGTCCTCATCCTAGGATCCTCACCCTCCGCCTGGGACGACTCCTGGTGGCCCCCCGCCCTAGGCAGCGCACCCAAACCAACAGACCACGCACGCAACCTGGGCTTCATCCTGGAGTCCTCCCTCTCCATGACCAGACAAGTCAACGCCGCCTCCTCGTCGTGCTTCAACATCCTGCGCCTGCTACGTAAGATCTTCCGGTGGATCCCCACCGAGACCAGGAAGACGGTCACCCAGGCCCTCGTCACCCGCCGGCTGGACTACGGCAACTCCCTCTACGCCGGAACCACCGCCAAACTCCAGAAGAGACTCCAGCGGATCCAGAACGCCTCAGCACGACTCATCCTGGACATCCCCCGTCGCAGCCACATCTCCGAACACCTGAGAGACCTGCACTGGCTCCCGGTCAACAAGAGAATCACCTTCCGACTCCTCACCCACGCACACAAAGCCCTACACAACCAAGGCCCAGGATACCTCAACAGCCGCCTCAACTTCTACGCTCCCAAACGCCAGCTTCGATCGACCGGCCACGCCCTCGCCGCCGTCCCCCGCATCCGAAGAGCCACCACAGGGGGACGGTCCTTCCCCTACCTCGCCGCCAAGACATGGAACTCCCTCCCGACCCACCTCCGCCTGACCCAGGACCACCTCGCCTTCAGGAAGCAACTCAAGACCTGGCTGTTCGAGCAGTAGCGGACCTCCCTCCCCTAGCGCCTTGAGACCCTCTGGGTGAGTAGCGCGCTATATAAATGCTTTGATTGAAATTGGAGTACCGTTTTGCAGAGTAGAGTGGAGTGGGTTTCATATAGTATGGGAAAGTTATATAGACTACAGTAGAGTAGTATGGCATACAGTCTATTTGATTTATGTAGAGTGGAGTGGTGTAAAATACATTACGGTGTTGTAGAGTGCTACATACAGTGTTGTATAATTGACTGGAGCATCGTAGTGTAGAGTCATGCAGAGTGGTGTACGGTGGCATACAGTATAAAACAGTGTTGTACAGTGGAGTCAAGGGGTATAGACAGGAGCAAAGTGTCAGAGAGTGGCATCTAGTGTAGTAGAGAGTTGTAGAGTGGAGTTACATAGAGTAAAGTAGTGTCTGAAACAGTGGAGCTGTGTGGAGAAGTGTGGCTCAGGGGTTAGAGGCGGCAGACCCGGAAGCTGAGATCGGCCCTGGACCAGGGTTCAATTCCCCGCCTCGACGGGGCTTGGGCTCAATAATTCCACGGACTCGATAATTCTCGCTCCGGTGCCTACTCGACTCACGGGTTCACACTCTGCGACTCTGGGCAATAGCTTGCTTAATCTCCACAACGGCCCCTCGCGGCGGGATGCCTGGCTTTCACCTTGTGGATACCCTGCTGGGGTTATCTCACAGGGGAATACCAGGACGGGTTCCCTAAGCAAGCGCTTAGATGCCTGCGATGTGGGTAATTTGCGCTATATAAATACATTTACATACATACATACATACATACATAGAGTGGATTGTTCTATAGTATCGTAGAGTGAGGTAAATTCTCATACAGTGGAGTTGAGTTGAGTGGTTTTACGTAATGTGGAGTAAAGTACAATAGAGTGTATTGGCTTTGGTGTGTTGTAGAAGAGAGTGACATGAAGTAGAGTGCACTGACTTAGCATACATTGTGAACTGTTATAAATTGGTGTGGGGTATTAAACTGTAAAGTGGAGTTCTGTGTCATATAGAAAAGTGTCATATAGTAGAATAGAATATTGAAAATTTGAGCATGCGGGCATTGAGTGGAGTATTGAGTCGGACAGTGGAGTGTACTCCAATAGAATGGAGTAGAATGTTGTAAAATGCCATAAAGTGTGGTAGAACTTTATGGAGCAGAGTAATATAGAGTTAAGGAGAATGTCATAGAATTAAAAAGAGTGGAGTGGCGTACACCGAAGTGGATTACTATAAGAGGGAGTAGCATACATTTGAGTAGCATATATTGGAATGCTCTTAGGGGTGGGTGGAACTCTTGGAGTTGTACTCCGTGGAACTTTGCAAAATAATCTAAAAACTTTATGAAATTCCGTGGAGTTCCCCGTGCAGTGGAAGGCCACCCGGTTCTAGATGAGACCCATCACGAATAAGGTGCACCTTTGAAAAGAATGAGAAGAATACATTGCTAATGAAGGGCACACACAGAAGTTGAGAGAAAAGGGAGTCCCAAGGGTGAAAGGAACATTTGGGCATCATGAAAAAGATAACATTTCCAGATCTAACTAGGACTGTCTGTTGTTGAGTATATAGGGGGCTTGTTGTTTGCCAGTGGTGGGAGCAGGACCACAGGCTGCAGCATTACTTGAAGTCCAAGAGCCACCAGCATTCATGCCAGCACCCGGAGGCACCTTCATCAGTCGCAGGGGTTCCCACTTTGCAGGACCTGATGTTTGCTAGTGATGGGGCAGGACCACTTGCCCCAGCATTCCTTGTGGTGCAAGCGCCGCCAGTATTCATGCCAGCACCTGCAGGTGCCTTCGTTAGTCACTGGGGGTACCCGCTGTTCGGGACTAGTTGTATGACAGTGGTGGGGGCAGGACCACAAGCTCCAGCATTCCTTTTCGAAATTGGGTTGGAGTCCGATCCAATGGCATAGAATGAAGTGATGTAGTGTGGAGTACCATACTGGAGTGGCATAGAGTCAAGTGGCGTACAGTGGAGTGGCATACAGTGGAATAGCATACAGTGGGGTTTTGAACAGCAGAGTTGCATACAGTGGAACAGACTAGAGTTGAGTGTAGTACAGTAGAATGGTATATAGTGGAATAGCATGTAATGGAGTAGTATCCAGTGGAGTGGTGTAGAGTGGAGTGACATAGATTGGAGTTGTGTTGTGACAGTGAAATATCATAGAGTGGAGCGGCTGCAGAGGATTTTCGTACAGTGCAATAGTGTATAGTAGAGTGGCTACAGTTGTGTGGCATACAGATGTATGTGAAACTTTGCAGCAATGTAGATTATTGTGTGCAGAATAATGCAAAATAGCAAATTGCGCTACTTTGTGTTTCTCCGGATTTACCAAATGTATGAAATGGCGCACATGGCTGTCTTGTGCTTCATTGTAAATCTGACTCTAGTATTACATTGCCCATGCAATGCCATGAGTGGTGCACATGTACTGCAATCCAATAATACAGCTAGGCCTTAGTTATATTTCGGGCCATGGTATACTGTGATAACTTTCCAGTATACTGTGGTACATGGAGATGACAAGCCATTATACATCTTATTTATGTTTATAGGGATGTATTAAGTGCACAGCTACTCTAAAGAGTGTCCTGGTGCTAGACAAGGCAGTAAGGCAAAAGGTAATGGAGAAACAAAGGGCTACTGGACAAAAAGCCAGGTTTGGTGCATTTTTTCCTGAACTGTCCTTTATCCATGATAATCTTGAGCTCCAAAGTAAGGTGTTTCCAGCCCTCTGGACTCAAGAGCAAGAAAAACCACCAGCCGGCTTTAATGAGACAGACTCATGGAATCATGGGCAAGTGGTTCTTAGAAGATCGCAGCTTTCTGGCAGGGATGTAGTAGGAGATCCTTGAGGATAGATAGTTGGGCCCAGCATGATGTAGTGCTTTGTGCACTAGAAGAGACATCTTAATTAAGATCCACTTGTGCACAGGAAGCCAGTGCAAATCTTTCAAATGGGGGGAAATATCCTCCCTTCTAGGCAGACTTAAAGCAAGCCTGGTGGCCATAGTCTGTAGTGATTGAAGTTTTCTAACAAGATACTGCAGCAGTCCTGCTTATAAGACATTGGCATAGTCCAACATGGACATAACCAAGGCCAAAACCACTGTAAGCCCTTTTACGACCAACAGGAAATTCTTACCATGACAAAATGCCAAGGTGCGTGCCTACTATGGAGTTAATTGATAATGACAAGACATTTTTTTGTCAAATGTTTTGCCTAGATTATTTAAAGTTTCTACTTGACTGTTGGGTGGAGATGCCCCATCTGGCCAGTGTACTTCCAGCATTAGATCAAAGTTATATCCCACACTGAGTATCTCTCTCTTCTCTGCATTACACTTCAGTTGGAAGAAGCACAAGCAATGGAAGACTGCTGAGAGGCATGGTTTAATAGCATCTTGTTAAATAGGCACTCCCTTGCCACAGGAGAAAAGAATTCATTTAATATTATAAATGGGTAATGTCTGTTTTTAGACAATGAAAAGGAAGCCATATTATTTTTACTACACTATGGCTGTGTTTAGTGTTAGGGCCTTGGATATAGGTAAATAGTAGGTCCCTAGCTATTACCACTTTATTAATCTGGTAATAGGTAGGAAAATATACATATATATATTGTTAAATACGTTTACAGCCATGTACCATGGTAGTTTTGCAACATTTTGTGAAGTTCTGTGAAAGTATGATGGTGACAGATATCACTAAGTTTAAATGCCTTATAACTAAATTAATAATTACCCTACTTAACTGCAGTAATCACAAAGCATTATCTCTGCACCATCATGTATAATCTTGCCAAATTTCATATTAATCCATTAAGCTGTTTACGTGCTACGTCACATACAATAGTGTTTGAAAAATGCGTTTGTGGTAACACAAGTTTTGGGACCCCCATTATAAATGTTTTACCCCTTAATATTTCACCCCAAAAAATTACAACATCTCAAAATGTAGAAAATGCTATAGGTCTGGACAGTTTTGTGGCGATTCGTCAAATTGGTGGAAAGGTATTAGGGAGCTAATATCAGAGGAGTTCCTATCTTTGAGAATACCAACTATAACTACAGAGTGCCAATGAGATTTAATGTGATTTATTTCATTTTATCTATGGTATTTGTTATGTATTGTGTGTATTGTTTTACATAATCATGTGACCACGTGTGTTTTTTATTTTGTGAGCCAGAAAGCATTCAAAGAAAACTCATGTAGATTAAGATGTATTCATATTTGTTATGCACTTGTTTATAGGTTTCCATTAGCATTTGACTATAAATGGGTCTTTCAATTGTTCATGTAGTAAATCTGAAACTTTACATATGCGGTTTAATTTTTTGGGGGGGGTTTCCTTGCCACTTTTAGTAGGAATTTGTTACCTACATATGAGGGCCAAAGTGAATGAAGGGCTATCATTGTTATTCTTATAAAAATTGAGATTATAATCTTTTTCATAGTGGCCAATTACTATGTCCTCCAAATAACAGTTTGTGTGGCTCACTAATAGGTCAAATTTTCATTTTGTTGCATGGGGTACATAAGAGAGATGCCGTTTGTTTGGCTTGTTTGGTATGCAATGAAAACATATATATAGATTGAGATGTGTTCTATTCGTGATGTATTTGTTTATAGGTTTCCATTGGCATGTGACCATAAATGAGTCTTTCTGTTGTTCATGTAGCAAACCTGAAACATTACATATGCTGTCTAGTTTATTTCTTTGGTCTTGCTTGCTATTTTTACAAGATATCACTTCGCTGAAAAAATGTATAACTTAAAAAATACTTACTCTGCTTATCTTCAGAACCCAAAAGAATATTCTTTGCATCCTAATATCTAATGCTGCTTTGTAATGCGTAGTATTGCTGTTGTACTGCTAACTCGTATCTAATGATGTTGCATCCTGTATCTTCTGTCAATGTTTTTATCTAACTTTTATCTAACTTGTTTTTCTATCTTTTCACAGGAGGAAAAGAAGGGACGTACTGGACTGGACCGATATTTCTGCTGGGGCTCCCTACCCTTTTCTTTGTGACATTATCCTCCTGATGTTCCGTGCACCCCAGCTAAGAATTTTCACTTGTTCTTTCTTTTTTTCTTTTATTAATTTACTCTACACTATGGTATACAACATGTTTTCACTTTTGTATCATTGACAGAGCTTTGACACTATCTGACACCATGTTGCTACTTTCTATGAACAATTCTGTAATGTGTCTTTGCATAGGAGGTCTCTGATTATGTCCACTGTTGACTTACATTGATTCCAGTTGTGCAGCACTACATTTGATATTATGGTCATGCCTTCCTTGAATTATGTGAATCTCCTGCCACTCCACGCTTAGCTAACAAGAATGCAATGGCGATATATTTGCGAAATGCCTAGGGAATATGTTTGGTATAGCCTAAAAATGCCGTTAGAGGCGTACGTTCTAAGGTAATGGAAACCATCTGGTCTAGGGCATCGAGGACTTGGGTCCAATATTCAATCACTCGGGGGCAATCCCAGGCCAAGTGCACGAAATTGGCTCCTGGGCAGCCGCATCTTGCGCAATTATCTGTTGTGCTTAGGTTAAATTGGAACATTTTAGCAGGGGTGTAATATAGGCGTTGCAAGAATTTGTAATGCGTAATGCGTAACCTAGCACTTGCGGTTATTTGCTCAGTTTGAAGACAGCAGTATGTCCACTGATCATCTGTTATGTCATACCCCAGGTCCAGGGCCCACTTTGCTTGAGAAGAGCAGGGAGGCTCCACACGTTGCATTCGTATAGCATGATAGAGCATGGAAACCAGGTGTCCTGGTGAGGCAGCGCGGAGCAGCGTGTGTAAGGGAGCAAAGGTGGGAGGTTCCTGAGGAAATTCTGGGGGAATGGACCTTATACCTTGGCAGAGCCAGACATAGAGGAAAACATCCAATGAGGAGGGTTTTAACCCTTGAAAAAAGTGCTAGGAGGTGCGAAATTTCCCATTGTGATAGAGATCCCCCCAAGTGGAAATTTTGGCTTGCTCACAGAGTCTAAGGAATCCTGTTTCTCACAGCAGGAGCATGCATGGATGATAAGAGAGCACGAGATGTGGTGAGTTCAGTATTTGGGCTCTGAAGGAGAGTCAGAATGTGGTGCCAAGCGTCCACCATACGTGTGATCTTGGTAGGTGCGGTGTCACGCGTGTAGGAGGGTGCGCTCAGCATGCCTTCCAGTGGGATGGGGTCCGCCAGCCAGTGCTCTGCTGCAACTTGGGGGGGGATGGAACAAGTAAAAGGCATAATGGGCCTGCGCACATGTGTAATACAATTCGAAATCTGGTATATCAAAACCCCCCTGGGCATGTGGCTGCGTAAGAACTTTGAACTGTATCCGTGGTTGTTTGCCTCCCCATATCAGTGGTATCATGTCTAACTGAAGTGTCTGGAAAAAAGTGACAACCTGGATAGTATGGGATGTTTAAGAAGAGATAGAGGAGTTGTGGAAGGATCACCATTTTAACTCCTCTAAAATTCCTCTAAAAATCTAATGGAGATCCTAATTAAATATGCTGATGTAGACAGGAGGGAGCTGCAAGTTAAAATCGATGACTCTGCAATTAAATATTCAAAAGTGAATTTGAATTGTGAGCCCTTGTGACCGCACTGTTGGCGTATGGAACAAAAGATAAAATATGTATGGAATACATTGTCGAAATATTGGATCTTCTGAGTACAATCTTATTGTTAGAAATTAGAATAAAAAAAACATAGAAATTCACTGAAAAAAGCACAGGTTTCAGGAACATTATAGTTACTTGCCAACTGGACTCTGCAATTAATGAATCAAGACTGAGAGTGAATTGTGAGCCCTGCTGACAGCAGTGTAGGCCAGAGGCAGCAGTCAGCAAGGGCCCACAGCCACATGGCATAGACATGAGCTGCACAGAGTTAGTGGCACCTTAAGCACTCAGCGTGTGCGCACCCAGTGATGATGCTTGGTCTGGGCGGTCCGCACTGAGAGCAATGTCTGTGCCTACTGGACTGCGTCATCTGCAATCGCGACTCAATCTGAATTGTGAGCCTTGATGTCCGCTGTGTAGATCGAAGGCAGTAGTTAGCACAGACATAACTGCGTGGTGCTGTGCCGCTGGGTTTGCTGCTGGGGTCCTGCATCGGGGAGGCTGGTGATCCCAGTGGCAGCCTCGTGGCAGGGTGAGGGCTACCGCCCTGGCAGACGCGTTGGCCTTCCTGGAAGTGAACCACGCCCAGAGCCCTGGCCTATTTATTCACACTCCTAGGCTGGAGTGACGTACTCCGCTTACGCTTACAGGGGACAACGACACAACTACATGACTGAGATCTTCGCCACTGCCTGAGGCAACATGGTTGCATCCACTGTCCACAACACTACAAGCACCAGCAATATATGTCCACATGGAGAGGTCTCTGCTCTGCATAGTGAGTTCTGTCCAGCGTATCACCACCTCACTTGGCATTGTGTGCTTTCTTATTCATGGGCGACTTGCCTTCTTCACACATACTTAGTTCCCACCGCTCCCAACATTCAGCTATTTTGTGGCTGAGGGGCCATGCCATTTTCGCAACGTCCGCTGTCCTGTTCTGCCTCAGTGGTATTCGGGGGGGTACTGGGGGTGGTGAGGGTGGGTATTGTGGCCCTCTTGGATGTCCTAGCAGCATGAGCTGTAGGTCCATGACATGTGTTGGTCTTCAGATGTGGCTCTGGGCTTGGCTCCCTTCCATACTGTAGGTAGTCATTCTGCTTTACACCAGTAAAAGGCAGGTGTTAAATTCCTACAGCTAACGCATCTTACTGCCTGTTTTTGGATTGCATTGCAGATTTGGGTGGTCGCTGAAAATATCGGGAAGTGTTGTTTTCGTGTTTTTTGCATGGGATTGGCTACTCTGCATATCATTAGTTTTAGCTGTCGCTCTCATATGTGGTGATGTTTTCTTCAGAAGCTATCTCTGAAAAACTGGCACTATCGGCAGTTTGCACAAGGTTGAGAATTTCGCCACTTTTGCTGTGATCCAGTGCAGATAATTCAGCGATAAGCCCTTGAGAATACGCCTCATCCTTTTTTAAAAAAAATTGTCCAGATTTGCGCACCCAGACGTAAAAAAAAATAAAGATTTTTGCGGCCCTCAGGTTCCTTGTGGGATCCCCTGAGATGGCCTAGGGGGTCAGGGTGTTTGTATCCTGCCCACTTTTCTTGTTTGTTCACTTCTTTTAAAAATCTGTTTTTGTGATTTGCATGTAGCTACAATAAACTCCTAATAAACACAAGGGCTCATTTTAGACCCACCCTATAACCCAACAGTTGGGACTTATCACCGAGTAATCGGCAGGTTAGTGCAGCAAAAGTGGCGAAAGAATTATCGCCCATTCTCAAGTTGGTGCACACTGCCACATTGCTCAAAGGCTGACGGTGCCAACACAGCAGACAACCAACATCCCCCCGCAGACAAAGCTTGTGGCTGTGCTGCACCTGTTGGCCTCTGGTACCTTCAAACCAACAACTGCCAGAGTCGGAGGAGTCTTACAGCCAGCTCTATTAAACTTCCTCACACATGTTTTTGATGCATGTCCACAAAAGCAACGGAGGGCCCCTGTATCCGCACCACACGGTAGTCCCAATTCGTACCAACACCGACTCCAGCCATCGCATTTCGCCTCTGTTCTCCAGATCCAAGAATATGGGGGCATATTATCAAGCCTGGGCGATAAAATTATCGCCGCTTTATCGGCAGGAAACTCCTGATAAAGTGGCGATAATGGGCTTGATGATATGCTCTATGGAATTCCAATCGAAGCTCATGTTAAATGTGAAGGACATCTAACATGAGCTTCGATTGGAATTCCATAGACCATATTATCAAGCCCATTATCACTACTTTATCGACAGTTTCCTGCCGATAAAGCGGTGATAATTTTATCACCCAGGCTTGATAATATACTCCGCGGTTTCTGAAATGGGCGTGCACCAGGTCATGAAGTCCAGTAGTCAACAGTAGTGGAAAAACAGTACTTTATTACAAAAACATAAATTAACAACACAAAAACTTCAAACAACGAGTGACATTCCCAACGGGGAACATCATCTGGACAACTTGTGGATCTAAATAACTGCAGATCCCCTGGAAATCCCAATACAATTCCAAACTCCAAAATTCCGGATTCGGAAACCTGTTGGATGAATGGTCACAATGGTCAAGCGTTAGTATGGTCACATAATCTGATACAATGTATTGAGCTTGGACAAACCGGAATGCTTACAGGTATGATCAATTCTGCACAAAAAGAGCGTTACAGAAGTTCATGTGGTCGCAACCTTTATAGGGAGGAAAAGGAAAGTTAGGACCACACAAACGTCTATTGCAGTCTCATTATGCAGTGTTTATCATACCTGTAAGCATCACGGTTAATTTCAGGTGAATACACCTACAGCTTCACTTCACCCACACTGCACAGGAAAAGCTGCAGACCATGAAAGGTAACCATGCCATAGGAGTCTCCCAAATGTGTTGGGGGTAATTGATTGCACATATGTGCTACTTGTGCCCCATCCCAACACTGCAAACAATCACTGAAACAGAAACCACATGCATTCTAACAATGTGAAGACAAAACAGGACCACCGGGGCCTGTGCACTAATGTTGTCACAAACTTCCCAGGCAGTGTGCATGATTTCTACATGTTCTGCAAGCACCCCAGCACTAGTCCCCAGACGGGTCCGCCGCCCAGCGATGACTGCCCGACCCTGCGCACCTAGACCTCAATGCTCACCTGGTGCCACCAGCGTTTCTCCAAGAGGGCCCACCACGTGCCGGAGCAACCTCCTCAGCCCTCACTGAATTCCGTGGCATAGGACCCCAGCGTATCCAGCTGCACCGGGCAGAGGAGTATTGTTTGTACAGCCTGCTGCCTTTGGTGTACACGTGGTCCAGCTGAGCTCACAATTCAAATCAGGTCTTGATTGCCAGGATGGCGTATCGAGGCCTACGCATCATCGCAGGCTGCACACCCGCTCAGCTCTGGTGGCACTAACTCAGTGCAGCTCAAGTCATCGCCACGTAGCGGGAGGCCCATGTCAGCCAAAATCCTCGGCTGCCACTATCTCTGTGCACCTCAAGTTAACCCATTGTGGCGCGAGGCACATGCGAGCTAAATGCTTTGGCAACCACCAACTCTGTGTACCTCAAGTCATCGCCACATGGCGGGAGGACCGTGTCGGCAAAAATGCTTTGGCTGTCACCAACTTTGTGTACCTCAAGTCATTGCCAAGTTGCAGGAGGCCTTTGTCGGCCAAAGTGTCTCGGCTCCCACCAACTCTGTGCCCCTCAAGTCATGGGCTCTTTATGATTGAATATCGTGGAGCGGATGCCATCATGTCAAATCTGGCAGTGGGGAATGTGATGTGGTAGGTCCCTAGGCCCTCATGCATGAATCATAAACACACGGACACACCCAGATAGAGAGTGGAAATGACATCGAGCATGTGCGCCTGACCCTTTTTATTGACAAGTCACATGTCCTGTGACGGTTGTGGTGGTTGGGTTTGGTGTGGGTGTAAACCAGCCCTGAGGGAGTGGCTGTGGCATACTGAGAACAAGACCTTTGATCAGCAGATCACTTCAGGGAAGACCTGGGACATGTAACGTTGTCGTCCCCTCCCCCTGTAATGTGTAAGCGGAGTGGGCTAGCCTGGCTTAAGCCAGTCCAGTGTAGGACTGTGAACAATGACCCCTGGTATCTGGGCGTGGTTCCGTCCTGGGCTGGAGAAAGAACTAAGTGATGGGTGTGTCTGTTGTAGTATCGGTGCCACCCGGAGAGCAATCGATAATGTTGCACCCTGTGACTCAAGACCCACAACATGAGCAACATGGACGTAAGAGGGAATCACAGACCCTACATTCATACATGCTTCCACGCTTGAATGATCATAGAAATCTGTGTGAATTTGAATGTGTAATGCACATTCAGTGGAGTGTTGTCTTAAGGTATTTTCGTCTCTTGTTTCTGGTATAGGCAGTACTATTTACTCATCCAATCACTCCTCAAATTCCCAAGCACTTATAAATTCACCATGCACTCTCCTTGCAGTACTCTAATTATTCAGTCATGTACTCATATAATGACCCAGGCACTAACACATGCACTGCTACAATCCTCTGTACACTACCCATGCAGTCCTCTAACCAACTACACACTACTCATTCGCTCCTTCAATTACCCAGGTAGTACCCATGCAGTCCAGCAATCACCCTCTCACTCCCTATGCACTCCTCCAATCACCCAGCCAGTACTATGTACTTATCCAATCACTCCGCCAATACCCAAGCACATGCTAATTCACCATGCACTATCCTTGGAGTACCCTAATCCTCCAGTCAGTACCCATGTACTCTTGCAATGACCCAGGTAGTAACCATGCACTGTCTCAATCACCGAAGCACTACCCATGTACTCATGGAATAACCCAAGCATTACCCATACACTAATGCAATCACACATGCAGTACCTTTGCAGTTCTACACTCACCCACACAGTGTTCCGTAAGAACATTTAAAAAAAAAATGTTTAAACCTTTTAACTTTTTTTGAGAGTGTTTTATTGTTTAAAGAACATATCAAAATTAAAAACAGCAAATAAGCTGATTCACAAAAAGGAAAGCACATTTTAAAAAACAATTAACATTTATGTGCTTTTATGGCAGCTGTAACAACATCAATGCATTATTCTTCAATGCAGAGTTTGGTGACGCACTTCTAACAGCTGATCGCCACTTCAAAAAGTTGAGGGATGATGTGGGTCCTTGGTGCGGGAGGAACTTGCTGTGAAGAGGTTGAAGGGGCGTTTGGGTCTTGTTGTGCCGCCTCATTAAGTTGTCTCCTCCTCTCTCTAGCCAAGTGAAGGGGGTGCAGAGTTTCCAGATGCTTTTTCATGCTGCTGGTTCCGCACAAGAATTTTTTTCGAACCCTCTGTATAAAATGTGTTCGCAGATTGTGCAAGTTACCTTACGGGCATTGACTTTCTTCTCAACTTCTGGTATTGAGAAGAAGGCACATACAATACTCTCCTTCCTCTTCTTCACTGGTTCAACAATTTCTTCTTCATCCAAATCCAAGGGGTCAATGTCTTGCTGAGTAGAAGCCATAGTAACAAGAAACAGGTCTTGTCACCAGGAAAGCCAAATAATAAGAGGAATATCACAAGGATGGATCCTCCCTCATACAGAATAAAAATGCTTTACACCAATCAGATTGTTTCTTTTCATGCTGACGTGGCGTCGCGTAGGGTGCGCACACCCATTGCTAACGCATTGCGCACCGTGAAATATTGTATACATAAATATAAACTATAAATAAATGTTTATACAATATTTTACAAAGGATATTAGTGAAAGCATTTTTACAAATCTGATATTTGAACTTTATATAGTAAGATTTGACACTTAGAAAATACGCAAGGTGGCGACCTCGGGGCGATCCCGGCGTGACCCGGGAAATACATGCGGGGATGGCCACTTACAGTATGCGCATACGCCATGCACACGTCAAATTTCATATTGTTAATATTATACTGAAAAAAATAGTTTCTAAAAAGATTCATAAATTAAATTAGTCAAACACTAAAACTCAATTATATATTGATAATTTCTTTAAAACTATTTCTTACTTTTTAAATACCGCAGCAGTTGCGACCGCGGTGCGATGCCGGCACAACTCGAGTGTGACTTCTGAAATGTACGGGAGCGAGGTGCACACAGCCATAGTGTAGCGTGCACATACAGTGCGCGACTCCGTTGAATTAATTTAAAAAAAAAAAAACTATGAATATAGTTTTCCAAACTTTATACTCAAATTTTGTTTAATTTTTAAATATATATGTAGTAAACAAAATAAACATAGGATTGAGGCACATTATACTTAGACATTTTCATTTAAAAAACTTTTGAAATTCACTAAAAAAACAAATAGGATTCAGGCCCTTTATAGTTAGGAATTAGCATTAAAAAAAAATTAGAAATTCACTGAGATAATCATATGTATCAGGGACGTTATAGTTAGTTGAACATTTCTCTCGTACAAAACTAGAGAAATTCAGCTGTTAAAATTAGTTCAGCTAACTATAACTCGCGCCCACGCAATGCACTGCTGATGACGTCACATTTTACATCATTCATTTTTTCTTAAAGGCACACTCTGGTGTTAAAAGCCTGAGCCAAAGACGAGGACCTTTAATATTAGAGCGGGCCTTTGATAACTATCAGAGCCCACTACGGAGGGCTCTAAGGATATTAGAACATTTCTAAACCTATTCCCAGGGGGCAGAATGTTCTTATTTGTAAATCCGAAACCTCATGCAGTAGGTGTCATAGTGTATGCATCTATGTATGCATGTTCGTGTTTTTGGATGTATTATGAAGGTAACGATATAAGTAGGTACCTATATTACTGCAATAAATCATTCCTTGAATCTGTGATAAAAGATGGAAAACAAAAAGAGAAGTTTAAGTTTCTGCAATATAAATAGTCTTGTTATTAAAGAAAAATGGCTTAGCTGCTAATCTGTAAATTAATCGAGCATCTATCTTAAACATTTCATTTAAACTTTTTTGTTCTCAGGTTTCATACTGTTACACCTGAAACAATGAACTGTATGAAGATTTATCATCGAACGGCATGTAAAAACAATCACATAGATTGTATGAAAAAAACAGACTTGCACAGTATAACACTGTAAATGTGTTATACTATGCATGCACTCACTATAAACTGCTAAAATGAATTTTACTTGTAGCTACTCAACTACTATAAATACACATATCTGCAAAAACCCATTGTTTGATATTCAAGTAGTCTATTTTATGAAAATAGATGTAACATTTATCCTTATGTAAAAGACTATTTTGAAGATATTACCCATATTATGCTGAATCACATCTAAAGACTGATAATCCATCCAATGCAAGGATAGTAAAAACGAAATTTGAAGTTTAAAAGGCAGTTTATGTTTCAATGTCAAGTTACTGTCATTGCATTCTATCAATCCACTTAGAAATTTTAAGTACACAGTGTAGTGTCCTGAAGTTATTTGTACTCTTTCAGGAAAAATGATAGCTAGTGTTGTGTACATTCTTCCAGAAATTGAAATTTGTCTGGCTTTAAATTCTAAAATGTCAGTTTCTGTTTTCGATTCATCTACTCTATATTGTTGAATCATCAATATAATGTATTTATAACTTCTGTGTATCTATAACATAGACATAAAATTAGGTCTACAATTTGGTCAGGTCATTGTCTGGTTTGCATTTCTTATCAGGTTGTCAAATAGTACAGTTTTCAAATCTGATAATGTTAAATCGATAAGTCCTTACAAACTTACATTAGTAGCAGATGTAAAAGAGCAATCCACACATTCATGATCCCATTTGTACCTAAGACCAAATAACTATTCAAAACTTACTTCTATGTTCCAACAATTTAAGGATTACCATAATATACTCATGTGCATCTTGTTGAGAGTTCTGAGAAGGTAGTACAGATCCACTAATGATGTGCACTATATGCCGTATTCCTGAATCATAATGTAGTACAGTTCTACCACTACGTAAATGTTGCAGCAAATGATATAGGGCCACATGCATCAACATAAGGAATTGCAATTCCTAAATTGTGTATTTTAAGGAATCGCTATTCTGTATGCATGTAAGAATCGCAAAATAAATTGCAATTTCTAAACATTACCTAATAGCGATTTGCAAATTGTGAATCTCCATTAGGTAATGTCATTTCATTCATTCCTATGGGCCTCCAGGCCCATAGGAATGAATGAGAATTCATTCACACATTGTGATTGTCAAATTGGTAATTGCAAATTGCAAATGCAATTTCAAGGGTGCTAGGGTGCCTAAGGCCCACCTTATGCACCACACCAAAAAGGTAGTTGTGCACATATGATGCACACAAATGCCCTAAGGTTATGTGTGTGCACCACATGCCACTTTGAAAAATGCACTTTTGTTTAGGAATCGCAATTCTGTATGCATGTAAGAATCGCAAAATAAATTGCAATTCCTAAACATTACCTAATAGCGATTTGCAAATTGTGAATCTCCATTAGGTAATGTCACTACATTCATTCCTATGGGCCTCCAGGCTCATATGAATGAATGGGAATTCATTCACACATTGTGATTGCCAAATTGGTAATCGCAAATTGCAAATGCAATTTCAAGGGTGCTAGCGGGCTAAGGCCCACCTGATGCACCACACCAAAAAGTTAGATGTGCACATATGGTGCACACACATGCCCTAAGGTTATGTTTGTGCGCCACATGTCACTTTGAAAAATTTACTTTTGTGCATTTTTCAAAGAATTTTCAAATTACCATCACCTTGAAGATGATGGTAATTAGCGTTTCCTAAATGCACAGTTTGCATTCAGGAAAGGCTTGATGCATCGCCTTTAGGGAATAGCAATACTGTCTTAAGTGAGGAGTATATTTACTTCTCAATTGAATATACTCTCTAACACACCCAGTATCAACACTAACATTGTTTTCGTGAAAATCAACTAAAAAAACAACAGTGCATGTTGTAAGCTCTTGATAATGCAACATATGACATATCTTCTTTGAATACACTACTCCCAATATTATTAAAAGCTGCATCTACACTTTTTATGGTTAGTTACAGAGTGAATGGAAACTGGAGCTGCCTCACAAATAAGTTGTTCACAAGAAAAAAATGTACAACAAATCAACCAATCTGTTTCACACCATCTATGTAATAAATGTTTCCAGCTACATATTTAACTTTATTCCTTTTAGGACAATTAATAACTTCAATTACTTTACCCATTGCACCATTTACTAAGCCTGCCTCAACATTTAATTTTTTTGTGCAAAATGACTCTACAATTTCTACAAACACATAAACACTTTTCTAATCCAGCAGTCCTAGATACAGATTTTACTAAAAAATCTAATTTTGCCTGCAGTTTCTCAGTCAGCAGTATTGTTACTCCCTGGTGCTCCATTTTGTGAAAAGCAGTTAGTTCAAAAATGTCCCTTTTTTTAGTTTCAGTAATTCTTCATTAAAATTGCTGCACTCCTGAAGTGTAGGCATTAAACACAGTATGGATTTTCCATCTTCAATCAAATTGCACATGAGCTGTTTTGGTGTCTTTTTAAAGGAGAATAGTTTTTTGATGTGTCAACTTTGTAAGGAACTTTTACCTTCCTTGGTCAGAACTCCAACACTAATGTCCTTCAAAATATTTCCCTATACCTCATCAGACGCTTGACGCATATTTTTCAAATCCAGCCACATGTTCACATTTCCAATACTTTTCAATGAATTACTTATTTCTTCATGGACAAGGGTTTTGAAAACAGGCTGTCCTTTAGTGGGGGTTAGCTGTAGGAGGGCACCAAACACGATTAAATGCTTTCCTCTGAAGAAAACATTGTACTCTGTACTTAAAACTTGTTGCATTCTTAAGTGAATGAAAGCAAGCATTACGTTTGAGATAACTTCTGGTATTCCAGTTTATTGTCATGTTCCATTGATAGAGGTTGATGTAGAGTAATTCCTTTTATATACTATGCAGCTAATCCAGTTGGTGTGGTTACTATATGCAACAAATTATTGTGTTGTCCTCTGTAGGTAAGTGGTCAGCACTTTAATTAAAAAGCTTTTTTTTACCAGTGCCAGCTTGACTACCAATGTATAACAGAATTGGTTTAAAGGAAGAGCAACTGCATTCTTTGTTGTAGTGGAGAAATCCATGGTCGCCTTTATCTTTTACTTCCATAGAAAGGTTTTACTGTACACTGTTGAGTTGTGCAACTGATTGTTCCAGATGTTCAGTATCCTATCTAGTTTGTTCCATTGCAGTTTTTACCTCATTCATTGCTATTGCAGCTTCATTTTGAATAATAGTTGCTCCAAGAGGGCTTGACTGCTTTGAGAACTTTCCCTAGCAACCTCAGCAGCAATTGATTCTTCTTGTTGAATCTAATCACTTAACATTTGTATATAATTTTGGAAGACTGAATACTGTCTTTTACAGTATTAAATGAATCTTTATAGCAATCATAGCCTACAAGTAATTCAGACTCTGCACACCGAGGTTTGAAAAGATGAAGAAGTGCTAAATCAAAAAACTTTCTTTTCTCTTGTTTTGTGGCAACTAAGGGCCACATGCATCAAGCGTTTTTCATAAATGGGCTGATTCGCAGAAAAAGGCCTTTTCTGGTGCATCAAAGGCTTTGAATTCGCAAATTAGGCAATTGCAATTCATTGCGATTAACTAACTTGCAAATTAATTTAGGTAATCACAAATTCTGATGCATCAAGCCTTTCCTAAGTGCAAACTGTGCATTTAGGAAATACTTATTACCATCAACTTGAAGTTGATTGTAATTTGTGCATGCTTTGAAATATGCACGGAAGTGCATTTTTCAAAGTGGTGTGCTGCACGTGTGCATGCTTACCTTATTTGGGGGGTGCATCATGGGGCCTTAGGCCTCCTGGCCCCCTTGGAATTGCATTCGCAATTTGCGATTACCAATTTTGAAATTGCAATTTGTGAATGAATGGAGTGACATTATCTTTGTAATTTGTGAATCGCTATTAGGCAATGTTTGGGAATCGCAATTTATTTTGTGATTCCTACATGCATAAGGAATTGTGATTCCTAAATAGCGATTCCTTAAAAATCACTCTTTAGGAATCGCAATTCCTTCTGTTGATGCTTGTGGCAGTAAGTTTCCTGTGGCTAATGAGATTTCCTTTTGCATGTTTCACTAAACAACCATCCCATCCAAGAACTGTAAATTTGCCTTCTTCTATGTTTTCTTTTATATTGCTTCTGTATCTCTAGCACTGATTAATTTCATATAGGCAAATGTTTTCCAAGTTTACATTTCTTTGTGGGTAGTGTGCACGTTTGTTTTTACTATGTCTGTAATTTCCGAGTAGACTCTGATAGATACAGAAAATACTTTCTCTATTTTGTGTACTTGCAAGGCCTAAACTAACCCTAACTATTCCTTTGGACATAGAATGTAAACTTGCTGAGATCAACTTGTCTGAACAGACATAACAACCAATTTCCCTATGCGACAACATTTTTTAACTGAAGTTGTACAACTTTTTTGTTAGACTCTTTTGTGCACTAATCACTTGCCATATCTCTTTCATCTCACTACTCTCCAATTTTGTAAGGTATGAAGTGACATATCAAGCAACAGCAATAGAGTTGTCTGCAACAAACTGTATTCCCGTATTTGCATTCTTCAATTTGAGAATGACTGCGTTGTAATCATTAATGTACTTAGACACCTCTGTTCTTCTCAGATTGGATGTTTTTTCGGTGACTTTCATGTTACTGTATGTGTCACAGTGCAGAGACAAAATATAGATTCAAAAATATCGAGTGGCACAAATATTAAGTTGCAAATATCGTGGGACAGAAATATCGACTTACAGATTCTTGTGGTCAACAATATTGATTTTAGGTAAGCAATATTGATAGTAAAAATATCGAAGTGTTTAATATTGTTTGCTAAAATATAGTTAAAGATATTGTTTGTTTATTAATGTTTTTTAGTATATATTTTATATTTATGTGTTGTATTTTTGTATAAGAATTGTTTGTATTTTTAATAGATATTTAAAAAAATTATTTGAATTTTGTGTTTTTAGTTACGTAGTGGGTTGTGGATTTATAGGGGAATAAGGGGAAAGTAATTTAATTTTATATTATTTTTTAATTTTTTAATATTTGTTTAATTGAGATCTTATAGTGTTATAGTGTTTATGTTTTATGGATTTATAGAGCGCATGGCTATCCGAAAGCTTCCCAGCGCTGAGGAAAAGATGCAATTTGGCCAAAAGTTATCAGGGAAAAAGCCAGGTTTTTTAGTTTTTTCTTAAACATCACTTCATTTTTTATCATTTGTGTTTCTTTGGGTAGGGAGTTCCACAGGCTAAGTTCAAGATGTGTGAAGGATCTTCCTCCCCATCTTAATCTCTTTAATAATGTCTTTTTCATGAGAAAATCTGAAGGGGATCTGAGCGCTCTGCCAGGAACTACAAGCTTTTTTATTAGGGTCAGGCCATTATCATTCATGGCTTTGTGGGCGATACAAAGGGATTTAAACTCAATTCTGACCTGTATCAGGAGCCAATGTAAAAATTTTAGTGCAGCTTTTGCCGAGTTTTGTCTTGGGATGCCTAGCAGTATACTGGCGGCGACATTCTGAACTACTTGTAGTCTGTTCACTACATATTTCTGTGCTTTCAAATAAAGGGAGTTACCGTAGTCCAGCCACAATATCACTATGGGCTGGACCAAAGTTCTCCGAGTATGTCCCGGGATAAGAAGTAGAATATTCCTGATCATGCAGAGTAATCCAAAGCAAGTGGCTGCTAATTTTTGGGCTTGTGTTTCTATAGAAAGGATATGAATGGTGAATTCTTTTGGGACTGGGGGATTACCTAGTTCTTGAGGCCAGCCAATGAGGTTTCTATGAATAGATTTCATTCCCAGGAACATAAATTCTGATTTACCTCCATTTAGTTTTAAGCTGCATCTATTCAGTTATTCTGCTATTTTTACCATGCAGGGGGCCAAGTTTGTATTTGTAGATTGTGATCCCTCTGTCATTGATAGTACCAGTTGGGTATCATCTGTGTATGATACAATGGGCAACCCAAATTCCTGTACTATCTTTGGCAATGGTTGAATGTGTATATTAAATAGAGTGGGCCTCAAGGTGGATCCCTGAGGAACTCCACATGAAATTTGCACAATATCCAAAAGATGTTCATCTTCCATTATGTGGAAGGATCTATCTTCTAAAAACGAGGACAGGGATTTCAACGCGGTATCATTGATGCCTACTTTCTTAAGCCTAAGGATCATGATTTTGTACTCAACCGTGTCAAAGGCTGCATAAAGATCCAAAAACACGACTGCCACTATATACCATTGATCTAGAATTCCCCTGAGTTTCTCTGTTACCACCAACAGGCTAGACTATGTGCTATGTTGTGGCCTGAATTTTCTTTGGGTGTAGTACAGCATCTTATTTTCTTCCGGAAAACGGGACATGTGTTGATGTATTTTTCTGCTATTTTACCTAAGAGAGGGAGAAGTGAGGTGGGCCGATAATTTGCCGGATCTAGTTGATCTAAGTGAGGTTTCTTCAGCAGTGGTCAGACTATAGCGTGTTTCCATGTTTTTGGGATTACACCTTGTGTGATGGAGAGCAAACGAAGTTCAGCTGTTGTATTCATTGCATTTTTTCCTCCCTGTAATAGGATATGTGGCGGTACCGGGTCTAAAGGAGAGCCAGACTTTATATTCTGTAAGATCAGGGTCATGGCTTCCTCGCTTAGGGGCTGATTAGGACGGAGGGCGGACTTTAATCCACCAGCCATCCCAGTGGAAACAGGACCGGCTGCCAGATATGCAGCGGAACCGCAGCCCTGATTAAGATGCGACCACCACCATGGTGGTCCCATCCTGCATATTTGACATTGCGGGGGTGCTGCGTACCGCAGCACCAGCCGCAATGCCAAAATGGTATATTGTGCATTTCACCGCCATGGAAAGTCCTTCCCAACACACCATCCCATTATGGATATGCATATTAGGGGCCAATTCCGCCCGGCCGGCAATCGGAAAGATTGACGACTGGCGGAAATGCAGCGGACACACTTTGCTTTGCTGTGAGCTGAATTAATTCTGTCCTCAAAGTGCTTGGCTTGGGCTTGTGTGATTTATTTGTGGTATTGTCTGATAGCCAATTTGTTTTGGATTTTAATGGTGGGGTCATAGTTTTTCCTCCACTGTCTTTCAATTTGTTTACATGTTTTATTCAATGGTATTAGGTTTGTATTAAACCATGCAGCCTTTTTCCTGGCTGGATGAGTTCTCAACCTGGTTTTTTGAGTGCAGTGTGCTGCTGCTCTATTAACCTAATTGACCCAAGTCTTATCTGCGACCCCTAAATCCTTTGTCAGGATTGGGGCCTCTGCTTCCAAAGCACTGATCATGTTAGTGGGTATTGTTCTAGGCCATAACCTGCCTGCCTTAAATGTTTTACTGTCTGCATGTGGAGGGTGGGGGTCGTCTAGCGTGAATGGTATAAAGAAGTGATCTGACCATGGAACTCACCATGTAGTCCCCACTTTTATTTTGGGTTCATTAAAGAAAATTGCATCAATCAGGTGCCCTTTTTTATGTGTGCCCTCACTTACTAATTGTCTGAGTTGCACAGCTTCCATATATTGGATAAATCCATTTGAGGAAGTGTTAAATGTGTAAAGTAATGTATTATTAATTGATTAATAATTGGTAGTTAAATTAATTAATTGGTAATTAAATATGTTAATTGTGTCATTCATTTTAGGTGTGTTTTGGTGTTTATAGTATTAATGGTGGGATCTAATTTTCTTTTAATTGGTGAATTAATAATTGGATGTTAATTTTATTTACTAATTTGTTAATTAATTATGGTAATTGGGTAATTAATTTTAGGAGTGTGTTTTGGTGTTTATAGGAGTAAAGGGTGGGAAGTAAATTGTATTTAAATGATTAATATATAGGTATGAATAAATGTTAATTATTTGATATGTATCTGGGTAATCTTTTTTGTCTATTGTTTTTACTTTTAAAGGGATAAAGGGTGGGTATTAAATACATTTTAATTACTTTATTATTATTTGTTAATAGTAATAATTTTTCATTTATAAATACGTTTTAATTGTGTTTTCTTATTTAGAGTTTAATTTAGGTGTGTGTTGTGGATAAGTGTTAAAGTGTGTGTAGTCAATTATTGTTTATGAATTGTTTTATTATTCATATTTTTTAAATTGATTATTAATTATGGTAATTTTGAAGATTTGTTTTTTAAACAAATATTGAACTGTTTTGTTATTGGTGTGGTGTTCTAAGGTATGAAATACAATAAATACATTTATGTTTTGAATAATGTATTTGTAAATATTTTCTAGTTCAAAAGAATTTATTTTTCTAAATGTATTTATTATTTTATATTACATATTAATTGAAGATTGTGTTATATGTAATTAATATTAGAATATTTTTAATTTTATATTTTTATTACATTTGGTTTTTGATGTCTAAATATTGTTTATTTATTTGTATGATTTTTTATCATTTTAATATTTTTTATTTTTGTTTTAAATGTTTCAGTGTGAATAGTAATTATTGCCCCTCCACTATCAAACACTTTCCCTACTGTTGCTTTCACAGGAGTAGCAATAGAACTCTTTTTGTAAAGCTTCTACAAATGTATAGAATGTAGTTCTTCCTAGTGTGGTTTGAAAGGCATTGTGCCATCCTTTCACTGCATTGTTTGATTTGGCTTCCTGTGCCAAGGTGCTGTCATACACATTCCAATACGGTATTTGAAATTTGTGTCCTGAGCAATGCAGTCTGCCAACCAAAGTGTCTTCTGAATAATCCATTAGGGAGCCTAATTTGTCTATATTGTGTTGGTAGAAATGGCTTTCTAATGGAATATTGTAGTTGTTAGCTACATCTATGAAAGGGACATAGGCCAGGGCTACCATTCTTTTTAATATAAAGGCAAATTGACTCTTTGTAGAATAGTCTACACTTAGGGCCTGCTTATGAGTTCTGAGGTAAGGGAATTGTCATACCTACAGTTGTGGTGTGACTGCTGAAAGCTCAGTGGTCCGACTGCTGTATTATGAGATTATCGGATTCCCTTTGCAAAGAGCAAGACACCACCAGCTATCTATAGACCGCCATGGCTGCGGTCAGGAAAAAGCAACTGCCATAGGAGGGTACTGAGTATTCCTGTGGCCGATCGTATTAGAAGTTGGCTTTCTGTCAGGCTGACCGCAGTGGTGGGACCGCCACCTCTATGTCATGGAAATGAAGGATTTGGGGTGTATACTCAACCCTTTCCTGTTTTTCCTGTCAGAGTTTGATGTGAATCCACTTCACCCAAAGAATGCAACCCTGTTTGTGGAAAAATACAGATAAAGCCTTTTTGGGCCATGTACCCATTGCCTGGACTGCCCACATATTGGGCAGACTCTGGTAATGGATAGGTGGTATTTTTCCTCATGTATCATGCCTATGTGTGTGTTTGACACATGTGCAGTCCAAGTGGTCACACAGAAATTGATATATATGGAAAACCATTCACCACCACCGAAAGACCGCCCCAGACAGCATTGCAGTCTTCTAGAGGCCACGGCAGTTGGGCAGTTAGACCGCCAAACTCGTAATCAGGCCCTCAGTGGAGATCTTTGGAGCTGGCTCCATATGCTTTGATTGGAATGATAGTAACAGCCTTGTCTGGCTGTGTGGGAGTAAATGTTTAAATGGTTTGAATCATGGCTTGTTCAAAGACTATGATTATTTTTTTGTGGCTAGTAGTTATTTGTTTTATGTTTAATGTGATTTAAAAGGTTGTAGCAAGTGCTGCTTTACTTATTTGTTACTAGGGCATATGTAAATGGGATATTTGTGTTTTGATATTCACCATGTATTGCGTATATCTTAGTGAATGGTTTGTGACACATTATGAAGGTCCTATCCATCATCCAGGTTTGACAATGCTTAGTTTTAGTTATTCGCTTATCATTGTTTAAGTTGTCATATAAAAGCAAAGGTTCCTAATTATGTGTCATTGTTAAATGTACATGTATTTCTATCTCTTGGTGTCTTTGAGAGGCAGGAGGAGTATTGCTGGTGGCTATTTTAGTTTGTACTGTAAACGTTTGAAAGTGGTAGAGGTGGTAGTTGGTCTGTGATGTGCTTGGGGACTTTAGGCAGCAAAAATAACTCTGAATTTGGTTGTGTGTTCCTTAGAGCTAGTGCTTGACTCTCTAATATCCTGCAAGACCTCCCTTCCTTCTATTTCTATTGGAGGTGGGTGTGTTCTATTACATTAATTACAACATCATCTTATATAGTTGCCCTCCCATAGCATACATAAAAAATGTATTTGGTACATTTCCAATTTACATTTTCTGTTGGGGCATTTTCGTGGTTGCAGGTGTAGCCTGTATGAATTAAGGCCTTATTACGAGTTCATTAGTATGACCACCAAAAGACCACATCCACGACCACTAGGAGCGCACTGTGCCTTTGGTCGTCCGACCTCCATATGCAATATTTTCTAAGTGGCCAGAGGTGGGGCAGTGGCATTCTTGCCTTGCTGGCCAAAGTATTTCATTATATATTGATGCCTATGGGTACATTCTATCTGCATATGTGTCGCATGCACACATATGCATGATACATGTTGAAAAATACCACCTACCCATTTTGTGCAGTCTCTGTAAAGGGTATGTGGTGCCAAAGCACTTACCTGTATTACAACTCAGACAGGGTCGTATTCCTTGGGGTGAAGATGCTGCTTTGTGAGGGGGGACCTGGAGAAAGGGATCCTCATCAAAATCTGATGGGAAGAACAGAGAAAGCAGAAGTATGCATCCCAAATCCTTCATTTTTGCCGACCTTTAGACGGCAGTTCGACCGCAGAGGTCAGCTTGTAGAAAAGCCAACTCATAATGCGGTTTTGAACCACTGTACTGCTTAATGGAGGCTGTCTTCCCATGACCATGACCCCGGATGTGTGCTGGCAGTAACGGCAGTCCAGCTGCAGTCCTTGCGCAGGCAACGCTCCCAACTCATAATACAGAAGACGGCTCACCGCCGCCGGACTGCCACTGCTGGGATGGCCGAATTCATAATAATAAAGTTGTGCGCACAATACAATGCGTATGCATCCCTGTAGATAGAGGCACTCCATGGGGTTCAATGAAGACTCCAAGGTTGGTTGAAGGTTATTTTTAATTTCTCATAACGTACTTATAAGTTCATGATATTGATGGCATATCAACAAGTTAGGATCATGATAATTTCATTTTTGAAACTCCGATGCATTTCGGGCTAATCCAGCCCTTTCTCAAGGAGTTACTGAAAGACGAAGAAGATATAGCAAACAGTCAGGAAAATGAGATTACAATTGGTGAAGGTGGTGGTGTTAAGAGAGCATGCGGTGTGCTCGTGATTTAATAAAAACAAGAGTCAGGGAAACTGTGCATGACGTGAGTTAATTTGGCGGTGATTTGGGGAGTGATTGGAGTTCAATACGGGTGTGGTAAAAGGTGTAATTCGTGGCGTGTGCCGAGTACTTACAAAGCTCGAAGCTGCGTGTGTAGCGGTTGGGCTGAAGAAAAAATAATACGAAACGCTAAGTTTAGGGTTAGTCAAAAGTGGATACCTGCGGGAAACGTGAGGTGATCTGAGAAACTTACTTCGTACTATAAAAGCTGATGCCTTAAAGCGAAGTCAGTTTTCGGGACTCGGGCTTCTTCATCTTTCAGTAAAGGCCATTCATCCATCCTCAGTGCAATAAATCTTTTCTTCCAAGAAGATGCATAAGTGCTTGAAAAATAAGGGGCCTCTGATATAGGTTTGAGCTCCGCTATTGTGGTCCAGGTATGTTTTCTTTTGGACAATTGTGCCCTGTCTAAATGGAATGACCAAAGTCGGACACCTCTGTTGATGGACAGTTTAAATGCTTGCTTGGGTGGGTTGGTACCCCAGTAATCAACAAGGTCAAGCCGTTCCAAGGAGTGTTCAAGGTAAAGTTAATGTTTTTGGCTGGTTTGGCAAGCTGCTATTTCTTGCCACAGCATGGCCTCCAGGCTTCCCTCACACGGGTTGCGCAATCTGTGACACAACTTTATGAATGCACCGGCTCCGACACCCTGATGATTTAAGAGACCAAACTCGAGCCTGATCTGGGCTGGTGATGCAGATTTCGGCAAATACCAGGTTCATTTAAAAATTCTAGTTGTTATTTTATTCAACATTGTAAAATTTCTCCCAAACATTATCTCTTGACCATAGGTTAAAATGTTTGTGACCTTCCTTCATAAGTGTCAAAAGGGGAGATAGACTAGGGCCTAGTAACTGTCTTGAGAGTTTCATTAATGCGGCTCCAAGAGACAATGCTTTCGCTTTAACCACTTCTTTCTGTTTTAGGAAGGATTCACTAGAGTCCATATAGATGCCCAAGTATTTATAAGATGTCACTGTTTCAATTTTTTTACCATTAAAAAAAACCCCGCCCTTCTGCTGCTTCTGTTTCCCAAAGGTGATGGCCTTCGTTTTTGAAAGATTTCATTCCTGGGCATTGCTTGTTCTATAAGAAAGCAGTTGGTCAAGTAGTCTCTGTAAACCAACCCTTGTATAGCTGAATAGAACAAGGTCATCTGCGTATAGCAGATTACTAATTCGGGATCCACCAAGTTGGGGGGAGTGGGAATTGACACTATCCTATAGGTGAGATAAATTTGAAATAAAAAGATTAAATAGGAGAGGTGCCAACATTCATCCTTGTTAAAACCCACAGGAGGTCTGTATTTTTCTTGTACCATGTGACCCCTCACCCAGTTTTATGTGAGTCCAAGTATTTGAGTGAAGTTGGATTATGGACTTTAACAGGTCAGGGGATATTCCCCATTTTTGCAGTTTGTCCCATAACAGGCCCCTGGGCACCCGATCGAAGGCCGCCTTAAAATCAACAAAGCAGCAGTGTAAAGACATTTTTGAAGATGCTGCTTTCTCCATGAGTACAGAAAAGGCCTGTAAGTTACTAGTGGTGCCTGATTTAGCCACAAAACCAGTCTAGTTAAATGGCAAACACTGAGTTTTTAACGCCCATGACGACAGCTCTTCCAGCAATAAGTTAGCATAATATTTAGAATCTACATCTTAAAGAGCTATCATCCTGTAATTTTTGGGATTAGCGCTCCTGCCTCCTTTAAAGATAGGTTGAATTATAGCTATTGTCCTCCTTTTTCTTAGTTAAGGTTGCTTGTAGTTTTATTTTATTTGCTCTTCTAAATGCTAATTTAAATGTAATTTATAATGTTTCATGTATAGTTTTAAATATAGTTGTATGTATTTTTATTATATATATATATATATATATATATATATATATATATATATATATATATATATATATATATATATATATATATATATATATGTGAAATACAAATGCCCTGTGCATTTGAAAGGCACACGACAGCGCCCTGCCCTCCAGCTTTATCACGCAGCCTTCTCTTTGGTTTGCTTTTCATTTCTCTCCGCCGACGCGTTTCAAGGCCAGATGGCCCCTTATTCATATATATATATTTAAATTCTTGTATACATTTTTGTAGTTAATGCAAATTTTGCCTAGTCTAGCTTTGGATATATTGCTATCATTTTAGTTGTATATGTTTTGGGCAGAATTGTAAATATTTTTCGATGTAATTTATTTATTTAAATTAAAAACATAAATACAATGTATTACATTTATTGTAAATAATTGTTTGATGTAAAAATTCTTTTTATATTTATTAATGATAATGTAATTGTTTTGCTCATATTTTTGTAGTTGATATATTGTGAATCAATGTATTTGACATATTATATATTTATTTAAAGTTGACAATATTTTTGTTTCCAAAATTTGTGTTTCCGAAATAAGGAAAAATCTATACTTGTGTTGTCAATGTTTGTAATTTTATTAGTTAATTATGGAAAGGCAATATTTTTGTTTAGCTATATTTATTTTCCGATATTTTTGTGTTTTAATATTGCATGCATTGATATTATGTCAGTGATCCGAGATTGGTATATATTAGAGGGGAGATGAATTATTGGGCAGACAGTCGAGAGAGTAGAAATCTTCTATCAACCTGTCTGTCCAGCAGTAGAATCTCATCTGTCAAAATGTTGGTTTCCCATGGTTAGCTATATTTGCATCCTCATCCTATGCAGTGAGTCTGGAGTTCTGCACAGAGAAACAAGTGCTTTAAGCACAGGCGATAGATGCTCCATCAGTCACATGCTTCATGCATTTCCTCCCATTCCCTTGCTCCTGAGGGTCTTGTAGATAATGTGAACAGAGAAAGTCAGGATGATTCTGATAGGTCCTATCTAACCCAGGTGCCCTTAGCTTTCCTGACTTCTAATGATGTCCTAGAGACGATACTGTCCCCTTCAGGTCAAACATCCTCCATTGCAGTTTCCTCACCTAACTACACAAAAGTACAATCTTCTGAATCTAATGGCTTGATTATTGAACTGTTAGCACTGCAGAATATGGGTTGTTCTGAACACGTTGCCATTGATATCCAGTCATCCGGAAAGAACTCTACTTTAGTTTCTTATAAAACACATTGAGAAAAACCACTGCTTGGGATTCTACTTGGTGGCCATCAGATCTCGGCTCCACACCTAGCCCGACCACTCAATCCAAAAATGTAGGAATTATCCTGGGCGACAAGCTTGACATGACAGTCTAGGTAAATTCAGGGAACTCCCCCTGCTTCTACACACTTAGACTGCTCCGAAGAAACTTCAAGTGGCTACCAGAGAGCCTTAGGGAAAATGGTACAGAGGCCCGATTGCCAGAAAACTTGACTACGGTAACACACTCTACACAGGAATCACCAAGGAGCTCACAAACCGATTCCACACCATCCATAACTCAGCAGCAAGACTCATCCTCAATCTATCTCGCAGCATACAAATCACACACCTATCAGAGAACTTCACTGCCTCCCTATGCACAAAAGCACATGTACAAACCAGAATACAGCATTGATACAGCCCACCTCAGCAGCTGTGTATAGTAAGACCTTGCTACCAGGCACCACAGCTTAGCTGGACTCTTACTAGCACATATACCCCACATATACAAAACCAAAGTCAATGCCGGCTTTTCTCTTACATCCCCCCAAAGCATGGAATGACCTCCAAACAAAGCCTTCTAATCACTTCTTGAGTTCCGCAAATTCCTGAGGTCCTGAGGCTCTTTCAACAAACTCACCAGGGAGACAGCCGCCTACCCAATTGCAAATTTTTAGATTTTTCGCGCGAAGTCTCATTTAATGTAAATTTATGGGAGTTCAATCTTCACATTAACAATGATCCATCTTTTAGGGCAAGATGGGCACATTTTAGGGCAATGTGAATGCCTTTCATGTAGATATTTCAGTGGGTGCTGTTGATTATATCTTAAGTGCTTTCACGGGCCCGCAAATGTGTAAGGGAAGGTTTGTGTAGGTCCAGTGCTTAATTAGCACAATTCACTAACAAATTCACATATTGAAAATGATATTTGTTTTGCTCAAAATATACTACTTTTTTCACAAGTGTGTCTGTCTTTATTTTGCCCCTCGTAAGCGAATGTTGTAATTTTTCACCTGGTGTGTTTTTAAACCATGGGACATATTACCAAGCCCCTATCACCACCACAACGTCACTTTTTGTGACGTTTTTGTGACGTTGTGGTGGCGATAGGGTCAGCACCCTAATACCAAGGTTAAGTGGCGAAACACTGCCTTGGTAATAGGGCCCTTTCACACTAAAATTAGCGTGAAAGGGGCGTGCAGTGGGTGTTTCATTGGGCGTTGCACCACATCACCCATTCACTTCAACGCTGCCACCTATTATCAAGAGAGGCAATAATAGGTGGCAGCGCCAAATTTAAGACCAGAAAAATCCTGCTCTCAAGGAGAAATGCCCCATTCATCCTCCTTTTTGCTTTTTCCAAGTCTGCTGCCTAGTGCAGCACACATGGAAAAAGCAATGCCAAAGTTTGCTTATGTACATGAAGGTGTCCCTTCCTGTACATAAACAAACCTTTTTTTTAAATGCCATTTTGTAACTTACATGTGTGCTGCATGAAGCAGCACACATGTAAGTTACAAAATGGCATTTTAGGTACAAACCTCCCTGCTCTCAGACACCCTTGCACTATGGTGCAAGGGTGCCTGCATTGGCATTAAGTTGTGAGACTTAGTGCCATCACAGGGGGAAACGCCAGGCTGCACCATATCCTTGGTAATACGGTACAGCATGCATTTCCTAAGTGGTGATGAGAGGTGTTAAGCCAAAGATTGCTGTCATTGTTTTCCTTGATGGTCTTGATCAAGCAAATCTGTTTATCTGAACAGGATATAGACTCCTATTTAGGTTGTCAAAGGTGAAAATATGTTAATATCTTGCCTGTTTGTTTGATTTGATAATTACTATCTCAATGTAAATGCTGTTGATTTTTTCATCACCTCTGGTTAAACTCAATTTGAATCACATGTTTATGCTACTACGGACTTAGCTTAATTGACACTAAAGTCCACATTACAAGTTACCTGTTAAATTCTAATATTTACAGAGACAGGAAGTACTGTACCTATCAGAATTATGAACACTGTAGCCATTACCGAAAGATACATTTCAGCAGGTCAGTCGTGATACATGTGGAATTTGGTGACAAAAATAACAATTCTGCATCTATTCCCTCCCCGCCCACCTTTCTTGGGGCATATAGAACTATTTGGTAATTACTAAACCTGATATACTGTGCAGGTATTTTCTCGGTCGGTTTTCAAAGAATACCTCAACCGCCTCTTCAGCTCATGGAATAGGGGCCCTTGGGCATATTATCAAGGGGGTTTATCTCCGCTTTTTTGGCTTTAAAAGCCAAGAAAGTGGAGATAAAATTGGTGCACAGACATAATATTGAGTCCAAAATATCGATTGGACATAATATTGAGTTTTTAATATAGACTGGACAAAATATCGACAGGACGGAATATAGATATCAAAAATATCGTTTTTAAGGGAAGTGAAGTAATATCGACTGTTAAAAATATAGATAGTTAAAATATCGAAGTATATAATATAGATAGTTAAAAATATCTATATTTTAATAATATATAATTTTTGATAGTGTATTTTTATGTTATAATATGTGTGGAAAGTGTGTATTTATGTTATAAATAATTTTATTTAATGAATTTAGTTTTTATAAATATTGTGTAATTTAATTCTGTAGCGGGTTGTGGGTTTATAGGGGAATAGGGTGGGAAGTAATTTAATTATAATTAATTAAATATGTAAATTTATTTATTGATAGTAATTTGTAATTAAGTGGTAATTAATGTATATGTGTTAATTAATTTAATTGTAATTGGAAAATAATTATTATTAATTGATTAATTGGTAATTATGTAAATGTTAATAATTTAATTCTGTAGCGGGTTGTGGGTTTATAGGGGAATAGGGTGGGAAGTAATTTAATTATAATTAATTAAATATGTAAATGTATTTATTGATAGTAATTAGTAATTAATTGTTAATTAATAAATATGTGTTAATTAATTTAATTATAATTGCTAAAAAAAAATTATTAATTGATTAATTGGTAATTATGTAAATTTTACTAATTTAATTTCTGTAGCGGGTTGTGGGTTTATAGGGGAATAGGGTGGGAAGTAATTTATTAATAATTAATTAAATAATTAAATTAATTAAAATTTATTTTTGGGGAAATAATTGTAAATTAATTTTTAAATATTAAATAATCAATTGTTAATGTTTAATTAATTTGTATTAATAGGTGATTAATTGAAATAATTATTGTTAATTAGTAATTTTTAAATATTAATTATTATATTAGATACAAATTGTATTTATTTTTTATTAATTATTAATAGATATTCATCTTAAGATTTTTGAATAATATATGAAATATTTACTTTCCCTAATGTTGTATTCTCTGGAGTGGGAATAGTAATGTTAACCCCTACGCTATCCAACGCTTTCCCTACTGTTGCATCCACTGGAGTGGGAATAGTAATTATAACCCCTACGCTATCCAACACTTTCCCTACTGTTGCACCCACTGGAGTGGGAATAGTAATTTTAACCCCTACGCTATCCAATGCTTTCCCTACTGTTGCACTCTTTGGAGTGGAAATAGTAATTTGTACCCCTACGCTATCCAACGCTTTCCCTACTGTTGCACCCACTGGAGTGGGAATAGTAATTTTAACCCCTACGTTATCCAACACTTTCCCTACTGATGCACCCACTGGTTTGGGTTTAGTAATTTTAACCCCTACGCTATCCAACGCTTTCCCTACTGTTGCACCCACTGGAGTGGGAATAGTAATTTGAACCCCTAGGCTATCCAACACTTTCCCTACTGTTGCACTCTTTGGAGTGGGAATAGTAATTTTAACCCCTACGCTATCCAACGCTTTCCCTACTGTTGCACCCACTGGAGTGGGAATAGTAATTTTTACCCCTACGCTATCCAACCCTTTCCCTACTGTTGCACTCACTGGAGTGGGAATAGTAATTTTAACCCCTACGCTATCCAATGCTTTCCCTACTGTTGCACTCGTTGGAGTGGGAATAGTAATTTTTATCCCTACGCTATCCAACGCTTTCCCTACTGTTGCACCCACTGGAGTGGGAATAGTAATTTTAACCCCGACGCTATCCAACACTTTCCCTACTGTTGCACCCACTGGAGTGGGAATAGTAATTTTAACCCCTACGCTATCCATTCCTTTCCCTACTGTTGCACCCACTGGAGTGGGAATAGTAATTTTAACCCCTACGCTATCCAACGCTTTCCCTACTGTTGAACTCTTTGGAGTGGGAATAGTAATTTTAACCCCTACACTATCCAACACTTTCCCTATTGTTGCACCCACTGGAGTGGGAATAGTAATTTTTACCCCTACGCTATCCAACCATTTCCCTACTGTTGCACTCACTGGAGTTGGAATAGTAATTTTAAACCCTACGCTATCCAACGCTTTCCCTACTGTTGCACTCTTTGGAGTGGGAATAGTAATTTTTACCCCTACGCTATCCAACGCTTTCCCTACTGTTGCACCCACTGGAGTGGGAATAGTAATTTTAACCCCTACGCTATCCAACGCTTACCCTATGCTTGCACTCTTTGGAGTTGGAATAGTAATTTTTACACTTTTGTTATTGTACGTTAATAATATTACCTATTATTTAATTATATTTTGTTACTATATATATATGTTTTAAGAAATATGAATACAATTTTTTTTTTACTTTCATTAATTATTTAATTATTATAAGTTAATTTAAGTATTTTTAAGTATATTTTAGTAAATAATTTTTAATGTTAATTTACTTTAACATTGTTTTTAGTAAAGTCGATATTTTTTATAACTATATTTTTGTAAACGATATTTTTAACTTGATATTTTTGTACACACCTGTTTGTTGATAGAAACTCGATATTTTGTCAGTCTATATTTTGTCAACGATATCCTTGATGGTCGATATTCTGTCTCTTGATATTATTTCAGTGATCCGATAAAATTATCTCCCTATTACCTAGCTGTCGCTAACACCAGTTAGCGACAGCTAGTAGGAGATAGCGACCATCTTGGGCCCCACTTTGCATGTCAGTGATATTTAACACTAATGACATGCAAAGTGGTTTGAAGTAATTTGAACCCCTACGCTATCCAACACTTTCCCTACTGTTGCTCTCTTTGGAGTGGGAATAGTAATTTTAACCCCTACGCTATCCAACCATTTCCCTACTGTTGCACTCACTGGAGTTGGAATAGTAATTTTAACCCCTACGCTATCCAACGCTTTCCCTACTGTTGCACTCTTTGGAGTGGGAATAGTAATTTTTACCCCTACGCTATCCAACGCTTACCCTACTGTTGCACCCACTGGAGTGGGAATAGTAATTTTAACCCCTACGCTATCCAACGCTTACCCTATGCTTGCACTCTTTGGAGTTGGAATAGTAACTTTTACACTTTTGTAATTGTACGTTAATAATATTGCCTATTATTTAATTATATTTTGTTACTATATATATATATTTGTTTTAAGAAATATGAATACAATTTTTTTTTACTTTCATTAATTTTTTAATTATTATAAGTTAATTTATGTATTTTTAAGTATATTTTAGTAAATAATTTTTAATATTAATTTACTTTAACATTGTTTTTAGTAAAGTCGATATTTTTTATAACTATATTTTTGTAAACGATATTTTTAACTCAATATTTTTGTACTTACCTGTTTGTTGATAGAAACTCGATATTTTGTCAGTCTATATTTTGTCAACGATATCCTTGATGGTCGATATTCTGTCTCTCGATATTATTTCAGTGATCCGATAAAATTATCTCCCTATTACCTAGCTGTCGCTAACACCAGCTAGCGACAGCTAGTAGGAGATAGCGACCATCTTGGGTCCCACTTTGCATGTCAGTGATATTTAACACTAATGACATGCAAAGTGGGCGTGCCAAGATGTTAGCGACTGTAAACAGTCGCTAACATCGCTATCTCCTATTACCAACTTAGGGAGATATTCGCCCTAAGCGGGAATATCTCCAAAAGCTAACACCTGCCCTGAGCAGTTCTTATAAGAAAGAAGAAGACCCGGTCACTCGTTTGTTGGTTCTGCTCAATTTTTATTTAGGGCAGAATCTTGCACTCAGGTATTTAATCCTTCTGTGCAACCTATATATTTTTTAGGAAATTCAGGAAAAGTAAATGCAATGATTTTTACAATTACTATGACTGTCCGAAGAATTACTTACTGTCCTGCACAAGGACACATGTATTTACATGTATTTACAAACACAATTTACACTTCACTTAGAAAAACACAAAAAACATTTTCACATTTAAATAATATATACAAGACAAACATTTGAGAGAAAATGACTCATTAAGATTGAAAGCAGTTCTTAGTCATGTTATCCAATGGGAGGTGGATAACATGGCTAAGAGCATTAGCTCGGTAATGCATGAATATCGCTGACTTTTCAGCGATATTCATGCATTGCGGCCGATTTTTATCGCATTTGCGATAAACCTTGGTAATCCTAAGGTTTATCTGCGATAAAAATCGCCGCAGCTCAGCGGTAAATTTTTGTCTCTAACCAAGCAATAGCGATAATTATCGCTATTGCTTGGCAATATGCCCCCTTGTCTTTTAGTACCAAGTCCAACTCTCAGCCTCATTCCCTTTCTCAAAACTTGCGTGGCCTTCTTTTCCTCCCCATTTCGATGCATTACAAGGAATAATATATGTATCGTTATAAATACAACAGTCACCCCTAATTTCTTTGATTTTATAAAGATACTTGTTGTGCTGTGTTCTTCCTATGCTTAAAAACTTCACAAAAACTTGCAATATCCTTTTATCGAGCAATTGAGGGTATTGTGTTCCATTTATAAAACAGCAGGTATAGTTTCTCTTAAGGTAGGATGTTACTCAACTGAAAACTTACAAACCATGGTATACTAGCTTTAATGTTTTTTCATGATTTATGTTATGTGACATGTTATCTTCAGGGTTAACGATCATCTGTGAGGTCTTCATATGATGACACATTAGCAATGTTCTATGCATTTGATGGATGTTTTATGGCAATTATGACCGTAATGAATAGAAGCAATCATAATGACTAAAGCAATATTAATGCTGCGCCATCTGACTGTACTAAATGCATGTCATAGCCCTTAGGGATGTAATGTGACATATGACATATATTATGCACACAGCATAAAAGCAATTATAAAAACATCTGTTGTTTCCTGAATAAGATTCTTCAGGGGCACATCAAATACATTAAGTGCGTGAAAACTGTAAATTATGTAAATTGTCAACAAAAAAAAGTGAATGACAAAACAGAAAATGTTGTTTATTACAATGGAGCAATTGGTTACAAAGTCCCATACAGTAAAGTGATACAATGATTCAAATTAAAGATGTAATCTCAATTTTGTTGTTGCATCTGAACAATATATATAGAGGTATTGTAAGTAATTTCGAGGTGAAGCACGCAAATAGGAATCGTAATACAGTCAGTTTGACAGACAGCTAACTTTGACTGTAGCTGATGTCTGTCAAACTGACTTGCATTCGATTCATTCCTGGTCCTACATCTGTAATATGAATGACTGTATCACTATTCAGAAAAGGAGTTTGTTGGCAATCGCTCACTGCAGAAAACAAAACTTTGTTTATATTTCACTTTTGTTTTTTACAATGTACGTAATTTACAGTTTGTACGCATTTGATGCTAATCTTATTCAAGTTGCTCAAATATGAATTTAGAAAACAAAAGACAAGAGGCATTTGGCAAAAACAAGAACAGTCAGTTATTTAAACACTGGGAGCACAGCCAAAAAAATGGGTTTGAGGACAGTCTCTAAGTAAATCTATCTGAGCAAGTCTTTATACAGTTTTGGGTATCATAAACATACTTCTGGCTATCCTTCTTTGAAAAAAGAATGTGTGCCTTGTCTGTGGAATCATAAATTAGGCCCTTGATATCAAATCCAGGTGGACCTTGACCTTGAATGGACACGTCGGGGGCCAGTGGGTAACATGCCCAGATGTCTTACATGAAGGGAGCATGATCACTGCATGTAATGTGTGTGCTGTGTCCTAATTGCCAATCTGTTCCTAACTTTGTTTTGCATCTGACTTTATGATTTTTGGGAATTTGTGCAACCCTCCGGCCATATGTGCTTCATTGGAGCCAATTTCCCTGGGCCATTGTGGTGTCTCTGCGCTTATCTGGGGGATGGACCTGAGTTTCCCGTTTGCATGCTTGCCTGCCGGCTAGGTGCCACCTCCCCTGTGATAAGTCAATCAGTAACCTCAGGTCTATGTCTCAGAACCTACCAGACCACATATTTCTGAGTCTGGGTTAAAGGCGAGTTCTTGACGGGCAAGTTTGCTAATAGTGAAGTGATTTCGCTCGTATATGCAAGTGTATCATTATAAACATTGGCATTGATGTTACTAATATTAACATTCATGTCATGAGTGATGTTCTCCCCTTCTCTCTGATGGCACTTTCATTGGTAGTGAAGTGGTGCTTGATGGGGCATCCACGTATAACAGTACTGTTGTTTTTCTATAATCACATTGACATACATGTATCTGCAATCATTGGTGATGTGAGGTTGATAGTATCCATTGCCATCATTGTAAAATGGACATCTGTTGTTTTCTGTTTAGTAGTGTCCTAGATAATTGACTAGATTCTCAGTTGTTCCAGAACGGCAAATTAGTGCCTTTCTTGAACGAGTATATAATTACAATCTTAAAACTCAACTTCAGTATGCCATATAAAAAGTTTCAGAAATGAGAACCTAGCCACTCGAGCTCTAAGCACTGAATAAACAGCAATATGCTATTACAGACCCTAGGAAGTGCTATGCTGCTATGATTCAGCATGCTGGGCCCATTCCTGCCCCGAAGGCTGTGTAAATGTAAACCGTGAACCAAAGAAGATAGGTTTTGAAGCTCCAGCGAGTCAAGTGGTGTTTGTTTACCTTTTGCCTCCAGCCAAATGCTGGAAAAGTTTATTCTCCTAACAACCGACCTCACATTTCTATTAATAAAAATGTGGGGAATATGAATGTAGCTTTTCTCTGTAAGCTTTGGTGCAGTTTTTCACAGAATTTACAAAATATCCTCTGCATGACAAAACATGAATGTGTCAGAGGCCATACCATGTATGGCATCATAATACTACAACGTGGATGCCTTGATCGCTGATTGGTCAAAGAACACTCTACATATGGCTGCTTCAGTAGTTACAAAATAATACATTTCTGAAACGGTGTTTTCTTCTCTGCCGGGATATGGAGATTCAGAATTCCTATGTAATTTTACAGACACGTGATGACAAATGAAGCAAAATAGCTGAGCTGTGTTGGATTTCTTTTCAATGATTTTAAAACTAACTACTCTGTACCTGACAAATGAGGCTGCGAGGCCCTTCCATATTCGGTTTGGGGGTCTGCTGGCTGAGAAACTCTTGGTCATCCTACCTGCCCTGACATCTGGGATCATGATGAATCGTCCCCAACTCTAGGCTCAGATTGTTTTTTAACATTTAATTTAGTTTCTTCCTGTGCTTGGATGAACATGGCCTGTTATGGATTTCTGCTCTAATGTACACCAGCAGGTTGGAAGAACAAGCCTCGGCAAGCTGTGGAAATTAGAGAGGCCGGATCAATAGTCAAGGTCATGACCCCTGGCTCTGATTTTGTACTGTGGCCTGAGGTTTTCTCCCCTTAAAAGCTTCCGACTGCTTCTAATGTGAAGCCAAGCTGCACATTGCAGAGGAAGGTTGAGGCAAAGCATGTCACACTGCCCTCTCTCCATAAGCAGAGGGAGCATCTGGGTTTCCAGATTCACGTAGCATTTATATTCTGATGGAAACGGGAAGCTGTATGCTGGATACGAAATGACGAGGAATGGCTTTCAGCGCTAAAAGCCCTCATCATTTCTTAGTCGGTATTGCTCACTAAAAATAGTGAATCGCAAAGCTGCGATCTTAAAGAAAAGGAGCGCGTTCGGAATGTAGTCTAGAAATGACAACATAGAAACCAATTACATTTTAAATCATGTTTTTAAATCATATGATGAATCAAATTTCGAGGTCAGCTAGTGCGAATGAATCAAATTATCAATTTATAATTGAACACTAATTGCTGTCACTCAGTTAGTAATACCGAATGATAAAATCTTGAAATGTACTGGTGCAACACAAGCAGAGAAAAACTACACGTGCCAGATTATGTCTCAGTTTTTAACTCCAATCTGGGACAAACACGAAATTAAGTCCCAATGTTATTGGAGTAGGATTGTTTTTGCACAAGGTGTTATCTTTGTTTTCTACAGTAGGTTGTCTCATTTCGAAAGCCGGACTTCAATATAATACTATGAATGGCAGCACTTAGGTTTTTATGTATTCATGAACTATGCCTCGACAAAAAAAAACATACCAGTGTGCCGGTTCAAATCACATTCATGCCTAAGCATTCAAGCAACAGTTTCAATTAAAGCCGAACTGCTATTTCCCTAGTTGCGACCGGCATTTATCGCGGGGGAAGTGAGGGTGCGGGGATCGCACGGGGAAGTGGGGGGTTAAATAATAAATAAAAAACGTACCTGTCCACTGGTCAGGTCTCGCATTTTCTCGGTTCCTGCTCCTGCTCTCCTGCCTCCGGCAGAAACAGGAAGCAGGCAGCCTCCCTCCCCTCCCAAAAGCCAAGCACAACGCTGCAATGGCAGCTTTGTGATGGGTGGGGGCTCTGCCCAGCCAGTGACTTACGAGGAGGCCATTTTCTCCATGTAGGCTGCATTGCAGCCTGTATGGAGTAAGGGCAGAGTGCACATGACTATTTGGGCAGTCCCAGAGGTCCAACCAAATAGTTATTGCACCCTCATGAGTAGGCAAAACACTCCTCCCATGCTCGCGGAGCAGCACCACCCACCCACCAACAACTAAACATAAAATGGTAATAATGGGAAGTTATTACCACTTTAGAGTAAACAGTGGGGCAACACTCCTCTGCCCTAGTGGAGGAGCCGCCGCTGTATTTCCCTGATGACAGAATGTGCAACAAATGTAACGTACAAGAGAAGGGGTTGTCTCTGTTGCTTTGGCTTGAATCAAGTGCATGTCAGAGAGTTCTCAAAGTGATTTTAAGCTGTATTAATGTTTTTCTGAATGTGTATAATCCTTAAACTGAAAGACATCTTTAGAAACTGCTGTAACTGCTTAATTTATTTCTGAGCCAGAGGTGGCATTCAATGATAGAAATTGTATCTTCAAAAGAGAGCACAGAATGTGAGAAAATGTGCCTTTTTGCATGGTCACTCCAATTTTTGCTGAATTTTACTGCT
This sequence comes from Lissotriton vulgaris, assembly GCF_964263255.1. Classification (NCBI taxonomy): domain Eukaryota; kingdom Metazoa; phylum Chordata; class Amphibia; order Caudata; family Salamandridae; genus Lissotriton; species Lissotriton vulgaris. The sequence goes on from NC_141687.1 coordinate 2,084,219,619, forward strand.
TGTTTTTAGACTTTATTTACCATGCCCAATGAATGTGCTCTGACCCATTGAACATGTAGAAGGGCTAACTCTGATTGATTGTTTGTATCATTTTGTAAGGCCAAAGTTGGGTTTTGCAGAACGATACCCAAGACATTGAAAGTTAAGTGTGACCTGTCGAGGCAGAACTTATTATGCCATCAACTAAATTGACAAAGAAAAAATGGGTTCAAGTCTACCATTGCAGCCTGACTGCTGCAGATTACACCTGCAGTGCAAATTGTTAAACTAACCCATTTTGATAGGTAGAAATTTCCATTTTGAATATTACTAAATCACCCCTAAGTAGGTCTTTAAACCCTTTAAGATAGTGCTGGAAATGGGGGTCTCTAGTTGGCAATGGTTTGCACCCTTGTCTAAGTAGTGACACTTCTTCCTAATCAGAGTAAGGAGGATACTCTTCTAGAATAACCCCTGCTCACCCACTTGGTAGCTTGGAAGGTGAAGACAGGCTTATCTCAGGGGCAGTGTGTAAAGATTTGTGCACACATAAAGTAATATAGTGAAAACACTACAAATGGACTCCATACCAGTTTAGAAAGAGAATTAATCTTTATCTAAAACAAACAAGACCAAAATAACAAAAATCCACAATACAGTAATCAAAATATGACTTTTAAAATGTATAAATAGTTCTGTTCATAGAAAATGGTGGATGTAACACTTTAAACACAAAGTACCTTGGACGCATCAAAACACAAGAAACAAGGGTTGCAGGGAAGGTGATGTGTTGGTTGCGTACACACAGGGAAGGTGAGGCAGCAGTTCCTTGCTCCGAGGAGGGGAGGCGTCAGTTTGTAACTGCTGAGCAGAGGAGGTGATGCGTCGGTTCCTTACCGGGGAGGAGTGGATGCATCAGTTTCTTACTGCATGGGGAGGTGATGCGTTGGTTTCTTACTTGCACTCCTAGCGATGCGACAGACCTGGCGCCTTGATGTGATGCGTGATGATCCAGGTCATGCGATGCACTGAAATGATTCCAGCCACGTCCCTTCGATGCGTCGGTTCCTACACAGCAGGGCATGCATCATAGTAGGAGTCTTGATCTCGGACGTCGGAGATTGGTGTACAGGACTCGTCGCATGGCAGACACTTCAGCAGCCAGGAGGCGCTGTTTCGGATTTTTGGCTGTGGCGATGCAGCGGAGATTCTTCTTGCACCACTGTGATGCGTCGGAACCAGGGGATTTTTTGAATCTGCTTCAATTCCCAGTCACAGAAGCAACCTTCAGAGCCCAGAACACTGTCAGGCACATCCTGGCTGGTCAGAACTCCCAGCAGAGTAGTTCATGTGGAACTAGGGGTGAAGTCTTTGTGTCCCGGAGACTTCAGAATGGGAGCAAGCTCTACTTCAAGCCCTTGGAGATCTTCCTCAAGCAGGGGACACAGCACACAGAAAATCCTTGTCCTTTCCTTAGCAGAAACAGACACTGCAGGCCAACCCCAGACAGCACACAGCAAAGGGTCAGTACTTTCCCTCAGTTTCTCCAGCTCCCCTGGCAAAGGATCCTCTTGAAATACAGAAGTAATCTAAATTTCTTGGGTCTGGGCCCCAATATTTTTACAGCATTTCTCTTTGTTTGCTTGTGTTAGAGAGGCTCTGTGCCCAGTCAAACCCTGTTCTGTCCTCTCTGGTGCAGCTTCCCAGCAGGAGGTGTAGACAGCATTGTGTAAGGTAGACCAACCCTATTCAGGTGTGAAAGAAATCTCCTTTCTACTCTGAATGCAGCCCAGGTCTTTTCAGCCCAGCCCTGACTCACTCTGGAAAGGAAGGACCCACCTCACCTACCCAAGTGGCTGTCTGATCAGAATGCACACCACTAGCCCCTGTCACGCAACAGCCAGACAATCAATACACAAACCTAGCAGAGGCACACTGGATGGCTAAGCAAGAAAAGACCTACTTTATAAAAGTGGTATTTTCAAACCTAGAATGTAAAAATCATCCTTACTAAAAGATGCATTTTTATGTTCTGAGTTCAGGCATACTAAACTCCATTTTCCCCTCTTGTTCGTAGGGCAGTTATATATTTATAAGATGTTATAAGTAAACTCCCTATTCTATCCTATGAGACAGATAGCCTTTCAATAATGAAAAACAAAATTGGCAGTATTTCACTATCAGGACATGCCACACACACCAGGGCACGTCCTACCTTTCACATAGACTGCACCCTGCACACAGGGGAACCTTGGACCTACCTTATGGGTGACTCACATGAAGAAAATGGATGGTTAGGGCCTGGGAGTACTTGCCAGGTCGACATGGCAGCACTGGACTGCACAAAGACACTGCAATGGCAGGCCTGAGACCCTTTTGCAAGTCTGCTTATGTGGGTGGCTCAATCAGTGCTTCAAGCCCACTAGAAGCATTTTACTTACAGGCCCTGGGCACGGACAATTAAGCCAATCATGGAAACACCAATCCATATTAACAATTTACACAGAAAGCATATGCACTTTAGCACTGATCAGCAGCGGTCAAGTGCCCAAAGTCATAAAACCCACCAAAACAGGGTAAAAAACAGGAGGCCAAAAATCCAAAAGTCTGGCGATAAACCCGCAGAAAAATCCAGGTCTAACTGACAGGATGAGTGGTATTGAAAATGTTGACTTTTATTTAAAAGTGAGACATGTAGAAACTTAATGCCATAATGTAGTTAGACCCGGCACCCTTGGCATGGCGCTCACCTAACTTTTTACCTTCAACTCTCCTGTTTTGCTGGTTTTGTTTTTATTTACTTTAAGATTCTGCAAACTTCACCAATGGTAACTAGTGCCAAAGTGCTAGTCCTCTCTCCTTAAAAAAATAGCTTGGCTTACACACTATTGGCTTATTTAATTCAGTTGTAAATCCAAAGTAAAGTGGTATTACATATTCCCTGTGCCTGTAAATTAAATGCTACTAGTGGACTTGCTAACAACAGAAGGTACGACCTCTCAACAGTAAGGCTAGGCCCATTAAACAAAACACCACTAGAATTGCCAATACTGTTCACTATTTATTCCCTTACTTTGCAATTGGGACACTTCCCTGACTCAATGTGACACCGAAAAACATTTCAATTCATATCTTTTTATTTTTCAATTTTTCATGAGCTAGTTATATTTTTTTCTTTGTATCAAATTTCAGTCATGTAATGTACACATATCATATATACAACCAATAGCCACCTTTTACATTTTTACAAAGCACAAACAAAATAAATTTTTGGACATTACCTAGGTACAACATAAAGACAAGAACATTTCAGAAAAATTAATAATGCAACCAGTCAAACATTACTTGTTTTCAATTCACTAAATAATAATCTTGAAATCAACAGTGCCTATTGTCAATAAACCCTCTGCTCGTGCTACTTAATCTCTTCATGTTTATCAAACACTATAACGAGACACGGGGGACTTTTCTTTTTTGCTGCACTTGTTGTAAAAAAATGCGTGGTCGACACGTTTCAAACCCAAGAGTTAGTACACAGGGTTCTCATCAGGACCAATAGCTGACAAAAACAAAATATAACACTATATTACCAACTATCCAGTACTATTCTTGTTATCACCTCACTGTTCACCTCAGTTACCTTTGTATGACGAGATCAGCCGATCTCCTTTTCTCCAAATACTTGACGTCTCCAAAACTGATTTCCACAAAAAAGAGAGAGAGAGCGGGAGGGGAGAAAAGAGAAGAGGAAAGAACCGTCAAAGTCTTTTCAAAACGTCAGTCTCTTCTAACTAAAATATACTGTCGTACACTTACTTATATATTTTTATGGGGGGCATCAGCAGCCATCCTTGCCGTATTTACAGCCTCTATTAAAAATGAAGAAGACAAAAAGAAGGAATATATTTGACCCTTTACCTTTGTAAATTCCACAAAAGTGTATTAATGCTGTTTGCATACCTTTGGTCTTTATTTTCGGCCTCGTACGACAAGACGAGGTATTTAGTGACCTGAGAAAAAACCAGACCAAAAGTTTGACGAGACCTTATTCAAACATGCGCAACTAATTCTGAAATGATTGCCTGGCCCAAACCTTCTTTTTTAATACAAATAAGCCACCCCTATGGTAGACCCTAAACAATCCCCAAAATGTGTTTTTCTGCTAATGCAAGGCCTACGTCTCCCTTAAGATAACATTGGGGTTACCTTATTACATTTATGAGGCTGTAACTTCCATTTGGGAGCACATAGACAGGTCAAGCTTGGTGTCTAATGAATTGTCATTAAAAGCCCTCTATAATGGTGAAGTCAGGTTTTTTTAATCAAAATTCTGAAACTTCCACTTTTAGAAAGTTAGCATTTTCTTGTCCTAACCATTTGGTGCCTGAAGCCTGATCCTTGGTCACATTACTAGGTGTAGCTGGCAGTTGGTCTTTGTGTATTGCTCCCAGACAGTGAGACAAAGGGAAGTTAGGAGTTGACAGAATGAGCAACTCTGAGTCAACAAAGGGGAGGAGCTGTCACCTACCACACTTCCACTTCACAAAGACCCTGACTGAGCACTCCCATAATGGGTTTGACCCTGGTCTTCTGTGACCCTAGACATGCTGACAGGGAGGAAGGGTATGCCTGAACTCAACACCTGGACTCTGCCATCTGTGAGTCTTTCCCTCCTAAGCAGTGCCATCCAAGTCCTGTACCTTTGTTCTGCCAGATCATCTGTGGATTCAGCAGATGTGTGGTATGACCAGATAACTGAAGTTGGCTCTGTGTACTTTTTGTCGCTATTTTCACTTACATCATTAAATCATACTTCTGGTTCTCCTGATTGGAATTATTTGTTAAATTGTACTACATTTTTCAAAATTGGTGTTGGATTCTTATTATGTTACTTTTTCACTGTATTACTGTTTGAAGTGCTGCATAAATACTTTATACATTTCTTCTGAGTTAAGCATAACTGCTTGCATGCAAAAGTACCAGAGGATTAAGCACAGGTCAATTTGGGGTTTGCTTGTCACTACACCCTGACAAGGGTTTTTCTTGCTACGTGAGTACGGCTTCACCCCCTCAACTAGTAACCTGATTTCTTACAAATATCCTACAGTGACAGGGCCCTAAAAACTATTTTCATTGTGGGAGACCTAACTGTTCTGTTTGGAAACCAGCGTACAGATTAAAATACTAATACTGCTATCTCAGGATTGAAACGAGCTAGAAAAATAATTAAATCACAATTTATATTATTAAAAATCCAAAACAATGGTAAAGTCGAATTATTAATTTATATTAAGAAACATAAACTTTTTAATCTTACCAATTACCTGCCTGAACTGTCAAAAGGCTCCTTAGAAAAATCCTCTGCTGGCCTAGACCGTGCTCAAGGCTGGAAAAAGGTGTAAAAGAGGTGTGAAAGACCTCCTAGGAGCAAAGAATAGGTTAACCTGAATGGGTAAAGTTATCTCATCTGAACTCAGATCATTCAGATAGGGAGCTGTAGGCATCCTGTTGATTACACACTGTCAGGTCCTGCTTGAGAGGCCTGTTGAGCAATTAGTAGCACTTGGGGCACACTTGTAAGGGAGGGAACAGCATTCAAAGACAATTCTTTTGCTGCTTCCCTCTAGTTGCTGAAGGACCCTGCTATTTTCCTACCTGATATTTGCTTCTGGGTTTGTTGTGGGTAGAGTGCCTGCTTTGTATTGGATTTTAATATTAGATGTGGGAGGGCACTAGTGATTTCCCTCTGACACTCCCGCGCACACTTATAGTGCCAGATCTGTTAGCCACGTTTAAAGGATCCTTTTGTTAATGAACACCACCCATAGGGAGGTTATCATTGGAATATAATGTGAGTCAAGCAGCGGTCAGCCACAAACATCCAAAAACATGTCCCCATTCCCAAGTTGGCAGTAAGTAAATTATAAGCAGCACACTCTAAGGTATAGTTTTTGTTGGTCAAAAACTGTTCAGGGTCGTTTTCTTGTGAGAATTGATAATCTTGCGAGAACATCGGACATCTTAGGTATAGTCCCTAGTTCAACTGTGTCTAAGATGACTCCAACCTTTTTATTCTGGACTTCTTATCTGAAGGCAGCTTTGCATTGGAGCTTCCTGGATTCAGCTTTGGTCCTTTCTGGAGAACCTGCAAGAGAACAAAGAACATTTGGTAGTAACGTGCAGTGAGATAATCTGCTGAAGGCACTGAGTATTTTTGAACTAAGAAAGCACTTAGGGCCAGATGTAGGTAATCCTAATTTACAGATTCTAAAATACCAAATTTTACCGATTTGGTATTTTTTTAGAAACGGTAAATGCTATGTAGGAAATAATTTGGTAAGTATTACCGAATCAGTACGATTCCGTATTTACCGAATTGGTATTTACTGATTCGGCAATTCCCATTCATTCCTATTGGGCATTTCCAAAGGTTTTCGATATGTACCACCAACTTTTAGTTGGTGGTAAATACCGAATCCTTAACTTTGCAATTCACTCATTTGAGTGCTCCCCACATTGCAGATTCGGTAATTTACTGATTCGGTATTTTAAGGAATCAGTAATTTACCGATTCCTTAAAATACTGATTCGGTAAAGTTCCGGATCTGTAAATTGGCCACCTACATCTCAAAAGCCTAATACCGGTCGGTAACGGCCGAAATTCGGTAATTTAAGGCCGTTACCGACCGGTATTAGGCTACCTACATCTGGCCCTTAGTGTTTTTAGCTAATTAGGAAGCACTCATTTTATTTTGAAGTAACTGGAAAGTGCTTAGCGTTTTGAACTATTTGGGAGACACTATCTGTCTTGTAATTATTTGGGAAAACTCCCTGTGTTAGATTTTACCTGAGTGTTAAATTCGGGAATAGGAACTGAAATTCTACAATTAAAGAAAAAGACATTGGAACCTTGATGATGAGAATTTATTGTATACGCTTTTGAGTACAAGGGCATGGTATATCCAATTCTATGTGATTAATAGAATGAAGTGATGTTATGTTCTCAATAAACTATTGAGTTAGAGCAAAACACAATAGTTGTGTTGTGTTTACAAATTGTTTTGGTGATAAATTCAGCAGTATAGACGATATTCAATCCATAAATCAAAGTAGGCACTAGTAAACAATTGTGTTCACATGTGGATATTTTGGTGAAAGAATCTTAGAAATGGTGCATGTAAACAAACCCTATATTGTCATTCTAGGATATGATTCATCTGTAAAGATGTCTAGAAAGGGAAAACCACTACAGAACAACACAAAAGGGGCACAAAGGGGATATATAATGTACACATAGTTTTCAGAGGAGTTACAAAGAATTGCTAGAGGACAAATAGGTTGATTTCACTAACTATTGATCACTATTCTTAGAGACAGACAGACATAAACATACATAATAGAGCACCTACAGGAGTAGAATAAAATAAGAACATAGAACTAGACACGACTAGTGCACACTGCAACAACTAGAAGAGCTGTACTTTTCTTGCTTCTCTTGCTTCCATTCACCATTGCCATCTAGAGCAACTCTCATTTGTCGTGCAAATATATGTGAGGGGTTGAAGTGTTCAGAGCAGAATTGTGAACCAGCGTTTGTGCACTGATATCAGTTCCACAGTGTTAGACCTGGCATTCTTTTGGTTTTCTGACCTCTTGGTTTTGACTCTGTTTTTTGCTGGTGTGGTGTCTCTGAGCACTTTCTCACTGCTGATCAGTGTTAAAGTGCGTATGGTAAATTATGTTAATGTATTGGTGTTTCCATTTAAGATTATTTGTTTTACTGCTAAGTGCCTAGTATAGTGCACTGTGTGTGCCCAGGGCCTGTAAAAATCTAATGCTGCTAGTGAACCGGCTGCACTTGTGTGCAACCCACGCAAGCAGCCCTTCAGAGGGTTCTCAGACCTGTCTTTGTTCAGTTGTGACTGCCTTGTAAACCGGGCAAGTACACCCATTTGCAAGACCCCTCACCTTTCCTTTTCTTACATGTTAGGCACCCCTCAGATAGGGCTAAGGTAACTCCATGGCCAGTGCTCAGTGTAGGTGAAAGGAAGAACATATACTGGTGTGTGTGAGATGTCCTGATAGTGCAATACAGTGTATTTCATTTTTCAATATGGAAAGGCTATCTGTTCCATAGGATAGAATGGGAGATACTTTGTGATATTTTACAAGTATAACTTCCCATTGGTACAAGAGTGGAAATGGAGTTTGGTCTCACTGAACTCAGAATTTTATAATGCATCTTTTAGTAAAGATGTTTTTCAAATTTAGTGTTTAAAAATGCCACTTTTAGAAAGTAGGAATTTTCCTGTGTAACCATTTTGTGTACCTTTGCTGGGGCATGGATTGACTGTTAGGCTTTGGAGTGATAGGGGCTGGGGATGTGCATTATTTGTAGACAGCTACTGGGGGGTGAGGTGTGTCCTGTCTTTCCTGGATGAGTTAGGGCTGGGAGGAATAGACCTGGGCTGCATTTACAGTAGTGGGAGGAGATTAAACCTGGGAGCGGTTGCAAAGTAGCGCTACGGATAGCTACGTGAAGTGCCCTTCACACTACGCAAGCTACGGGTATCGCTACACAAACTGCGTAATTTGCTGTTCGCTGATTGCACAGTGCCGGATGCTTGCCCGCACTGTGCAATAATTGAAAACGGCATCTTACACAGTGTGAGCTGTCTTTTACTGCCACTCGAGTAGATTTTTACTCGAGTGGCAGCTTTCTCAACACGGACTGGTAATTTCTCATCACGAGCGGTCGCGAGCATATGCGACCACTCGCAATGAGAAACCTGCCCTCCCTGCCTTGTGAAGCTTGCCGGGACGTTTATTTTCCACGCTCGCGATCGGCAACTTTATGTTGCTGATCGCGAGCGAGGAAAAAGTCTCGCTGGGATGTCAGTTTGCTTGCTTGCGATCGCCAACTTGATGTTGAGGACCACGAGCAAGCAAAAAATGACCACTGCACTACGCTACGCGTGTTTGCACTGTGCTACGTGCAATTTGCGTAGTGCGACGTTGCGCAAACTTTGCAAACTACATGAGCGTAGCGTAGTGCTTTGCTCAGGCTTAGAGGAGATTTCCTTGCGCCTGAAAAGGCCTGGTCTGCCTTACACAATGCTGTCTCCACCTCCTGCCAGGAAGCTGGGCCAGAGAGGACAGAACTAGTTGGGACTAAGCCACAATGAGAACAAAAGGAAATGTGGTATTAATATTTGATCCCAGACTCCAGGACATTTGAACTCTTTTGGATTCAGATACATGCCAAGAAAAAGAGTTGGCGATGCTATGGGGAACTACCACTTTGCTGTGTGCTTTGCTGTGTTAGCCTACAGTGGTTGCTTCTGTCTTGGACAAAAAAAGGACTGGACTGAACTCTCTACAATTTCTTTGAGTTACTCTAAGGGCTTGTATTTCTAAAGATACACTTTTGTGGGGCTTCCCAATGTTGTAACCGGCCCTTGATGCAGCTGTCAGCCAGAACTGTTTAGATTTGTTGTTCACGTTGCCTTCATAGCCCTGAATGGAGCTATTGACTTCAAGGAACTGTATTTTAAGTTTATTTTTACTTACTGATATTTCTCAAAACTGTATAGTGGATTGTTATCATTTTTGGTCTTGTTTTGCACAGATAAAATATTGGATTTTTTTTTAAACGAGTTTGGTGTCCTTTTGTAGTTTCTTCACTGTATTTCTGTTGGTTATGTGCAAATGCTTTACACACTGCCTCTGAGATAAGCCTGACTGCTTGTGCCAAACTACCAAGGGGATGAGCAGGGGTTAATTTAGAAGTGTATCCCCTTTATCCTGACTATAAAGAAGGGCCCCTACTTGGACAGGGTAACAACCTGCCAACTAGAGACACCGAGCACCAAACATTCCTTGCAGGTGCACCAGGCCTGTCACCCAGCCCTCAAAGCCAAGTGTTGCTAAAGACTTTATCCATCTTGAAAATACCCTAGCACATGGCATTTTTGACCTGTTTGCAGTAAGGCAAACAAGAAAACCAGAAACGTGGTTAGAGTTTCCCTGGTATCTTTTACCCCATTAGTTAGGTTAAAGGAATATCTAGGAGTCAACTCCACCCATAGCTAGTCTCATGCATAAATGAGGCACACCAAGGCCCCCTAACAGAACACTGCTGTACTTGCATAACTATACAAGGGGGACTAAGCCTGTTGTACTTGGCATCTCTGACCTGCAAGAAGGACTTGAGGAGGTAGGACCCCCCCATCTTTTTAAAATTGAAGGACAGGAAGATTTCCAAGGATCATATGGCTAATCACCTGGAAGAATCTAAGAACATATAAAAGCTCAAGGGAACATTCCTGTGAACAATCCCAGCTCACCAGTGGCAACTAGACATGGATTGGACTTATTGTTCTCTGCTTGATACCCTCCACTTGATGTCTTGGGGGCCTTGGAAGGGCATCAAAATAAGTTTAGGACGTTTTTTATTCAAAGCTTTTGCTCTAGCGGTTCAAGTAGACGGAGTGGCAAAACACATATCCAATCGGCAGTTCCACAGCATCTGATTAAATTTTCCATGTGTCCCATGCGGGGAGATTTTTTTTTCTCAGAAAAACAACAAATTCCCTTTTAAGATTTGAATTTAAAAACAATTTTGAACTTTCCTACTTTCAGGACCTAACATGGTCAATATAAAAGGTATATCTGACCCGTGCTCCATCATGGTCAATCTAAATCACACCTGAGTCTCACTCTACCATTGACTATCAATTGTGCTTTTGTGTTTTGGCACTATTTTCATTTAAATCTTTAAACATTCCTCCTACTGTATTTTTATCTTTTTTTGGCAATTTTGATTATTAAATGTTTCTCTATTTTTATAAACTGCAGTAGGATATTATCTTGTCTTCTCAACTTTTTAGGTGTCTTGGTACTGGTAAATGATTCACACATTTTCATTAAGTTAATCCTGACTGCAATGTTCCGTAGCTACGAGACGTTTACCTCAGGTTTAAATTACTAAAACAGTTTATTTTATTGACTTTATTACCATCTGATAAACCACTTTCTCCCAATAGACATGCCTGTCGGGGTGGAAAAAACATTGAAAACATACTTTAGCTGTTGACTGACAAACTATGGGTCTCATTTATGAAAAGTGACGCATCGCTGCGAGAAAACAGCGATGCGGCACTTTTTATTGCGCCCTCCTTGCAACATAAATGATGCATCATATTTACAGTATGACGCATCATGGTTTAAGGAGTTACAGATATGTCAGTATTTCTGATGTATCTGTAGGCTCAAGAATGACGCATTGCTGGGGTGTGTCACGAAGGTAACGCAACTTCAGCAATGGATGATTACACATGGGTAAGTCCCATAAGACATGTGCCTGCATCAGTCTTATGCCTACCATGAGGCAGGCGTAAGATATTGATGCATAATTTCTCTGCTTCTATTCTACGAGGCTTACTTGCGCCGGAACACACACCCCGCATATATCATACCTGCCGCAGGTATAATGTGGCGCAGCGGTTTACAAAGTGACACATCTACCTAGATGCCTCACTTTGTAAATATGGTGCAACAAGGCACATTTTTTAAGCAGCTGGTCCGTCACAAAAAGTGATGCACCAGCTACGCAAAAGTGATGCAAGGGCTCATAAATAAGCCCTGATGTGCTTAGAAACAAAAATTCAAGTTGAGGTCCAAAATTCAAGGTTTAACCAGGTGCACCTGTACCCAAATTGTGAGGTGGTGTGTTTTCAAGGATGTCTAAAACTTTAAGAAGTCATTCTCCAGTCACAAATATTAGGGGTGAGAATACTGCCACCGGATTAAAGGTATAGATGATCTTAGGTGTCAAAATATTAGCTATGACCACACGTCTTTGGTTAAGTAACTTGACACATGGAAATGGAAAGAATTGGAGACTCTGGACAGAGTTTTGAAATTATATCTCTATTTCACTGAAAGCCAGTGAAGCAACCGGAGGGCGGACATAATATTGTAAGCATTTCATACTGAAGTTAAATCGAACAGCATAGTTCTCAAAGCTTTACAGCCTGCTGAAGTTAGAAATAGGGTAATCATAGTACTTGTTCTTATAATTATTCAGGTGAGGGATAAACACCGCTATCTGTTTTAGGGCAATTTTTCCTAGAAGGACCAAAAGGGGGAATTTCAAAACAAGCACTGGTAGTGAAACATGACATAGGTAATTGAGGTTACTGATGGGGATAGAGATGAGAGATTTTTCATGAATTCCACAATAGTTGCAATCTTTCAAGACTAAGGGCACAAGTGGATCTAGCAAATATTGTCAAAAAATAGATGGCGGGCATGTTTTCAGCAGATCAATATACATGATCTAAGACCTCTGGTTTTACATGCAAATCCAATTCTGTTGCAGTCAGTGCTGGGTATCTTTCATACAGTTAGCAGACTCAAAATAAAACCTCCTCCTGCTTATTTGCATTCTTAGCGTCATAGATGTAATTACTGCTGCTAAACTCTTCAAAGCCAATGGGGAGTATGCAGATGATAAAGTGTAAAGAATGAAGGTGTGGAATTTTTGGATGATTGTGTCAAATACTGACAAGAGACATCAAATTATCACAAATTAAGGGCCTCATTTAGAGCGTGACAGTAACAGGGTGTCACCTTAAAGTGATGGTTTTCTAATTACACCACATTTGGTGTTTCTCCACCTTGTCACACCACTGTGTTTCTAACAGTGGATCGTGGGCTGGCTCCAAAATTGGAAATTTCTAGCAGTTGTCCCATCTGCCACAGATCCACCTGCTTTACCGTATTGGAAGCCCCAACCTAGTTAAGATTTCCTTGCTGATAATGTTTTTTGCTGTGCATGTCTACCATATTGGGCAAGGTGATCTTGAAACAGAATAATGCTCAATGCTTCCAATCCGCAGGGATAAAACACTGTGCATGCCAATGACTTTTTCTGTTTTTCTTTAATACCTTCCACCGGGTTTATATTGAAAAAAAAGAGGGTCTACCATGATGTGGGATCTGGCTCGCCAATGCATTTTCATTGAGCATGCAGCAGCAGGTGAAAGGTGTGAAGGTGGAGATTACATGGTAATTTGGTTCTTGAAGTAGTATGAGCTTGTTAAATAGTTCCTTAAATGAAGTTACCAGTTAAGGTTATGTATTGTAGACTCTTCATAGGCACAGATCATTTAATTAGAAAAAGTCCCTACTGTTAAGATGAAGATGTGACAATATGTACTCGTTACCTGATTAAAGAAGCTTTGTATCCAAACAAAGCCTTCTACTACTAATGGCATGAGCAGTTGAACCACCAAATGTAATGCACTCTGCGTCTACACTTCATAATGCAGCATGTGTTGAGCAACAAAGAAGTGTGCTCTTGTCACTGGTTTTCGGTTTGACATTTTTAAGTAGTGTCTACTAGGTGTGAGCTTTAATGGCTGATGATTTAAAAGGCTGAAGATTTTAGAAAGGAACTATGAAATGTAGGAGTTTCAAAGACCGAAAGCTAGAATGAATGACCTTAAGTGCTTCTTCTCCTTATTTCTTAAATGATGAAGGTTGTCTGATCTGTCAGTAGTCAATGTCTAATAATAAACCTATATTCAATGGACTTGTCACTGTGGACATGATAAGACCAAAATAAGACCAGTGAAGGAAACATAGGCTTGACCTAGAATGCGGTGGATGGGTACTTAATCTCAAACATAACAGATATCTGGTCTGCCCTAATTTAAGTGTCGTAGGAAATAAGGAACTTGTAATTAGGCAGACAGGATACCCAGTGTATTTATGACAGAGTAACTCATCCACCTAAACCCTGAATCTGACCAATAGTTTAAAATTTAGAGATATATTGACAAGGAAAACAGATCTTCGAGAGTGCAAACACATGCTTCAGTCAGTTGCTCAAGAGGAGGAGTAGCTTCCAGATTGTCCATGTCCTTCAGTGTTCTTTGTGCATAGCCGTTAGAGAGATCTTCAGCCTCTGTGAGAATTAATTCATAAATCAACACAATATTTAGCAAAATGCTGGAACATGAAAACATTCCTATTTCCTGACCCAATACATAGCCTATAAAATATGGTCTATCTATCTATCTATCTATCTATCTATCTATCTATCTATCTATCTATCTATCTATCTATCTATCTATCTATCTATCTATCTATCGATCTTTATATCTATTAAGTATTGGTTCACATATGTATCAGCATGTGGTTCTTGAGATGGTTTCCTGGTTTCATGTACAGCTGCGCTGGCTCAACCCATTTGTACTGTCAAAAGTGCATTCATGTAATTCAATATTTCTCTAAGTTACAATTCGATTTTCAGACAGCACAGATTGGAAGCAGTTTTTGAGCTGTACTGTCTAATATTAAATTGGAGAACTGTGCGATTTATTTCATGCAATTTAGACAGCGAAGGCACTTAAAAGCAGACGTTTAGCTCTGCACAGTGCCTGCACAACTGATATGATACAGCCACTGGTTTATCAATAACTCTTTTTAAGTTCTTATAAAAATACCTTAACACTTTTGCTATAAATTTGCTGTTGATGTAGTCCTTTAATTCATTTGCAGTATAGTAGACGATGCCTGTGACAGCCTTTCCACTAGAATAGTGAGTCACAGTGATTAATGGTTTTCCTCTTCCTCTTATGTTCCCTATATAGGTTCTATGATGATCAAAACGAATAATACCATTAGTTACAGGCTCCCTAGAGCAGTATCCCTGAAGGGAGTATCAAGCCCTAGACAACTCCGATTAATCCAATATTTTGGAACCTGAAATTTCCAAGTCAGAAAACACCGGTCCAGTTTCAGCAGGTGCCCATCTGCGCCTGAAAAAAATCTGGGGCAGGGGGTGAGGTCCAGAGGACCAGCCCAGCACCCGCTGTGCTGATAGGCATCCTGGGGCGTGCATACAATGCTCTCCTCAGAGAAACTACAGCTTCCCTACTCCGCAGCGCCCTACCCTTCAATCAGCAAAAAAACCTGACCGCCACTGCCATCACAGAGCTATCAACCACCTGTTCAGAGCAGGGGTAAATATCTATTTTAATCTTATCAGAATAAGGGAACATCTCAGCATAAGGAAAAGTGATTCCAGAACCAGCAGGTCACTCCAAACTAAACTTCAAATATTGCTGCCTAGCAATGGAACCTCCCACAAGGAGATACATGTTGCACTGGTATCTACTCGGGTAGTTAACGGAGAACTCATAATGGAGGTGAGTGTCTTCATGTATATGATCCCAATTGAAATAGGTTCTTAGGATTGGACATCAGTTCTTGCATCTGGCTGGTTGTTCACGACAGTATTGTCTTTAGCACATCTTTGTTATTCACATTACCTTATTTGATAGTTTTTCTCGAAAAAATGCGTGACATACAGCTATTTCATTTTTTGTATAATCTGATGTTTGAAAAGTGTGTGGTCGCACTCAGAGATTCAACAGCCCTTCAGTTTTTCATAGTAATTGATGTAGACTGCTAATGAACTCACTAACATGGAATATCAAACATTCATACATATTAACATGCATTTTTGAACACATTCAAAAAAACAATAGAAGGTTTGTTTGTTCATGTTGAGGGAACAACATTAAATTAACAAACTCACTAGAAGATTTTATGATTTTTTATTGGAATTTCGCATTTAATATAACACATATACAGCTGCGATGTCTACTTTCATATATACCTTCTTCCATTATTTTGGGCAACTATATCTGGACATCATTATCTTAATGGTGATTGTTCTTACACTCATATATTACAGGTTGTTATTCCATTTTAAACCTAAACAATATAACGTTCACCAACCTCGCCCCATTGTCCTGTCAAATCTCTAGATCAATAACAGTGGAACAATTTTCACATTGGTCATGTCTTGACTCCATTTTGTTCTCTAATATTTCCTCAATTGGCCATTCCCACTGGACCTGAGATCTCCCCTCCCTCGCCCCGTTGGTCCCTCGGCTAAGACGGGGGTCTTTAGTGTCTGCTATCATGAGGGACCACGCTCGCGCATCCTCTTCTACTTTTTCATCTCACCTAACTTTTTTCATTCTCACCAGCTCTGCAGTTGCCCATTCACTCATGTCCTTTAGCCATCCCTGAAGAATCGGGGGATCCGGGCAGAGCCACCTCATCACTATCCTCCTCTTAGCTAGCACCAGTCCTAGTAGGACAAACTTTCTAATCAGCTTTTCTGATTTAGGCATAGGGAGCAGCCCCAATATTACTGGTGAGATTGTTTGTGAGATTTTCCATCGGGTGGCAATTTGTATCCTATCTATTACTTTTCCCTAATATTGTATCAGTGTGGGACAATCCCATATCATGTGAATAAAGTTCACTTCTTCTTGCCGCATCTAGGGCATTTATTTGTGTGGTCTGGGTATATTCTATTTAAGACCTGCAGGGTCATATAGGTCTGATGTACAATATTATATTGGATGAGTTTAAATCTCGTGTTGGAGCTTATTTTTTTGACTCCCTCGTGGACTCTTACCCTTTCTTTAGCAGTCAGGGGTTCATCTAATCTATCGTCCCATCTTGCCTGGACCGGAACAGGTTTTTTGGGGGGATCGTATCTTTGCACTCTCTATAAATGTTTGACTAATCTACATCCTCCAACCAGATCCAGCAGTGCCCAAAGAGTTGATGTAGTGGGCGGTTCCGGTGGAAAAGAAGGCAATATTTCCCGGACAATCTCCAAAATCTCTGCATATTGAAAAAAGTGACCCCTACCTAGTTTATACATATTCTCAGCTTCCTCTCTGGTTATGAATTACTATATAGATCTCCCATTGTGTGACATCCTCCTTACATATATCTTTTAATCAACATGAATCTGTTATCTTTTTAAAGGGTTTCACTATCCATAATTGAATATCTGGGGAATAGGGTGTGGGTCAGATTATCTTTGTAACTGCCATTTCCCATACTGCTGCAATATTTTGAATAATGTATGGATATGATTTGGGCACTCCGGCCCAATCATGAGGAGATAAGGCAAGGATACCCCTTCGTGTGTGCCTGACAATAGTTGTTTATCCCAGTTGTTGTACTCATCCATCTAATGCATAGCATGTTGAAGTTGCGTGGCCATATAATAGAGATCCAGGTGTGGGACCTCCATTCCTCCCGCCTCCCATTTTTGTTGGAGAGTGTCAAGTTCACTTGCTTCCTCCCATTACCCGACAATAGTTCTGTCAGTAAACACTCCAATTGTTTAAAACAATGGTGCAGCATTGTATACAATGAATTCTGCAGAGCATATAAACCTCTTTGCAACATTAACATTTCTGTTAGTGGGGGTATGTATCAATCGTATCCCTAGATACCTGATCTCCAGTGATACCCTTGTTAGCCCTATATTTGGTAAGTCATGTACTGGTTTCCCGCCTAGTTTCCCCATAGGAAACAATGTTGACTTCCCGATGTAAAGACGGGGCCTGGATATTGCTCCAAAGTTCTAAGTTCTGAGAGAAGGGCTGGTACTGCCTCATCTGGCTTCTGCATATATACTAACATGTCATCCGTGTACATGAGACCACATGCATGGTATCCCTCAGTTGGATTCCCCATCGTCCCAGTCTCTTCCTCAGTGTAGTAGCCAAAAGGCTCCATCGCCATGACAAATATGAGTGGAGATAGTGGGCAGCCCTGCTGGGTACCTATCGTCAGATGCCTAGAAGCATTGGGTGGACACGGCCCACTCCCTATCATGGAAGACTATCCTGTGAGGGCGGACCACAAGAATCACTTGTGGCTCCTTGCTGCAGGCCGCTCCTGGCTGTGGCCAGCGCACAACTGAGGTATGATGCAGTTGCGTGGCCGGAGATCTCGCCCTCTGTTGCTCCTGCGGAACCTGGTGCCGGCGGTTAATGGCCCCCTGGGCATTGGGGGCCCCTTGTGTGGTACATATGAAGCCTCGATGAGGTAATCCTGCTGATACACTGAAGATCTGGGCTCACCCTTGGCTTGGATACATTGTGCTGGGGGCGACTGGTTACTGGGACGCCCATTGTGACTGCCTGCATTGCCTGCCTCGCCTGCTTGGATGACCTGGTGGTGCCTGACTACTGTGGGGAACCTCAAACTCTCTAACTGTCAGTGTGACTGGGACTCTAGGCTTTTCTGCAGATCGCGACTGTATCCACTGCACGCCTGAGGACTGTTTCTGAGGCGGGCCGCATTGTAGTGAGCGGCGGGTGCTGCTCCTGGCGGATGGACTGCCTCCCTGCGGTCGCTTGAGCAGCAGACATACCAAGGTGAGCAGCCCCGGGGACTTTGTGGGACCCTTATGTCTGCCCCTGTTTTGGGGTACGCCTGGTCTGAGATCCCCAACTACACTGAATAAGGATTTCTGCCCTCTGGCCGCCGACTAGGACTGCCACGCTCTTTGGACACTTGCAGGAGAGACGTAAATCCGCCCCTGCGGTGGCTCGGTGCTCTACAGGGTGGGAATGAGTTGTGAAGCTCCGGCACTTTGGGGACCTCTGAAGGGATCTTCCAGTCCTACACCGTGGCTGCCTCGTGCCTCCAACCCAACACCATCACGCAGTATACCACACAACGCCTCCCCACGCAACGGATCACTCATCAAACAGACTTGGAGGGGGATGGCGACACCACTAATGAACCATCCAGAGCAGAGCTCCTGGAAGCAATACATGGGTCCAGCACCGCCTTGGAAAAACAGATTGAAATGGTCTCCATTGATGTAAATCTGCTGAGGGTGGATCTGTGCAAAGTGGCAGACAATATCCCATTGGCAGAAGGGCACATCCTACAGCTTCAAGGAGAAGTGGCATCTCTGAAGCAGAAGGTCTCTTAGATAACTAACACCACTGCAGCATTGGAGCACTGAGCGGAGGAAGCTGAGGGAAGGGCCCGTTGCAGTAATATCAGGGTACTGGTCATTCCGGAGCACACAGTGCAAGGCAACACAGAGCGATTTCTGGAGAACTGGATACACACCAAGCTATGCCCAACAGGTTTGTCGGAGGTCTTTGTGGTGGGAAGAGCCCACAGGGTGCTGGTCCCTCCCCCGCTTCCAGGGCACCCCCCAGGGCCCTCATTGCCAAAATCCTGAACTACCAGGACAGGGACTGTATTTTGTAAGCTGCGAGGGAAGCACCAGATCTCATCTTATGACAATGCCAAAGTCTCAATATACCCGGACTATACCCGCCAGGTGCAGGAACAGAGGAAATCTTTCCTCTGCATCAAGCAAAAGCTCCTTGGACTACACCTACGGTACATGTTACTGGACCCCGTGAAACTTAAGGTGATATCCCGGGGAAAAGCTCACTTCTTCGACTCTCCAGAAAAGGTGTGGGAGTGATTCAAAATCAGGGTAGGGGTGCTCCCTGAGTGGGACTCCGAGAACAGGTGGGGCCCGGGCCTCCGAGGAATCGAAGAGGCAGACGCAGGAGCCGGTCCACCAGCGACACCCATGCGGAAAGGCAGAGAATCACGGTGGGGGATAAGGGAGCCCTGCGAGTGGAATCTTCAGACTCCGAAGACACTCCTCCACGAACTGTGATGGATACTCCAGATGTGGGACTAGTACCAGATACTCTGCCACCGACAAATCATGTGGTTCCGGAAACTGTTATGGACCCTCTTATACCCACTCTAGACCTGCCTTGAAAGCAATGCCTTTTCTTTTTCTTCTCTTTGAGGTATGGGGGCTCTAGAGTAGTAACCTAGTGGCAATTGACTCACAGGGACTCCGGTGCTGCGCTTCCTAGGTATGTACCTCTGGGGAAGTATCTTGGAGGGAGGATCAGGACGAGATATGTTGATGCTTAGATACCATTTGCATTCTGCGGGGTTGGCGGATCGAACTGGCTCTGTTGTACCGGAAACATAAAATCGGGCTGTTCGGGGCTTTGATGTCCCTACGTGGCGACTAGGCTGGGTCGGGAGTTAGACTGAGTTTTTTTCTTTATGTGTAGTTTTTGGCCTCTGTTGGGCTGATGGGGCAGCTGTGCACGTCCTGGCACCAGCATGGGAAGAGCATTTCTGCATGTAGTTGTCAGCATATTGCTCATGGGAGGGTGTTACTGGGAGGATGTTTCGTGTTTCTTTTATGTATTGTTTGTGCAGCATGTGGGGAAGAGGTTAAATGTAGCTATTGAGGAAGGGGAAAGCACAGAGACCATTTGTTATACCATCAATGGGGTTTACATTCTTAAGCTGAAACGTAAGAGGGCTGGGTACATGTACCAAGAGATATAGGGTGTTGTCCTTTCTCCGAAGACATCAGGTTTCGATAAGGTGCCTTCAAGAAACCCACCTTAATGAAAAAGGGTCTCAGAAGCTGCCAAAGAAATGTCGGGCAGGTTTTCTACTCTTCACTGTATGTATGTATGTATGTATAGGCATTTATATAGCGCACTACTTACCCGGAGGGTCCCAAGGCGCTTCGACCGCTGCGAAACCCTTCCTGGCTTCCCTGAGAGATGGTCCCTTAATGGGTATCTCCAGGGTGAGACCAGGCATCCCCGGCGGTCTGGTGGGGCCGTTAGTGAAGATGAGGCAAGCTAATGCCCAGAGTTGCCGAGTGTGATCGCTGATCAGAGTGGGCACCGAGGCGAGAGAATTATCGAGTCCGCTGACCCTGGTCCAGAAACCTGCCGCGCCGGGAATCGAACCCTGGTCCCGGGCCGTCCTCTGCTCTCGGGTCTGCCGCCTCTAACCAGTGAGCCACACTACTTATGCCAGGGAAGTCCTTGTGTGGGTGGCCCCGGGGACCCCATTTGCCCTTCAGTATGTGGAAGCTGTTGCCCATGGGAGTTATATACTGCTCAGAGCTAAGTTTCAGGCTGTCTGCACTTGGCCTGGGAGTGCTCAGCAGTCAGGCAGTTTTAGGCGGGGTGGTCGGCAGGATTAGTGCAGCCATGGGTCTTCAAGTGAGACCAGAACCCTAGAGTTGCTTACTTTCGTCTGTCAGGAAGCCCAAGAAAAGGAAACTTCAATATAAACTGCTACAATGAATGCTTGTGCTAGCTAGTGGGTAGGGTGGCCATGACATGGATGTGACAGAGAGGCAGGGAAGTGCTGGTCTAGCCCAAGGATGTACAAGAGTGGTCTCTAGCCAAAGAAGCACATATGAAACTTACCCGTAGGGACGAGACTCTCCAAGCGGACCTGATGATCTGGCGTTAATGTGTACTTCAGGGTTGGCCGAGGGAGAACCTCCCGCTCACAATACGCTAGAAAGTGGGGAAAGTGTGTCGGATGAGGAAGACCACCCTGATCATGATGGGGGTTGAGAGAATTGATTCCAGCAACAAGCGGCCTGGGTGTCATTGGTGTGGCCTATGCTTATACCTCAATGTGTTATACTCATGGATGAAATGTACCCCTATTGTCCCTTTTTAACCCTGATGCTACCACCTGTACCAAGTATTACCAATCCCATCAAAGGTATGCTCCCATATACTGTATCATCGACAATTTGTTTTTGTTATTGCAAAATGAAAAATAAAGTTTTTAAAAAAGATACTTTTTTCAGGGCCTCATTAAGGACCTCCAGTCAGCTATCAACGGGGCAAATCTTTTGTAGCATTCTGGAGGTAGTCCATCACTTCCTGGGCATTTTTCTGTTTTCAGTTTCTTAATAGCCGTTAGTAGTTCTTTCTTTGTAATTGGCCCCCCGATGGCCTCAGCTTCCTCTCATGTTAGCGTGGGTAGTGCTGTATTCTCAGTTTGGAGGGGGAGGAATTTTTTGTGAACACTGACTCTAAGTATTGTGCTAATTCCTCTAAGATCTCTTTCTGTGTATAGCCAATATCTCCATTCTTATTTTGCATTTGTAGTATAGGTGCAGTGTATTAGTTGCCCTGGTGTAGCACAAGAATGTTTTCTTCTGTGGGTTCCTAACTCTCAATTCATCTCTTAGTTGCATGCACTGCATTATTGTTAGTAATTTTGCTGTCATTCGGGGCTTGGTATTACTTCTAGGGGGCTGGCTATCGACTGTGCCTTCAAAGTCACAGTTAAAATCTCCTGTGAGTATAATCTCTGCACCCATATATGGTGTTGCCGCCTTCATGATTGTTGAGAAGAATTCAGGGCAATCCGAGTTAGGTGCATAGACATTTATAATACATAGTTCCCTTCCCTCCTATTTTTCATGTAGTATGACAAATTTCTCCTCTGGATCTAGAACGTGATGCAAGTGCTATAAAGGGAATCCCAGGTGTCACCCATATGATTGGACCCTTCGCAAAGCCTGAGTAGGAAGTAGCATAGATCTGTCCCTTCCATCTCTTCCTCACACGAGTAATCGTACCTCCCCAGATGTGAGTCTCTTGTAGACATGCTATTGCCACTTTTTAGAGTTTCAAGAAGGCATGTATTCAACCTCTTTTGTCCAATCCCGCTATTCTCCGGACATTCCAGCTAATAATCATTAATACTTGTGCTGCCTTTTTTAATATTCTTAATCCTTAGTACATCTCTGTGTAACTTAGGAATGCCCCTTTTCTCTTTCCTTATAAATTGGGTTTCGACTGAGACACTTTTTTTATACACAACAATGTAAACTTTCCCAAACGTGATATAACATTCCCAACTGAATTATCCCTTGTCCCCTCCCTCCCCCTGAGCAGTCATTTGACTCTTGGCGCCGTCATTATAACTGATGCAAGCTTCAACACATACCGCCCCATTACCCTCCCCCTCAGTGAATATGTACTTTTAGCTTCCATAATAAGTCAGGTATCGTTACCATTATTTAACCTACGTTTCTGTGTTAGAGATCCTGCAGCTATTTGCTGTGCCAGTGGAATGGTCTCTGATGAGGTGCGAGGGAGGTCCTCAAGCTCCCCAGGTGAAGTTCAGCCTCTGTTGGGGGGTATGCTACACCTTGATAGCCCCGCTCCATTCTAAGTTATTTCCCATGGAAGTGTTGCCCTTGTCCCTTTGTCCTTGCGTATATATGTTACCCCTCTGATGTAAACACGCTCATTGATCACTTATCTGTGTTTGTCTATTTACCCCCTGGTTCCTGATCACTCATGTCCACTCACGGAACCTCCAGGGTCTGTCGTTAGTTCCTGTGATGTCATGTCTGACTCAGGCACCGTTTCGGTATTGGAGGCCTGTAGTGTCCCATCCAGTAGAACTTTGATCCGGCCCAGGCTGCCTTGTCTCCATGGTTGTAGCTGGTGCCCCTACATCTGATTCCTAGATGCTGGGGTTCTGCCAGATTCTGTGGGTGGGACCAAGCAGGTCCCTCTTTCTCCTCTGGTATCTAACCAGTCGCTGACCTCTGCGGCTAAGAAAAAAAACTGAGCACTGGCCTCGTTTTCAAAACATAGCTTTGCTGGGAACATAAGGCTTTACTTTAGGTGTAGATCTCGTAGTCACTTTTGACCACTTTTCTCTGCTCCTGGACTCTCTGTGTGCAGTCCGGGTATATTGAAATAGGGTGTCACTCATAGTGAATTTGTCCTCTAGAGCAGGTAGCCTGCAGGAGGACATTGCAGTCCCTATAGTTAAATAATCTGGCAATGATGGCCCGTGGAGGTGCGCCTGGCATGGGAGGGGGAACCAATGCCCTATGTGATCTATCCACATTGAAGAATTTAGAAAGTCTCTTAGGGGCCAGTTCCTTAATGATCCAATCTTCCAGGAATAGTTCCGTTGAGGGGCCCTCAGCCTTTCCTGGGACACCAAGAAATCATTGGTCGTTCCGTCTTGAGCGTCCTTCAGAGTTCTCTGCCCTCTCATCCAGCTGTATTACCCTTTTTATATTGTTGACCACTGTGGTGCTAAGATTATGTACTTCCTTCTGAAGTGTATCGATATTTATTTCAGTTGTGGTTTCCCTGCCTGACATTTTTCGTAAGTCACAACGCAAAAGGTTGACGTCTATGGAAACTGCGCCAATTGTGTTCACCATGGTCTCTCGTGTCGACTGGATCACTTGGAGTACACCTGCCAGCATAGAGGGAACTGCGTTGCTCTATTTGTGCAAGTCCTGTCCTCAGGTAGCATCCTCTTCTCTAGTTTCCGGTCCTTGTATAATTGGTTGTGCGTAGTTCTATATTTTATTTGCCTGTGTTTATGAGGCCTTCTCCTTCACCATTGTTGCAGGGAGTACCGTTTCCTGTGTCTGAAAGATTAGGGGGTCCTTTTTCTGCAGTTCCGTTAATGTGGTATTTGTTCTTAGTGGCTTACTAGGGGAGTCCTGACCATCAAGTCTTCGAATCATCCCAGTCTCAGTCTACGCACTGTCCCTCTATGAGTAGTCAGGTTTTGATCATGACCTACCGGCACTGAGGTTTGGATGATACCTCGCCCTCTAACTTCTTTCAGTTACTCGCTTTTGGCAGTGGGCCTTCGGGACTCACTACAGGTTTGGGTGAGCCTGGAGCAGTGAAGGATCCTCGCAGCTTTTGTTCAGGTGATGGGTGCACACGAATAACAGCGCTTGTGTGTTTTATTAAACAGGCAGGTTTCTCGACTCTTTATGTTCCCCTCCTCCTTTGTTTGTGTTTGGGAGAAGGCCAACTCACTGTGGGTCCCGGGTGCCTCTGTCCCTCTCTTATGGATGAATTCACCCCAGGGCACTGGCTCACCCCAACTTGCAGCGCGATTCAGCAAGGGTCCCGGGGCCAGCGCCCAGGTTGCATCAGATGGCCGGCCGCTTATTGCGGGTTACACAGGTTGAGCTGGGTTGGTGGGTTGGTGCCCGCCACGCTGCCTACACTTCTCTGCCAGTTCCTTCTCGCACAATATGGTGCTGCCCGGCCCTCAGAAGCCTGCTTCCTGTCCGGCCGATCTTGGTGCGCTCAGCTACTTTTCACCAAACTTAAACCGCAGGAGGGGTAGTCTCTGTGTTCTGACGTCATGAGAACACTTTTTTGGAGCATGATATCTTAGGATACTAGCTTATTCAACGGGCTGTCAAGGGGTGCTCTGACTAATATGTCTAGGTAGCCATCTTGCAAGGCCACACCTCTCATCTTGAGTCTAGAAGATTTTATGATATATTTAAACAAAGCAGATGTAAATATATTCCATGCAGATTACGTAATCCATGACAAATATAAATTGCATGATGTAGTCCTTCTATACCTTCTACACACAAAGGACCTTCAAAAAATATTCCAAAGTCAGACTCTGTTTTAAGCATGTTAAGGTAGCCTGTCTGCCTTTTGCCCATATTGTCTTTTGTGGACCTCGAGAAAGAGTCAAATCATGCATCCAATGATTTTGCTAATACATTAGGTGATACAAGTCTGATACAAGTTCGCCAATAGCAACATTTCAAGGTTTAACATTCAATGTGCACAATAAACATGCAGCCCAATTTGACGTATTTTCAACATACTGGTTCTTAGCCCCTGTTTATCACAGAAGGTCCTGTCAGACCGAGCAACATTGTGTGGGCCTTCTGAGGGAACACTCTCTCAGCCAAAGTCTGCTAACCATAACTTCTCAATTGTGAACATGTATGGAATGTTCTGAATCTAAAGAAACTCTAGAGGCAAATTAGCCACTCTCATATTGTAGCATATAGAAATAGTCTTAAGGGTGCTAGGTAGACATTTTAGAAATATTATATTATGGTTTCCGTTAGTAACATAGGTAGTGCTTTTCTAATTATATTCTTGGTGTTTTTATACTCATGTTCTAGAGAACAGGATGAGACTGTTGAAATAAAGATTATAAAATATATAGGGCCTAATTATGATGGTGGTCGGTCGGACAACTTACCGCCATCGCAGTAGGAATGAGACTGCCCGACAAGGAGTAGGCCGTCCCACCCAGTATATTATGCTAAGACCGCGTGTAGGTCATTGGAAACTGCCTTTTTCTACTGAAGCTTTTGCTGTGGCCTAGGAAAAGATTCAGAAAAGGGGGTGGTGATGAACAGAGTGTCTGAATTAAGCAGACCACTCTTACCCAGTCCAAAGATCAGGGCTTGATCCATCACCGTTTTTTAGCTCACTGCACCATCCCAGCTCAGAACTTGGCTATATGCAAATTAGTCTGACCCTGGCCCAGTGCATCATGGGAACAGGGCAGACCAAACTACCAAGCCAATTCTTATACTGGGAAGGAAACAAGCTACCAGGGACCGGTTTCTGGCATTTCAGCCGTCTTCGGCCCGGCTTGCTTGAATCCTGATGGTGCAATGAGCTAGGGACTCACATCTGAGTATACCCTTCCACGCTTATGGTGGACAAAAATGATTCAGAAAAGGGGGTGGTGATGAACAGAGTGTCTGAATTAAGCAGACCACACTTACCCAATCCAAACATCAGGGCTTGATCCATCACCGTGATGCACTGGGCCAGGGACAGACTGATTTGCATATAGCCAGGTTCTGAGCTGGGATGGTGCAGTGAGATAAACAACGGTGATGGATCAAGCCCTGATCTTTGGACTGAGTAAGAGTGGTCTGCTTAATTCAGACACTCTGTTCATCACCACCCCCTTTTCTGAATCGTTTTTGGCCACTATAGGTGTGGCAGGGTATACTCAGACATGAGTCCCTTTCTCACTGCACCATCAGGATTCAAGCAAGCCGGGCTGAAGGCGGCTGAAATGCCAGAAACCGGTCCCCGGTAGCTTATCTCCTTTCTGGTAAAGAATTGGCTTGGTAGTTTAGTCTGCCCTGTTCCCATGATGCACTGGGCCAGGGACAGACTGATTTGCATATAGCCAGGTTCTGAGCTGGGATGGTGCAGTGAGATAAATAACGGTGATGGATCAAGCCCTGATCTTTGGACTGGGTAAGAGTGGTCTGCTTAATTCAGACACTCTGTTCATCACCACCCCCTTTTCTGAATCGTTTTTGGCCACTATAGGTGTGGCAGGGTATACTCAGACATGAGTCCCTTTCTCACTGCACCATCAGGATTCAAGCAAGCTGGGCCAAAGACGGCTGAAATGCCAGAAACCGGTCCCCGGTAGCTTGTCTCCTTTCTGGTAAAGAATTGGCTTGGTAGTTTAGTCTGCCCTGTTCCCATGATGCACTGGGCCAGGGACAGACTGATTTGCATATAGCCAGGTTCTGAGCTGGGATGGTGCAGTGAGATAAATAACGGTGATGGATCAAGCCCTGATCATTGGACTGGGTAAGAGTGGTCGGGCTTAATTCAGACACTCTGTTCATCACCACCCCCTTTTCTGAATCGTTTTTGGCCACTATAGGTGTGGCAGGGTATACTCAGACATGAGTCCCTTTCTCACTGCACCATCAGGATTCAAGCAAGCCGGGCCGAAGACGGCTGAAATGCCAGAAACCGGTCCCCGGTAGCTTGTCTCCTTTCTGGTGAAGAATTGGCTTGGTAGTTTAGTCTGCCCTGTTCCCATGATGCACTGGGCCAGGGACAGACTGATTTGCATATAGCCAGGTTCTGAGCTGGGATGGTGCAGTGAGATAAATAACGGTGATTGATCAAGCCCTGATCTTTGGACTGGGTAAGAGTGGTCTGCTTAATTCAGACACTCTGTTCATCATCACTCCCTTTTCTGAATCGTGGCCTAGGAAAAGGGTGGTAGCATAGGTTCCAGAGAAAAAGGCACTTCATGTGATGCCTGGCACACAGTACATGGATTTATGAGGGTATGTGTGAGTTACACCACAAGTGCCCCCCAGGCCACTTAGCAATGACCCACAGGGGCTGGAGCTCTGCTTGGGGCCCCAAACTCCATTTCTGACAGCCTTCTGTTGGCGGTGGGACCGCCATGAAAAGGCTGTCAGAAATAGACATCGTAATCCTGATGGCAGTGCTTGTGCAGGCATCACCTCAATTCAGGATCATGATTTCAAATGCCACCCCGCTGGGATCAGTAGATCCTGTCAGAGGCAGCGGTCCCTCCTCCGACAGTCAAGGGTCCAACTGCCTGCATCGTAAGGCGAAGGTCGGCCCAAAGGGCTGTCTGTGTATAGGGCGGCCACCAACGGCCTGCTAGTGGCAGTCCTACTCTCATCGTAATGATGCCCATAGTGTCTCCTCTTAGTGTAGTACTTGCATGTGTTAATGAAATGATAAGAAATTGTTTTGAATTATCACTGCTTCCCTGACCCCTTTACAGGGATTATTAGTAACCCAAAAGCACGCACACCACACTGGCACATATGTCAAGTGGGGTTGTGTGGGGCCACAAAAACCTGGACTTTCATGCTCAAAAACTAGGCCAGAACCCTGGTTTATGCAATAAGGTAAACATAATGATCATTGAATAGTCTCAAGCATTTCTCTGTTATTATTCTTAGGTGAATAATTTCCATCCATGCCACAAGAGTAAATCTTCTAGCACCATGATCTAGAGAATCATTTAATACATTTTCAAATTAGAACAGGGAGCTCTATCAAGTGAAAAACCTTTTGAATGAACTGACATTTTTTTAAAGTAAGCCAAAATTGGCTGAGAGATCAAGATTGAAGAAAATCAATAGAAAAATCAAATAATTCTAGTGTATAGTGGAAATGTAATACTTGAGTGTCTGAATGGGGCATGCATTAGCAGATATCTTACCTGGATAACTGCTGTTAGTGTCATACCATAAATTAAAGTTAAGTTAAATTCAAAACACAATGTTATGTTATGTTATGTTACGTTATATACTCTTATAACGCGCACAGCTACTCCGAAGAGTATCCAGACGCAAGTCCAAAAAGAATCACCGAACTGTCACTAGGGGAATAGATAAGTTATTAAAAGTTTCTTGAAAGCTAACAGGTCTTGGGTATTGCGCAATGGTAATGGAAGGGCATTCTAAGCCTGGGCAGCTTTGACAGCTAGGGAACAGAAGGCCATCTTGTGGCGAATTAAGTGGGGCACTTTAGCTAAGAGAAGAGCTGATGAGTGTAGTTGTCTCAGCGGGAAATAGAAAGAAAACCGCTTCTGCAAATAGGTAGGACCATGACCATGGAGGGGTCGATGAGCGATAGCCAGGGATTTAAATTTGACTCGATCGTCCACATGAAGCCAGTGGAGTGAACGAAAATGTTCGCGCACGCTACTCCTCTTGAAAATTCTAAGAAGAAGCTTGGCGGCCGCATTATGAATGACCTGGAGTCTGTTCAAAGAATATCCTGGGATGCCCACATACAAAGCGTTGGCGTAGTCCACTCGGGAAAGGATCAAGGCACGAATGACCATCTCTTTAGTGAGGAGAGGAAGAAAACTCCTTAATTTTTTAAGGAGGCCAATGCAGCTGCCAGAGAGCTTCTTTACCTGGGTGGAAAAAGAAAGGTTATACTCAAATCACACTCCCAGGTTCTTTCCAGATTTTCCATTGGAAGTTGGTAAGGGGAACCCCGGAGGCCAGATTGTGTCTCTGAAGCCAGGAGGGAAATTTCCATACAGAAGGATCTCTGACTTGTCTTTGTTACATTTGAGTTGAGCGGCCACCAGCCTCTCAAAGACCGAAGGCAAGCAGTGCTGAACAAAGATACAGAATCCTTGCCATTTTCCCAGGTAAAGAGGAGCTGGGTGTCGTCTGCGTAGGCTATCACCTTAGCACCCAAGTCCTCAGCCAGATAGACCAGAGGAGTCACATATATGTTAAAAAAGAGGGGGCTTAGGGAAGACCCCTGTGGGACTCCTCTTGTGACCGGCTTTGGGACTGAAGCCGCCATCAGCAGCCAGACCTGTTAAACCCACCCTTCAAGGAAGGACCTCAGCTAACGCCAGGTGGCGCCTGCGACACCAATCTCAGTGATATATATAGAAAAAGTGGTCCTAGACACAATATTTTTTAAAAAACAATACCAATGATATAAGTATTAATCATTCACAATAAACAATTAGTCAGACTTAATCTAAAAAAACAAAACAAATGGAGATGTATTGATAGCTAATTCTGCTATGAATGCAATGGACCCAATACAACAGTATCAAAGCAAATTATACTGCAGTTTATTTACATATTCATAAAATTGAACAAGAGGAAAAAAAGAAAAGTTGGTGCTCGAGTGATGAGAAGGAAAAAGCTTTAGGCAAAGGTTTAGGATAATTCAGTGCAACAAAGAAATATTTTACATTGCACATATAAAGCCTACCCATACAAAGTATATATACACTATTATACAAGGGGACAAGGGAAGATTGGTA
Source organism: Lissotriton vulgaris (assembly GCF_964263255.1). Classification (NCBI taxonomy): domain Eukaryota; kingdom Metazoa; phylum Chordata; class Amphibia; order Caudata; family Salamandridae; genus Lissotriton; species Lissotriton vulgaris. Next base: position 2,084,249,691 of record NC_141687.1, read on the forward strand.
TAGGCTTTCGTAAAAAAGGGGGGGATCGTCGACGTTTCGACCCTGGCGCAATACGGGAGAATCACGACCTCTGCTGCGGGTCTTCTTCAGGACAATTGGGGGGCAGGGGGTGGGGTGGGGGGGCACCACGAAAAAACTGTGAAGGTGTCGCAAGACCAGATCAGTTGGGCGGTACACCTCTAAACTCAGTTGGGATTCAGTTGATGGAATAGTGTTGAAAAACGGGCAGTCGATATCAATCGTGCCTAGTCCGGTAAAACAGTAGACATTTAACCGGTTGCTGAAGGCGAGGAAGAAGTAGGATTGATTCAGGAGGACCTGTTATTAATTCGTAAGTCCCTGTATTTAATATTGGGAAGCCGTCAGTTGCGGTTAGTGGCTGACAACTATAGAATCAGTCCGGCACATCCCGACTCTCACATCCGGGAGAAACCCCGGAGGCCAGATCGTGTCTCTGAAGCCAGGAGGGAAATTTCCATACAGAAGGATCTCTGACTTGTCTTTGTTACATTTGAGTTGAGCGGCCACCAGCCTCTCAAAGACCGAAGGCAAGCAGTGCTGAACAAAGATACAGAATCCTTGCCATTTTCCCAGGTAAAGAGGAGCTGGGTGTCGTCTGCGTAGGCTATCACCTTAGCACCCAATTCCTCAGCCAGATAGACCAGAGGAGTCACATATATGTTAAAAAAGAGGGGGCTTAGGGAAGACCCCTGTGGGACTCCTCTTGTGACCGGCTTTGGGACTGAAGCCGCCATCGGCAGCCGGACCTGTTAAACCCACCCTTCAAGGAAGGACCTCAGCTAACGCCAGGTGGCGCCTGCGACACCAATCTCAGTGAGCCAGGCGAACAGCAGTGAGTGTGGGACCATTTCAAATGCCACCAATAGATTGATCATTACTAATGCTGCTCTCTCACCAGCATCTAGACACTCACAAATGGCCTCAGAAATCGCCACCAGTGCTGTCTTGCTGCTGTAAGAAGAACAAAAGCCAGACAGTGCTGGATGCAGGACGTCTGACACTTCAACAAACTCCGTAAATTGTCTGGTCACCACCTTTTCACCGACTTTTTGTAAGGCTGGGCAGGAGGGAAACAGGGCGATAATTCCCTCGGATCAGCAGGTTAAGGGTGGGCTTTATCAGAAGGGGGAGGATTTTTTTCTGCTTCCAGGCCTCCGCACGGGCCTCGAGAAAAGATGCGTTTATGATGGTATTTACTTCAAGTCATTTCCGCGACCGCAGCTAACATTTAGCCACGTAAGGGTCAGTGGGCGAGCCCGATTTCAAGCCCTACATGATTTTAAGAGAGCTAGACAAGTCCACAGAAGGTAAAACCCACAGAACATGCTTGGGGGCGGCAGGCAAAGGGGTACTAAGCAGGGGGTCAGAAGGAGGTCCGGGCCAGGAAGGGAAAGCCACCTGAATCGTGCGTATTTTATCCATGAAAAAATTAGACAGAGTATTACACCAGCCCTCCATGGCCGGAAGTGGGCTCGATTGCACTGCGGGGGACGTACAACTCTGAATTATAGAGAAGATCTCCTAGGAGTTGTTATGCGCCTGCTCAATGTGGGCTGCATAATAATTCTTATTAGCCTGTGTTATTGCAGCATAGTACATTTTTCGCCTGCACCTGAGATTGCCCTTAACCAGGGATTAGTACTCACTAAGACACCAGGCACGTTCAAGTTTTTTGCACTCCTGCTTAAGAACGGACAAATCCGAGGTAAACCAGGGTTTGGAAGGTGATTGCCTGAAGAACCTGGACAAAGTTGGTGTGGCAAGCATGTTCATGGAGTGTGATAACCAGTTAGAGAATCCACAAGGCTCCCGTCAAGATCCGAACTTACATAGGAACTCATATTTATATTTATTTCAAAACGACCACTGCATGTTTAAGAAAAAATGTGGAGCACTGGTTAGTGTAGGGGTAATTTGTTTTAAAATAAAATTCTGGGGAACAGTTGTTAGGATCCTATATATGATTTCCTCATTTAAATTCGAACTGTTAGTTTTTTCATGAGCTTTAAAATAAAGCGTAGGACAAGAACACCAACTTCGGCATCTACACAGGGCAGAGTTTGTACTCTATACATTTTCAAATTTGTTTAGCATCTTTCTGAGTGTTAATACGGAACATTTATAGATGAATATATATAAAGCACCCAAAGGCAATTCACACCCATGGACTTCAGAATTTTATGAATAGATGTGAATTCTGATTGGCTGTTACGAGCTTAACAGTTTGCTCTTCCTGTCACATTCTGAAGCTAAATGAAGGCCATGGAACTTTAATGAGAATCAATTGAAATTACTATACAGATTTATTGGTAATCAAAACTGCAAAAGAAGACTATGGCCAGGTGGTGTGTGGGGATTTGGACATGAAAAACAGCAGAATTGGATACACATCAATTCTAAAGGCCTTTGGTTGTGACCAAAATACAAGTATTTGGGCAAGGTATTTGGTGCATGTCCTGTCCCAGGTACCATCTGAGCATGGAAAAAGGCCGTTCCCATTGAATGAATGAATGAATAAATGATTAAAGCCTTGTATAGCCCAACTTTGCCCAAAGGCGTCAAGGCGCTGAAGATGGACCTCTCTACCATTGGGTAGAGAGTTGAGAAGAAATCCAACAGGCCTCTTGGCTGCTGGCTTTAGAGTACTGCACATATGGAATTGTAAATGGCTTGACCCTGTATCAAAATTGTGGGGCAAAATGGCCGTCGAGTAGGAGCCTCTCGAGGCTCCCCCCTTCTGGGGATTACCAATTTGGTATATATTCCTGTTTAAACGTCTCACCAACTCACCCCTCCACCTGACCCTGGACTGACCTGCGAACTGTGACTGATACACATTGATGAAGCCGTTTTGACCTCCAACTCACCCGCTGAATCGACCGCCGTGGCTGCCCTGCCTGGTCTCCAGCACTCCAGTTCGAGATTTCGCTGTTGCCGGGACAAGTTCCGTTGTGGTGGGACTGTTTTCAATGTGGTGAGCCCGTGGCTCTGCCACTGCTGGCTCTTCTGTCCCGCACTGCCTACCTACAGAGCTTCGGGACCCCCCGGGTACCGGTGGGTGACCATCCTGGCAGGCGACTTTTGCGGGGACTCTACCGCTGCACGAGGGATACATTGCCTTGTTTTTGCCTTCGGCTAGCGATCTCCGGCAATGGGAGCTTGAGGAGAGTTTGGCAGCTGCACTGGTTTCCCTCTCTTCCACACTGAAGGTCTGTTAGATCGCCGATGATTCGAGGTGACTGGGGGTACAGGATTCTTGTTGCTGCCGATGCCATTTTCTGGGTGACCAACGCTGATGCCCTCTGTCCTGCCCGGAGCCCCGGCAGCCCGGCATTGGTCTCCGCCCTCACTTGTGAATTCTCATCCACACTTTGATTGCTAGTGTGGCGTGATGCAGACGCTTCGCAAGGCATCTCACCACTGGTTCTTGAGCTCATATCTGATTCAGTAACAGCTCACTCCCTGACTTTAGAACGGTGGCAACAGGAGGAGGTCATCGTGACCAGTTTGCTTTGATTGTGAATGACGGCACTCCAATGGCATCGTGAGTAGTTTTCCACACCCTTTCTCTTTCAATACTTGCAAACCTGGTAAAAAGCTGTCTGAGCGCATTAAACGACTATGTCTCTGGGGCCCTAAAGGCAGAATGATTACTGTCCCCGCTCCATCTCTACAGAGAGTAGCAATCCAGGTTTGCAAATAGTTGATTCAACATTCCACAATGTCTCACTAACTCTTAATCTTTGCGTAGCCAGAGGGGCGTGGCTTTGTGGGCTTTCGCCATTAAACCCCTGAAAATATCTGCACAAACTACCCTCCATACAGTGATTCATGCCCTAAGTTAGCACTACTTCCACGTTTTGCGGCCTAGCTTGGTTGCTGTTGTTGTATGTCCTGACGTCTGGCTTTCCTCTGCCTCCTTGGCCTAATCCGACTTTTGCCTCCTTGGTGAGATCTGTCTTTTGCTCATAAGCTTATTAAGAGACTACGCGCTGGTAGTAATGGATCCCAATACTTCGATCCTCATCTCTCCCAACCTAATGCCGTCCAGCCGAAATGCTTTCCAAATCGTTTACCCCCCAATCTTTCTAAAAATGCTCCAAAAAACTTCAAACATAGACTACTTAAAACCTATCCGGAAACCCTTATATCTGACCCTGTCTTCTCCTTCGGAAAGGGTACTACCAAAAAATACCATGATCTCATTTTCTACACCAAATGCCATGCTCAATGGCGGAAGGCCATGTTCTCTCTACTCATGATCTCCGCTACTGTGAAAACTCCACAAGGTCTCAGACTGTTGGTTGTGACCTGTGAAGTACTCGGGTGCAGATGTGTGTGTGCCCGTGAAGCTGTCTCAGCCCGAGCTGACACACACAACAGGGGGGGAATGGGTGGGGTAGGAGTGGGGGATGGGGGCTAGTGGTGGGTGCTGAAGCCCTCTGAGCCCAACGGGTGTTGCACGCCTGACGTACATGTTACAAGAAACAATAATTTCTTGTTTCTCATCCAACTACAACTGTTGGCACTGTAGAAACGGAACTGCTTTGCACTAGCATTTTTATAACATGCACTGTTAACATGCCGGTCCCTAAGGCTAAAGTCAGCATCTCCCTTTATAAAAATCGAACCATACTTATAGAAGCTTCTGATCGCAATCTAGTGTTCTTTTTTCCTCAAAATTTTGTTAAGGAACAGCAATAAACGTAAATACATTATGGCATTCAGTGCATAACTGTGCAGACATTTCAAGACATTTCAAGGCAGCACAAAAAAGGGAATGAGAGCGAGAGTTTGTGGGCCCCTTATTATCACAATCAGTGTTAGCGTGGCAGGCCTAGGCATTCCGGTGACACTGCCTTACACATTCCTTTTGTATCATACCAGTGGTAAACAACTGCAACAGCTTCACAAGCCCCTATGACTGGCATCTTAGAGTCCCAATTGTTAAGCAGTGGTGGCATGAGGCTACAAGGCAAAAACACCATCTAGCAGTTTAGCACTCTTTTTCTAGTAGACATGTCTAGATTGAGATACGATGCAGTAATGTATCCATGTGCTAGAAAGTATGAACAATAACAGATAAAAGAAGAACAACATGAAAAAGGAAAAAAAAAAGACATAACCAAGATGTGTAGACAAAGAAAGGAAAGGGGTAATTTGGAGGGGGGGATGAGGGGTGCCTTGGTATATCTTCCAAGTCTGTTCACACCACTGGAGATCACTACTCTAGTAACAGCCAAAAATGTCTCTGATGACATGTGGGGGTGCAGGGGGGGTCGAAGGGGTCAGCATTGACTAGTGTGTCAAAAAGAGAGATGCCTAAGTCTTGAAGTTACGTTTTTGATAATGTTTTCCCCACCATCAAGAATGCAGTGGCTAAATACTTTCCGGTGGGGCAGGCTCCCAAACAGCCCCCCAGTCTTTGCTCAGTCTATCACCTGCCCCCTCCTCTTTTCGCTGAACATAGCTCTTCTCTGAAGGGACCACTGGCGGCTAGCGCAATTCTTTTTAATCACTCCCCGCCCATGCCTGTTTTGAATGAGTGCATATTCTTTCTCCCACCCCTCCTCTCGCTGAACCTAGCTCCTCTCCGAAGGGACCACCGCCATCTATCTTAATGCAAAATATTCACTCCACATCCATGCCGGCCCTGATAGAGTCGCAACAGTACAATCCTTACTCCAGCCCTCCCCCCACCACACCGTTAGATATTTCTAACTCACCATGTGCATCTGCTCGCAGCACCGCCCTGCCTTGCCCCAAGATCCCTTCCTCCAGTCCTAACCGCATGTTTGACCACCTCCTCCCTGGCCTCTATGGGTCCTCATCCTATGGACCCCTCCTCCCCCCATCCTTACCAGTCATCCCTGCCCAAAGCTCCATTACCCTGAACCCCTTTCATCTGGACTCATTCTCTTCACACCTGATAGTCTTTACCCCAACCCCACTAGCTCTGTTCCGCTGCAAGGCACGCCAAACATACCCTCCTATCCTCTTTCTCTCACCTCGCTGGAACCTCGACTGAACGAGATCACACTCTCCCTCCAGTAACTTAAGGCGGAGGGATGCAGCGTTCTACTTATGACTAAGGATCTGTCAGCTAACGCTAGAATCAGTCACCCCATTCTGTACAAGCAACAACGCCGCCTGCCCACAACTAAGGGGTCTGCCCTGCTACCTTCTCCTGACTATTAAAGTCGGTCTCCATCCCACCTCGCCCACACACACAACTGGGCCTCTGCCCAGCACACTAATGACCCCTCTCACCCGTACAGATGTAGAGCCTCATTCTCTGATATGGATATTCAGTCTCTCCTACCCTCTTACGGCATGGGTCACCCCTCCTCAGCATCTAGCGGGTATTAAATTGAGCCCAGTCTCTCAGATCCCTTCAGGGAAACAAGGTGTAACTCCAAGTCTGGACATCATTGCGGACAATGAGGATTTCCATGGCACTCAGATCTTCCTGGGAGATTTCAATCCTCATTGGAACAATGGAAATGATCTGGGGGTCAATAGCCTCAAATCCTTCCTTTCTGACCTCAACTTGTCATTGCCAAACTCAACGCCATCCTTCTGGAGTCTATCTTCCCCTGTGATTGGACAGATCACTTCTGTATCACCTTCTTCACCCTGACTTCGGGAAGTGCAAGTGGAGCCCAGACTAAGAACCCAAAACAGGTGAAAAGATGTCTACGGGACATCAACTCACAAGATCTGACCGACCTTTGCGATATCATCCTGCCCCCGCCAGCAAACATGTCAGACGTCCATGACTTATGGACCACTATAACAAGGCTATGCTTAATATACTAGACTCTGTTGCATCAGTACAGCTTAAAAGACATTCCGCCAAAGCCTCAAAACCTTGGTTCAATGAGAGTCTTAATTCTGAAAGAAGAAACTTAAGACTGGCAAAAAGACAATGGTGTTCCCATCCTTTCCTCGAACACCTACACCAATTGAGATCCCGGAGATGCCTCTACAATAAACACATCAGGTGCTCAAAGGCTAATTTCCTCAGAACGCAACTTGACCAAGCAAAAACACTGCAAAAAAATTGTTTGAAATCATCAAGGCTCAAACTCACAGTCATTCCAACCTCCCACCACTAGTTCAAGGTTCGCTGCAGAGTTGTCAACAGTGTGCAGACTTCTTTTTGAAGAAGTCATTGAAGATGGAATCTGACGGATGCGCTACCCTTGAGCAACTGTCGAGCTGCCCACAGACCTCCCTGCATCACCTGAGCGCAGATACACTCCCCATGCTCCCCTACCTCCCCAAAATCAATGCTTCCTGCCTACTAACACTCTGGACCAGGATTGTAAATGCTTCTCTCAGTCAAGGTGAAATTCCTGATTGCCTTAAAGTGGGCCAAGTTACCCTGATTCTAAAGAAATCATCTGCGGATCCCACGGATCTTTATAACTTTCGCTCAATTTCCAACATCCCCACCTTGGCAAAGATCCTGGAAAAATGTGTGCTTGCGCAACTCTGTAACCATATCGAGCATTTCCACCTCCTGGACCATATTAATCTGGTGTCCGCGCGGGACAAAGTACAGAGTCAGGGTTGACGCACATCGTAGATGATGCACTTAGAATGTTGGACCATAATGAGGCCTGCCTTTTGATTTTTCTAGACCTGTCCTCAGCCTTTGATATGGTCAAACACGATAACCTAACTGTCCTTTTGGAACACAGGATGGGGTTGCCTGGAACTGTACTTAACCGGTTCTACTCTTTCCTTCACAATAGATCACAATGCATCAAGGTGAACCAATCCCTATCTCACCCGGCCAGGTTACTCTTGGAGTTCCACAAGGGTCAGCATTATCTCCCACGCTCTTTAACTTGTTCATGGAGCACTGACAGAAATCTTGAAATCATCCAACATTCATTAGCACATGTATGTGGATGATACTCAACTTTACATGAAGATCGCTCCCGCTGAGGACGTTCAATCCCTCAACTTATTCCTGCTGGAACCTCAATGCTGGCTGACACGCAATCACCTCAAGCTTAATTCTTTAAAAACTTGGTTCCTCCTAATCTCTCCCCAGAAAATATCCCTGGACATGGACAAATGGCTGTCCCAGATTACTGACTTGAATTGTAGACCTCACCCAGTGGATTCGACATCCTCTCTGGGGATCATCTTAGACAAAAGCCTAAACATGCAGAAACACATCAGTTCCCGCACCAAAGGAGTGAACTACCAACTCAACATCCTCAGAAAACTCAAACACTACCTTCCTGCTCCTGACCTTAAGGTTGCAGTGCAAGCCCTAGTGATTTCAAAGATGACTATTGTAGTGATACTCTGTGTGGCTTGCCCAGAGTGAAGAAGGCTCCTCTTAGGGCTGCCTTCAATTCTGCTGCAAGCCTCATAACTGGCACAGAAAAAATCAACCATATCTCTCCGGACTTGTTAGCCCTTAATTGGCTTTCTTATGAAGCCTGAATACACTTAAAAATCGCATGCATGGCACACAAAGCCATACACCACCAGATTCCGCAATACCTCGCACAGAAATTGGTGCCCTCCTGTGGTTCGAGAGCCTCCAGAAGTGCCAGCACCCGATTACTCAAGCACCATAAATTCAAGAAAAAACGGCCTACAACCGTGTCTTCTCGGGTATGGCTCCAAGGATCTGGAACTCTCTCTCCCCCGAACTCAGGACGAATCCTTCCACGTTCCTCTTCAAGAAAGAAACCAAAAGGCTCCTAATGAAGAAATTTTTACCTCAATCTAGCCTCGCCACATGATGCTGTGGCCTAACCGTTGATCCGTGGCCCGGCGGCCTGGTCCATTTTTTCATGTCTGTGAATTTTTGCCCTGTATATTACGGCCTTGACATTTTATGAGTCAGGAGAATGTATGATCACTTTTGACTGTGAAATGTTAGCTGTGCTTACCATGTTGGACACTTAAGGGTCTAGAGGATGTTCGGACACATGTAACTGTGTAATTTTCACTTTGTTTATTTTCTCCTGCTGTGATATTTAATGTATATGTCTCCTCTCTGCAGTTACTCTTGGTTGTTTACATGTACCCTCTTGCCTCATATATTTTAAAGCGCTCTGATACCCCCCGTGGTCATGTTCGCGCTATATAAAACTTTATAAATAAGCAAATAAATAAATCGATGATCTGCTTTGACAATGGGGTAGTAAGGATATAATGTTAAGTGCAGTGTATTGCTTGCAAGAATGTGAAAACGCTTGCCCAAAGATCATCACCGTTATGGTGCATGGAAATGTCTCCAAAGCAAAGTCACCCAGCCAGTACATGGGGTGTGTTACAGAGTGGAGAGAGTGATTACATTTCATACCCTCAGTGCTTGTTAGAATTGATGAAGGGCCATGAACAGGGGGTAATGGTGACTGGATGCTGAGGTCCATAAATTATATCATTACAAATCTATTAAATTGTCAAAGACACTTCTGAGTATTTTACCCAGAAAGCTGCGCGCAAGCTCGGGCGTACACAGGGTATTTTCCAAGCGCCAGTCTTACAAAGCGCACACGTCTCTGCTTAGCAAGAGATTTAGACCATTCACCAGCTACTGCATTTTAAATGGGAATGCCGTGAAAAGTATGGTCTTTTAGCAATATTCAGAGTGGAGATGCAGGGGCTCTAAGAAGGGGTGAAACAACAACGCGTCATCAACAAGCAAATGGTCTTTTAAAGACCTGTGAAGTACTCGGGTGCAGATGTGTGTGTGCCCGTGAAACTGTCTCAGCCCGAGCTGACACACACAACAGGGGGGGAATGGGTGGGGTAGGGGTGGGGGATGGGGGCTAGTGGTGGCTGCTGAAGCCCTCTGAGTCCAACGGGTGTTGCACGCCTTACGTACATGTTACAAGAAACAATAATTTCTTGTTTCTCATCCAACTACAACTGTTGGCACTGTAGAAACGGAACTGCTTTGCACTAGCATTTTCATAACATGCACTGTTAACATGCCGGTCCCTATAGTGCAAGCCATGTTTTCTCTTACCCCCCGTGACCCCTTCCCAACTTCCACACACGCTATACATTCAGGTATAGAACAATCCTTGTTCGAGGTTGCTAAAATTAAATATTGAAACTGCAGGGTTTTAGGATCAGACTTTGATTCGGTTAATAATGCTGTTCGTACTGCTTATTTAAATGTTTTTTTGTTTCAAATGATGACTTATGATGCATATTTATCAGATTTTTTATGGTATTGCTCTGTTGCTGTGTGGCTTTAGCACTTGGTGAGGTCATTGCTCTCACTGACCTTGTGGGTTGGGTGGTGCTGTGTTCAAAATAACTTTTAGTTTTATAGCAGGTTCTACAGATTTCCTTGGGTGTCCAGCAGTGCCATGCAACAATAAAATAAAATAAAAGTACCAATATAACTCTGGTGATTATTGCTCCTGCTGGACAGAGAGAAGAGTTTTATCTAGTGGCAGTTTCAGCTCACCCTAAAGCAGACCAAAGGGTTAATGTGCCTGCTACAAAGACGTGTAACATTCAGATCACAGAACAGAGTGTGAGTGAACAATGAGTAGGGCAGAGTTAGTTCCTTCCCAAACTTCTCTGTCAGTTTCAAAATGTCCATTACAAAAGCCTGCCCCAGTTTAGGTGGGTGTCGACAGTTACTGTTGGAAAATCCCATATGTATTCAACTAACATGAAATAGCACATCACCACAAATAGTGTAATTCCCTTAAACTAGTTTTCCATTTTATTCGAAAATTGCAGGAATTAACACCTGCTTTACTTTTAACCCGTTTGTTGCTTCGAATGTTCTGCGCCAGTGCTGAACGTTCAAAGAAATGCGTGCGACGGCATTGTCCAACGGACGTGCACAGCACTGGCAAGGTAGTGCTCGCGATGACCGTTGGCTGACAGCAGCACTAAAGGTGTTAAAGGCCTACTGATTGCTATGAATGTGGATCTAAAATTGGGCCAAGAGTTTATGTGTGCTCCCTGCTTGAATCAGCAGGGGTGCATTCTGCGCGTGCTGCAGGAGCCTGGGTTTTAACAGAAGCAGGCACAGATAGCAACTATGCAAGTCTGACTTCAACACTGCAAGTCTCAATGTAGCTCTTTCAGTTTGTGTGGCTTTGGCAGAGTCTAAGATCGTAGTGACAGCTGCTGATAACACATTTGAGCACCATGATAACTGAGCTTAGATACTTTGATAGGATCCACAAACTGATGTAGGCTTCAGACCATCACTCAAAGAACATGAACCTCCAATAAACGACTGGAGATAGTGGACCTGTTTTCACCAGGACACTTTGAACAAGATGCGTAACGGGTAGCTTGAACATGATAAATAGACTGATATATAATACATCCCAGAGATTTTTGAAGCAGCCACAAGACAAAGTAAATAAAAACATATAAGGATGTCCTAGAGTAAGGGATTGTGCAAGGACCCTTCTCAAGAGATATGCATCCGTATCTAAATGACATGGTGCTCTACTTGCCTGGTGGTAACTCTTGATGCTAAAACAAAGGAAGGATCTTATGGTGGGGATTGAAATTACACCTCTAACAACTAACATCAGCAAGCACACAAATTTCTCATTAATATCTGTTCTGTATCCAACTCAGCAGTAATCAGCACTATACTTCATCTTCTGTCTTCTTAGAGGGTGGCAGCATGGACATCATACGAATTCTGGGGGCCCTGGCCCAAATGTATTTTGGGGGTTGCTTTTCGGAACAACTTTGAATTTATGATCCATTTTCAGCTCTTTCATGCCCTCTGTGGTCAGGCCAATGACAGTGGACAGACTCACTGGTCCATATTCTAAATGTATTTACATCTAGGGCCTCATTTATGAAAAGTGACGCATCGCTGCGTGAAAACAGCGATGCGTCACTTTTCACTGCGCACTCCTTGTGACACCAATGATGCGTCATATTTAATGTATGATGCATCATGTCGCAAGGACACACAGATACGTCAGTATTTCTGACGTATCTATAAGCGCAAAAGTGACGCATTGCTGGAGTGTGTCACAAAAGTGACGCAACTCCAGCAATGCGTCCTTTCACATGGGGAAAGCCCCATCTACCTAGATGCGTCACTTTTTAAATATGGCGCAACAAAGCGCATATTTTACGCCGCTGGTGCGTCACGAAAAGTGACGCACCGGCGGCGCAAAACTGACGCAAGGCCTCATAAATAAGGGCCCTAGGGCCTCATTTATGAAAAGTGACGCATCGCTGCGTGAAAACAGCGATGCATCACTTTTCACTGCGCACTTTTTGCGACACCAATGATGCGTCATATTTAATGTATGACGCATCATGTCGCAAGGACTTACAGATACGTCAGTATTTCTGACGTATCTGTAAGCACAAAAGTGACGCATTGCTGGAGTGTGTCACAAAAGTGACGCAACTCCAGCAATGCGTCCTTTCACATGGGGAAAGCCCCATGTGAAAGGGCTTGCGTCAGTCTTACGCTTGCTGTAAGGCAGGCGCAAGATTTTGATGCAACAGCATCCTAAAAGTGACGCAGTGAAATCTCATAGATTTCACTGCGTCACTATTACGAGGCTTTTTGCGGGGGAACGCCCCCTCTGCATACATTATACCTGACGCAGGTATAATGTGGCGCAGGGGTTTAAAAAGTGACGCATCTACCTAGATGCGTCACTTTTTAAATATGGCGCAACAAGGCGCATATTTTACGCCGCTGGTGCGTCACAAAAAGTGACGCACCAGCGGCGCAAAACTGACGCAAGGCCTCATAAATAAGGGCCCTGATATTTAGGGATAGTGAGGTGCGTTTTCAATATTGTAACATAGCAGCAGTTCACTAATAGTACTGCAAATAATATATGTGACATTAATATGTGAGGTTCTGCTTTGATCTGAAAGAAAGAAACACAAACACATGATTTCTCTACAAAATGTCTGTTTCAAATATCGTTTTCCTTTCATTTATTTTGAATAGGGGTGATGTGTGAAAGTCTATTACAATCTGTGTAAGAATTATTACGGGTCACTAGAGCTAGACTCTCTGCAGAACCGTGCTGTCTCTCTCGGGGGCCCCCTGAAAAGCTGGGGTCCTGAGCCAGAGCCCACTTTACCTATGAGTTAAAACGTCTCTGAGTAGATCCATACAAAATGAAATGGATGTGAGATAATGCTCAATATTTTTTCACTGAGTATACTGATAAATGTATACAAGAACAACATTTTGTCTTTCCTTTCTATGGTCTGGTGAGTGATGCCGACATATACCGCCTGCCGTTCTTGAATGCCCAACCAATAGCATTCTTTGCATTATGTGGCTTGTCAGCCATGTTCCAAAATTTCAGTCATCTTACTGTGAACCAGGATTCAGTCACTTGAACACTATCAAGTCTAAATCAAGAACTAGACTGGAGGAGAATCACTTAGTTATGCTGATGATGACAAAGGCCCATTTCATAAATGAAATGAAATTTAGATTTATAATGGGCGCTAATACCTGGTGTCTAGGCGTGGTGGCTCCCAATGATGTACTAACCAGAGAGGGTATTTATAATGCTGTAACAAGCTTGTTGTTAAAGAGCTGAGTTTTCAAACGTTTCCGAAATGCCAGTAAATTATTTTCTCCCTTGAGTGCCAGTGGGAGGGAATTCTACAATCTGGCTGTGCCTGAAATAAAACTACTCCCCCCCCCCCAAGAGGACGTTTTGGCCCTGGGGAATATCAGATTTGCAGAGGTCGCAGAGCGCAGCTGCCTCTCTGGAATATACCACTTGAACTTGTTTGCAAAATAGTCGGGAACTAGGCCATGTAATGCTTTGAAAGCAATACAAAGGGCCTTGAATACTATCCTTCTTTTAACTGGTAACCAGTGTAAAATTGGGATGGCGTGGGCCACTGATTGATGTTTTGGGATGGCAAGTAGTAGGCGAGCTGCTGCGTTTTGGAGAACTTGCAATTTGTTGAGGAGGCGTTACTGTGTGTTGAGGAATGGCCCACTACAATAATCTATTCTAGACAGGATCAAGGCTGTAACCACCATTTTGTGGAGTTTTGAGAATTTTACTGATAGTTTTAATCATGTAAAAACATGCAGAGGTGATTGCATTGATTTGTCGTGTCAAAGTAGACTCCTAGGTTTTCACCTTGAAGATGGAAGCAGAAATTTCTCCCATTTCCTGAGGCCACCAGCTAGGTTGTCAAAAGGAGGTATCCTGCCCAAATTCACGTACCTCAGTTTTCCCTGTGTTCAACCTCAAGCAGTTTTGGGACATCCAATGCCTAACTTTGTGCATACAGTCCTGAAATCTCTGAGCAGTGTTAGTTGAGTCCCCTGAAAAGGACAGTATGAGTTGTGTGTCGGCATATGACACTGTCCTGAAGCCGAAAGACCTTATGAGAGAGCAGAGGGGGCATCATATCATTTGAAAAGTGTCAGGCTCAAGAAAGAGTCCTGTGGCACCCCACATGGAAATGTGAACCAGGAGGATGTGTGTCCGACAAGCTCCACTCGTTGTTCCCTGTCATAGAGAAAGGAGATCAAAAGGGCCAGAGCCTAGCCCCTAATCCCTACAGAAAACAGGGTTTATTAGTAGATCATGATCCACCACGTAGAATGCCGCTGAGAGGTCTAAGAGGATCAGGGCAGTTGTTCCACACTTGTCCATGACCTCTCTTATTTCCTCCAATACATTATTAAGAGCCAGCTCAGTGCTGTGTTGACTTCCAAAACCATATTGAGCGCTGTCCAGAAGATTGTTATCCCTAATAAACTGGGTGAGTTCTATATTCATGGCCTTCTCTATGACCTTGGCTGGAAGAGGTTGTCGTGGGATAGGCCTGTAATTGCCTGCATCAGTATTATCCAGGTTAGGTTTTTTCAGAAGTTGGACGATAGATCTCTTCCTCCATGGTAACGGAAAATATCCATTAGAGAAAATACATTTGAAAATGTATGTAAGGTAGCTTAGGTCATCCTCAGGGCCAGGTGGAGAATCATAGGGTTGCAAGGGTCCCAGGGGTAACCTGATCTCATCTGGCTAAGAATTGTCATGACCTGTGTTTCCGAGAGGGTGTTAAAAGCATAGCGGCCAGGGCTGGTAGCTGCTGGAATGCCTTCGCCACTTGAACCCTCCGTTGTGGTGGAAGGGGAACCATTTCAATGCCCTCCCATCCGCTGGTGGGTGGATAGAAATAAGTCTGACACTGTTTTAACTTTGGCTTGAAAGGAGTTTGCTGAGCCGGTTGCAAACGTCTTGGTCTACTTTTATATAATTTATCAGCACTGGAAGAATGGCTTGGACCAACGAAAAAAGTAAATGTGTCACAAATCTAGTGATGCCACTTGATTTGTCTGAGCCACCCCGTCCCACAGTCTATGTCTGGCCTAAATGGGCACATTTCACACGCTTCCTCCTAGCAAAGCCATTAATTATTACGTTGTACATCAAAATGTAACTGTGTTATGTAATTTTCAAGTTGCTAAATATATATTCTCTTGTATAGTCTTCCTGCAATCCCCTACCAAATGATCAGTGCTCTTAACAAGAATATTGATTAAGATCTTATAATAGTGCTCCCTTCTGAGTTGTCTTCTTTTCTAAGCTTGGGGTATAGGTGCAACTAGAATAAACACATTATATACTCGCAGGCTGCACTTGCATACTTGGCGCACACAGCCTTGGCTGCAGCGCAAAGAGATCTTGCACTGCCACACACACAGGAAAATATTTAGAGGGAATATTGCTTATGAGGTAGATAAATAACATTTACCTATAAAACCAAAGTTAGAGAAGCATCATAGTTTGATCCAAAATGTGAAAAACATAATCATTTGTTCATTGCAATGAGTTACAATCATAATTCCCAATGCACTTGCATGACTTCACACACATTATTACAAACTAGCAGCCTGTCCCGACCTTGTCCGGGAGCAATCAGGCTTCCCCGACCCCCGCCTGCCCCCACATTGGCCAGCAGCCCGGGCCCCCGTCCGCCCCGTCCCCCGGCTGCCCCGACCCCCGCTTGCCCTGACATTATCCTCCGGAGGCTTACCTCACACAATTATGCCAGAGGCCCAGTGTTGCAGTGGTGGCCAGCAGCAGCGTCTGAGGAACTGGAGAGCTTTCTGTGTAAGTGGGGCTCTGGCGCTCTATTTGCAGGGAGGCGAGGATGAGCAGAGGTTGCAGGGATAAGAGTAGGAGTTCACAGAGTATGGAGCGGCCGGCGGGAGTCGGGAGCTTGAGCACAATTATGCCAGAGGGTCCCCCGCCTGTCCCGACCCCTGCCTGCCCTGACATTGTCCCCCGGAGCTTTTTTGTTGTTACTCCCCGTCCCCCGCATGCCGCGACCCCCGCCTGCCCCGACATTGTCCCCTGTAGCCTTACCTCAGCCGCTACTCCTCAGTTCAGTGCTCCTCGCCGCTCCGCCGGTCTGCTGCTGCTCACCGCCTGTGTGCCGCTCGTCAGTGCTCCTCCCCCACGCCAAGTCCGCTGCTCCTCCTCGCGTTCCTGGATGCCGCTCCTCCTCGCGCTCCTGGACGACGTCAGCACGCAGGTCGCAGCCGGCGCTACTTTGAGGGGACTACTTTTTTTCAAACGTACATTTTTTAAATATAATGTATTTTTTAAATTTATGTAGCCTATGTCCATCTGCACACCCTGAGGATTCCAACGATGTATCGGGTGTGTGGATTGGCGCAGTGGTTCCCAAGTTTACCCGCCTCAAAGCCTCAAAGTTCTTCCTTTATAATAGTAGTATAGATTACATTGATGGAAACATCACGTACAATTTCACAAAAAACATGATGTAAATAATTTGTCTCTACTTTTATATATTATATGCCAAGGAAACATAAGGGTGCGTTAACACTGAAAGTTACTAGGAGCCTCTCCTGGACTGCTTTATATACATGAACATCTATCGTTCCACTTATTGTTACATTGCATCTTTGATACATTTTTATATGGAGTGGGAATGCCATCATACATGGGAGCCTCACATCTCAGTACGAAGAAGGGGACTCTAATTTCATTCTTATATACGACTTGTGATGTCTCTAGTGATTTGTAATAAAGCAATGACATCGCTACCTACCTGCAATAACAGGACCAAAATTAAAGCTACAGTTTAAATAGCAAAAACAAAATATATATTTTCCTTCCCTCTTATCACTTTGAGATGAACAGTGATCAGCAAGAAGAAGATAATTATCGAAATGTTGTTTATGTTTTGCAAACTTTAGTTAATTATAGGAAAGATGGAATCCATCCATTCTGAGCTGCAGCGTTTTTAAGCAAATCTGATCATTTAAACCGATTCTAATTTCTCGTTGCAGAAAATAACTAACTGTTTTTCACTGTGTTTAATTTTGCACTTCAGATTCTACATTTATTCTTCATGTCGGCAAGCATTTTAACTCTTTCATATGAAAGAGCAGCATTCATGGATTTAAGCATTTTTGCAAAGGATGATAATGTGACAATGTATTATAAGGAATAAAATAACCTTTGCTGTATATAAAAAAAAGGATATTGCAAGTCACCTTGGAGTTTCATTACCGTATAAAGAATTCAGCCTTTGGCCTCATTCTTCTGTGTAGTAGTTTCAGTTTCCAGTTTCATCAACTTTTATTCGATTATCAATTTGAATAATCATAAAAAGTACATACTAAAAAATTATAAACACATGAGTGAGATAAAATAAGTCGAGCAAAGAAGACATTTAGGTATAAAAATAGATTTTACAGTTCTATACAGTTCTGGTTTATCTAGAAACATTACGACGTATTGTTAAGACTGCTATAAGAAAAGTCACTATAAGTTTAGCTTCATGTAACGATTTTAGAGATTGCAGGTAAAGAAATGCAGGATAGCATTGTCTGTATCCACTGGTTTGGAGAATCGGGATAATCCACGTGTTCCTTGGTAGTTTATAATATTTGCAAAATAGGACAACGTGGAGCGTAGATTGTGGGGAGATTCCGTCACAGGGACAGTTCATCAAGTTACGTGACCAGTTATGCGTTTCCGGAAATGAAACTAAACGGAAAAAGATGTTAAAGCGTAGTCTTGTTAATAAGAACTTTTCATGATTAGATAAAAAGTACGTCAGATAGGGCTGTATGCATTTTCCAGGCTGTTGGGCACAAATTTTTTCGTTTAGTGGTTTAGTGATCTCTGCCTGGTTTCGTAGATCCCTCAAATGGCCCATACACATTAACTTTAACTGTTTCCTGGAAATGTCTTCCACTGAGGGAGGTTCTTCAAAATCGGACTCGCGATCCAGGTCTTTAAAGAAGTTACATATATAGGATAGCCACAGGATTTTACGCCAGTTTGTCAGGGCTAAACAGTCAATAATGAGGGAGCGAGTTAGACGACATTCGGGGTTGCACCATATTCGATGCCACAATAGGATAGGCTGGCATCGGATGGTGTCAATGATGTATTCCATGCCGAGCTCCCGGTGTGAAGCTAGTATCGGGGAACTTTGAGGGAGGGCTAAAATGTATTTTATAAAAGCATTTTCAGTGACCTGTAGCTGGTCGATACATCCGTAACCCCAGATTCCAGCTCCGTAGGTGGCCACACTATGACATTTTGCATAGTATATAGTCAGGAGTTCAGGTGGCGCTGGTTTCCCCAATTTCCTCGAGAAAGAGGTTAGTGCTGATGTTGCACGACGGAAGTGGAGAATCCTGGCTTCAATTGCCTTTCGCCAATTCATTGCATCGTCCACTAGGATTCCCAGGTACGGGTAGACTGGTTTTTTTTCCAGTTTGTTGTTATCAACCATTATTGGTTTGGGGTTTTTGATCCTGGGACCGATATGCATTGTGAAAGTTTTCTTGATGTTTATTTTGAGACCAAGTGAGTCCACGAATGCTGCATATTTATTGATTTGTATCTGGAGTTGGTTTAAAGTCCGTGCTAAGATGACTGAATCGTCAGCATACAGCAGTGTGGGTATCGGGCGATGATTTATCTGGGGTAGGTCCTGACTCCCTTCCAACATAGCCTGTTCAAGCCCGTTTGTGTAAAGGTTGAACAGGAAGGGAGCCAGTACACATCCCTGTCTTACTCCCTTCGTTATTTGGAATGGACGGGACAGTTCGCCACTGGTACCGAATCTTACTCGGCCGACAGCATTTGAGTAGAGTTCTCGTAGGAAAGGTATTATCGGGTGATCCACACCGAGGTCGCTTAGTGTTTGCCAGAGTTTCGCATGCTGGACGGAGTCAAATGCCGCGCTTAGGTCGACATAGACGAGGAAGATGTTACCTCCTTTGGCGTGAACGTATTTACCAGCCAGGAGAACAAGATTGAGGGCCTGCTCCATGGTCCCGAGCCCCTTCTGGAAACCATATTGTAGGTCGGTTATGATGTTATTCTCCCGGGCCCAAGATTGTAATCGGTCCAGGAGTACTCAACCTGCAATCTTACCCATGGAGTCCAGAAGGGAGATTGGTCTGTAGCAAACGGGATCGTTGCGGTCGCCTTTTTTGAAAATGGGTAAGAGGATTGAAGTTGACCATGAATGGAAAAGGCCGACCGAAGTTACTGCTAACATGACCCGGGTGATTATCTGCGACCAAAAGTCTACATCATGGAGGAACAAGTCCATTGGAACACCGTCAGGGCCAGGGGCCTTGCCAGTTTTAGAAGCCCTGATTGCTTTTGTGATTTCGTTAAGATGGAAGTATATCTTAATCGGATAGGTGTTGTTTCTCGTTGGCTGGACCTCGTGTGTTGGATTATCTACTGGGGAATCTGAGGGTGTTCCAAAGATTTTTGCAAAGTGAGAAACCCAGTCTTCCTCGGTTATTGCCACATCGAGATGTTCGGTTTCTGTGCTATTGGCCAAAAAAGGAGATCTTATGATTTGCCAAAATGAGGTGCTGTCTTTTCTTCGGGCGCTATCGTGTAATCTAAGCCAAAGATCTTGTTTAATTTGTTTTTTGCGATCTTGCCTGGCAGAGTTGTATATTTTTCTCAGGTAAGAGATTTCCTGGGGGTCTCTCGTAGGTTTATGCAGGGCTTCTTTAAGAGATGAAAGTGCCTTCCGACAAGCGGTGTCGAACCATCTCGTAGTAGGGGACTTAATCTTGTTTTTTAAGTTGACAAATAGCTCATCCCTTATTGTTTCCTGGATACTTTGGAAACAACTGACGATTGTTTGGGGTGATGCCTCCAGAGACATACATTTGGATAGCCATTGTTCAGTTTTTTCGAGGACCCTCTGTGTGACCTCTTCCGGGTCGATCTTGGCCCATTTAACTGTATACCCATTCAGTTTGTTCATGGACAGTGTTTGCTGGTTAAGGGAGCTCGACTTTACAGGGTGAGCTCTTGCCCGTTTGATGTTGATTTTTATGCTGAGCGGGTAATGGTCACTTGTTGGGTTTGACCCAATTTCAAGGTTCGCTAGTTGCCCTTTGAGTGAATATGAGGCTATTATGTAGTCTATGGTTGTAGAGTAGCCTCGCCCATGGAAGGTAGGTAAAAAATCCTGCTGCGGGTCAACCAATTCATTCATGTAGTCCATATCTAAGGAAAATAGGATGTCGTTAAGTTTGTTTCCGCATATCGAGTGGGCGAAGTGAGGTATAGGGTTACCAAGTTCGTTTTGAAGACCACAGTTTCCGTTTTTGTGGTTTGGGCACCCCAGATAATATGAGTTGTGGATGTATTGTTGTCGTTTTGAAATGAAGATAGAAATGTGGCGATCTCTTCTAGGTTTGACCAGCAGTCCGAGGTACCAGAGTTGTTGTAGTAATTTATGAAAATGTAGTTATTGTCTTTGGATGCTGTTATCTGCATAATTTGCATAATTTGGAATGTTGGGGACTCCTTTAGTAATTTCACTCTGAGAGGGAGGGTATTAGCAACATAGGTCGTGAGCCCCCCCTTTGGTCTGCCCATATTTCCCTGCACAGCTGGGGTGAAGAGAGTTTTATATCCCACAAGGTGTATTGGGATTGTGCACCATGTTTCTTGTAGGCACAGTATCTGATGTTCCCTGGCTGTGTCGAGCCATAACCCCCGTGTTATTTTTGAGGACAAGCCTGCAATATTCCAGTATGCAGTGGAGAAACTCAGGTTTATGGAGTCTGCTGAGACGTGAGGTGTAACTAACGAGGTATTCGCAATCTGAGTTTCTGTCGGTTGGTGTATTTGGACATGTGGGGGGTTAGGAGAAGCTTTAGGAATTATGATTTGCTGGTGGTGTGAGCCAGTGGTGATTCCGTCTGGATCTGTGGAGGTTGTGTGGGTAACATTGTTAGAAGTGCTAGGGGAGATAGTTAAAGTTTCCGGGAATAGGTTTCTATGGTTGCGGGGAATGGGCTCCAAGGATACTCGCTGCTGAATTGGATTTATTTGTTGTGGTGTGATAATGGTGTTTATAATCCTCGATTCAACCCTGAATGGTCAATCGACCATCTCAAGGCAGACGAAGCGGTTTTGCGTTGGGAAGCCCTGCCAGCCTTCGTATGATTGGAGGGGCCTATCTTGTCAGTATTGCCTTGGCCAATCTCTCGGGGCATTTCTGCTTCCATGGTCGTAGGTATACTCCATCTGCTTCCATGGTTCTTTAGGGGTCTGGTGCCAGTTCCAGGGTGGAGTATAACGATGTTGTCTCGCTGGAGGATAAAAGAAAGAGAGATGCCGAGCATCAATTCCCCCCTTTTTTTCCAGCGAGGGCCAAGCGCAGATATAATCCACTGTGGAGGGGTCTTGGCATGTTACTATAATGCAGTCTCCACGGGTCGTTTTTGTTGATTTTGCCTACCCATACTACCCTGCGGGCTGTGGAGATCCCTCCCGAGTGATGGGATTCTAGTGGCCTGTTAATGCTTAGCCATTGCATGACCTTGTTTTTAAGTGACCATGCAGTTTCAGGTGTGTCGTCGGTTAGTTCTGGTACACCGGTGAGTACTATTGTATACGGGGTGGCTTCTGGAGGCAAGTGAGCTGGGCGTCTGGATGCTGGTGTTTTTTTGGGGATATTTTTGGGAGAAGGCTGGGGAACC
Source organism: Lissotriton vulgaris (assembly GCF_964263255.1). Classification (NCBI taxonomy): domain Eukaryota; kingdom Metazoa; phylum Chordata; class Amphibia; order Caudata; family Salamandridae; genus Lissotriton; species Lissotriton vulgaris. The sequence continues at coordinate 2,084,271,715 of NC_141687.1, forward strand.
GCTGATTTTGGTGGGAGCGGTGTTGGCTTTTTTATAGAATGAAGTTTGCTAGGATTATTTGTCGCAAGGCCTGGAGTATCTAGGGTAGCCGAGCCTGTATTAGGTGTTTGATGGTTCGGAACCACGATGGTTTTGCTCTGCTGTGGTCGGGGCGTTGTATTTTGTGGGTTTTGGTTCGTAGTATTTTGTTTTTGATTTTTTGGAGGTAGGGTAGTCGGATTAGATCGTTTTGTTGCTTTGGGTGGTTGAGGATAAGTTTTAGAAGACTGCGGGGCATTTCGTTGGCCCTTTATTTCTATACGTGTATTGGTATCAAGAAGTGTTGCAGAAAGTATGGTCAGCTGAGCTTCCAGATTTCTGATGCTGAGTTGGATAGGTTTCAGATACTGGAACAGGAGGTCTTTTGTTGTGGTTAAAACTTGTGAGGTAACTTTGCATGTTCTGCAAAGGTTATCAGTAGCCTCATTGGGGATTGTAAGATGAGGTAAGTTAGCTACGAGAGGGAGTAGTGTATTTTGTTGCAGGGATTGTGTTGTGAGGTTTAGGTGGTCTATGACATGACCGGAACAAGGAGCCGTGGCTGCTGCGTTATCAATGGGTTTTGTACTGCCTGGTTTTGGGATGGCTCCTTCGATTTCTCCTCGGAGGTGCAAGTTTGAGTTAGTCTGGGATTCTTCCTGAGTTTGACAAACCGCCAAATCAGGGGTTGCCTCTAGGTTGTCTGAAGTTAATGATAGGTCAGATTCAGACTGTGTTACGGAAAGATCTACTATAGATGGGACTTTATTAATGTCGGGAGCAGACACAGTCACAGGAAGGGAACAATTTTGGGAGTTAAGGTGAATGGGGGAAGTGGCGGTTGCTAAGGTACCTAGGGACGATCGTTTCGCGTTCATGAGGTCCAGTGACACTCTCTTTTCGAGAAGGGAGATGCTCTGATTGATTACCTCGTGTGTTCGTGAAATGAATAAGTCAATAGGCCCAGTTATTTGTGCTACCTCCTGGGCATTCTTGGATTTGGTCTTTGTAGTACTCCTAGTTTTCGGCGGCATGATTGTGGTCTACTGGCTGAGGTTTCCGGAATGAAAGGGGGGTGGCCCGGTCCGGTCTCTACCGGGCACTAACGGGCAACAACGGGCTCGCCCTTGGCCCGGGCTTCGCCCGGGCTGCGACCCGCGCGCGTCCCGCGTTGCGTGGTGTGCTCTCTCTTTAATAGCTATTGAGTCAGAGGGGGCGTGGCACTGGGAGGGGGCGCGGCTCCCTCGGGAAGAGGACCAGCTGTTGGTGTTGCTTGCTGGTCCTCGCAGTCCTGGGGCCGCACCTCTCACCTCCTCTGCGGCCTCGCTCACACACTGCTCCTCGCGCTGGTGACGGTAGAGCCTGGAAAGGGCTGGAAGTCAAGTAAGCTGCTCCTGCAGCGCCGGACAAAGTTCAATGAAGCAAAGACCTCTATGCGAGCTGCCCCGCGAAGCGGGGGCCGCGAGAGGTAATGAGCGCTGGCTGGGGGCGTGGCACTGGGAGGGGGCGCGGCTCCCTCGGGAAGAGGACCAGCTGTTGGTGTTGCTTGCTGGTCCTCGCAGACCCGGGGCCGCACCTCTCACCTCCTCTGCGGCCTCGCTCACACACTGCTCCTCGCGCTGGTGACGGTAGAGCCTGGAAAGGGCTGGAAGTCAAGTAAGCTGCTCCTGCAGTGCCGGACAAAGTTCAATGAAGCAAAGACCTCTATGCGAGCGGCACCCCCTGTGTAGTAAATTAACTCCTCAGTGACTTGCAATATATTTATAATAAACAGCAGGACCTACTTTATTATATATATTTTATACTGTTATCATAGTGGCTTTAGAAGAAGATTCTAACATAAAAGCATTGTCTAAATGACATTAATCAATGTTTTCAATGAGAGGACTGCTTAGTTATACCATTTTAATATTTAAGGGCTTAGCACTTCCATTTCCTAGGTAGATAAATAATGTTTTGTGATATATTTTACCCATTGAAGATATTGTACTGCTCTTCAAAAATAAGAACGTAGTTAACGGGCACAAGAAAGCAACACTTGCACATGCAATGCAATAAGTCAACTTTTTTCCAGATGAAGAAATGTTTATATTGTAATAGCCTCTTACCATTTGTATACATTAAGTTAGTAGCTCCGTGAAACTATTAATGAATTAAACAATTCCAAGAATTGTTCTGACCTCGAGGTCACATATTCAAATAAAATGAATAGGAATGTATATGATTATGGACTATGGAAACAATGAACATCTGTTAGTCAGAAGCAAGAGGTCCTTAAGAATGAACATGAACTTTACAAATGCATGTTTTATTATGTGATATACAGACCTCAAGAGCAGGGCAAACTGCTCAAACTCGCCTTTGCCCTCACCATGTGGAGCAAGACCGTAGCACTATTTTTAGTATATGCCAGTCACATCTAAAGGAGGCCTTCTGAGCCCAGAAGGCAGTGTGCATTATATTAAAGGTGTGGACGTATAAGTGCCAGCCTATATTTCCCTACAGTAGCCTTTTTCCATTAAGGGCTACTATAAGTGATCAGCCCGGGCTGTCATGTTTAGTATCAAACAATATGCCTCATCTCCGCTGACACACTTCTCATGTCAGAGTCTATGTTGCATGCACCCAGATGGCTACCTTAGAGGTTGCCCACCGGGTTACCCCAGCCTTTCCTGTGCCCTGGCTATCAGCTTGTAGCTGCTGTAAAGACGAGAATCTGACCCCCTGCGAGGACTCGTGAACTCTCCCAGGAACGAGAAATAATGGCATGGGTGGGAAGGAGGTGACACCTCCTGCCCTGACAGGATGGCTATTGAAGTAGGATCACACACAAGATGATGGACGGAACCCCAGTCAGGTCGGGCTGGACTGTTCCCATGAGGCACAGGGTCAGACTGATTTGCATATGGCCATGTCTGAACTGGGGTGACAGAGTGGGCTAAAGAACGGTGATGGATTAAACCTAGATCTGTTGACTGGGTGTGAGTGTTTGATTGGTTCAGATGCTCCGTCCATCACCACCCCCTTTTGTACCATATTGAAGTAGCATATCAAGGCTGTGATCTTCATACCTTACACCGCCTCTGATATGCACCCAGCTTGCCTCCCATAGGAGGAAACAGCCCTCCACCTGCCCCCAGGAACATTTGCACCCAGGCAGGTGGGAAAATTATGTAGCCAGGAAATGTACACCTCCAGAAGTCTAGCTCACTACTACGGTAGGTTACCATGTCGGTACATGTAAAGACGTTTACATAGAGGGTTCTGAGTAGAAAACTTAAAAATGTGCAAAATGTATAAACCAGGTAAAAATGTATACTTTCCCTTACTACATAAGAAACTGCTGTTCGAGACCGACACCAAGGGGCCGATTCCGATTTCGACCGGAAGGGCTCCGAACTATAGTCGGAACCCTTCCAACTGAATCGGAATGTTCAGACTGGATTCGTTTCCGACTGAGCCATTCCTATGGGCTCAGTCGGAAAGGATGGCGCCCGCCATCTGGAAATACTTCAGTACTCCCCCGGCCGCCTCTTCACGACCGAGGGAATACTATGGCAGTTTTTCACTGCCTTTACGTGCTGGTATTTACGGCACAAAAAGGCAGTCGGAAACTGTCTTCGGGCCCCTTAGTAGGGCCGCCATGGTGCCCTTCCATTGATCCCTGTACCCGGTGGCAGGCACCTTGGGGTGCAGGCCACAGGGTGCAGGAATGAATTGCACCCCTCCTTTTCACAATGCAGGCATGCATTCCGCTCAGAATGCATGCTCCCATTGTGATCTATATGAGTGCAACCGAACAGGGATCGGGTGCATCGTACTTGCAGGGCCATAACCGACGACAGCAGGTCGGTCGGTTATGGCTCCTGACTGATGTCAGACGAACCTGAGTCCGTCCGACATTGGAATCGGCCCCCAAGTGTTCTAAGCTGAGATGTTTATGAGAGACTGAATAAGAATGTGGTAGAGCTTCTACAAGTGTTTATGATGGTATGACTAAGAAGCTAGAATTAAATGAAGTAGTAATAGTAAATGTGCATTTTTTTCTTTGTATTCTTTCTATGTGAAGGTACATGAGCTTTTTAAAAACTGCTGGTGCGCTGTTACAAACCTAAGGTGCAATTGTACATTATGGACTGCTTCTTAGATGTCCATGTGTGATGGAACTTAGGACCTGATTTAGATCTTAGTGATTGAGTTACTCCAACACAACGGTGACGGATATCCCATCCACCGAAATATCAATTCGATAGGATATAATGGGGTTTATATTTTGGCAGGTGGTATATCCGTAACCTGTCCGCTGACATCTAAATCAGGCACTCAGTGTTTCGCTTACAGCTGTTATATGTCATTTTGCAGAAAGTTGAATGTGTAAATTATTTATAGTGGTCGGAATTTATGAATTTGTACAATATATATTGTGTTACTGAATACATCAAAAGGTTTTTAATGTTGGAAATATTGGAAATAATTGGGAATGTATTTTTACTTGTTTTTGTGGTAGCTTATATAGTGCAGTGGCTTGCACAATGCTATGGGCCACGGAGGAGCAGATCAGTTGTTATTGACCATGTTTTCTAAACTATCTCTTCGATATTTAATAACTATTTAAAATTACAGCTTAATTATTTTTCTAGCTAGTCTCATTCCTGAGATACAGTATTAGTACTTAAATCTACACTCTGATTTTCAATATAGGACAGCTACACCTGCCACGGTGAAAATAGCTTTTATGTCCTTGTCACAGTATAGACATGGTTATGTTAGTTTTCTACATGTCCCACTTTTAAATATCTTGTGGGCCACTAGAGTTACATGTTATGTAGGTGTGGCTTACAGATATTTAAATTTCACTTTTTTCCCCGTCTCAAGGTTTTTTAAAAGGTAGTAGTGCATGTTTTACACAGCAGCCATCAGGCTACAATGGTAGACCCGATGCCAGGTTTTCTTTTTTCTCACTAGCGGAAGGCACAATGAGTGCTACACTCCACAGCTGGCAGTTGATTTTTTCCATGGATGTATTTCCGCACCACATACTGTGGCCTTTTAGAAAAGTTAAACACACCAATCAGGACTTAGCCAATTTCTCCATCTTTTAGGGTTTAGAGCACATGCACTGGGCACTGGACAGTACTAGTGATCCAGTGTAAAGAGTCTAAAAACCAGCAATAAAATAAGGTCCAGCAAAAGGCAAAAAATCAGAGGTGATCATGTAAAATAGGCAGATTTCATACACTCAGTAAATATCTCGTATTCCATAACTGAAGTAAGGGTAGTTTGGTATATGAAATATATTCTTCAGTGAAACAGCCCCAGCCCTGATCACTGGTATACTGCAAATTAGTTTTTAGTACACATTCGTATTAATAGTTAAAAGTTTAAGGTTTTCATATATATAATTGCACATTAAGACTATATCCCACAACACAGGCTGCTGTTACAACATATATTCTAATTTCATATGGTTTTTTGGAGCAGGTGCAAAAATATGTTTTTTACTCCAGTTTCTGACATCTGTAGTCCAACTCACAGGAGAAATAGTTAAGCAGCTTAAAAATAAACACTTTTTACCATTTATTCAACACTAGTTTCATAGCCTGTTTACAAACCACAACCACTGCAGGGTCAATCACTGTGTTCAAAACAATAAAATGTTATGCATCTAGTAAGTATGATGGATATTCTTATACCTACCTTACAAGGCTGGCTTTAGTGACTCCATCTAGAAGTCAGGCTGTCTTTCCTTTTACAACCTGCCGCTTCACTGAGTTACCACAACAACTAAGGGCTGTTTACATTGAATTTCAAGAATGATGGCATTGATAGAAAGAACCATTCGAACCATTTTGTAAATGAATTACTTTGCTGGAGTGACGAAACGCAAACACAACTGACCAGTGGCGGATTGCAGTGGGTGTGCTGTGGGGCAGTGAGGAGGGGCAGGGAAGGGGCAGGGTGGGGGGTATTGGAGTCGGACATACGACATCTGCGAATAAGGTAAGTAAAAAAAAAAATAAGATTATTTACCTTGCACTCGCTGCATCGCCAAGAGCAAGATAAATAGTAGTATTTGTTTATTTATTTACCTTACTCGTGGGCGTCATATGTCTGACTCCACTACCTCCCCATCCTGCTTCTCCCCCGCTGTACCGCTCTGCAGCACTCCCACTGCGAGTCGGCACTGCAACAGACACTTTTGTGGAGCACCTGCACTCTGGTTCAAACTTGCAGTTTTGGTGGAAGGATCCCAAAGACTGGCCTGCACAACTGAATACATTCTTACAAAAGTTATGCCTCACTAGTAATTCTTCAAATATTTATCAGTATCCACTGCACCATGACTCAAATATAAAATAAATGTGTTCTACTTTGCTTGTTTGTGAAGGCATCTATGTATGCTTTGTGCTTTCCATAGACTAAAGTGATTACTTTATCCCTAGTTTTACATTATTCTACATATAGTTCCACCTTACTTGAGGTATGACCTGTGTTTATTTGTATACCTCTTACTATTGATTCATTGAAAGTACGCCTTAAGCATTGCACCACAAACTAAACAGCTTTGTAAAAAATGGAACATTGTGTGCACCATGTACCCTCAAATGTGATAGTATGCTTTTCCAATACATATAACATAACATGCCTGGCCTTAGGTCGCATGCATTTACTTCCATCTGGCATTATAGTATGGCGTTTAGTGGTTGGTGGGCTTGAAAGTACTACACAGCTGTCTTGTTAAAAGAAATATTTGCTCATTGTCTCCTATTTTACTAATACAAGCTCAATTCATTGAACATTTAAGGGCAGTTGCGTGACAATATCTTGATGACGAAGAACGAAAAAATGAGGGTTTCATCAAATCCATCATTGGCCCTCCTTCTATGAACCACTGTTTACTCTGTAAATTAGAAGAACTTGACACACAATTAGACCACTATACATAAGACATCTAACCGAAACACATAAAGACATTTTGATTGCAACAATGATACAATTTAAAAGTAGGCAGATTAATACCAGCAATAGAAATCAACAACATAATTAAAAACACCTTCTTGTATAGCTTCGAGGAGCATCACAGAATAATTTATCTCAGAGGGTTTACTTTACATTACTGTTTATGGAAAACGAACTCTCCTATACTGCAGCTTTCAGCCACACAGTTTAGACTTGAACTTGCCTTTTAGCAGTGGGGCTAGAACACTTTTCAGAGTGAAGGTACTGCCATCAATGTTACATTACTGAAGTCATAGCAATTGTAAAGCATCCATGTTGCACTGTCAAAATCTTACAAGGGTCCATGGGGCAAGCAGGAGTTACTGTGCCCAACTGACAGGGCTGTGGCCTTTTACTCCCGATTTCCTAGGGCCCACCTACCATGAGTCCTGAATAACTGTGCCTAGTGCTACCCCTTCAGCTCTTGGCTCTCAATAGTAGTGCAAGTCGAGGAGTGCAGGACTTTTTGGGGGGAGGTAGATGCAAGGTGTACACATACTCACAGCTCAAAACACGTTCAGCAACCCCAATAAATGAATGTCTATCCAGCCGTATTTGTATACAAGGGACATAAGGCACGCAACAAACAATGCACACATTCTTCGTAAGATCGTCACTCTAGCACTGTCTAGGTACTTCCCTGAGTCCCATTCCCTTATCTAACTTCAGTGCTTATTCCCAGTTCCCTAGAGGCTCAATGGCCCAGCAATCAGTCTTTCCATCTCTTGCTTAGGGGTGTGGTTTGGCAGGTGTGCATTAGTGGCCCGGTAGTGAGGAGATGTCTGAATGCTGTGGAGAGGCAGCATGCATCCATGATGCTACTCCAATCATGCTGTAAGTCCTCCTTAGTCTTATGGCTAGTTTTGGGTACTCCTGTGCTCGTGTAATGGAATCTGTGCTCTTCAACTATGGGTCACAATCCTCTACGGTGCTCTAACGCATACTACTTCAGGGCAACAGTGACTCTCCCGGCAAAAGGAGTTGTAAACAGTGGCACTCTGGGTGATGGCCACTTCAGGTCACAGCACTACAGAGGGGCAAAGCCCTCTTCCTTGTCACAGCACTGTACCAGGCCATGGCCCCCACCAGGCATACAGAGGTGATGAACAGTGCAATCTAGGTGATGGCCCACTTAGGTCAAAACACTGACGGGCAATGGCCTGCTTCTTGCTTTAGTGATGTACTAGGGCAACAGGCCTTATCTTCACTGCAGCCCCCACCTGATACTTGGAGGTTGTGAACACACAAAAAGTAGATGCCCCTTCGGATCCCAACACTGTATGTATGGCAGCCGGCTTCTTGCTGAAACTCTGTACCAGGGCAATGACAATTCTCTTCACTGCGTAAACAGCAGCACTTGGGAGGGCAGTCCCATCAGTGCAATGGTTCTCAGCACAGACCCAGGTCTCACACTCTGCTTCAGGGATCCACTCAACAGGATCTTAACTGGACCGGTCTCTCTCCTGGTGTTCCATTTCTACTCACAACATCTGCTGGTTTGGGTCTCCAAGCTCTAGGGAGTGTGCTCTTGATTCTCCTGGTGATGGTCCCACTCTAAGCTAAGAGACTGGCAGACCTCAGTCCACATTCCTGGTCATGACACGGAGACGTAATGCTGAGCTTCTCCAGGCTGATGTACAGATCTAAAAGAAACTTCCTATACGATGAGGGGGACTGTGTGCGCCGTGAACTATTACATCCGTTCAAACCATTCTCCTAATAATAAGATGCCCGTGCTCAACCACAAGCGGCTCACCGATAAAACCACTGACAATAGATACACAAGCAAGCTGGAGGAGCACAGATGTAACATAAGTATAAACAATCAAATATTGAAGTCCATAAAAAATCCAATCCGAATGCAAACTTCTTGGTTCATCAACCGAGTTCAGTTTCTTTATTGATAAATTTCTTTAGATTCAAAGGATTACTTCAAATGAATACATCAAGAAATATATACAGCAAAACTCCACAGCTGACGTGTTTCGTCCCCTAAGGGACATCATCAGGGCTGTAAGAAAAGGAAAAAATAAAATAAACAAATGACTTACTACGCGATATCTAATGTTACCAATCAACATAATGAAGACATAAATCATAAAAATCCAACAATCAAGAAGCCTGCCTATATGCCATTCTAAAGCAAGTGATGTTTCACACATTCATAACACCATTCTACTTATTTAACAATCTAAATTTCAAATAAATATTTGCTACCATCATAGGTACATAGGAAACCATTAATCAAATTCCAGAAAAACGGGTGTTAGGAAAAAATGTCCACATCCTATACTCAAATAATATTTATCCCATGCTTATTTCCGAAATCTCAACAACCAATTGGCATGAAAAAGAGCTGGCGTGCCACCAAATAACCTATCTTGTTATTAGATCCCTTAAAGTGATATTTAAACCGACATCAACTCACACAGAATAATGTTTGTTTAAATCTTCAATAATGTGTATCGTAGTGGGTCTGCTTTCACCCCTACAATATAACCATATCTGCAATCAACTCCAAGGAGAGCGTGATTATCTTCCCACCATTGCACCCTATTATCTTTTAACTAATTGCTCAGTTATGGTAAAATTTCATCTCACCTTATTATGTGAAATCGTAAAATCTTCTTATTGATTCACTATTAAGTCTACATCAATGAGCCACTTGGAATTGCGTTTTTTGGGGATTTCGCTTTATTTTTGGAGTTCAATGAGCGCTCGATAATTTAAAAGATTTGAATTTCAAACTGAGGTGAGTGCTTTACATTAGTACTAAGCATGGGCGGAAAATCCGTTACGCTCGCGGATTTTGCGGATTTTTGGGAAATTCGCAATCCGCGAGATTTGCGAATTTCCCGCAAAATCCGCAAATTCGCACGCAGCGGATTTTTTTTGCGGCTCGCGTCGTTGGTGATACAATTTTTGCGGCGCGCGGCGTTTATCATCGTTTGCCGAGTTGTTTTTCTCGATATTTTGCGAGTGCTGCGCCATTTTGGATCTTGCTGTGTGATCCCGCGGGAATTTGGCGAGCGCGATTACGTCATAGCGGCTTGCCAACTTGCACAGCGAGAGTTTGTCAACGCGAGTACGGCGAGATCACGTCTCGCGGTACTTCGCAATTGCGAGATTTGAGATGCGGCGAGCAGCAACAATCTCGCACAAGCGAAAATATAAAATTTGCAATTCTGCACAAGAAATCCACCAGCAAGCAGCATAAACCTTCTTGAAATGATGATTTTTATCTGAATAACTCCTTAGGTTGACATTTGCCTGCACTTTTTTAGCGAGGAGTCCATTTTGGGGAGGGGGGGAAGGGGGTGGGAGGAAGGAAGTGCCCCACAGTCTTCAACTTCCTGTTCCTGTCCAGCAGGCTCCTCCCAGTGCTTTGTCCATCTCCTGGTCACTTTTCATTTGGATCTGGAGCTGGAAGGATTACTTTTTGTGGATGCTGCTGGATATTTGGATTTGAGGCCTTTTTGACTTTCTTTGGATCACTGATGGTATTTGAGTCTAGCATGGGCCTAGTCTTTCTGTGGGCTGTCTTGAACTTAAACATCATGGAGGGCATGGATGGAATGGGATTGTGCTGATTTTTCAGTGATTTTCTTTTTTTTTGTGGCTGTACTTGTGGCCTTTTCACCAGGGGTATTTGAGTCTAGCATGGGCCTAGTCTTTCTGTGGGCTGTCTTGAACTTAAACATCATGGAGGGCATGGATGGAATGGGATTGTGCTGATTTTGTAGTGTTTTTCGATTTTTGGGGGTGTTCATGGGGAGGGACAGGCCATGTGGCTGGTGGCCATTTTGAGTGCTGCTACAGGCACTGGCCATGTGCTGGGAGGCAAGTGGCCATTTTGAATGCAGGCTTTGTTGTTAGGCCTGCAACCATTTTGCCTACTTTTCAACCTTTATGCCCAGGGGTAGTGAGTCTTGCATGGGCCTAGTCTTTCTGTGGGTTGTCTTGAATTTAAACATCATGGAGGGCATGGATGGATTGGGATTGTGCTGATTTTTCAGTGATTTTCGTTTTTTGGGGCTGTACTTGTGGCCTTTTCACCAGGGGTATTTGAGTCTAGCATGGGCCTAGTCTTTCTGTGGGCTGTCTTGAACTTAAACATCATGCAGGGCATGGATGGAATGGGATTGTGCTGATTTTGCAGTGTTTTTCGATTTTTGGGGGTGTTCATGGGGAGGGACAGGCCATGTGGCTGGTGGCCATTTTGAGTGCTGCTACAGGCACTGGCCATGTGCTGGGAGGCAAGTGGCCATTTTGAATGCAGGCTTTGTTGTTAGGCCTGCAACCATTTTGCCTACTTTTCAACCTTTATGCCCAGGGGTAGTGAGTCTTGCATGGGCCTAGTCTTTCTGTGGGTTGTCTTGAATTTAAACATCATGGAGGGCATGGATGGATTGGGATTGTGCTGATTTTTCAGTGATTTTCGTTTTTTGGGGCTGTACTTGTGGCCTTTTCACCAGGGGTATTTGAGTCTAGCATGGGCCTAGTCTTTCTGTGGGCTGTCTTGAACTTAAACATCATGGAGGGCATGGATGGAATGGGATTGTGCTGATTTTGCAGTGTTTTTCGATTTTTGGGGGTGTTCATGGGGAGGGACAGGCCATGTGGCTGGTGGCCATTTTGAGTGCTGCTACAGGCACTGGCCATGTGCTGGGAGGCAAGTGGCCATTTTGAATGCAGGCTTTGTTGTTAGGCCAGCAACCATTTTGCCTACTTTTCAACCTTTATGCCCAGGGGTAGTGAGTCTTGCATGGGCCTAGTCTTTCTGTGGGTTGTCTTGAATTTAAACATCATGGAGGGCATGGATGGATTGGGATTGTGCTGATTTTTCAGTGATTTTCGTTTTTTGGGGCTGTACTTGTGGCCTTTTCACCAGGGGTATTTGAGTCTAGCATGGGCCTTGTCTTTCTGTGGGCTGTCTTGAACTTAAACATCATGGAGGGCATGGATGGAATGGGATTGTGCTGATTTTGCAGTGTTTTTCGATTTTTGGGGGTGTTCATGGGGAGGGACAGGCCATGTGGCTGGTGGCCATTTTGAGTGCTGCTACAGGCACTGGCCATGTGCTGGGAGGCAAGTGGCCATTTTGAATGCAGGCTTTGTTGTTAGGCCTGCAACCATTTTGCCTACTTTTCAACCTTTAAGCCCAGGGGTAGTGAGTCTTGCATGGGCCTAGTCTTTCTGTGGGTTGTCTTGAATTTAAACATCATGGAGGGCATGGATGGATTGGGATTGTGCTGATTTTTCTGTGATTTTCATTTTTGGGGGCTGTACTTGTGGCCTTTTCACCAGGGGTATTTGAGTCTAGCATGGGCCTAGTCTTTCTGTGGGCTGTCTTGAACTTAAACATCATGGAGGGCATGGATGGAATGGGATTGTGCTGATTTTGTAGTGTTTTTCGATTTTTGGGGGTGTTCATGGGGAGGGACAGGCCATGTGGCTGGTGGCCATTTTGAGTGCTGCTACAGGCACTGGCCATGTGCTGGGAGGCAAGTGGCCATTTTGAATGCAGGCTTTGTTGTTAGGCCTGCAACCATTTTGCCTACTTTTCAACCTTTATGCCCAGGGGTAGTGAGTCTTGCATGGGCCTAGTCTTTCTGTGAGTTGTCTTGAATGTAAACATCATGGAGGGCATGGATGGATTGGGATTGCGCTGATTTTTCAGTGATTTTCGTTTTTTGGGGCTGTACTTGTGGCCTTTTCACCAGGGGTATTTGAGTCTAGCATGGGCCTAGTCTTTCTGTGGGCTGTCTTGAACTTAAACATCATGGAGGGCATGGGTGGAATGGGATTGTGCTGATTTTTCAGTGATTTCCGTGTTTTGGGGCTGTACTTGTGGCCTTTTCACCAGGGGTATTTGAGTCTAGCATGGGCCTAGTCTTTCTGCTGGCTGTCTTGAACTTAAACATCATGGAGGGCATGGATGGAATGGGATTGTGCTGATTTTTCAGTGTTTTTCGATTTTTTTGGGGGTGTATAACTTTACTGAACTGATGTTCCTCTGTCTTCCATTGTTTTTAGGTGCACAAGACTCAAGAGAACCACCAGTGCCAGGAAGAAGTCCTGCAGCCGTGTGTGTGTGCAGCATAACGTCACGCGACGTCACGTCTGGCCTCAGACAACTCTACAATTCGTGCAACTGCGGCCTGCTGTCTGACCTGCTCTGAAGAAGATGGCCCCAAAAAAAGGTGTCCGTAGCTCCTCTAGTAAGAAAGTTGCTAGTAAGGAGCAGAAGAAGCAAGTTACCAAGAAGGCTGGTGTGCCAACCGCCACGTTTTTTGGGAGCAAAAAAAAAAGTACGCCTGCAGCAGCAGGATCTGCTGGGGACCAAGCTGGGAGCAGCACCCCCGCTCCATTGGGTTCAGTGCCTCCACCACCACGCCAACTTAAGTCAAAGCCCTTGAGTGCTTCAGAGGCAGTCAGTGTACTTCTCCAATCACCATCGACCAGTGATGTTGGCTCATCGCAAGAAAGTAGCAGCAATGTCCCTGAATCAACACAGGTTGTTGTAACTCATCTGACAAGTGTTGAACAACCACAGCCGCAACAACAACACCATGTGCAAGTACAAGCCCAAGTACATGTGGAAGGAGAGGCAGCGCAAGGAGATCCGCAAGCAGAGGTGCATGGAGGGTCACAAGTGCCCACAATAGTTATTCCTCCCGAAGTAGGGGCACAAGAGGAAATCGACAATCAAGCCGAGGTATCATTGGAAGCCACTCCTCCTGATGATCATTCATTGTCTTCCACATCCCTAGCAAGGAAAAGATCAAGGTTGGTGTCTACATATTCTTCAAGCCCACCTCCTTCTGATGAAATGGATCCCAATTGGGAACCAGCACCACTGCCGTCTGAGAGTGAGGCACACCATGATCTGACAAAGGTACCTAAGCGTAAAAGGAAGGTCGTCGACAAACTCATACCTATGGAGTGTGATGAGGCTCAACAAGAAGTGACGCATACTGCTGCTGATGAAGCCCTTCACGACGACGATCCAGTCATCATAAAGGTCACTGCAGGCCCAGCGGGCATGCAGCAAAGAGACATTTTGACCCTATCCCGAGAAGCTGCTGAGCGTGATGATGATGTCGACGAGGAGGCAATGGAAATGGAAACACAACAATCATTACATTTGGAGTTAACTAGTACACCAACACCTACCGCTTCCATATTTCTTCCTCGCAAGAAGGGACCCACCTCGACCTCAATTTGTGGTGGTGAAAGTGCAAAACGTACTGAAGTTCGGCAATCCACATCCTCCACTTCATCTGGCATTAGCAGCAGGACCACCACCACCAGTATTGCCGCCTCCTCCGGCCCCCAAAGACATTTCAAGTCTCCAGTTTGGGACTTCTTTAGTGTATGCCCAAGAATGGAAAACGTAGCCATTTGTAGCATTTGTAAGCTTCGAGTTAGTCGTGGTAAGTTTGGTAGCAACTATGGTACCGGAGGCCAGAGAGGTCATCTTAAGAGTGCGCACCCTGTCCAATGGTTTCCGCACCTAGAGGCGTTCAAGCAAGCCGGAATTGCACGTAATGAAAACGTTGATTTTTCATCTGATGATGACGAGGAGGGAGAAGACGATTCAAACACTTCACTTACACCCAGTACCCCTGTCAGCAGCACACCCCATGTGAGGCACACTAAGAGTGTGGGAGAGAGTGAGACATCAATGCGGAAAAGTTCATCAGCGAGCGTAACTGGGTCGAAGATATCATCATCATCCCGTAAATCCTTGGTCCAGGGCAACATTAAAAAGATGTTGTTTACAGAAGCGCAATATGAACGCAACCACCCACTGACGCGTCTGTATAACACTAAGCTGGCTAAAATGCTAGCTCTGGACCTTCTCCCTTTTTCTTTTGTAGAAGGGGTTGGTTTTCTAGAATTAGTGGCAGAACTCTGCCCAAAATGGAAGGTTCCTAGCCGGTTCTATTTTGCCCGAGTTGCGGTTCCAGCACTACATGAAGATGTTCTGAAGGTGATTGGGGCAGCTTTGCAGAAGAGTGCTGTTCACACTATACATCTGACAACAGACATGTGGACCAGTGGCGCAGGCGCTGATTACATGTGCATCACTGCACACTGGGTCTCTTTTTCAGGGGCTAAAGCAAAGCTAAACGCAGGTGTTGACGCGGACATTGTTTTTAAAGCTGCTCGGAAACATGCAACACTAGCCATGTTTGGTTTGGAGAAACGTCACACAGCAGAAAACATTTTGGATGTCTTTAACACAAAGGTCCTTAACTGGCTGTCCCCACTAAAACGCCAGGTTGGTTATGTTTCCACGGACAATGGCGCCAATATAGTTAAGGCCATGAGGAAGGGTGACTATTTCAGAGTGCCGTGTTTGGCGCACTGTATAAACCTGGTTGTCCAAAAATTCTTGGGTGATAAAGGCAGTGCAGCGTACAGAGTATTGGACACCTGCCGAAAAATGTGCAAGCATTTCAGCCATTCCTTTAAGGGCCGGAAGCAGCTGAGGAGCCTGCTATATCAACGTCAAATGCCAGTGAAAGCACTCATCCAGGAGGTGGTAACACGTTGGAACTCAACCTTCTACATGCTTGAGCGTCTGTATGAGCAGTATACGGTACTCGATCAATATTTCTTGACAGAGGGTACAGAGGACATGAAGATGGGTGCGGCGCAATGGAACATAGTTCAAAGCCTGACACGCATGCTTCGTCCTTTTGAGTTCTTCACGCGTGCAGTCAGCAAGGAGGACTGTAATTTGGGAAAAGCTATCCCATTGTTGTACATGCTGGAGGACCAACTGAAGGAGGTGTGTTCTGTGTTTGAAAAAGATGTAAAAAACCAAGACTCTTTTGTTCTGGCTGAGAAGTTATTAGAGCTCCTACAAGGTGATGAACGTCTTAAAACGATCCACTCAGAAGAGCATTACATTTGTGCTACTATTCTGGATCCACGCTACAAAAAGGCGCTGATAGGCCAAGCATTCTTTCCTTTTGATGATGAACATGTTCCAAAGTACAAACATTGGCTAGCCTTGTCAGCCAAGAGGTTTGAAAGAGAACGGCTGAAAATTGAAGGAAATGGCAGTACATCAGCAGGCCATCCCCAGTCAAAACAATCCACTTCTGCACCTGTGGCTGTGGCACAAGTGACCTCTCAGCCGTTAAAGACACCGGCAACCGTATCATCTGCACCAGACACAACAGAAACATTGGAGGCTGAAGAGGATTGGCTAGCTCTGCGTGGGTTTGGTTCTCAAAAGGTCAGAGGCACAGCAAGAGCTAAGCAAAGTGGAGGAACCTTGGATGAGGACCTTGAGTCGATGGTGAAGGACTATCTGAATGACTCAACAGAGGTCTATGTTAATTCTGACCCATTTGCGTATTGGCATGGGAAAAAAGAATTGTGGCCACAGCTCACCAACCTGGCTTTAAACTACTTGTCTTGCCCACTCGCAAGCGTGTCTTCTGAACGTGTTTTCAGTGCTGCTGGTGGCATTGTAACTCCCAAACGGAGCCGCCTCTCGCCCAAAAATGTGGAGAGGTTAACAATGATCAAGATGAATCAGCACCTCATACCACCAGATTTCAGAGTACGAGAAATCGCGCCGGGTGAAGACGAGGTGGTCAGCAACATAGATGAGGGAATTTCTACTCTGTCAGGTGACACTGAGCTCACCCTGCCTGAATTCGCAGAGTATGATGACGAAGCCTTATTCTCATTCCTGGACCGTGATACTGAGCCCTGAAAATGAGACAACGAATCAATAACTTTCTTTTTCGTCCTTATTCACTTTTATTCCTGTGTGTCTGTCTTTCTTTGTTGTGCACCGTTAATATATTTCAAACTTTAATCAGATAATCACAAAAACAAGCCCATCAGCAGAACTGTCTTCACTGGTTTGCTAATTGATTTGAAGTTGCCGCAGTCTGCATTCCTCAGGTTCACAAGTTCAGAAGAACATGCTCCTCTATCCTCCTCCTTCAGACTCCTATTTCCATCAAACCAGAGGGCTGGTTTACGCCCAATGAAGAAAGACTCAGCACTTGTGGAGGTGTTGTTCTACCTCTTTGCAGGTGAGTTGACGGCTCTGGGACCATTGTTGGGAAGCTCTAATACCGGATAAAAGTGTTTTGGACCAAATCCGAGGCGCAAATATTTTAGTATTTTTGCTGACTTGCTTGCCTTTGAGGTGCTCTTAGGGGGGCTTCCTGGTGTTTGTGGGTGAGTTTCGGGGTCTGGGAGCACTGCTGGGACACTCTAATCTTGATTGCATTTGCTTTTCAGGAAATCCGTGGTGGCAACCCCGACTTATGGCCTAGCTACGCAGCGCGTTTGGACCGAAGGCCGAGAAATATTGCAAGTATGAGATTTTGCTTTTGGCCTGTTTGGGGGTGTTATGCTTCTTGGAGGGTGGGTTGGCGGGTCTTGGGGCATTCCTGGGAAGGTCTAATACCGGCTAGAAGTGGTTGGGACAAAATCAAGGCCGAATTTGTTTTTGCTATTTCTGACATTTTGCTCAATGTAGCGTTTTCGGGGGCCTGTTTGGGGGGCTTCCTGGTGTTTGTGGGTGAGTTTCGGGGTCTGGGAGCACTGCTGGGACACTCTAATCTTGATTGCATTTGCTTTTCAGGAAATCCGTGGTGGCAACCCCGACTTATGGCCTAGCTACGCAGCGCGTTTGGACCGAAGGCCGAGAAATATTGCAAGTATGAGATTTTGCTTTTGGCCTGTTTGGGGGTGTTATGCTTCTTGGCGGGTGGGTTGGCGGGTCTTGGGGCATTCCTGGGAAGGTCTAATACCGGCTAGAAGTGGTTGGGACAAAATCCAGGCCGAATTTTTTTGGGCTATTTCTGATATTTTGCTCAATGTAGAGTTTTCGGGGGCCTGTTTGGGGGCTTCCTGGTGTTTGTGGGTGAGTTTCGGGGTCTGGGAGCACTGCTGGGACACTCTAATCTTGATTGCATTTGCTTTTCAGGAAATCTGTGGTGGCAACCCCGACTTATGGCCTAGCTACGCAGCGCGTTTGGACCGAAGGCCGAGAAATATTGCAAGTATGAGATTTTGCTTTTGGCCTGTTTGGGGGTGTTATGCTTCTTAGCGGGTGGGTTGGCGGGTCTTGGGGCATTCCTGGGAAGGTCTAATACCGGCTAGAAGTGGTTGGGACAAAATCCAGGCTGATTTTTTTTTGGCTATTTCTGACATTTTGCTCAATGTAGCGTTTTCGGGGGCCTGTTTGGGGCGCTTCCTGGTGTTTGTGGGTGGGTTTCGGGGTCTGGGCGCACTGCTGGCTATATATACTTTACTTTGCAAGAGGTTTGAAGCAAATCCATGGTGGCAGAGGGGAGTTAGGGCCTAGCTGCAGAGCGCGCGCGGAGTGATTTGGGAAATTTGGGAAAAACTGACAAAGTCCCCATTTTTGTACTTTTGCTCTTTGGCTGTTTGGGGGTCTTCTACTCGTTTTCTCCTGGGTTGACGGCTCTGGGGCCATTGCTGGGAAGCTCTAATACCAGATAAAAGTGGTTTGGACCAAATCCCAGGCGGAATTTTTTTTGTGTTTTTGATGACTTGCTTGCCTTTGAGGTGCTTTTAGGGGGGGGTCCGTCTGTTTGTGGGTGAGTTTCGTGCTCTGGGAGCACTGCTGGGACACTCTAATCTTGATTGCATTTGCTTTTCAGGAAATCCGTGGTTGCAACCCCGACTTATGGCCTAGCTACGCAGCGCGTTTGGACCGAAGGCCGAGAAATATTGCAAATATGAGATTTTGCTTTTGGCCTGTTTGGGGGTGTTATGCTTCTTGGCGGGTGGGTTGGCGGGTCTTGGGGCATTCCTGGGAAGGTCTAATACCGGCTAGAAGTGGTTGGGACAAAATCCTCGCGGAAAAGCCTTTTGGCACTTTTTGTAACTTAGGGTTCGTTAGGGTTAGCCCTAGCAGCAGGATTGCATGTGTTTCGGGGTGTTCTAGATTTTTGCAACTGAGTTCTGGGGTCTTAGAGCACTCGTGAGAATGTGTAATTTTGGTTGCAAGTCATTTGAAGAAAATCCATGGTGGGAAAGGGGGGATTTGGCATAGTTAAAGAAAGCCTTTGCCACTATTCTTAACTTAGGGTTCGTTAGGGTTAGCAGTATTTCTATTGCATGTGTTTGGGTGGGGGGGTTTTCGAGTCTTGGAGCGATGCTGGCTATGGATACTTTTGCTTGGTTGCTTGCAAGTAGTTTGAATGCAATCCACGGTGGGTAAGGGGTAATTAGTAAGGGGGTACTTCGGCCTACTTTTACTTTCAAAGTAAGTTTTGTCACCAGTTTTCTGCTAGGCCTCGTTTTTTGAGATTTGATTGGGGGTCTTCTACATTTTTGCGACTGGCTGTAGTAAGGGTCTGGGTGGGAGCACTGCTGGGAAGATCTAATTTTGTTCTAAAACACAGTTTACAGTACACCTAGCTTGAGACATTAATTTGCCCCTACTTATTTATCCTTCAAAAGGTGAATCAGACAGAGTACGCACTTTCAAAAATATTGTACTGTCTACTAGGAAAATCAAAGTGTGACTTTTTGCACTCCACAGCCTACATACCTTATATTTATTTAACAGTGGTGTTGTAATATTATATCACTTCCTGTTTTTCGTTGAATAATTAGAGGCCGGATTTCAGACTCTGCAACGGGGAAAAAAGGATGGAGTCAGGCTTCACATTAGCGAGCCACAATTCAGCATCAGGCAGGCAGTGGACAGGGTGTCTTCTGGTGACCAACATCGATGGACGAAGCGTCGGCTGCAATGGAGGAGTGCCGCTAATAAGAGGATTTTTTTTCTGCAGGCAACTTACTTACCACTTCCAACAGGACAACTACAACAACATAGATACAGTATCCCTTGCCTTTTTCTCTGACTTTGACTGCATTTCTTGGATCTCTCTCTGCTTCTAAATTGATTCCTTAACACATCACTTAGTCCACTCCACTATCACAGCTGCACCACACATAGTCATTTGTAAGTGCTCCTACGTAATTCGCAAGTCGCAGCACGCCCCAGCCCGTAGAGGACTGGGATGGCCCCAATGATGAAGCATGTCACCAAGGGGCAACCCTGGTGAGTGAGGGGACACCTAGAAAAAAAGCAATTTCTCCTTTTCTATCTACTATACCTTCCAGACCAACCCCATTGAGTGTTGTTGTTAATGGATTTATAGTGACCAGCAAGGCTCTCAGGTATCTGGCTACAGAGACCTTATGTTGAATATAGTTATCAATAATTCCACACATGCCCTGTACTGTCGCATTCTTTCTTCCACAGTTGTCGAAAGTACTACTTACTTTTCACTGACATGCATGCAGTAGTGCATGCACTTTCAAAGATTGATGGATAGGTTTGTACCCAAAGAATTGTTTATGTTCAATTGTTTGTCTATGCTGTGCTTTTTTTACAGGGTGTCTTCTGGTGACCAACATCGATGGACGAAGCGTCGGCTGCAATGGAGGAGTGCCGCTAATAAGAGGATTTTTTTTCTGCAGGCAACTTACTTACCACTTCCAACAGGACAACTACAACAACATAGATACAGTATCCCTTGCCTTTTTCTCTGACTGTGACTGCATTTCTTGGATCTCTCTCTGCTTCTAAATTGATCCCTTAACACATCACTTAGTCCACTCCACTATCACATCTGCACCACACATAGTCATTTGTAAGTGCTCCTACGTAATTCGCAAGTCGCAGCATGCCCCAGCCCGTAGAGGACTGGGATGGCCCCAATGATGAAGCATGTCACCAAGGGGCAACCCTGGTGAGTGAGGGGACACCTAGAAAAAGAGCAATTTCTCCTTTTCTATCTACTATACCTTCCAGACCAACCCCATTGAGTGTTGTGAATGGATTTATAGTGACCAGCAAGGCTCTCAGGTATCTGGCAACAGAGACCTTATGTTGAATATAGTTATCAATAATTCCACACACGGCCTGTACTGTCGCATTCTTTCTTCCACAGTTGTCGAAAGTACTACTTACTTTTCACTGACATGCATCCAGTAGTGCATGCACTTTCAAAGATTGATGGATAGGTTTGTACCCAAAGATTTGTTTATGTTCACAATTGTTTTTCCATGCTGTGCTATTTTTTCTTGTCTCCCAAAACCTTTCCCAAAAACTCCCGTACCCATCCATTTTTCAAACCCTAACCCTCTTCCCCCGGGCTGTGTGGTTTTCATTGATGTGTGACTAAATTACAGCAATAAATCCACACACTTGCTGGGGAGGATAAGGTGATAGCAACAGGCTGGTGAAGAAATCCGAGGATATATTCTTACTCTGATTGACAAAGACCCATGGCTATTGTCAAAGAACTTCAACCGAATTAGTTATACTTTAACATTTGTTAGGCTACAATGTGGCACTGTTCTAGTGTACTTCTGTCATCTGCTATATTCTCTATTGTACCGTTGTTTTGCTCAGGAGGACAAACCAGATTTCATTTTCTTTTTTTTCATAGGCATGCAACTGCCACTGTGTCACACCACTAGTACCACCGCTATGAGGAAATTTTATCCGCCCAGGATTGCCAACCTTATTCGCTGTTTCCCGTGGAGCCAGCCCTGGGCCTAGCCCTACTTGCAAACAGAAATTACAGGTAAGATAGGCGTTTGGTTGGAGGTAGTATAACGGAGTATTAGGAGAGACGAGAGATTGGATTGACGGTAGTACTACTAAAGTCCTAGGACTATTCAGGAAAACAAACTTACTGTTAAACCCCCACCCACCAGACTCAAAAGCAGTAAAAAACAGGTATGGTCAGATAAAGTTTCAAAAAGTATATTTTTTAGCCTCAACAAAAGAATCTCCCGCAAGACCCTCCCTAACCCCAACAATTGTCCTTCAAAAGTCCCCAAAAATCCCAACTCCCAATTCCCACCCCCCAAAAGTCTCTAAAAAAGGGGCAAGGGACACTATGGCAGGGTGCTGTTGGAATTAGCAGCCAGGGCATCATGCTCCTTGCGGAGGGTGGCAAGTTCGAAGCGTAGGCCCTCCACCACGTTCTTATAGTTATGGACCTCCTGCTCCAGGTAGGACAGTCTGGCGCCGGTGTGCCTTGCAAATCCTGTGAGGGGCAGCTGCTTTCTTTGCTGCTGGGCGGTGGCGTTTGGCTTTGGTAGCCCGGCTCCGTACCGCTGGAGCACTGCGATGGCTGGCAGCCCGCACGGAGGAGGATGCAGCTGTCCCAGTGGACGTTGTTGTACCAGACTGCGTCTCCTCCTCCTCCAGGGCCACCAGCCGCCGATATTCAGCGACAGTGGCATCCAGCCTCCGTTGCCGGGCCATTCGAGCCAGCTCCTTCCTCCTTGATGGTGTCTTGGATTTGGAAGGAGCAACTACATGAAAAAAGAAAGACATAGTCTGTAACCAATGCTCCTTAAGATTAACACAAAATGAATGAGCAGAAAGTTGTCACAGTACAAGTAGCAAATTGAAAGCACAGTACATAACTATTGAGGACAGTATCTATGTAACCTCCGACTTCTTCATCCTTGCTCTAACATTAGTGGGAGTTTCAGGAACAAATTCTACGAGCACTATGGACTTCCATTACAGTCGACTATGACAGTACACCACTCTTATTCTTCTTCTTCTCTCTTGTTTAGGAAAATTGGTACGTTATCTTATGCAAGCCGGCATAATGCCAGCGCAGTGAACTTGCACCCGAGAAAAACAGACGCACACCATGGTGAGTGAGACAGACTTGCGTTACTGTACCGGTCCAGTACATGCAGGTGGTGAAGCTCTTACTTTTCTATTACGGGTGGCACTGAGAATACTCTGTTAAAAGGGCTACTGCTTAATTAATTTAGCTTTCACCCTACAGTGCAAATGAGTATTAGAAAAGGAAAATGAAGAAGCTAAATTATCTGATTATCTATCACTTCACATGGGATGTATTTGATGACATATGGGATGACTTTAGGTGCTTTGCTTATTATTGAGTGAACAGTGATACCCCCACACATGAATGACGTACTACTACTAAACTAAAGGTATTAAGAGAGGTAGGGAGTGTCCACCGTAATAACCGGATATATGCTGTGCTTGCAGTTGCAATACAAACTACTGCTACTATTCATGGTAGTATTTGGACAACGTTACAACTTCTTTTCCTTGCCTTTCCTACACTGGAACGGACGTGCGGGTGCGGTGAAACATGCTCTTCAAAGTAACACTTAGTTCATCCAGTGACCGTCTACTCTCTCTAGATACACATATGCTATCTAAGAGTCAGATAGTACCATGAATGATCCAGGCATCCATCCATTCAAAGTATATTGCACTCATACAGTTTCTGTCTCACCCACCCAGGCTGTTCTCCTTCCACCCATCCTTGCTTCATCATTCACCCAGCCATGCACCATACCATTTTCTTACCTTCCCAGCCACCTCGGGGACCAAGCAAACACATATCATTCTTCTTTGCCAGTCATCATTACATTTCTCGTGCTTCCACACTTACTTACACCCTTTTTTCGCTTTTCGTTCATCCCATCCATCAAGTTCACCTCAGATCTGATTGGGATTCTTCTCGCCAAAAACTTCACAGCTAAGTCGAAGTACATTTAGAGGAGTCTACTACCTGCTTTTTTTGTAATACACCCGTGCAGAAAGCACACTCTGAAGTCTTCAATCTCAATGACTAAGGAATGTATAGCTTACCTCTGCCCGCCACCACCGTGTGAACCCTCACAGGCATGTCCTTGTCCGGCACTTGCACCGCCTCCTCCCCAGAGTTGTCCTCCTCGTCCAATGCCACCACCACCTCCGCGCTGGCCCCGTCTCCAGATGTTCCACCTACAAAGTACATTTAATAATGTTAGAATACACCACTCACTACTATATAATATTTGGTCTAGGAGGAAGAAAGAAATGTGAAAAAAACAGTGTACAATTTAATAATTTATGACTGTGTACTCTAGAGTAAAAATGTCCCTTTTTCCAGGGAAGGCTGTTGTCTTGCTGCACTTTTTGGCACAACTGATGAATGTTTGCTTTTTACTTTTTAACACGCACCACTTTTTCTCCTAACAGACAGAACCTTGACTTCTAAGAACACGAGCAGGATCAAGTTCAAACCAGGTGAGAGCTCGGCTCGACCACAAGAAATGTGTCCAATTAATCGTCAGCACTAAGCACTTTTCCATTTTCAGTTACACGTTCACTTTTATGACAAACTTGAATTTAATAAATGTGTTTACTTTTAATAAAGCTTTTAAACTTAAATAGACTCTGTGGTTTTTGGTCCTCCAGACTAGAGTGGATGAGCTAAAGGTTTTCGAATTTTTGCAAGCATGAGTCCGTGCCTCTGCCGTCGGTGACTTTGGGAGCTAAATGACTCTGCCACACTATATAGTCAGTAAGGAGATTGGGGGTTCAACTACAAAGTCTGTTATCACTGAGGTATGTGGAAAGTCTAACAGTTACAGCACCTATTATAATTGATAAGCTAAGCGATGCATTATTTAGTGTCCATAGTTCTGTTTGTGCAGATTTGTCCCTGCAACAGTAGTAGAATGGATTGTCCTCCTATCCAAACCAAAAGTAAAGTAGTATCTTATTCTTTCTTGGTGGTGGTCATTCACCTTTTTATTGTTGGCAATGGTCAAAGCATAAACATTTAGAATACTTGAAAAGACATTATGGACAATCCCAGAGGACTGCACTCAGTGCATAGAGCTATTGCTGACTAGAATGGGAGTCCAATGGAAATGCCAAATGTGCAATCTTAGTTAGCTACACAGACAGACTAATAAGAATAATCTAGTAATACCACACGGAGTCATAGTCGAGGCAGGATAAGAATTTAGATCCTGTCTACAAGAAGATCAAAGACAATTTAGAAAAAATCGAATGAGGAACGCTAGGAAAAAATAAGTACTCTATATTAAAATTAAAACTTACTGGGGCCAGCAAAGGAGCCCTCGCCTGCCCGGTCCTGGCCTGCATCGTCAACAGCACCCTCCTCCTCCTCCTCCTGTGTCCTCCTCTTGCCCCTGGGGGAAGCTGATGTACAACATGAAAGAAAGAAAAACAGAAAACATGAATGATATTTCTCAACCAAATCAAACATTTCAAAAGAACTAACAAAGTAACAAAATATTTTTGCGAAATAGCAAATAGGGAACGACTCCACGGGATATATTATTGACCAATCTCATGTGGTCGACTACGTCATTACTTTAGTATTGCTTGATTTGCGGACCGTCGAATTGGAAACTACCCTATGTAACTCACTAAACAAAGTACTAAAAAGGTTTGCCTAGGATTGGCAGGCAGCAGTCCACAGCACGCAAAGTGACAGCCAAAGTCCATCGTGATTGAAGATCAGCGACAACACTAAAGTTTCCTACTACATTAACCAGTCATTAAAATACTCAAACTATTAATCCACCACCACTATTTCTTCTTATCGCCATGTGTACAAAGGAAGGACTGGACTTGAGTCTGTAGGGGCTGATTTAGAAGGCCCTTGCGGCTCTTTTGCTCCATTGTTGCATGACTTTTGTGACGCAGCGACAGCACAAAAGAGGCGCAATGGTGCGGCGTATATTAACAACGTGACGCATATGGGAGATGCATCACGTTGTAAAGCCCTGCGCCAATAGGGGGCGGTCCGGCGCAAGGGAGGGCGTTCCTGTGCAGGAACGCATCCTAAAAGTGGCTGAGGGAAATCTACAAGATTTCAATCAGTCACTTTGAGGACAATGATGCGTGACTCAAACCCTGCGCCTGCTTGAAGCAGACGTACGTCTTGACGCAGCATTGGGGAGATAGGGCACCCCAGAGCATTGATGGAGCTGCACCATCGTTGCGACGCAACTCCAGCAATGCGCCGCCTTTACGGCACAGATGCGTAACGCTTTGGTGACGTTTTGGGCCCATGGTGCGCCGCATTGTAAATACGGCGCACCATGGGTGATGGTGGCGTGACGCACAATTACTGGCGCATCCCTGCTACTTTGCAGGGATGCGCCGGTAATTAAAAATCTGAACCTCAGTGTGTAGCATTACGCAGTTCTTTCAACTACACTCATACATAATTTCACAGGCCAATGAAATGAACACAAAATCTAAAACAAATAAGCATAGTAGCAACACTACTGAGAAGAAGGAGAGCAGTGTACCTGAAATGCACAGAAGATTTTGAAATATAATTTACCTACAATGTAATGAGCAGCATTATTGCTCTTGGTAAAAAACAAAAATTTGCAATATAATAACACAGCAGGAGAAAACATAGTAGTAAAGACATAGCTACTACTACTCACCAAGCCCGGGGATCTCAAGGCCAAGGAGGTCGAGCAGATCTCGCTCACGGGTCAGGACATCCGTCCAGCGGTGGGTGGCCTGGTTGTAGGTGCGCCAGACCCGAGAGTGGTGGTAAATGGCCTGGCACACCTTCTCCCACCGCTTCCGGTGCTCCCGGGCCCCGTACCCGGCACTGATCTTGCCGCCTCCCATGATGGTACTGGGGAGGCGGCGCTGAACATAAAAAACGAGTTGGCCCACCTCCTCCGGGGTAAAGATCTCCTGTGGCATCACTAGCTCCCCCCTCAAACGCCAGCACGGGAGCCGGACACGGGGTGCGGGACCCTTCCCCTTCTCGGGATGCTTCCCGGCTCCCTTCACCATGGTCTGGGCGGAAAGGAATAAAGAAAATAGAATAGGGAAGAGAAGAAAAGAAAAGAAAAGAGTTTACAAAAGTAGTTTAAAATTAACCAAAAGTAGCAGTAAACACAAAAATATAGGGCTAGAAAAATAGAGGGATAGATAATAAGTAAAATAGATCAAAAAAAACTTCAAACAAGCAAAGGATGGCAGAGATTGACAGAGGATACAAAGACCATGCCCAGAACCATAGCAATGAATGAGAAACAAGATGGCCGCGCCCGTTCACGACCGCGCGGGTAAGTTTGCGCGAGATTTTTCTTGCGAACACGCGCAAAACTGTACTGGCAAGCCGCGGACTTTGCGAGATTACACTTCGCGCCCGGAAACGGAAATACGTCAGGCAAACAAGATGGCTGCGCCCTTGAACGACCGCGAGGGTAACTTTGCGCCTTGCGCTACGAGCGGCTCGCAAAAACGCACAAAACCTTGCCAACTAACACGCCGCAAAAATAAAAAAATTGCATATTCGCACGAATTTGCGGCTTCCGAATCCGATCTCGCGCGTGTTCGCGCCCCGCGAACCCCGCGAAATGGCAGAAAAACAAGTTTTTCAAAACTGAAAGCACTCGGCAGGGGCAAGAGTTCAAACTCATCATTAGTAACAATTCCCGGTAGTGCTTCCTGACTGGGGCCCCTCCAGAATTCAGTTGCTAGTTGCAACAATTGTATGACCCTGCTCTGACCCTCACAGCAGGCTCATAGAATAGCTACAAGTAGGCCACAAAGGTCCTGGGGAAAAAAATGCACTGCAACAGAAAGCAAAATTACAGATAAGGAAGCAGGTGCCAGACTGGAATTTTAAAACAGTGACACATTAATAAACTAACCCCAAATTAATTAATCTCTGTTGAAGCAGGGCTGGTGTGCTTGCTTTTCCCCCCCATATTCTACAGTAATGATGAACCAGAGGGTGGCATTGATGTAACAGAGGGTTGCAGTGGTGAAACAGAGGGTGCTGGGAACCTGTGATGATGAACCAGACGTAGAAACAACATAATTCGCGACCGTTGCGCGCCGAAATGTAAGTTTGCAATTGCGAACTGGTACGAAACCCTCGCGAACTGGCAGAAATCCTTGCGAACACAAAAAAAAAAATCCGCAAATTCGCAAGAATTCGCGGATTTTGCGGATTGCGAATTCGCAAATCCGCAAAATTCGCAAACGCGAGATTCGCAAAATTCGCCCATGCTTAATTAGTACGCATTAGAGTAGTTGGGTCGTGAGATAAGCACAAAGCTAAATAGACTGAAAGGACTATTTTCTTGCGTTTTTAGGGCTTCCGCTTTAATTTTGGAAAACATTTTTTTTTAAACTTGAGGATTCCACTTTATTGTGCGGGGCTCTACTTTGATCCACCTATTGGCCAACAGAGTAGTTTATATGGCCCAGTAGAGGGAACAGACGCCAATTTATTGAGAGTCCACTGGAGAGACTCACTCACAGTAAAAGTTCAAAACCAGATAGTCTAAATGGAAAAAATCCATGCTGTTCAAATGTGCATAACATATTTGCTACAATATGAATTTTATAGATTTCTTTGAGGGCCATGTTCTGTCAGGGTGAGTTGGGACCAGTTCTCTGTTTCAATATCTACTTTACATGAACAGAAGGAAGCCTATTCTGTGCAACAACCTTCTACTTGCATTAGAGAAAAAGACAGGAATGTTTTCAACGCACATTTTGCCTTGTGGATAATTATTGGAAAATATTTCAAAGAGAATTGTTTCTACTTCCTCTTTTACACCATCAGCATTTAGAATTTTCAAAGAAGAACTATCTTCTATACATCAAGAGGTAGCTATAAAAGTTCATAATTTACTTAGGATAGAGTTTTATGAATCCTACATTTTAGAAATTGTTTATACCCTACCTTGTTATGTAATACTAACTAAATGCACTGTTCTTATTATTTTAGTCTGCTAATTGTTGGCTGTGTCCATATCTGTCATTCTTTCTTACCATGCTTGTCTCGACAATGGTGTAATAAGTTTATAGAATGAATATTTCAAGACTACTTCTGCTACTCATCCTTCAGAAAACTGTGAACAATTGCAGTTTTATGATATATCCCCCAAAAATCAAACTCTGAATTATTACTACATAGAACGTGTTCTCTAAGTCCCATAAATAGGTTATGATTTATTAAGTCAACATATCCTGCTGTTACTGTACAAATATCCCTCTTTATTTTTATGGTTACAGTTTCATGGCCCAAAATTATAGGAGTTAACCATGATTAAAGTGTTTTTCAAGGTTTATTGCAGAAATCAGCTAACTTTTGTTTCACCCTCTTTGGTGGCTTGCAGATTTGGGCTTTTTCAAGGCTGTTATCATGGTAGGTTGACAATATAAATATTTACATAAAGAGAAGATATAAACAAAGAAAAAAGTGAGAGAGAAAAATAAAAATAAAATAATGTTGCCAAAATAAAAAACATAATAACATAGAACAATCTTAGAAAAATAGTGAAAACATTCTAGTTTATAAATTGTGATCAATACCATTTGGAATTTGTCACAGAAAACTTGGTCACATGGGTGAAACATTTCACATATGAGTCAAATACCATTCTACAAATAATCCTGTTGGCAGACATGAGTAAACAGTAAGGAAGGGGTATACTGTTGGTTCATTGGTAGAAACCAAAGATGTGTGTCAGAAGTCAGGAGAGAGTATTGATGTATTCCGATAAGATGTAATGATTGCAGGTGAAAATTAGGAGTGTCAAATCGAAAATATAGGTCAAATTTGCATCTTGCATGGTTCTCTCTATAATATAGGTAAAAGGAAATATGCCCCTATGACCATATAATGGGGGCTGGAGATCCTCAATCTGTCTATGGGAGCAAAGGTATTGAAAGAAAATAGCTCTGTTAAAAATTGCAGATGATTTTGAGGGTAAGGAAATATATGTCAACTGAGTAAGGTCATGGGTGAAGTGGTCATGTGAACTTACTGCAGACAGTCTGAGTAAGGCTGTTGAAGGAGTGCAATCAAACTGAGAAAGGCAGAAAACGAAATAACCATGGGAAACTAATCGTAGGTAGCTCTAAATGAAAGGTAATATTCTATTTCTGTGGGGTTGTCAAATGTGAAGCAAACAGAATTATGCCAAAATAGTTGCTTGTACCTTGTATCAAGATCGAGATGTCAAACATAATTCAGATCAAACCCTGGAAAATGACATACACACAGGCAAAAGGAATTGTCTAAGATCACATTGTCAAAGTAAGATATCTGGATGGAAGGAGGTGAAAGTACCCACTTATGTCAGGTACTTGTGACAGGTTAGAGATAAAGTTATTGTCACGCCTTGTTGGATTTACTGAGGTGATGGTTTTGGGGCAGGTAATCTTGATACGGTCTATGTCGAGGTTAGCATTAGTCTGTTATTTATGTTAGCAGCAGACCTGCTCGTGGAGTTTAGGGAATTCAGCAATTCAGAGTTACGAGTATAACACAAAATTCCCAATAAAGTCCACCATCCTGTGTGGCATTTTTTTCTGTTGGCGCCTGCATGCCTTGTTGTAGAGCACGCTGGTGAGTGCCACAATACTTTCTGGCCACTGTTGAGTACGCACATAATTTGGAGGCCACTCAACCGTCTTCCAGCCACGACGGAAAGTTTTTGATGATGCTGGCAAGCACAAGAGACTATGGCTACACCTCAAGCAGATTTTGTACTGGAGAAGCAGCTAAATCTACTCTAACAGAAGTTTTTGAATTAATATCATACTCCAAAAGACCACTCAAGTTGTTTTTTAGTGGGAGAAGTCTCTTTTTATTTACGTTTTATCAACAAGATTCCTGTCCAACAAGCTCCTTCCAGTGCCTTGTCCATCTCCTGGTCAATTTTCATTTGGATTTGGAGGCGCGAGGGTCATTGTCTTCATCTGCTACATATAGCCCATTGGATTTAAGGAATATGTTTTTGTGATATCACAGGTACGTAAAAAACTGTTGTATAAGGGTAAAGTTTGTTTGATAGAGGACATGCACCACTATTTATTTGCCCTTTTATTACATTTTTAAAATGTATTGTGGTGGGTGGCTTGCAGTATCAGTGGGGGATTACTTATTATTTAGCATTTTAATTTTTAATCTTTCGTAAAGAAAACTTTTTGCACAGTTCAGTACATTTTCTCCATGTTTGTTAACACATTTGCAATATATTCATTTATTTTACTATGTGGTCTAGTCTGCAAATGGGCCATCCACCCAGTAGGCCAAGTACTGTTCAGGGGTGCCTTAAACAACTGTTTCTGTGGAGAGGTTGTTTTAAAACATCATTTAAGGCTGGGATGGATTTGGATTACAGAAAAAATTGGTTTTTGTGGTGTATTTCAAGCTTTTTTTCCTGCACACAGTGTATTGGTGGGATAGTTTTTGATGCCTATGGAGGATGTGTGTTGTTCTAAACTTTTTATAACTCAGTTAAGTTTTATTTTTGGCATTGCTGACCTACTGGTAGTCATTTCTTCAGTGTCACCATGCCTCCTTAGTCTGGTGAGTGAGTGGGTTTGCCATAGGCCACCACTTGTATTTGTTCTCCATGCCATGGGGCAGGGGCCATTTGTTGTAGTCGATACTCATAAACCTGAATGTCTTCTTTGTTTTCAGGGCCTTATTGCTTGTTATTTGACCTTGTGGCCAGTGACCATTTTATGTAGCCAGCCAGTGCGTTTTTGCCATAGAACTGCATGTGTTCTTCGTTGTCCATGCCTCCTTGCTTGGTGTGTTGATTGACCATGTGACCAGTGACTATTTTGTGTATCCAGCCAGTGTGCTTTGTCATAGCCCTGCATGTGTTCTTTGCTGTGGCCATGCATCCTTGCTGGTTGTTGTTGTTTGACAATGTGGCTGGTGACCATTTTTCATAGCCAGTCAGTTCACTTCAGCCATAGGCCTGCATGGTTTCTTTGTTGTGGCCATGCTTCCTTGCTCGTGGTATTTTGCACACCTGCCCAGAGGTCATTTTGTGTAGCCAGCCAGTGTGGTTTTTCCATAGAGCTGCATGTGTTTTTTGTTGTCTAGGACTCCTTGCGTGGTGTTGTTGTTTGACCATGTGGCTGGTGCCCATTTTGTGTAGCCAGCACATGCTTTTGCCATAGGTCTGCATGTGTTCTTTATTGTGTCCATGCCTCCTTGCTTGTTGTTGTTGGTTGACCATGTGGCCGGCAGCAATTTTGTGCAGTCAGCTAGTGTGATTTTGCCATACACCTGTATGTGTTCTTCTTTGTTGCCCATATATCCTTGCTTGTTTGACCTTGTGGCCATTTTGTGTAGTTAGCAAGTACGCTTTTTCTAGAGGCCTGGATGTGTTCTTTGTTGTGCCCACTGGCCATGCCTCCTTGCTTGCTGTTGTTGTTAGACCATGTGGCCAGTGTCCATTCTCTGCAGCGACGCTCAGTTGACTTTTTTCCAGTTTTCGTTCAAAGCCATTCTCCTGGAAGATTGAAAGGAGAGGGCTATGCCTTCTTGTTTTTGTCCAATTTTTTTAATCTCTCTGATATTAGTTTAATAATGCTTGAATATTGTATTACTTGCAATTCATGATTATGAGCAGTGTTTTATATTATATGCATTTTATACCTGCCACAGTTCATCGACGCCATTGCCGACATCATCAGCACGCATTCTCTTGCGTCCACAGACTACATCATTTTCGGAGGCCCTAATTTCCACCTTGAGAATGCCAATGACAGCAAATCCAACACTCAGCTCAATAACCTTGCCAACCTCAGACTCAAACAGCTTGTCACGATTCCCACACACACTGGCGGACACACGCTTGATCCCATTCTCTCTGCCAGCAACAACATCCCCTTCAGCCACACCACCAAACTCCACTGGATCGACCACCACTGCATCCACTTCACCTTCAAGAAACCCACCATGAACCACCACCCGCAACGGATCCCCTACCGCAGCTGGAACAAGGTCACCGAAGACCAGCTCATCACCACCCTTGCCCGACTCCCACTGACAGACACCACCGACACCAACGCAGCAACTTCAGGCATTGGATTGACGACTGCATCAACACCCTCACCCCAATCAAATAACCCTCAAACAGATGCACCAACAGAAAGGCCATCTGGTTCACCACCATCCTCCAAGAATCCAAGCGGACTTGCCGAAGATTCGAATGAAAGTGGCACCACGAAAAGACACCAGACAACCATGCAACCCTAAAGAACGCCAGCCGCAAGCACCACCAACTCATCTGTGCCACCAAAGAACCTCCTTCAAGGAATGTATAAAAAACAACACACACATTGTAAAGGAACTCTCCAACCCCAGCTCCAGCTATAACGACATCCCGCCGTCGCTAGACCTATGCGACTCCCTAGCCACCTTCTTCCACCGCAAGATCATAAACATCCATGACAGCTTCAACACCCAGACCCCCCGACAGCCACAGACACTGCATACTCACCGCCCCCCAGCCTCACCAACCACCTGCACTCCTAGACCCACGTCAATGATAATGACACCATCAAGACCATGAATGTCATCCACTCCGGCTCACCATCTGGCCCCTGCCCTCCCCACATCTTCAACAAAGCACACCGCATCATCGCACCCCTACTCCGGAAAATAAAGAACAGCTTCTTCGAGTCTGCCACCTTCCTGGAAAGCTGGAAGCACGCTGAGATAAACGCCCTACTCAAGAAACCCACAGCGAACTTAAAGGACCGCTAGAACTTCCGGCCCATCCCCCTTCTTCTGTTCCTGGTAAAAGTAATCAAAAAGATCGTCAACAACAGAGATCATCATCCTGGACCCGTCACAATCCAGTTTCCGCAGCAATCTCAGTACGGAAAACACCTAAGTATCAGCGAATTTTTCGGATTTGAGGTCTGCGAAATCTCGAGAAATGGCAAATAAATCTGAGAGTTCGCGGATTTGCACAAATATTCTCTTTCTACTGGCTAATCAGTAAGTGCTATCTCAGTGGGTAAATGTATAGTGCTTTTCCTACACTGCAGCTGCATAAAGGGGCAGAAGAGTTGTCTCCAGTGACCATGTGTGTCTGTAACTTTGCCACCGCGAAGGCACTGAGGTCCCTCGAGTGAGCTGTCCATCATAGTGAGGAAAGGGCGCGAAGACGTTGCATACCCTAGTGTGTGTGCGGTGGGGCCAAACGGGCGGGGCTTCTATGCGAGTTCACATGTCTCTTGTTGATAAAGGGTCAGAGACCGATCAGAGCAGCAGATGAGAAGAAAGCAGCCTCCTGGTCACAGGAGGTACACATTGATTGGGCTCTAGAAACTCTTGGAAGCAAAGACCTCCATCAAGGATTACATCTAATTGTAGATGGTAGATATAGGGATAAAGCACACCTGCCTAGCCGCGACTGTGCTCACTAGTTGTTTGGGCTGATTATAATGCGTTACTGAATTTGAGCTTCAACTCGGGCATGTGCAAAAAAAAAAAAAAAATCAGCCCGCGCGCTGATTTGCGGATTTTTCGGCAATTTCGCGAGTTTCGCGGATCGGAAAATTGCCGAAAATCCGCAACTTCCGCGAGCGGAACGGATTTTGCGCCCATACTTAAAACAACCCTCATTGCAGCCACAGACTCTACTAGACAATGGCGAAACGGCGGCCTTCATCCTCCTGGACATCTTAGCCGCATTTAACACCATCTGCCACCACACCCTACGCATACGCCTCCACAATGCAGGGATCTGCGACAAGGCCCTGGACTGGACTACCTCCTTCCTCACAGACCAAACCCAGACGGTCCGCCTCCCATCATTCCATTGTGAAGCCACCAAGATCATCTGTGGCGTGCCCAAAGCATCATCCCTCAGCCCTACCCACTTCAACATCTACATGGCACCGCTCGCCAACATCGTCCACTCGCACAACCTCAATATAATCTCCTACGCCAATGACACTCAACTGATCCTCTCACTCACCAAGAACCCTGCCACCGCCAAAACCAACCTCCACGAAGGAATGAAAGCCGTCACCAGCTGGATGCAGACCTGTCGCCTTAAACTTAACTCCGAAAAGAAAGAAGTACTCATCCTCGGATCCACTTTCACCGACCACACACGTAGCCTGGTGTTCATCCTGGACTCATCACTCTCTGTCCATCAAGTCCGCAAGATCTACAGATGGATTCCCACCGGAACCAGAAGGACGATCACACAGGCCCTCGCCAGATGCAGGCTGGACTAAGGCAATGCCCTCTACACTGAAACCTCAACCAAACTCCAGAAGAGACTCCAACGCATTCTGAACTCCTCCGCAAGCCTCATCCTCAACATACCTCACCACCCCCACATCACTGCCCACCTGAAAGATCTGCACTGGCTCTCAGTGAACAAGAGGATCACCTTCAAGCTCCACGCCCACAAAGCAGTACACAACGCCGAACCAGCATAACTCAACAAATGTCTCACCTTCTACACCACGAACCGCCAGCTACGCTCTGCCGACTTCACCCTTGCCCCCATCCCACGCATCTACAAGACCTCCAGCGGTGGGAGATCCTTCTCCTACCTCGCCACTAAGACTTGGAACAACCTCCTCACCGACCTGCGACAGACCCAGGACCTGCTGACCTTCAGGAGACTCCTCAGACCTGGCTGTTCGAGAGCAGTAGAGGCCACCCCCCCCCCCTCGCTTAGTGCCTTGAGAACCTCACGGATTACTAGTGTGCTCTCCAAATAGTTGATTTATTGATTGATACTTCTTCTTGCATTCCAAATGGCTTCTCATAGTTCCCTAGTACACCAGCAATTTAATGTTTTAAATTTTTCCATCCACTCATCCACCCCCTGCCTGCCACAGGCACACAGCCACACAGCAGCATGAATTGTGTACGTATTATTCCATTTTCACCTGGACCCCCTGCCTGCAATAGGTGCACATGCACTAGCATTCTTTTATAAGGAGTATTCCATTTCCTGATGGACTCCCTTAGCTGCCGTAGGTGCACAACAGCATTTATTTTTTAAGAATTATTCCAGTTTCTCCTTCACCTTCCTAATTGCCACATGTGTCTCCCTGGCTTAGATAAAAATAAAGCAACAATTTATATCTGTATGTTGCTTTCCTGATTGGAATTGTTTTTTATGGTGATGTGGATTGACTTTGGATAGACACAGTATTATGTAGGATGATAACTTAAGTAATTAAACAAAATGTTATTGTTTTTTCTGTACTTATTCAAACTTTAACAATACAAAGTTTCGCTAAATGTTGTTCTTGCTTGTTTGCTTTTAAGTGCACAAGATACATATCCCAGGGTATTACCAGACAGAGGGCCTGTACAAAAGGATGTGACCAATCTTTTCTGCATGTGTAGTTAAGTGTTGATTCGAACTGATAGCTTCAAAATGGCCCCAAAGAAAGCTGCCAAGAAAACGGCCAGTGAGAAAAAGCAGTTTTCCACCACTGGCATGCCGACTGGAACTTTCTTTTTGACAAACTTGAGCCTGCTGCACCGGTTTTCATGAAGCAAACTGGGATTAGCACTCCCACATAAATGGCACCACCTCAACCTAAGTCCAAGCCCTTGTCTCCCACCGAGGCAGCCATTGCAAACATGGCGACTTCGACAAACTGTGACATTGAAATGCATTTGTCTCTTCCGCAAAGTAATTCCCAATCGCTAAAAGAAACTGAGAAAAGTGGGTAAGGGCCGCAGACAGTAATAGTAGATCTTCCTAAAGTAGGAGCAGAATAGGATGTTAAGCATCCAGCTGAGAAAGAACCTCCTCTTTTAGAACCATTGGCTTCCAAATCTACAGCAAGAAAAAGAAAGGGAACTCCATCATCTTTTCAAAGCCCGCTTCTGATGACCTGGACACAGATTGTCCATGCCAGGAGAGACTTAGGAAAAGGAAAGTTCCTGAAAGCTTTACAATTATGGAAGGGTATGAGGATGACTACCCAGTCAACATCAAAAGTCTCTATTTCGGTTTTACAGTACCATAAAAGAAGTAAGCACATTAATCTTATGTGACAATAGACAGGATAAAAAAGGTACTATAAAATATTCCCTATTCAGACTCTTGGAATTTTAAAACAGGTGTACATCCACAATAAACTTAGCACAAAAATACGAATACATAAAAGATACAAGCTAGATAAATGTCAGTATTTGAGTGATTTGTCCTATCAAAAACAAAGCTAAAATGCTAGTGCCAATGTAACTTTGGTTTTGATATCAATTTTACAAATATACAACCCAATTGCACAACAACTTCCATTTTAAAACCCATGCCTCAAACTACCAATAGAAGAATAAAAGTTTAAAATAGTAGTTTAAAAACCATTATTTACAAATCCAAAGTGCAAGTGCAAAAGACACTCCCGATTTGTGTGATTGTTTAGATCTCGATATATTTAATTTGCACAAAACAGGTGAGTAGATAGAGCCCTCCTTCTTATCGCCCAAAATTGACACAGAAATGTTGATCTTGCACAAGCATAAAGTGGTCTCACATCTGACTTGAAAATGCGTAGGACATCTTTATCGCTATGTGCCCCGAGTTGTCGACATACCGGAGTTAGCAAATTCCTTTTAGGTCTGGCATAGGCAGCACAGGCAAAGAATACACAGTCTGTTGTTTCATTAGGGCATGGACAAGAGAGACAGCCCTTATGCTGCAATGCATTTGTCAGCCAAGTATTAGTAAAAGCATTAATAGGTAGGCAGCCATATCTAAACTGAGAGTACAATTTTCTGTCTGCCAGCCCTTTTATGAAATCAAGATAACTTTCTTGCCGGCGGCCAGATTTAATAGCAGCGAACACATCAGTTAAGGAGCCATGGCGTATTTTCAAGAAATTTGTCGGTATTAGCAATAGACATCCCTTTTGTGGAGCAGTAGGCTTTTTGGAATTTGTGGCAGCCATCTGCCCAAAATGAAAAGTTCCCAGCCAGATTTATTTTACCAGAGTTTCTGTTCCAGCACTCCATTATGATGTGCTACAATTGTTTGGACAAGCTTTGCAACAGAGTGTTGTTGACACTATCCACCTGACGACAGACATATGGACCAGTTGTCAAGCCACTGATTACATGTGTATCACTGCACACTTTATCTCCTTTGTTGGGGTCTCAACGCTAAAAAGCGTTTTAAGGTCTCAGCATGTATTTGTTGCTGCAAACAATGGCAGTAATATAGTTTAGTCCATGGCATATGGTGACTATTTCAGGGCCCTGTGTTTGGCTCATTGCATCAACCTTATTGTGCAGGAAGACATAGTCAGCAACCTAATAACCACCTGCAGAAGAATCTGCACTCATTTCCGCCATTCTTTCAAACCCCGGAAGCAGTTGAGGATCATTCAGCGTGCTAATAGGATACCAGCTAAAGCTCTCATACAGGAGGTGCCAACACGTTGGAACTTGGTCTATTACATTTTGCACCATCTGGTTGAGCAGTTTAAACCAATCAAGGAATATGTCATTCAAAGAGGAATGGATGCAAACGTGAAAAACATGTCCATTGTGATGGACAAATGAGCCCTATTCAAATGCCTGACAGAAATGCTACTTTTCTGAGGTTTCCACATGGGAAGTCAGCAAGGACAGTACGATGGACCAAGTTATCCCACTGTCGCATCTGGTCCAGGACCAGTTAAAATGGTGTAAACTAAGATGCACATTATTTGGTTTGGATCTTAATCCTTCGCCTGGCTGATAATACAAGACTGCAAAGAGACATTCTGTCTTCCAAGGAGTACATCTGGGCCACAATCTTGATCTATGATACAAAAAACAGTACTGCCCACTTTCATTCCTTTTTCAAAAAGGGATGTTTCAGAATACAAGACGTAGATAGTTCAGCAAGACGGAGATCTGGAAGAAGAATGGCTGGAAATTAGAGTCCCACCCCCGGCACAAGTTCAGGGGTGCTACCTTCAACTTCCAGAGAGAGCAGTCCTCTTGTCTCATAACAGTCAACACAATCAACAATAACACCGGCAGCAACAACAACCACAATAGAAATACAACAATTGGCCAGAGCCTCTGCATTGGTCTGGTTTCCATTTGTAGGTCTTACTTCCAGTGCAGGGGCAAAGGTAAAAGAAGTGGGAGAGGATGTACTCTTATGACTAGAGCAGTCGACCTCGAAGCTGGGGAACCGGGTTTAAGTCTCGGCAGGGACGCTCAATATCCTGTGATTCTGGGCAAATCACTTAATCTCCCTGCGCCTAACAAAAATGAATGTGTCCTTGTGTAATGAAACAGGTGCCCATGTAAAGCACTATGTTACCCGATGTCTCGGGTCTAGTTCGAGTTATATAAAACTATAAACAAAAAACAAAAAAACAAGCAAGTAGAAGCACCAATGACCAGTCAGAAGATGTTCCAAGACTATTGGAATGACCCAAGAGAGGTGTATGTGGATCAAAACCCATTGGTGTATTGGATTAGGAAGATACACCAATGCACAGAGTTCAGCAGGTTAGCAGTAAAGTATCTCGCTTGTCTGGTAGGAAGTGTGTCTGCTGAATGTGTGTTCCGCACAGCTGCACAGTTGTCATAGTGTGTCTCTTGCCTCAAAATGTGGAGTGTTTAAAGATGATCAAAATTAACTGATCATTCATACAACACAATAACACCATTCCTTAATACAACTGCAGGAGAATGATGGTGATCGATCCGATGTTAGATCATGATGTTCAACTTCTGGAAAATCCACCTGAGCTTGAGGACAAATTCTATGTCTTTGACTATGAGTAGGCAACCACAGAACATTTTAAATATTTATAGTCAAACTACTTTGCAAAAAAAAGATATAACTAGTAGAACTTTATGATTGTGTCTGACTTATGCAGCTCCATCATTTTTAAGA
This sequence comes from Lissotriton vulgaris, assembly GCF_964263255.1. Lineage (NCBI taxonomy): Eukaryota > Metazoa > Chordata > Amphibia > Caudata > Salamandridae > Lissotriton > Lissotriton vulgaris. The sequence continues at coordinate 2,084,311,258 of NC_141687.1, forward strand.
ACATTTATGGCCAGATTGGAGTCAGATCAGCATGCAGGCAAGAATCCTTCCCATTTCCTTCAAGGACATTGGATACAATGCTTGCTTCCCTCTTATGAGAATCCTTCTTTTTTCGTCCCCTAGCATGTCTGCCCCAAGAAAGATCATCTGATTTACAAGACTTCCCAATATGAATGTTTTGCTTGCATCAATGAGGAGATACAATTATGTACCTACCATCTTGCTTAGATTAGAAAGAGTAACTAAATATTGCACCAATGAGTGATATATTATTGAGTGATTGTGAAGGATGATTGATGATTCATGTGGTGGTAGACAGTGAGAGAGGGTGTTCAACTAATATTTTGTAAACTTGATTTTGAGGATTTGCAATGTTTGGGGTCTGATGGTTGACTGGGCTTTTTTACCCTTAGCGGATTTACTTACAGGGTCCACTCCTTTTTTTCTCATTCTTTAGAGACCAGAACAATCAACTTAACTAACAAACATAAATCTACACAAAATACTCAAAATCTGTTTCTCTTCTTGATCTTCAACAGCAGTGCACTACAGGTCTTGGGAAGGAATTGCACTGATTCATTACTTGGAGTCAGGAGTCAGATGGAAGGACTCAGGTGGAACTACTTCAACAGCCAGAATAAGGAATTTATCAAGCCGATTGACTTCAATGGAAACCAAGATGAAGGTGACTCTGAGTCCTACTCAGCTCTGTGACATGGAGAGAGGTGCACTGATTTGGGAAATGCTGCTGAGTGTCTGTGCTGGTTCAAATGTGAAACTCCTCTTATATGGTTGTGGGCCGGGCAGCCTGTTGCTTGTAACTGGAGACAGACTTGTGATGCCACATCATCATCATGTGATGCATGCACTCGGGTAAATGTTATAATGACAGTTGTGAGATTGATCAGCTCAGTACATGCACCTAATTGGCTGTGATTGTTTGTAAATTGCTCTCACTTCTCAGTTAAACGATCTTCCATGAGTGATAAAATGAATGATTACAGCAGCCTATGATCTTGCATTGCTTCTGAGTCTTGATAGTTAATACACTGCTCATAAATCTTATTCTTTGTCCTTCTCCTTGACTCTTAAAAATTGTTTCTGTTTTGCAATCTGCTGGCCTCTTATTTTCATGCACGAAAGGCAAAAGCTTCATAACACTCCTGCTTATCTTACCAGACGAGTTCAGCCAGGCACCAAAAAAGGACATTGCAAGAAGAATGTAGATGTGTTAGCCAATTTAATACAGTATAATTTCTCTTTTAACAATCATACTTTTTAGAATTGTACGGGTTCACTAATTGCAGAGGGAGCCAGGCTGCACAAAAATTGGTCAGGGTTGTGCAGTAAACTTTATCAGGACTTTTTGACCCCTCCCTCACTGTGGTATCATGATCCTAATACCTATGTCTCCTTTTTTGACCTCTCAGTACCTCCATCGATTTGCCCCTCAAATGTTACCTCCTGGTACCCCAACATTGGTGGTGCATCAACCCATTTTAAAGCCTCTGGGTGACCACAAACAAATACCCTATTTGCCCTCCATTCTCTCATAAATCCAGGTGCTTCTGTCACTGTTCTGTCTCAAATGGCTGATTGAATGTACATTGATGGGGTATCCAGGGACATTCCACTCCATACAGCCACTCTCAGCCCACCGGGACTACACTTCTTTTCCCTCCTCCATAATTTTGTATTTTCAAACCTAGATGACAGAACCTGTAGATATATAATACTTGGGTCTCTGCAAGAACTGTTTGCAATGGATTTAACTGAACTGTGTCATACTCACTTCTTCCACAATAGATTGATACTGATGAGCCACTTATCATCCCCTGATGGATAATGTTGTTGTGTAGTGTTTGTTTTTGTCACACATTTCCCCGAATCCCTTTTTCATCCATTCATCAAACCCCTAACCCTTATCCCCTAGCTGGGTGATTTATTGAATTGACTTAGAGGCTGAGTTAGACCTCAGTAGAGGGGTTACTCTGTCAGAAGGGTGATTGATATACCATCTGCCAAAATATAAATCCCATTATATCCTAAGGGATTTATATTTCGGCAGACAGGATATTGTCACTGTTGTGACAGAGTAACCCATCCCGAGATCTAAATCAGGCCATTCATCTACCCCATAAATGGATCACACACTTGGTGGGGTGAATGTGGTGAAAGAAACACCAACTCACTGCAGGATCTTCCATTACTTCGGCAATAGCCCATATCAGCCCCGCAGACCCACCCATGCATAAAAGGGATTTAGATATTGAATATCATTTGTCAACAACATCATTCAGGCCTTGTGTTGAATAAAGCTTACCTTGTCCACTCCACTCCTAACTCTGAGTCCACTTCTCCTGACTTGAGGATTTGAGTAACTTGAGTGTTAATTAAAAGCATGCCATTGCTCAGAAGTAGGTGCTATTGCCCGTTTTTGTCACAATATCAGGGATTATTCTGTTTGTTGGGTCATGATGGTAGTAGTCTGGTGAAATAAATATAGAACCCACTAACTCTGTGTTGTTCTCTCAGTTTAGTTTCCTCTGATGGAAGCTCCTTTTGATTAATCTTACAGTTGGAGCTCACCTAGGGTAGGGGTGGGATGACTCTTGTTGTGATGCATTCCCTGTTAGTGTGCTAGCCTAGTGCTACTACTGCACCACTTTTAGGAAGGCACGTAGGGAAACCCTGCAGTAAGATTTGGAAGCTAGATGGAGGTAGAAGCCATTGTATCGTGTTTTCAAACCTGTGTTACCGTGCCGGGAGACCTCTAATCCATATTGGGGAAAATATCATGGCCAGTGGGCCACTGCCTTGACTTCTGACGCGGCCGGAAAGCATACTTCGCATTAATCATATAAGAGCACTACAAAAGGGACTGTGCGACTTTCGGTATAGGAACCACCTTTAGCTGTATTACAGTAAGAAGATTTCTGTACCTAGCAATCTGAATCATCGCCTACGGCGACAGGCCATGTGTAACTTTTTCTGGAATCAGGCATACTGAGCAGCTCCACCTAGTATATCATTCAGACTTTATGTTACCCTACGGTGCCTGTTCCACTCTACTTTTATTTCTTCATTCCTTATCTACATCACAGATTTAGCCCTGACGAAGTTACAACACATAACGAAACGCGTTGGCTGTGTATGTCCTTTTGGTATAATTACCTAAATAAAGAAAAAAGAAAAATCAAGACTTCAAGTATTTACGTAATTCCTTTGAGTGCGCCTTCTATTTTGTCATCACTTTATCTATTGAGGTAAGAGTGAAGTGAACTAGTTTAGTGAGTGAGTAAATAACTTTTACTGCAGCTTTGTCTTTCCTTCCTTGATTATCTAGGTTTTTGTAGGCAATACAGGCAATGACAGCAAACACTATCCTCCCAATGGTCAATAATATAATTATAGAGTGTAGTATGATATGGGTATAACTAACTATGACTAACTGAAACTGGTATGTATACAGGTTTTCAAGCAAACAGATTCAAAAACAGGCTGTATAAAAATTGTAGCAGTACAAAGTAGAAGTAAAACACAAGAAAACCACAGTAAAATTAAATCATGTTTTCCTTTTCCTACCCCTCTCCCTAATAAAATCACCTTGTCCCCAACTAATGTCCAAGCAAAACTCAAAAATGTATCAAGTCCAAAGTAACTCCCAACCCCCTTGTCAATTCCCACTCCCTCCACCACAACAAAAGTATCTCCAACCAAAACAAAAAGAAGTAAAAAAGGGCTAGAAGAGGGATTTCTCCAAGCGGGTCCAGAGCTCCTCCTGGTTTAGCTCCAGGCATGCCATCCGACATTCCAAGCATGCCAGATGCGTAAGGACCTGGTCCTGAAATTGGCGTTCTGAGTGTTGGGGGCAGTAGTGGTAGTTGGACAGGTTGCCAACAGTTGCTGGTGGCACTGGCCATGTTGTTGCCAGGAACTGGAGGTGCTTTTGGCTAGCTGGAGGAACTAGGATGAAGCAGCAACAGATGCCTCAGCTCAGTCTTGTCCTCCTCCAGAGCCACCAGCTGTTGGTATTCTACCTGACTGGCCTCCAATTTCTGTAGCTGCAGCCAGGCTGCTATCACTTGGCATGTAGGTGGACCAGCAGGAGTAGCTATATCAAAAAAGAGCGAAAAAAGACAAATTGTCAACAATGTTCTGTGCAGAAACTTGTTTAAAATTATATAGTGGTATGGTATCAGTACTTTGCTAGTCCCCTAGGACCATCGGAATTTTGATGTGATTACAAATCACAGCGCCATTCCTCACATTAAAGCACTGACTGTCTGAGAGGAATTAAGGTAGAATAACAGCATATCAGATTTTTTAAAAATATTTTTTTTTTTAAGATTTCCTAGTAAAAAACGAAACAGATATTTTGTGCGGTAAAATAAAAATAAATCACCTCTCATTAATGAGTAAGGCATTATGCACTATGGAGTACAAGTATTCTTGCGGTGCTAAGTGAATGGAGGCATGTTAGTGATTTTAGTAGATGGATATGTATTTAGTTGCTGATGAGCTCGTGTTGAGCTCGTGATTATTACTTGCTCGGGGCTCGTGATGAGCTCGTGTTTATTATTGTGTTCTTTTAAATATGTGTGTGTGTTCTGGGCTCGTGGTTCACTCAGTGACTGCAATTACTGAGTGGACTCCGGGCTGAGAGCACACATTATTCGTGGGTGAACTACTTTGAGAATAAACCTCTACTTCAAACAAGAAACTGAGGACAGTCTTATTTACCACAGATTGGCGACGATTGGGATCATCGTTCACCCACAAACCCACGCTGTATTTATTTATTTTTTTCCCTCTTTGAAGAGTAAAAAGTTCGTTAACAAGCTGGCATAAATCACCTTTCCTACGCCTGTAGCGACGATTTCTTATGTGTCGGATTACGGTAGGATTAATTCATAGGTGTCGCTGCTTGTGTAACTTGTCTTTTAAATGACTTTAAAAATGACTTTTTACTTGAGAGTCTAAACTTGAGCTTTTTTGATGGATTGATCGCTCTACTCTCTTTTCGTGTTGCTCTCCTTTTTAATTTTCAAGGAAATTTCAGTTCAAGAAATTCTTTGATGGGTTTTGACTTTGTTTTTATACAAAACATTGTTCACCGTTCTCTTACCAGCACGCTCTGTTGGTGTACTTCTCAGCTTCTAGTCCGTGCAAGCTGTGGATTCCAGCTCCTGTGACCTGCTGGCTAAGAATTCTGGGAGCGTCTGGTGAATGCTGGGATAAAGCGTGTGACGTTAGACGAAGCGTATGATGTTTGACGCTGAGACGCTCCATCATCAGTGAGTCTCAGTGCCGCTTCGTCGAGAAAGATGGCATTACGTGGGTTACAGAGCTGCTTCGCCTGAGAATCTTTATTGGAGCCTGTTTCTACTTCACTGAAGTCGTTTTCATTACCGGAGCCTACAATTTCTTCACTGAAGTCGTTTTCTCAACAGAGATTTTTTTTTTTTGGGCAGTTTTTAATTATTTATTTCCTTGGTGTGCTGTTTGTTTTTCAAACACTGAAGGTAACGTTTGGTTATTCCCTTTCTTCAAGACATTTATTTGACTCTTTGCACCTTTGACTGTTTCAAGTTTTCAGTTGAGACTTTGTTATTGTTTTTTAACTGTGTAGAAAGAGTCTACCATGTCTTCTATTAAGGAGATTACACAGCCTCCACCATTTCTGGATAAACCTGGTAAACCAAACCTTTTATGGTCAGAATGGTTTGGTTTATTTCAGAATCATTTAGTAGCCATTGATGCCGTGGATTATTCCCCACCTCGCAAATTTGCGTTATTATTTGGCAGTTTAGGTCTAGCAGCTCAACGTATTTTTAATAGTCTTACACCTATTCCTCCTCCTGTAGGTCAATCTGGTGACAGACAGTGGAATGTGCATCTTGAAGCTTTAGCTAGACTTAAGAAACAATTTGATGAGTCTCCAAATATTATGCTTGAAAGACATAATTTTTACAAAGGGAAACAAAAAGATGATGAGAAAATAGAGGAATACTATTTCTTGTGACTTTGGTCCTCTCTTAGATAATTACATTAGGGACCAGTTAGTGTTTAACTGTGCTTCTTCTAAAATTAAAGAAATAATTCTTAGCTGTAAAAACCCTTCTTTATCTGAGGTGATTGACCTTGCTTTAAGCATAGAAAGATCTGTGTTGTCCACTAAAGCAATGTCCTCTGATGTAAATTCCAAGATCAATTTAGTGTCAGAGGAGGGTGAGGCAGATGGTTTGTATGCTGTGGTTAAGGGAGACAAATTGAAAAACATTCAGAACAAAGGTCAAAATGTTTGTTTTAGATGTGGATCAAAGTTCCATATAGGTAATTTTAAAGGCTGTCCAGCTTTGGGAAAACATTGCTCTGTTTGTAAAACAGTGGGTCATTTTCAAAAAGTATGTAGATTATAAAAGTGTTTAGATTAACAATGTGGATTGGAGCGATTGTTCTGAATCTATGGACAATCTACTTTTATCTTTGGACTTGGAAGAAGAGGAAATCAAAGGTCCTTTATGTTCAGCAGTTATTGATGGAGTTGAACTACAAGTGATGGCAGATTCGGGATCACCCATCACGATTCTTCAAGATTCTACATTCTTTGAGAAGTGGGGGAAAGATGTGAAGCTTTCTGAATCTGATGTGAACCCTAAAGCCTTTGGGGAAAAGGATATTGATATGTTGGGATTCTTTGTGGGTTCTGTGGAAGTTTTGGAAAGGTCCATATGTACGAAAATATATGTGGCAATAAAGGGTAAAAACATTGTGGGGTGGAAGGATCTTGCCAGAATGGGGCTGTATTTGGTTCCAAGGGATACAAATCCAATTAGAGTTAGAGATTTTCCTATTTGCAATGTTGAAGAAATGATGTTGGATCATGGGGATTTGATTAAAGAATTTAAAGAGGTCTTTAACAATAAGGTGGGTCTAGTGAAAGGAGTGGAACATAAAATCAGACTTCTTCCAAATGCTTCACCCATAGTTCACAAAGTTCGTAATGTTCCTCTAAGTGTAAGATCTGAATTGAAAAAAATGTTAGTTGATTTGTGTGAACAAAAGATTATTCAACCTACAGAATCATCTCAATGGGTCGCCCCGATTGTCGTCGCACGAAAAAAGAATAACGAGATTAGGTTGTGTGCAGACCTCAGGGGCTTAAACAAGAACATCAAGGTGGGTTGTCATCCCCTGCCTAAGATTCAGGAATTATTGGCAAATCTGGGGGGTGCAAAATGGTTCTCTTTGATAGACCTAATATCGGCATACCATCAGGTTCCGTTGAACAAAGAATCTCAGGAATTGACCACTTTTGTCACTCCGTTTGGGGCGTTCAAGTTTTTAAGGCTCTCCTTCGGTTTGGCATCAGCGGCCAGTGTGTTCCAGAGGCTGATGGATACTATTTTTAAAGATTTGAAGGGGGTCCAAGCTTATCTGTATGGTCTAGTGATTTGGAAGGAGTTTTTGAAAAGGTAAAAGAGTTGATTATAGCTGCTCTCCCTTTACATGCATTTCATGATGATTGTGTCTCTACGATTGCGGTGGATGCAAGTATGAGTGGTTTAGGTGCAGTGTTAAGTCAGGAGGTGCATAGGGTTGAGAAGACAGTTGCTTTTGCTTCAAGGTCTTTGAAGGAATATGAGAAGTGTTATAGCACCATAGAGCGGGAGTCCTTAGCTTGTGTGTGGGCAGCACAGAAATTTAAAATGTATGTTTGGGGCAGAAGGTTCATTATGTTGTCAGATCACAAGCCTCTCTCTTTCATTTTTAGTAAAGTGTCTGGGAGTAATAATTTGTCTCCTAGGTTGACTAGACTAGTGTCAAAGCGTCAGGAGTACAATTTTGATTTAAGACATATTTCTGGAGGAAGAATTTTCAGGGTGGAATGTCTGTCTAGGATGTCTTTGGAGAAGGATGAAATTGATGATTTGTTGGATGATGATGTGGAATGTGTAACCTGGGTGGACGTCTCTGATGAACTTAAGCTTTCAGTCTCCCGGCCCCCATCAGCGCCTTGTCAGCATCCTCCAGGAACAATAGCATATATTCAGCGTATAACAATATATATTGCTAATCATCTCTGCCCCTCAGGCCCCCGTAGCAGTTTCCTTCTCGTATTTTCACTGCTAGTGGTTCAACCGCCAATGCAAATAATAACGGGGAGAGCGATCACCCCTGCCTCGTGCCCCACTTAACTGGGTATTGCGCTGATGTCAGCGTGCCCACTCTTACTCTAGCCTCAGCCGACGTATATAGCACTTTTGTCCATTGTATAAAGTATGACCCCAGGCCAAAGCGTCCCATTACTCTGTACAAATATCCCCACTCTAGGCTATCGAAGGCCTTCTCTATGTCCACTGAGTAGTATCATTGGTTGTTGGGCCGCGGAATGGTCATCCTCCAGTAGTCGCACTAGCCTCCTTATGTTTGCGGAGGTATTTCTTGTTGGTATGAACCCAGCTTGGTCCTCATTGATCAGCATGGTCATGAAATGCAAGAGTCTGGTCGCCAACACACTACTTAATATTTTGTAGTCAGTAGTCAACATCGATAGCGGCCGATAGGAAACTTTTTCTGTACCATCCCGGCCCGGTTTCAGCAGTGGGATCACCAGCGCCTCTCTCATAGACTGGGGTAGTTGTCCTAGTTCTTTCGCTTCCCTGTAGAGCTCCTGAAGTCTTGGTGCCAGGAGATCGACATATTTCTCATAAAATTCTATAGGTAGGCCATCTACGCCCGGGGTTTTATTACGGGCCATGCTTTTGATGGCGCTCCGAATTTCACCCAGTTCTATTTCCTTTCCCAATTCTTTCGCCTGTTCATGATCTACTTCGGGTAGGCGCATTTCCTCAAAGAATGTTTCAATGAAAGGATCCCCTGCTATTATTGTGTTTTTATATAATTCTTCATAATAGCTCTGAACGCATTGTAGGATCTCATTCTGGGTGTTGACTACTGACCCTTCCTCTGTGCTTAGCGCCAGTATTGGGGAACCTCTTTTAGCAGGGTTGGCCAGCCAAGCCAATAAAGTCCCTGCCTTGTCACCCTCCGCATGAACCCTCGTCATGTAGGCTTTGTGGTCGAAACTGCGCAGGCGCTCGACTTCTGCCGCAACTGCCTCCTTTGCTTGTCTAAACTCTTCTTGTAGTTCCGGATGTCTGGGTCTGGCTAGTTCCGTTGTTTGCAATTTATTGTCCGCTACAGTCAGGTCATTTAAGAGCACTTTGCATACTCCTGCGTGCTTCCCTATACAAATCCCCCTCATGACCACCTCAAAGGCGTCCCACTCTGTCGCCCTCGTGGTCGTCGAGTTAGCGTTCTCCGCAAAATAGTGGATGATTCCTTCTTTTAATGCCTCAGGATGCAGCCTCCAGGTGGGTATGCACGGAGTTCCAGTCATCCAATGCAATGTGATCAGCAAAGGAATATGGTCTGAGATCGTCCGGGTCAACTATTCGGACTGTACCCCGGCTGGCAGCACAGTAGGGGAGCACAGCACCGCATCCAGTCTGACATGCAATTCATGCATCCCAGAGAAAAATGAATAGTCCCTATCCTGCGGGTGTTGCTTGCGCCATACGTCTATCAGGTCCCACCATGTTTGCCATTCTAGCCTACCTTTGGTCAATCTATGTATTGGTGAGTAGACCAATGGGGGATGGGACCTATCCAACAATACGTCCGTAATAGAGTTGAAGTCGCCACCCAGCACTAGCGGACCCGCTGGGTAGTGCGCCAGACATCCCGACAGCCGTGTCAGAAAACCCAGCTGGTCAACATTGGGTGCATATACACTACAAAGGGATATGTCCCTACCTCTAAGTTTCCCTTTGATGGCTACAAATCTGCCTTCGGGGTCAATAACCTGACTAGTTAACTGAAATGGGACTCCCGCCCTCACCCAGATTAAAGCACCTCTAGCAAATGCTGAATATGTAGTGTTATAGACTTGGCCCCTCCATCTCCTCTGTAGCGCTATATCCTCAGCTCTCGTCAGATGAGTCTCTTGGAGTAATGCTATGTGTACCCCCCTATGCACTAAATAGGCATGGATTTTGTGCCATTGTGTCATGGTATGAAGCCCTCTCACATTCCAGGTTATACATCTTAAGTCAGAAGTGTCACCCATTCTCTAACATTGGCATGTGCAACATTAAACTTGACCCTACATGTGCGTCGATGACTGTCTCTCCCCAACTTGCCCCGAATTTCCCCATTCCACCCACCCTCCCAAGTACAGGACCTAGCAACAACCACCTAGTTCCCATCCAAACCATAACATAATTCAACACACTTCTAAGCCCAGCAGTAGATACTGCGGGCATGCCTTAAGGGCAAAGAAGGGGAGCTGCACGCCAGATGGTAGCTACCTTACTTTAAAATTCAAAAAGGGGGGAGGTAGAGGAAGAGATAAGCCAGGTTCGCCCTCCACAGCATTACGTATACAAAAAAGATCTGAAACGTTCAGATCCAGAGAACCTGACTATCTACTGAGACATGACACCTTTCGGTCTGTTTCAGGAACAGGGAAAGAATTTTTTTTCTTTATAGTCCCCTCACTCACCAGAGTTTCCTCACGGTGACATGCTTCATCATAGGGGCTTCCCAACCCGCTGCGGGTTGAGGCGTGCTGCAACTATCGATATTACGTAGGAGCACTTTCTTGTGAAGACTATGTGTCGTGTAATGTGAGAAAAAAGGGAGAAAAAGTGAAGTGGAGTGAAAAGTTAAAAATATCCTACTAGTGAGCTAAACTAACTTTATTCAGGCTCCTAGTGGATACATTAAAAATGGGGTGGTTTACTAGGTGAGCCGGTTCTATTATGATACACAGTACCCTAGTAAAAAGTCAACTAGTTTCGAGCTGTACACCACAGCTCTTCTTCAGGACTACAACAGGGTCCAGCCCTGTGAGTACCACTCCAAAACAAACGTGAAAAGTATGCCTATATTAATATATGAATATGCATACTCTTTTTCTGCAAATCATTGGCATATCTGAAAAGAAAAACACTTCCAATGTTATATGTTCAATGTTCATATACCAATCGATGTTTAAAAAATAATTAGATGTCATTATCTTTTACATATTAAAGTAGTGTCTAGTGACCTTCATAGTGAGAGTATATTGATAGCACCTTCACCCGTTTCACACACACACTCCAAAACCGAGTGATCCCCCCGGGATAGGTAAATAAACAAATACATGTGAGGTTTTTGTAAAACTAATCAAACTGATAATAATTACAGACAATATGTAAAGGGACTTACGGTTATTTCTGAAAACTCATTTTTTTCGCTCGTTTATATATCAAGACCTGTACCGATACCTAGGTATATAAGACCTATACCAATTTCTGAATGTTCCATCATTTAGGTGTTTACGGGGACAAATAACTTTCCCGCGATTGACCATGAGGTTCAGTTAAACCTCAGAAAAAGTATGTTTTTATTTCTCCACCTTTGTTTGTTTTGTCCGTCATGTTTTGTGTTGGACCTACAGACCAGGTCACATTTGTGCTGTTTAAATAAATGTATAGTCACAGGCAATTCACTAAGGGTGTTCCTTCATATGAGGGGATCACTCGGTTTTGGAGTGTGTGTGTGAAACGGGTGAAGATGCTATCAATATACTCTCACTATGAAGGTCACTAGACACTACTTTAATATGTAAAAGATAATGACATCTAATTATTTTTTAAACATCGATTGGTATATGAACATTGAACATATAACATTGGAAGTGTTTTTCTTTTCAGATATGCCAATGATTTGCAGAAAAAGAGTATGTATATTCATATATTAATATAGGCATACTTTTCACGTTTGTTTTGGAGTGGTACTCACAGGGCTGGACCCTGTTGTAGTCCTGAAGAAGAGCTGTAGGGTACAGCTCGAAACTAGTTGACTTTTTACTAGGGTACTGTGTTTCATAATAGAACCGTCTCACCTAGTAAACCACCCCATTTTTAATGTATCCACTAGGAGCCTGAATAAAGTTAGTTTAGCTCACTAGTAGGATATTTTTAACTTTTCACTCCACTTCACTTTTTCTCCCTTTTTTCTCACATTACACGACACATAGTCTTCACAAGAAAGTGCTCCTACGTAATATCGATAGTTGCAGCACGCCTCAACCCGCAGCGGGTTGGGAAGCCCCTATGATGAAGCATGTCACCGTGAGGAAACTCCGGTGAGTGAGGGGACTATAAAGAAAAAATTTTCTTTCCCTGTTCCTGAAACAGACCGAAAGGTGTCATGTCTCAGTAGATAGTCAGGTTCTCTGGATCTGAACGTTTCAGCTACCTTACTTTAACAGTCCTGAGTATTCCACTGAGCCCCTTTGGATTAGCGCCTCCAAAAGTCCCCCCGCCCCCCGCCGGCATTCAGTTAATCGACTACCATCTCGGATCCTCACCACAGAAAGTCTATCATGGCGGTCACTGCACAATTCAGCTGACCCCCAAGACCAGCTACCCCTCATCCAGCATCCCGTCGGCTGTCGCTGTCTGCCTCTGAGTGTCAGAGCAAACATTGTCTTTTTCTGACTCTGTGCCATCCAGCGATGGAGGTCCCTGCGCACGTGATAGCGTGGATACTGCTGCTAATACATCTCGGCGCTCAGCTTCCGTCTGTGAAGAAGAGGGTCTCCTCAATCCCCGTTGTCGAATGCGAAGTCGTCTCGATTTCCGCAGTGGAAGTCCTTCTGCGACGGTCTGTACTCTCCGCTCAGTGTCATCTCTTCCTGCTCTATACAATTCTAACCAAGCACAGACGTCGTCTGGGTAGTCAAAGAAGACCGTTTTGCCATCCACAATGGCTCTCAGCTTACCCGGAAAGAGGAGAGAATATTGCAGCCCCTGATTACGCAGCTCTCTTTTGACGGCCAAGAAGGAGGTGCAACGGCGCTGGGCTTCATAGGTGTAGTCTGGGAATATGCTGACACGGCTATTCTCCACTTGGTAGGGGCCATCCACTTGCGCCTTCTGAAGGACCAGATCCTGGTCTCGAAAGTGTAGCAGCTGAGCCACCACTGGTCGCGGAGGTCGCCCCTGGGGGGGTGGCCTGGCCGGTACCCTATGGGCCCATTCCAAAGTGTAGAAGGTGGATAATCACTCCAGTGCCACCACAGTTTTAAGCTAAGTCTCCAGATATTGAACCATGTCCGATCCTTCAATTTTTTTCCGGAAGACCCACCATTCGGATGTTGTTCCGGCAAATGAACCCTTCGGCGTCCTCCGCTCTCTTTTCCAAGGCAACCATGCACTCCAGTACATCATTCAGGGAAGTTTTGAGGCCCTTTTGTAGTGGTTCAATGACCTGCAGCGCTCCCTCTACTGACGTGACCCTGTCGGCCAGCTTGCCATGATCGGCCCTCAGCAAGCCCAGTCCCGTGACCACCTGCGCTATGTATTGGTGGAGCGCCGTTCAGGTGTCCGTTATTGCCTCTAGGATTATATCTAGCTGCTGTTGCAAATGGGGGTCCCGTGCTTGCTCAGTTTTTCCATGCTCTTCGCGGTCGGATAAGCTCTCCTATGCTAGTGGCTGAGTACCGCTTTTGCTCCCTTTTAACTTCCCCATCGCCAGGTACATCCAGTTCAATTGGTACTGACCCCTCCCTGTGGGTTTTGCTGACCAATCACTATTTTGGTAGTATCCCTGGTCTTCGTTCTCCCCGGGCGCGGCCCTCCGCCTCTTTCTGTTAGTGGTCTGGCAGGGCCCAGTGTCCGGCGCTGGACGACACAAGCAGGAAGCGCCCCGCACCAATCGCGGTTGGGTGTGGCTGTATGTGGGCAATCGCTAGCTGGGAGCACCCCCCCAGGCTCTCACTCACCACTGTTCTGCGTTCTCAGGTTGATGCCTTCCGGTCCCCGCGGCCGGAGGGCTCGACGGTAGCCATCTTGGATCTAGTGCTGGAGTCAGAAACCTACTTCTTGATCACCAGCTGATTTTGTTTCTGGCGCTGGCTGTGGTTCCCAACGCCCTCTGTGCACCAGATATTAAGTCCCTCTATGCGCCTTCTGTTATATCCAGCGTCCCTCGCTTCTGAGCTGCTCTCTAGGATGTCGGGCAATCGTGTCACTCTTGCTTCCTTGTCCCTCCGGGGGTCCCCGCTGCTCCTCCCCACACAGGGTTGCTCCGCTGGGCCCAACAAGCGCTCTCCGCTCTTGCGATCACTCTCCGCTCGCCTCTTTCAACTCACTGGCCGCAATGCTCGTGTCTCTGCTGGTGTACCGTGGCGCTTTGTGATTTATATCTTCCGTGTGCAATCGTGGGATCACTCTGGGCTAACAGTGTCGTGGGTCGGCTTTCTCCTTTTGCTGTGCACCTCTGTGAGTCCGTGTGTCGCAGGCCAGGACGACAGGGAAGGAGCTGGCTCAGTCACGTACGGGTTTCGGCCTCTCCTCCTTTCCGATCTGCAGAGCGCCGTCGCCGTCCCTCCCCCGCTGGCTGTTCGTGCGGGTCCCTGGGTTTTCCCCACCACTGGTCCTTCAAGCTTCGGGTGCCTCACGCGCTCCGGGTCGTCTCTCTTGTGCTGTATCTCAGGGCGTCAGTCCGTACAGCATGGGCGCCATTTTGGGGATTTTCTTTGCGGCACACCGGTCAGCCTACAAGCTCGTCTCCGTGGGCTTTCTGGGCTTCCTTTACCCCCGATCTGCATCTGCAAGGGGGGGCCTTTGTTTCCCCTAGTGCCGTGTGTGAGGTGGGGGTCTCGAGGTCCGATTCTTCAGGATTTCTGCGGGCTGGATCGCGGAGTTCTCCGCTTAGACAGCCACCATCATCGGCTGCTAGCCACCCCCCTGATTATACTTATGACCTAATTGTATCCCCACTATGTAAATGGAACACTGATCCTGAAAACGATGCAATGTATGTGCTCATTACAGAGCAATGCTCGTGTCTCTGCTGGTGTACCGTGGCACTCGTGCGATTTATATCTTCCGTGTGCAATCGTGGAATCACTCGGGGCTAACAGTGTCGTGGGTCGGCTTTCTCCTTTTGCTGTGCACCGCTGTGCGTCCGTGTGACACAGGCCGGGACGACAGGGAAGGAGCCGGCTCAGTCACGTGCGGGTTGCGGCCTCTCCTTCTTTCCGATCCACGGAGCGCCGTTGCCGTCCCTCCCCCGCTGGCTGTTCGCACGGGTCCTCGGTTTGTCCCCACTACTGGTCCTTCAAGCTTCGGGAGTCTCGCGCTCTCCGGGTCGTCTCTCTTGTGCTGTATCTCAGGGCGTCAGTCCGTACAGCATGGGCGCCATTTTGGGGATTTTCTTCGTGGCACACTAGTCAGCCTACAAGCTCGTCTCCGCGGGCTTTCCGGGCTTCCCTTACCCCCGATATGCATTTGCAAGGGGGGCCTCTATTTCCCCTAGTGCCGTGTGCGAGGTGGGGTCTCGTCTTGAGGTCCGATTCTTCAGGATTCCTGCGGGCTGGATCGCGGAGTTCTCCGCTTAGGCATCCACCATCATCGGCTGCTAGCCACGCCCCTGATTATACTTATGACCTAATTGTATCCCCACTATGTAAATGGAACACTGATCCTGAAAACGATGCACAGTATGTGCTAATTACAGATCCCAACATAACTTCTATCAATTTGATCATACCATTATAAACATAATGTTTATCTGACTTACTAAAGGACATTACAGCTGGCACAATTTTATAAGCTAGATAAGGACAAGTGACACCCCTCACCACTACAAGATGGCCACCATTCCCTTCCTGATAACCATAGAGGCAACACCTACAAATACAACACACCCCCAACACTCGTCCTTGAGCAGGGTGAGCAGAGGGACTGGTTAAGTTTATCAAACAGGAAACACTGACTATACGTGAGTATGACTTTTAAAACTACTCCGCAAGAATGCCGTAGCCCTTAACAGACTCCCACCCTCCCAGCGAATCTTTTAATCATGGAAAACTGATATCTCCCATTTCTCCTTTTCTCTCCCACCCATCCTGCCTCTCTATATCCCGCAAACAGTGCGTGTCCGCTGCCCCAACTGATAGGGCATAGCTGACCATCCACCTGGGCGAAACGGGTTGCGGGGAGCAGCACAACAAGTATGTTTGCATGCCTCACCTGTAAAATTACGGATGTACCATGTCACTAATTGACTGAGCTTATCACATAGGTAATGTGCATGGTAATGATCAGATAATGGTTGCGAGGATGCCTTCAATGATTCATTGTATATATGATGGCATGTGACTTTTCTCTTATATTTAATATTATTTTGATCTGATCTACAATTGCAATACAAACTGTGTGCTGGATACATAAATGTTGGATTTACTAATTCCAGGGACTTACTCATGGCACACATATGAGTCCACTCTAGGGTGATTTGTACAGGTATACAATGAAGCTTGTGCCACAAATGAATGAGTTAACTGCATTTGTAACTATTTCCTTATTTTTATTTTATACAACAATAACAACAATTGGTGTACCTTTTGATAAGCCCATGAGGCTGAGGTAACACTATAACTACAAAACAACAAGGTGCCCTGGGACAAGGAACAATGGACTGTTTAAGAATTATATTAAAATGATATATAGATCCAGAATAGCATAGGAGCCAATCTTATGGAGAGGATATATTTAGATAATCTCAGTATTTATTACCAAAAGAACCACATAAATTGCATATGTAATAATATTTCTGTAACCTTTTCAGTAACCCCACCCTTCAACACTAAAAAAACACTAAATCAATCAGACATACTGTAAAGTAGTTCAGGGAAGGCAAATATGGGAGAAACGTCCCAGCCACAAGAAACCACAAGCTACTGACACAAGAGTGTTCTATAGGAACTCCTAAGCGAAGAGAACTCTCTGGAATGTGGAAAAAATCACACATTCCATACAACTCAGAGAAATACATAACATGTAGATATTGCATACCTTTCACCGTTACATAAAGGAAACAAAAGAATTATGGGGGATCTTCTCAAGAACGTGTGATAAGTACCGCAAAATTAGCTCAACGCAACCCTTCATATCGCAGTGCTTCTCAGGAAATTAACGCTGTGTAAGTATTCACAACATGCAGGTACCATGCGATAGGTCCACAACAACACGTCAAATGTCCGGAATAAAGTCCATGCAATGCCGCAAAAATGCAAAACACAAATGCAAAAAAAGTTGCGATGAGGCCAATCGCTAAACAAAAATCCAGAAAAATCAGGGACAAGCCTACAATTCTGTAAAACAAAGGAGAGAGTAAGGGAGATTGCACAGGCTATGTGTAGTGGGAACTCCTGGTCCCCAGGAATTAATTTTAACAACAATGGAGGAGTGCCCCCTATATGCAAAGTATACAATGAAGGAATTTCCTCTGTATCTGGAGCTTAAGGCTCAGGTTAGCAATAAGTGCCCCAACCCTTGACCGGACAATAGTTGTCCTTTTGAGAAGACCCCTCACTCACCAACCTGGTTGGTGACATGCTTCATCATTGGGGTCCCACCCCATAGGCCGAGTGCCCATAGGGTGTGCTGCGACACCTGGTTACAGTGGAGCGGGTTTCTTGTTTTATTATATGTGAAAAAATTAACAGTGAAAGGTGTGTTAAAAAGGGCCAAGACTACTCACATCAAGACTTTATTCTTGAGTGCTTGGTCCCTGTTAAAAATATAATGTGGCACCAGTGCCTATTTAGGAAGGCTTTGGTGTCTCGAGAAGTGTGATAAATCTAAAAATAGCGTAGTGTGCTATGTGAGTTAGTTAAAAATAGGTCTACATGTTTCAACCATTTTCAAAAATTCTACTGGTTTTCGTCAGGACCGTGTGTTTTGAGCGGGGTGGTACGCACACGCTAAGGCGCGTCCAGCCCTCGTTCAAAATAAAGACCACAAATTATGGTCTAATGTAAAAGTGTGTTTTATCCTGGTTCAGGAAAAAACCTGTAAGAGAAAAAACATATATAGGGTTGGGTTTACGTACTGGGAAAGACAAAACAAAGGTACACACTTAATGGATAGTGCACTGGGTGGGTTCACCAGGGCTACGGTGGTAAATATCACCTCATGGTCAGGTCGTACCAGTGGTCTGTCTATAGTACAAGACAGCGGTGCTCAGGCGGTATTTACCGCAGCATGGATGTGCTAGACGAAACTAAATTCGTATGCTAATTGTAGATGTGCTAAACGAAACTGGTTGGTATGCTAGTGATAAAAATCAGTGAAGGGAGAGGGAGGTGTGGAAGAGCGATCGCCACCATTCACGCGGCAACACAAAACACGCCCAGGCACTACTGGAAGTGATCGGTGAGTATGAGACTGTGCCTCAAAAAGCGGGTCGCTTTTGTAATAAATGAAGTTTAAAGAGTAATAACATTGCTTACACTTGAAGCGGTAAATTAGTGCTTCATGGGCATCGAGTGTTCCAAGACTGCAAGTATCCGTCACCTGAAAAATGCGATAAGCGAGAAGCACGCACACAATTAAGATATCGCCTGTTACTTAAAGCGTATGGATCAGGGATGCATAGCAGGCATCGTACTTCTGTTCCCAGGGTACTTACTTGCGGCTTCTGCTCGTCTATCGTTTAAACCTACTTGGTTTTCTCAGTAATGCCCCGTGGAGTGATCCAAAGCGGCAACACCGTGGAGAAGTAAGCGCTTCGCTACTTCCTGGTAGGGTGTGGCTACAACTAAACAGGAACGTCAGACGAACGCGTCATCGGGCACCCGCCCCTGAGCTTTGTTCTGATTGGCCCACGGGGAGCATCTGACCGTAGCCACGCCCTACCAGGAAGTAGCGAAGCGCTTACTTCTCCACGGTGTTGCCGCTTCGGATCACTCCACGGGGCATTACTGAGAAAACCAAGTAGGTTTAAACGATAGACGAGCAGAAGCCGCAAGTAAGTTCCCTGGGAACAGAAGTACGATGCCTGCTATGCATCCCTGATCCATACGCTTTAAGTAACAGGCGATATCTTAATTGTGTGCGTGCTTCTCGCTTATCGCATTTTTCAGGTGACGCATACTTGCCGTCTTGGAACACTCGATGCCCATAAAGCACTAATTTACCGCTTCAAGTGTAAGCAATGTTATTACTCTTTAAACTGCATTTATTACAAAAGCGACCCGCTTTTTGAGGCACAGTCTCATACTCACTGATCACTTCCAGTAGTGCCTGGGCGTGTTTTGTGTTGCCGCGTGAATGGTGGCGATCGCTCTTCCACACCTCCCTCTCCCTTCACTGATTTTTATCACTAGCATACCAACCAGTTTCGTTTAGCACATCTACAATTAGCATACGAATTTAGTTTCGTCTAGCACATCCATGCTGCGGTAAATACCGCCTGAGCACCGCTGTCTTGTACTATAGACAGACCACTGGTACGACCTGACCATGAGGTGATATTTACCACCGTAGCCCTGGTGAACCCACCCAGTGCACTATCCATTAAGTGTGTACCTTTGTTTTGTCTTTCCCAGTACGTAAACCCAACCCTATATATGTTCTTTCTCTTACAGGTTTTTTCCTGAACCAGGATAAAACACACTTTTACATTATACCATAATTTGTGGTCTTTATTTTGAACGAGGGCTGGACGCGCCTTAGCGTGTGCGTACCACCCCGCTCAAAACACACGGTCCTGACGAAAACCAGTAGAATTTTTGAAAATGGTTGAAACATGTAGACCTATTTTTAACTAACTCACATAGCACGCTACGCTATTTTTAGATTTATCACACTTCTCGAGACACCAAAGCCTTCCTAAATAGGCACTGGTGCCACATTATATTTTTAGCAGGGACCAAGCACTCAAGAATAAAGTCTTGATGTGAGTAGTCTTGGCCCTTTTTAACACACCTTTCACTGTTAATTTTTTCACATATAATAAAACAAGAAACCCGCTCCACTGTAACCAGGTGTCGCAGCACACCCTATGGGCACTCGGCCTATGGGGTGGGACCCCAATGATGAAGCATGTCACCAACCAGGTTGGTGAGTGAGGGGTCTTCTCAAAAGGACAACTATTGTCCGGTCAAGGGGTGGGGCACTTATTGCTAACCTGAGCCTTAAGCTCCAGATACAGAGGAAATTCCTTCATTGTATACTTTGCATATAGGGGGCACTCCTCCATTGTTGTTAAAAACAAGCCTACAATTCACACATGTTAGGCAGGAAAAATCACGATAAAAGAAGGAAAAAAACAGACAAACAAATGTCAAACAACAACGAAGCACAATTGATGTTGGTAGAGAAAGTATGGAGGACAACCAGAACCCCACAAGCCCCCCGGAGGACCAGCCAGGGACCTAGTGGTCAGGGAAGGGCAAGGAAAAGAAGAATAGGAAGAAGTGCTTCAGTCTACAGGAAAACATGATACTGATAACGGAGGTGGTAGAACACCATCAACAACTGTTCATCACCTCCACTGTGTCATTGCATCAAAAAATGGACTATGGCAGTCAATCGTGGACAAGGTGTATGTTGTCAGAGTGCTGAAGAGGACACTGGAAGAGGTCAAGAGGCGCTGGGATGATGTCAAGCGCAAAACCAAGTTGAAACTTGCCAACAACCAGAAGGCAGCAATGCAGACTGAAGGTGGGAGTCCTGCGCCACAGGAGGAGCTGGACGAGATGGAGGAAATGATATCCAGAGTCATCAGTGGGGAGATGGTGGCAGGAGTTGGGGGACCGGACACTGCTCAACATGACCGGACATAACAGCACCAGGGTGAGTAACGATCAGGGACTGGGGAGGACGGGGGAGATGGGCACAATGGCACACATGCACAATCAAGTAGGGCACATATGCAGACAAACCATGCCCCAGACCACCAACTCCCACCAAGAGACAAATGTACCCAAGCATGCAACATTTCAGCACTGTATAAGCACAGAAGTCAAAGGCACACTGCATGAAAGGGAGAAGGGGCAGTAAATCTAGAGCTGCAGGGGCGACTCCCCCAAATTGCAGCACACACACATAACATGCTGAGCACATCAACATTGACAACAATGCGGTACAAACCGCAACACGTCTACAACAGAACTCAGGACACAACAGGTGCTGCTTGTGCATAGAAACTGGCCAATCACATTTGGCATTGCAGGGAAATGTGAGGTGATAATGTACAAGTACAAAAACACAGCTGTCATGTTGTCGAAATGTCCTCTGTCCCCCATCAAATAGGCAGCTCCTCCCAAACAGCCACAATGAACACAGTCATGCAGTCCAAATGAAAAAATGTACAATGCAACAGCATACTTGTGAACACATTGTTAAACTGCATCTCCTCTTCACATTTCAGAGGGACAATCAACACCTCCAGCAGCTCAAATCCTCTCTTCTCTGATGACGAAGAGGACCACCACAGCTTCGACTCTAACGCCCTCAAACAGCTGGTGGAGAGCCTCCGCACCCCACCTACAGGAGCAGGGCAGCCCAGCTGCTACAAGGAGATCCCACCCCCTGCACAGACCACGCAGCAGGCAGCACCCAGCACCCACCACCACGGCTGCCTCCCAGGACCCCCACAAAGAACACATGGCCTTCCAACCCCATGTGTTGGGGTGCCAGGAGAATCTGGCTGAACAAGGGTGGGTGGGTTTTGACCACATGGCAGCCAAGTCAGATGCCATACCTGGGTGTCTAAGTCCCATCAGGGATCACTCACTGTCCCTAAAAGTCACCCACAGTCCTTCCATGCTCTCCAATGGACCATGGCTGACATCGCTGGAGCCCGGACTCAGAGAGTAGAACAACTGTCCAGTCAGAGTGGCACTAGCGGAGGTCAATAGAGACCATGGAGCGGACGCAGGCAGAAAGAGCGGCTGCCACGGCTGTACACCAGTGAGAGGTAGCTGGGTTCCTCAATGACCTCAGGACCATCCTCATGGCATTGCTGCCACAAGGCCTGGCGATGATGCATGCTGCTACTACCACTACATCCACATCTCCACCCCCTGAAGTGTCAGTGCCACACATTGCGGCAGACCTTCCACCTCCGGCTACTGATGTGTCACTGCCACCCAGTGCTGGAGACAGGACACCACCGCCCACACGTGAGGCACATGAAACAGCGGAGGACGAAGATGCGGATGTATCTGCCATCTTACTAAGAAGGACGCAGTAGCATGCATCTCCACCATAGCGCCTGTTTCTGCTTGGTTCTGCCCTCTGCATCATCAACTTCCACAGTCCCCCGATGCACTCTGTAAAACTCACCTTGGACCTCAACATGGACTGCCATATTCTGTTTGAACGCCAATTGCACAGCAATCAGACTGCGGACTGAACTTTTCCTCTTCCTTTGGACTTGTAATTCCCTGAAGGACGGGGACTGGCCCTCCATGGGCCAACAGTTTATAGTGGGGTTTGCATGGCCCTTTACTGCTCCAACTGCAACACTCCAATTAATGTGGATTAAACATTCATAATCACACAGATGTGTCATGTCTCTGATCTTCCAAGTGTGAAAGAATGGATGAATGTAGGCTCAATGATTCTCGCTACAGTAATGTTGCTCATGTCGTTGGACTTGAGTCACAGGGTGACACATTGCCGATTGCGGTACAGGTGGCACCGACACAACAACGGAGACAAACGCATTAGTTATTTCCTTGTCCACCCCAGTGCGGTACCACACCCAGAGCCCAAGGGTCATTGTTCACACCTTTACGCTGGACCGGCATATGCCAGGCCAGCCCTCTCCACTTACGCAGGCATTCAGGGGGGGCAACGCTACATATGCCAGTCTTCTCGGTAGTGATCTGCAGATCACAAGTCTAGTTGTCAGCATGCCACAGCCACTCTCTCATGGCTGGTTTACACCCACACCACACCCATCTAGCACTTGCGTCACAAGACAAGTGATCCTGCCAAAATAAAGGTACGGGCGCACGTGCTTAACGCCATTTCCACTTTCTATCTTGGTGCATCCGTGTGGCGTTAATGTAGGCATGAGGGCCTGGGGCCTTCCACATCACATTCCCCAGGACCAGAGGAGATATGCTGTCATTCGCACCACGATACTCAATCATAGAGGGTCCATGACTTGTGGGGCACAGACTTGGTGGCACTGGATGCACTGCAGCTGGCACAGGCACACCACCACGGATGGTGAATTTCAGTGCACTGAGGTCGGGCACCTTAAGTGCTGAATGTGTGTGCAGCCTGCGATGATGCCCCGTCCTGACGGTCGGACTGGTGACAATCAATGTGAGCCCTGCTAGACCGCAGTGTAAGCCTGAGCCAGTGGGAAGTGCATGCCTACCGCCATCTGCCATGGCCCCGCGGGTTTACAGAGTTAGTGCCACCTCAAGGGCTGAGTGGGTGTGCAACCTGCGATGATGTGTTGTGAACTAGTATGTGTTCTGCCATAGCGAGATCAAGACCCAGAATTAAATGTGAGACCTGGTGGCCCGCGAGCGAGCAGGGCTGCATGATGTGGAGGGTGCCTTGTTCGCGGACCCCAGGTTCAGTGCTTGCACCGGCTCGTGGTGGGCCCTCTCTGCGACACACCAGTGGCAGAAGATGAGCAGTGAGCCCTGGGTGCACAGGGGCGGGCATGCACCGGTGGGTGGCAGGAGGGGCTGGGGTGAATCTGCCTGGGTGCGCAGGGGTGGGCATGCACCACTGGGTGGCGGGAGTGACTAGGGAACAGATGACTGGGTGTGCGGGGGCCGACAGGCGATGATGGTGTGTGCAATTGTGTGTACTTTGCTATTCATGTATCTAGACTCTGTTTCAGATGAGGGATCTGTTTCAGCCGTGGGACATGATGTACTGCACTGCATACACACTACATACATACATATCCTTATTCTGGGTGACCTGAACCTACACTGGAATGAAAAACACAACACAGTAATGCAGAACCTAAATTAGCTGCTATACAGCAACAGCCTAACCCAGCAATGCTCAGAAGCTACCCATAACAAAGGAGTGATCCTTGATGCCATTATCTCCCAATGGGATACATCACAATTAATCACATCCTACTCGTGGATTGGTCTGCCCACCACCCTATCCTTTTCTACATCACGGAACCTATCCCACACCAACCCCCCCCCAGGACCCCTCCAAATGAATGAGAAATCTTACACAGATCTCCATGGGCGTCTTAGAAGAAAACATAAGCTCACTCCTACCACCCCAACTGACTTCTCCACAATGGAATTCACCACTCACCATAACTCCACTATGAGTTCCATCCTAGATCAATTAGCCCCCCTGAAATAAAAAAAACTGGAATATTTCATCCAGATCCTGGCCAAACAACCCCTCCACAAGCCACCTTGAAAAATTCAAAGCAACACGGAGGAATTACAAAAAACTCATCAACAACGAAAATAGTACCTTCTTCTCCCCTATCCTGGAAAAAACAAAAAATAGACCCAAAGAACTATTCAACATTATCAGACAAAAAAAATCCAAGCCCTCTGCTAACATGTACCAGGCCTCTAAGGACCTGTGAAACAACGTTGCCAACTTCTTCAAAGACAAGATCACCAAGATTGAGCTCTCTCTAGACACTAACCCCAACTTCTCAGACTCTTACCCACCTTCTGAAACCAAAGTCAACACAATCAAGCACCCCAAAAAAAGCCTGGAATTCCTTCAACACAATACCCGAAACCGAGATTTTCCAGCTGATCTACACCTACAAACCCACTTCACACGCACTAGATCCAATTCCTGCCCAATTGTCAAAAAAACTGATACTATCCCTTGCTCCTTTTTGGTGCAAGATCATTAACAGCTCCGGAGTCATTCCAGACTGCCTTAAAGTCGGCCAAGTCACATCTCTACTGAAAAAAACAGACCTGGACATCAACAATCTGAACAACTTCAGACCCGTTTCCAATCTCCCCCTCCTTGCCAAAAACCTTGAAAAGTGTGTTCTTCAACAACTGACTCAACACATGGACAATATCTACCTCCTAAATCACCACCATTCGGGCTCATAAAAGGATGTAGCACTGAGACCTCGATTCTTAACATCGTTGATGACATTCACAAGTCTCTAGATCTGGACAATTGCTGCCTATTGATCCTACTGGACTAATAAGTCTTTGACATGGTGGATCACAATCTACTCATCAAGGCTCTGCAGGATAGGGTAGGTGCTGATGAAGTGTTCATACAAGGATCAGTGCTCTCCCCTCCACTATTCAACATATATATGGAACCCGTCACCTCCCTAATCAAAAAAGCCACCATCTCCTTTCACATATATGCAGACGACACGCAGATCTATCTGGAAATCTCCTCCATCGAAGACATTCAGAAACTGTATTTTACTCTCAAAGAAGTCAAACATTGGCTATCCCTAAATCACCTCAAACTCAACCAAGACAAAATTGAAATACTCCTCATCTCAAATAAAGACAGGAACCCCCAAGTCATGAATGGCTCACAGCAATCGATGCTCTCAAGGGTAATCTCACCCCAGCCAACTCCATAAAATCTCTTGGTATCACCCTAGACCCTAAACTAGACATCAAAAACTCAGCGAAAGTGCCTGCCTCAATTTGAAGCTCCTGAACAAAATAAAACTATTCATCCTGTCCGAAGACCTTAAGCAAGCCATCCATTCCCTGGTGATATCAAGACTCGATTTTGGAAATGTTCTCCTCACCGGCACAGCCAAATCCCACCTTGCCCCTGTGAAAACCACTCTCAATGCAGCAGCCAGAATGGTCACCAGAATTAGGAAATTCAACCACATTGCGCCTGCACTCAAAGAACTTAAATGGCTTCCAGTAGAGATGCGTGCCAGCTCCAGAACCGCCTGTCTCCTGCACAAAGCTCCACACGGGAAAACCGGAATACTTGGCCTCCAAACTAAAAAAAACAAGCCAAACAAGTAACCTCAGGAGCTCCAATTCCCTACTGCTCAGCCCCATGAAAGCACACAAACAAAATACCGTTGCTCGTTCCTTCACTGGAAAAGCACCTAAAATCTGGAATTCAATCCAAGCGGACATTCGGACTATCCCGTCCTTCGTAAAATTCAAAAGACTCCTAAAAGACCTCTTCCTCAAACGCTCATTCCCGAACAGTTAACTATGGATGAAACACTCATTCCTGCTCCTGCAGTTCCATGACACTTTATCTCAGATTCTACATCATCCTAGCGATCTCCTGCTCCTCCCTGAGAATGGTTCTGCACCAGACTCTGTAATCATTGTGAGGCCTCTTCTGACTCTCATGCCTCTATGGTGCTTCCACGCTGGGACTTCTGGATCATCTGGTGTACTTATTTCTTATGTTGTGATTCCTTCATTTTATTGTTGTAAAGCGCTCCGATACCCTCGGATCTGGCCAGCACTATATAAAACTTCTTAATAAATAAATAAATACCGGCACGTGGTTGGAGACACACTGGTGGCAGCAGGTGAGCAGAAAGGCCTGGGTGCGCAATGTTGGCACTCTCTCTCCCTGCCCCTATCTTCGTTCCTCTGTGTCTCTCTCTCTCCCTCTCTTTCCGTCTTCCTCACCCTCTCTTTTGGTCTTTCTCTCTCTCCCCCTCTCTATCCGTCTTTCTCTCTATTCCCCTCTCTTTCTGTCTTGTCTCTCTCCCACTCTCTTTCCGTCTTTTTCTCTCTCTCCCCTCTATTTCCATCTTTCTCTCTCTCCCCCTCTTGATCCGTCTTTCTCTCTCTCTCTCTCTCCCTCTTTTTCTCTCTCTCTCTCTCCTTTGCTCTCTCGCTGTCCTTTGATGAGCGCATGACCCACCTTCTGATCTGTTTGTTTTTCTTGCAGGCTGTGACCTACAGATTGTCCTGAGGTGAGCCTCCATGTGTCGTCATTTCTGTTCTGTGTTTATTTGAGTACATTTTAATTTGGTAATTCAAAGGAAAATGTGCCGACACATGCATGTCACCAAAATGTGATTCTGCAACATCAGGCGTATTCTTTATTATTATTAATTATTATTATTAATATTAATTTATATAGCTCTGAATCACCCCGAAGGGGTATCTCTGCACTTAGGACGGAGGGCAGCAGCCAGAACAGAGGGGATAAGAAAAGATGAGTTTTCAGAAGCTTCCTGAACTGAGAGAGGCTCCGGCAGTTACGAAGATGGAGGGGCAGCTCATTCCATAAAGCAGGGGCAAGGTGTGAAAAAGCTTTTCCACCAATGCATGCTTTTTCAATTCTAGGGGTGCAGTGGAGGTGCTTAGAGCCTGATGTAAGAGGCCGTGACGGGGTATACTTGGTAAGTTTAGCAGAAAGATATTCATTAAGGTGCTTGAAAACAGTGCAGCCTATCTTAAATTCTACCCTCTTTCTCACAGGGAGCCAGTGAAGTTTTTTGAGGAGGGGAATGGAAACCGTTCTAGGTAGAGCGTTTGCTACAAGACAGGCAGCCGTGCTCTGTACAGCTTATAGCTTGTTTAAGGAGGCTTCGTTGGCCGATGCTAATAGTACGTTACAATAGTCCATTCAACTTAGTACCGGAGCTTGCATCAATGTTTTTTATAACATGGGGGAGATACTTCTAAGTAGACTGAGAGTGTAGAAGCAGGTGCCAGCAGTGGTATTGGTGTGAGCACCAAGAGTGAGGTTCTGGTCGATCCTTATGCCTAAATGTTTGACCACTTCCTTAGGGGACGGGGCATTGCCCAGCTCCTCATGCCACCAAATGGAAGTCCAGCTTATAGCTGCTCCTCCAAACAACATGATCTCGGATTTCTCGGCGTTTAGTTGGAGGAAGTTAGTCTTCATCCAGGCAGAAATAGTCTTCATGCCTTCAGAGAAGATTAGTTGTATATATGGTCTGTTCTTATCAAATGTGAGGAGGAGCTGGGTGTTGTCCACGTATGAAATGGGATTGAACCCTTGGTTCCCCATAAGTTTAGCCAAGGGGGTAACCAATATGTTAAAAAGATTGGGGCACAAATAAGACCCCTGCGGGACCCCCTTGTTAACTTTGGTGGTTTCGGATCTATGAATAGTAAAAACTTGAGAAGCTTTCCATTCTAGAGGGAGACTGTCTGTACTCAAGGAGCTATTAAGGGTGGACCAGATGGGTGTGGCTAGCTGTGCGGAAAATCTAGATAACATTTTAGCAGGGATGATATCAAGGGGAGAACCCAATTTAGTTTTGGAAAAAGGGATTCAACCTCTGCTGGAGTGAGAGGGGGGAAGCAGTGGAGCTGCAAGGTATTGTTGGAGGGGCTGGGATATCCTGCTGTAGAGTGGGGAGAAGTTACATTGGACGAGATAACTTTCTGGTATATGTCTTCAGTTTTTTGGGTGAAGAAGGAGGCTTCGCAGTTTCGCATGCTCTGGGGTTCGTGTAGGATTTTAGCATCTGAAAGAGGATTTTGGAATACTTTCCTGCTTGCTCCAGTTGATGAGTGATATGTAGCTTGCAGGCGGATTTAATATTTGTATGGTAGGAGGACAGTGTGGCTTTATATCTCTCTTTATCTTGCCCACTGTGGGAGTTGCCACATCCGCTCTACTTTTTTACACAGACTCTTTTCAGTACGTAAGGCTGTGGAAAATTAGTTAGTGGGGGGGGTTTTAGGGGAAAGGGTCCGTGGCTTCATAGGGGCTACTTTATCTATAGTGCTTAAAATAATGGAGTTAAAATGGGCTAGTTGTTATTCTACACTATAAGTGCCAGTGTCGATGTCCCAGGAGTAAAAAGGGGACAGGAGTTGGTCAGGCACAAAATATGATTGTGCGACATCAGTCGGATTCTTTGGTACATAATTTTGTGTAGTTGATGTGGCATGTCATTGCTGGGGGGGTGTGCCGGGGGTGTGTGCCTGTGGGGGGCCTGGGGATGGTGGCAGTGGTTGTTGTGGCCCTGTTCGGGCTCCAAGGTGCATGATGAGTGGCTCCATGGCATCTGTTGCCCTTCTGGTGTGGCTCTGGGCTGAGCTCCCTTTTCTGGTGTAGGCTTCTGGCCGACTTTACACCAGATCAGAGGAGGTGTTAGTTTCCTGCTGCTAACATGCCTCATTGCCTGTTTTGAGCTCTCATCGCCGATCTGGCTGGTCGTTGAGAATGTTGCGGAGTGGTGTTGTTGCTGCTTCTTGCACGGGAACACCTACTCTTCATCTCATTAGCGATAGTTGCCGGGTCATCTGTGGTGATGTTTTTTGTGGCTGCTATCGCAGGTAAACTGGTGATATGGGTTGTTAGCGCCAGCTTGTGAATAGGGCAATAAATTTTTTGCAACAAAGTTGCGATAAATTTATCGCAACTTTGGCTGCGATAAAGTGCAGATAACTCAGTGATAGGTCCTAGAGAATATGCCCCTATGACAACAGCAAGCAACATTAGTGTAACATAAAGTCACATAACTTTACAGAAACTACAGCTAGTAAAATTAGTGTAACATAAAGTCATGTAATTTTACAGGAATTTTGCAAATACAGAAACTCCGGCACAACAATGGCGTACCTTTGGAAGGCTCCTCAATAAACAATGGTTTAGTTAGGGTTCTAGAATGTAAGGGAGCAATTCTACCCAAATACGTCCTTCATTAAGTTTCCCAGCATTTTTGAAAAGCCTCTTCACCATAAATGGAGAAGAGAATTTAGAAACACCACCAGATTTCTGAGCAAGGCGAACTTTCACATAGTCACCCACATGTACACGTGTGTGAAAACCACATGTCCGACATCAAAATGTTAATTTCTCTTGATAGCCTTCAACTTTTGTGCTTCTTGCAAGGGTACCTTACCAGGATCTACATTCAAATCAATATCAACACACTTATCCTTCATCCACAATTGGAACATGTAAGTATTGGGAGTCCGTCCCCTGAACTGTTCAAAAGGAACCTTATTCTTAATGGAGTGAGGTGTCCAAGATTTCAGACCTCCAGTCCTTGCCTTGGAGCTTGGCTAATTGAATGGACTCCTTCAGAACTCGATTTGTTTCTCTATTTATTTTATTTTTTATTTTATTTTATTTTTAGAGTTTTCTATAGTGCGAACTTGAACCGATTAGGTTATCAGAGCGCTTTACATAGCACAAGTTTCGTTACATGTTAACACAGCAGTTTACATAGAATCAGTTACGTTGCACATTTCAGTAACTTGAACCGAATAGGTTATCAAAGCGCTTTAAATAAGACAGCATTCGATGTCCAGTGCCCTCCTCCGCCGTGTAGCGGGGGACCACTTCAAGCCCTCCGAAGTCGTCGAGCTGTCGGGACTAGGCTCCTGGAATGTCCAGTGCCCTCCTCCACCGTGTAGCGGGGGACCTCTTCCAGCCCTTCGAAATCGTCGACCTGTCGGGACTAGGCTCCTGGAATTTCAGCTGTCCCTTTACAACTACTTTGTTTGAAGTCATGACGGAGGTCTCAATCCCAGCAGCAACCAAGTAAGCTCTCTGTCTCCAAGTTTCTCTCCGCCCTTGATGATAGTCTAGTATTATGGATTTAGGTGGCTCGCACTGGTCATGTCACGTGACAAACTTCAGGAGACCTCGTTGTTTTGAAAGATTTTCTCAAGGCCATAAATTCCCCCAGCACAATTTTTCCATCTTAATTCTAATGCGTGGAAATAGCAGGATTGGTTAACCCTGTAAGTCCTGTGGAGGGAGGATGTGTGCTTTAATCCCCTCTATCTCCCAGGCAGATAGGGAATACAGAGATGTTTTTTCAGTGCGGTGACCCAACTTGGGCGCCATTTGGGGGTCAGGCAGAGGATAATGACATGGGCAGGGCTGAGGCTGAAATGAGCAGGGGAGGGGCCATGATAAACAAGGAGAGGCACCGTGAATAGAGCCATGTACAGATTATGCTTACTTTAAGTAGGACCTTGTTTTGACTGGGCTGCTGGCTTCAACTAAAGAAAAATATATTGTAAACAATGCCACCTATATTCATCGGACTCTCCATACCCACTACATATAAGATACAGATGCTTCAATTTAAGAGGTACACCCATCATGACCCTGCTGATACACAGGAAGCCATCACTAGAGCCTATGACATTTAAAGGACAGAACACCAACAGCTGACCTGTGCGGATCATACATTTTTTGTGTTTAATGCACAGACAGGACAACTGCAGTAGACCACAAAGCTTGATAATGCAGTCTTTCCTATGTATACCTTGTGATTATATGAATAATAAGTTCAGGGCACCGATGCCAGGCTTGCCTGATTAAGAAAGAGACCAGCTATTTCATATGACAAACTTTACAGCCTTTGATTCCCCTTTCTGAACCACCGACAAGCCTCGTGCTACAGGGGACCTATGGATATTTCGATGCACTCACCGAGTTTCATCAAATTAAAAGTTTGCTGCCAAATTCTGTAAAACTATGCACAGTTGATTAGGACAAAATAATTTCATAGCAACATGTGTTGTACAAACTTGACAATCAGCTAACATACACTGCTGTCTCTAATAAGTCACATTGATACGTATTAAAAGTTTAAAAAAAAAATAATAATTTGACAGTTCAGAAAATTAATTGAAGAGTTCTAGTTGCAGCTTTCGGAGATTTCAGCACAATTCCTAGGTAATGTTCCAGTGTGGAGTTAACCTTCTTTGTCGAAAACAATCTGCACTGCAGCAAACACCTCATCCACTGATTCAACAAATATTCTTCCATCTCTTTCGAGACTAATTGAACCCCATTGTCCTGTTCATCAAGAGTCAATCAGGGAGTCCCTCTCCGCAGACGATATAGTCCAGACAGTTCACAACATCCTTGCTCTCCGTGCTTTGTGTAATCTTGATTTCTGGCCATCTAGGGTACATATCTATCAGCATAAGAACATTGGACTTACCAGATTTACTAGTTACAGGTGCCAAGAGGTCCAAAACAACCTTTTGCCAACAACAAGTGGGGACATCATGCACAATTATGGGTTGAACTCTAGTCCTGTATATTTTATCACACACATCAAACCCCATGCAATCTCTTACCATACGTTCCACAAGGAGGTCAATGCCAGGCCACCAGAAATGTAGACAGATTCTCGTCTTTGAAACAACTTGATGTCACTGATGAGCTAAGTGAACAATTCTCAGCCTGACAGAGGAACCAATCTAGTATCCTGTATTTGTGGAGGTGGGTGCGGGCCTGGTGTGGTCCGCGGCCTAAGTGCGGCTGCCAGGTGCTGGAGAGCGCGGGTGGATGTAGCAGCATCACTGGGGCCACCGTGGTTCTGTAGGCCTCTGCGGGAAGCGTGCTGCCCGGTGCCGTGGTGGAGTCCCGTTTGATTGTCCCCTGCCTGCTGCCTGGGACTGGACCGCCCGTGGCCTGAGATCCAGCTTGTGCCTGCAGACTCCCAGCACTGCAACCTACCTGCTTCCACCCCTGCTGCAGCGGATCTCAACGGGGTACGGTTGTGCTCTTTCCCGCTCCACTACTGGTGGTGTTACTCTGGGTGAAATGCATGTTGCCTGCTGCTCTGTTTGGGGTTCCTCTGTGGCCCCCGGGCTATCTCTTTCTAGTGGCCTGGGCCCCTGCTTCTTGCTCCATGCTCCAGCCCTTATGCTCTATCCTGCAAGGCCAGGCTGCCTACATGGACCTGTGGATTCCCTTGAGACGTTGCTTTCTGGTATAAAAACACTGAGCTTTCTGCTGGTAGGGGACCTGGTGCTTCCCTTGTTATGGTTTTGTGCCCACGTCGTGACACCTTTGCATGGATTGTGCTCTCCTTTCCGGTCCCCTCCTGCAGCAGGAGCCGGTGTGTTCGCCATTGCCTGGCGGGACGACCTGCACTACACACTACCGTTCTTCGACCTGAGGGGCTTCAGCTCGGGGGCTCCTGCCTCCGTTTTCCACAACAGATTGATTCCTCTTGCAGTCACTATGGGTCGGACTCACAAATCCCAACCTCGCCTCACGTTTGAGTCACGCAAGTCCTCCAAGTCTTCACAGAAGGCAGCCTCTGACTCTGAGGCGGAAGGCCAGGATGGTGCACCGTCTATTATAGAAACTACACTTATAGCCATGCAGCGTATCCTCCAATCCATAGAGGGTACAATGGCGACCGTGCACCAACGTCTTGATCACATGTCTTCCCAGCTCGAAACACAAAACACTTGTATGGGAGAAGTCGAGCAAAGAGTATCCACCACAAAGGATGGTTTGAGTGATGTTGCGGGGAAAGCACTAAATATGGAAAAGGTTCTTTCTCTCATTCAGGCCAAAAATGAGGACTTGGAGGCTCACTCCAAATGAAACAGCATTCGTATTACGGGGCTTCCAGAATCAACGAATGTAGGTAAAATGGAGATCTTTGTGGAAAATTTGATTACAGACATTGTTGGCACTGAACAGCTTACCACCATGTTTATTATTGAGCGGGTCCATCACTCCCTCACAGCTCGACCAGTCCCGGGTGCCCCACCTCGCCCTGTCATTGCACGAGTACTCAATTATAGGGACTGCAACACTATCTTGCATATGACCAGAGAAAAGGGAACAATTGAACACCAGGGCAACTCGTTCTCTTTTTTCCCAGACTTTACTGTTACTGCACAGGCAGTGCGAAGGGAGTTCGGGGCTGTCAAAAATTTCCTACAATCTGAGGTAGTCCCCTATGCCATGCTATATCCCGCTCGGTTGAAAATAGGCCCGGTGGGGACTTCAAGATCTTCACCAATATCAAGACAGCGCTGGAGCATGCAAAACACTTAAAGAGAAGGCAATGCAAATCCCAACCGCTATCTGAGACTGAGGACCAGTAGTACAATGGGGGCCGTTCTTTGGACTTTGACATATTACTAGCCTGATTGGGCAGCCCTCTCTATACCCCTGTGGAGTGTTGTGCTTTCTATGCAATGTGTGTCCTCTCTTATTCTAGGTAGGTGGAAGTTTCTTGATTTTCTTATGTATACGTGCTTTTTTTGCCTGGTAACATGTCGGATATGCTCCTGGATCAGGCACAGGTGCTTGTTCTGCTCAGCCACCTCCTACTTATTAGGAGGCTAGTAGTTCTCTGACGCCCCCAATGGGTGAACCCCATTTCCGCTAAGCTCTCCTTGTTCTTAGTTGGGGATGGGTGGTTGAGGGTTGGGATGGCTTTGACGAGTTGGGGAAGTTGAAGTTGGAGGGGCGTTGTGGTGGAGGGTTCGGTGGGTCATTTGGCAATTACAGTCTATGGGTGTGGTATGTGTTTCATTTGTATGCTTGAATATATGTCTTCCTTGCATCCAGTGGTAAGGTGTGATTCCTAACTTCGAATGTGCAAGGTTTAAATACCCCCAAAGAGGTTAGCTCTGACTTTGCTTATCTCGATAGGATAGATGTGCAGATCGTCTTTTTGCAGGAAACACATCTTAGGACACTGTCCGAAAAGAATGTGGGGGTCGTTGGGCGGGGGTGCGTGTGGCCGCCTCTTTTTTCAGTTATGCAGGTGGGGCGATGATTCTGGACAAGCGGGGTGTTCCTTTCTCAATTATCCGCACTGAAACTGGTGCCTCGGGCCGGCTTGTCTTGGTGCATGGGCTATTAGGTGAAACCAATGTGTTATTGGTGAATGTGTACAGACCAAACGTGGACGATCCAGCCTTTTTTCGGATGTGTGGTGCCGCACTACGAGTTTTCCTGAGGTGGAGATTATATGGGGCGGTGTATTTAATGTTGGTCTGGATGGCACTCTTGATCGTAAGGGTAGCGAGGTGTCATGGCCTAAGCAGGATTCTGAGATGCTTTTGGGATTATGGATGCAGGCTGCTTGAGTGATGTGTGGCGGCTGCGAGAGCACGTTCACCTCCTCCGTGCATGGGACCTGATCTCGATTGGATTTTTGGTTGACCACTGAAGCTGTGTGTGCTTGGGCAACTTAGGTGCGTCACATGGCCCGGACACTCTCCTGTACTCTTAGTGTTGCAGGTTCCTGCATGTGAAAGCCCCCCGTTCCCTCGGCGGCTGCAGTGATCTTCTTTAACTGACTCAGTCTTCAAACATATGCTTGGGGAAGCCATTCATAACTTTTTCAGGGAAAACAAGAGTTCCGTGGACAGCACTGGTGTTCTCTGGAAAGCTTTTAAGTAACTATTAGGGGGGTTTGCATGTGTGCGCAGGAAGGCGTCTTGAGAGATTTAAGGCAAAAGATTCACAAATTAGCTGCTGAAAATTCCACTTTAGAACGTGCCTACGATGCGAACCCTTCCCTTGCGACGCTGTCTGCAATTCGGGAGCTGGTCACTGAACACAACGATATGGTCGATCAGGAGTTAATCCATAAGTCCAGGAGCAGCAAAGCTCAATATTACGATGAGGGGGGCAGCCCTAGCCGCTCACTCGCTCAGAAGCTGACTGCACCACGTAGCCAGGAGCACATTACTGAAATCCTTAGTGGGGGAGGTGCAGTACACTACTGCTGACATCAGTGAGACCATACTTAGCTTCTATGCCGGCCTCTATGACAATAAAACTGAATTACGGCAACATGAATTACATTCTTATCTCAACGACGTTGCTCTAGGATGGCTGTCCCCCGGTCATAGGGAATATATTACGCAGCCCTTTGATGTGGAGGATGTGAAGCTCACCATTGTGTCCCTTTCCACATGCAAAGCTGCAGGTTTCGAAGGGCTCCCCAGTGAGTTTTATACGGTGTTTGCTGACGCTCTGGCCCCTAGACTGCTGGCAGGAACATACACTACTGGTCATCTCCCAACCTCCTTTAGGGAAGCTCTCTTAGTTATGCTATTGAAACCTGATAAGGCACCCAATCGCTGTGACTCATACAGACCCCTCTTGATTATAAATATTGATGCCACAATATTAACTAAGATGATTGCCCTCCGGACACAGCCGCTGTTTCCACTACTGGTGATTCCTGACCAGTTAGGTTTTGTTCCTGCTCGTTCTAGCACACACAACCTGCGCATGCTGTTTGCCACCCTGCATTACTTCGACTCTGACTTTCAGAATGTAGCTGTGTTGCTAGACGCACCTAAAGCTTTTGACTCCCTTCAATGGGCTTATATGTTTACAGTCCTTACTAGAATGGGCTTCCCTCTTTTTTTCCTTCAATGGATTGAAGTTCTCTATACTGAGCCGATGGTCAGGGTTTGTGTCAATGGGTGGGTGTCCACTGCCTTTCCTATTCGTAGAGGAAATAGGCAGGGCTGCCCTCTATCACCAATGCTTTTTGCATTAGCTCTGGAACCCCGTGCGTGTAAACTGCGTCAGCTTCATGGATCGGCCGCTTTGCAATTTCGGCAGCGCCTACCTTTTGTCTCACTATATGCTGAAGATATGCTGTTATACATCTGCGAACCCGCCACCTACTTACACGAGATGCTCCGTGAGTATGTCAGATTTGAGGGATTCTTGGGACTGGGGATTAATTAGGCCAAGTCTTAGGTTTTTCACCTGACGGCAGGCACTTGCGAGTTTGAGCTGGATTTCCCACTGGCCTGGACTCAGGACCCGGTGAAATATCTGGGTGTCTGGTTACACAGGGAACCTGTGCTGGTTATTACCATGAACTATGGATGCACCATCTCACAACTTATAGATAAAGCTGAGCGCTAGACCCGGCTGCCCCTAACGCTCGCAGATTGTATTGCAGTGACAAAAATGACTATTCTATCTAAGCTGCTATATCTCTTCGTAAATATTCCTATTCGCCTGAATATCTCTGTTTTTAAAGTGCTGCAGTCGGCTTTGCTATCATTTGTCTGGGGGGGTAAGAAGTCTTGCTGTAGCTGGGATACACTTGTACAGCTGTCCGATTGTGGCAGCTTCGAAGCTCTGGATATGCGTCACTACTATTTATGTGCTTAGGTGCACTTTGAGCATTATTGGTTCTTTCCCCAAAAGTTCCTGCTGCATACAGTGATAGAAGCAGATGCCATCCTCCCCTTGCCACTTGTTGCAGCAGCGGTTATGGGCAGCAGCGGTGGCCCCAGGGCGGATAATAATCCAGTATGATGTACAGCCTGGGCCTGGCAAGCTCTAGCAAAAAGGGGACAGCTAACTTATCTCTATGCTCCACAGCTGCCACAGCAATGCATCTGGACATCTCGGCAGCACAGGAAAGTTTGGCCTTGCACACCCTGAGGTCTGCCGGTGTGCTGAAACTGGGAGATCTATATGAACATGGTCACTTCCATTCACTGCTAGACGTGCAGGCTGGTCCGACTCACGGTTTGATGTTAAAATTTACATATGTGAGGTTGCGACAAGCGGTCAGAGCGATCTACCCTGATTACCCTGCTGAACCACAACCTTTGCGAACACTGCAGGCGATGCTGGCTGGCGTGGAGCGCAAGGGTCTGACTACTAAATTATTTGCTGCATCCGAGTGTGAGAAGGAGACAGGGGAGCACCCCTCCTATATTAAATCAAATTCTGTGTTGGGTTATATTCTTCCACTAGACCATTGGCAGTTTTGCTGCAGGCTAACTGAACGCCTTACTGCCAACTGTAATTTGTGCATTATTCATTGTAAATTTCTGCACCAACTGTACCATACTCCAGTGCAACTATGGAAATTTGGATTGCCTGATACAGCTTGTGTGTGGTGTGGACAAGCTGATGCCGATTTCCTGCACCTTGCTAGGCAATGTGCAGGGGTAGCTGCCTTATGGACTAAAGTTGTGGGTGTGCTGATGGAATGTCTGACAAAATATCGATAACACAAATATCGATATACAAAAATATCGGAACAAAAATATCGAAGTCAAAAATATAGGAATCCTATCCCTAACAAGGTAAGTACAAATATATCGAAAATAAAATATAGAATGACAAAAATATTGTTTTTTGTAAAATATCGTTTTTTTAAATATAATAAAAATGTAATATTAACAAAATAATACTTATAAATGTAATAAACATATTTAAAAATGTACTATAATATTTAAAATGAATACATAATGTAATACACATTAATATTAATAAATATATAATACATAATATATTTTTCATTAATAATAACTCTAAATAATTATTTTCATAACTTAAAAACAAATAAAAATGTAATAAATTACTAATACATTTATTTACATAAAATATTCACATAAATAACAATTAATAACAACATAATACTAATAAAAAAGCTAAAGACATTTTAGATAGCGTATGAGTAAAAATTACTATTCCCACTTCAGAGAGTGCGACAGTAGGGAAAGTGTTGGATAGCGTAGCAGTAACAATTACTATTCCAACTCCAGAGAGTGCAACAGTAGGGAAAGTGTTGGATAGCGTAGGGGTAAAAATTACTATTCCCACTCCAGAGAGTGCAACAGTAGGGAAAGTGTTGGATAGCGTAGGGGTAAAAATTACTATTCCAACTCCAGAGAGCGCAACAGTAGGGAAAGTGTTGGATAGCGTAGGGGTAACAATTACTATTCCAACTCCAGAGAGTGCAACAGTAGGGAAAGTGTTGGATAGCGTAGGATTAAAAATTACTATTCCAACTCCAGAGAGCGCAACAGTAGGGAAAGTGTTGGATAGCGTAGGGGTAACAAATACTATTCCCACTCCAGAGAGTGCAACAGTAGGGAAAGTGTTTGATAGCGTAGGGGTAACAATTACTATTCTAACTCCAGAGAGTGCAACAGTAGGGAAAGTGTTGGATCGCGTAGGGGTAACAATTACTATTCCAACTCCAGAGAGTGCAACAGTAGGGAAAGTGTTGGATAGCGTAGGGTTAACAATTACTATTCCAACTCCCGAGAGTGCAACAGTAGGGAAAGTGTTGGATAGCGTAGGGGTTTAAATTACATGCTTAAAAATTATAATTTTTTTTATTAATACAAATATGATCTATTAAATAAATATAAAACATTTACAATACATATACATAATTATTAAAACATGATTAGCAAAATATATATAACCTAAAAAAATCATGAAATACATATCATTTTATAATATTTAATTACCAATTAATAAATAATTAACAATTATAAAATTAACTTAACAATTATTTATAATTCATTATTACTTAATTACATTAAAATTAGTTCCTACCATATTCCCCTATAAACACACAACCCGCAACAGAACACATCTATCAATTATTTAATTATTTAAAATTAATTACCAATTAATTAAATTTATTTACCAATTAATACAAATTAATGTATGCTTCCTACTAATTAATAATTAATTCTACATAATGAAATTACTTCCCACCCTATTCCCCTATAAACCCATACCCCGCTACAGAACATATTTATCAATTAATCAATTAATTAAAAATAATTAATAAAATAATTAAATATAATTACCAATTATTTTTAATTAATTTATGATTCCTACTAATTAATAATTATTTAAACATTATTAAATTACTACCCAACCTATTCTCCTATAAACCCATAATCCGCTACAGAACATATTTATCAATTAATAAATTAATTAAAATTAATAAAAAATAATTCTCAATTAATTTATTAATAATTCCTACTAATTAATAATTAATTTAACATAATTAAATTGCTTCCCACCCTATTCCCCTATAAACCCATAACCCGCTACAGAACATATTTATCAAATAATCAATTAATTAAGATTAATTAAAAATAATTCTCAATTAATTAATTAATAATTCCTACTAATTAATAATTAATTTAACATAATTAAATTACTTCCCACCCCATTCCCCTATAAACCCACAACCCGCTACAGTACTAAAAGACAATATTTAATTAAATTACATTAAAAATTAATAATAAAACATAATAAATACAATATAATATACACAAAATGTATTTAAAAATCGATATTAGTAACATCGAAATTATTTACTTCGATATTACTGACATCGATATTTAAAACCTCGATATTACTAATATCGATATTAAGACTGTCGATATTACTCACCTTATATATTATGTCCCATCGATATTTAAACTTCGATATAATTGTATATCGAAATTTAAAACTCGATATTTTGTCTGTGTACCGTGCTGATGGATGTGGTGCTTGAGCGGATGTGGCGTGTACCAGAAGTGTGCCTACTGCGTGATGTGAAATCCTTAAACCTGGGCAACCGGCTTCTGGTTGCAGTATCGACATTAATGGCCAAACAAGCTGGTGGATTTGGGACCTGACCTACTATAGGGAACAGTTGGAGACATATGCGGAGGACTTGCCTGAGTCATCCCGGCCTAAAGACTTCTGGGCCCCACTGACCATGTACCTAATGAGTCACCCTGATCTGTGATGTGCCTTGTCTCCCTGTTTCCTTTTTTATTTCTTCATTTGATCTTTCTGCATATGGTTGTACCGCCCTGGGGACTATTACATGTGAATCCGTTAATTAATGTTTTCCAATTTGTTCATTTCATCACCTACAATTTTTTTGTTCACACAATGCCACATCTTCGTAAGTGCTGGGGGGGGGAGAAGGGAGCTGGGTGGGGCGGGTAGTTAGCTCTTTGAGCTTTTGTTTGGTTTACTCCCATTTCATTGCTGTATCTCGTTTCTTCAAAAAAAATTGCTTGTGTTGATATATACTTTATTGATACTGAGGCTCCCGAATGGAGAATGTATATTGTAATTGCAGGCTCTTAATAAACAAATTTAAAAAAAAATCCTCACTCAAACCCTTTATGCAATTCCAACCTTCAGTCACCAATTTGCATACTTCAAAAATCACAACATAATTTACTAAGGAATCCTTTAATTCTTCCTCACTCAAAACGTCTTTCATGACCTCACATATGTTGTTATCATCATCATCCCAAAGGTCCTCAAAGTCATCAGACACAAGATATGAATTACTTGAAATAATGCAGGAAAAACAGTCTGCAACTTTTTTTTCGGCGCCAGGTATATAGTTTACAACAAACTCGTGATTCTGCAGGGCAGAAATCCACCTACAATTTCTCAAAGAGACCGCATGCAAACTCTTTTTTGAAAAAAAGTCCTTCAAAGGTTTGTGGTCAGAACGCACCACAAACGAGCTTCCCCTCTTCAACTTTCTGATGGCTTAAAAGATACACAGTGTTTCTTTTTCTATGACCGAGTATTGTACCTCTGGTCCAACAAGTGCTCTAGAGAGGGACATGATAGTTATCTCCTTACCATTCTTTACTTGTTTGGGCACAGCTCCCATACCCTTGAAGCCATCCCAAGAAAGGTGACCAGATCATCTCTAGACTGTGATACTGGGAGATTCTCAATAGTTTTCACCAGATGATCTCTAGATTCAACACCCTCCTGTGTCAATTTATGCCCCCAAGTAATCAATGTCTGAAAGATTAAACCTACACTTGTTTTCACGCAAAGTCAAGCCATGCAACAACAGCTCTAAGCCTCTCATCATGAACTTCTTGGGATGAGCCATGTACCAAAACATCTTCCTGATATATTTTTACTCCAGACAACCCCATTGAAAACATTCTCCTTGGCTCTTTGGAAAACAGAGGCCACATAATTTAAGCCAAAAGGGAGTCGAGTGAATTTATACGTTCCATATGGTGTAATGGAAGCTGTCAGATCCATTGAATCATCATCAATTTTGATCTGGTGATATGCGACCCTAAGATCCAAGGTGGAGAAAGTGTCAGCACCCCCCAGTTAAGTCAGCCTTTCCGCAATATTTGGGAGAGGATGCATATCAACAATAACAGCACGATTAAGGGCACGAAGGTCCACACACAGTCTCACCTCTCCAGAAACATTGCTGGCAAGAACAACAGAAGCCAACCACTTATTCGCTTCAGTCCCCACAATGATCCCTTCATTCTTCAACTTCTCTAGTTCATCATGCAGCGACTTTCTCAAATCCAGAAGCACATTTCATAATTTGCATGTCACTGGGATGGCATCAGCTCTAAGAGTAATTTTATACGTATACCCAGATAGGCAACCTAACTTTCCGCTAAAGACCTGCTCAAATTCATTACATATGTCACACACTTGATCAATTTGACAAGTTTCAGAAGTATCAAGGTCAGTCGAGACCGAAGAAGGGACACTGTCCTCTGAAACAATGCAGGGAGCACCATCAGGAAATAGAATCACTCCAAGATCAGCCTGATGGATCCAGCTCACGATACTGTCCCCTCTGTTAGAAATGTAGATCTTTCCTGCAGTAAGCCTCTCCTTGTATTCTATATCACCAACAAGATAACCAAATAACTTTACGGGTGGGCCACCATATGCAAGTGGTATTAATATCAGGCTTGTAAACCTTCACTTTCTCAAACAGATTTGTGTCATAAAACTTTTCTGGGACTAAAGTAATCTTTGCTCCTGAATCAAAGAGCATTTTAATAGAGTGACCATTCACTTATACGTTATCAACAGGACTCTTACTCCTGTTCTGATCAACTTGAACTAGAACCGTCCTCAACACAGTGTAGTTCATCAGAATCTGAATCGGCTTCATTTTGTATGCAAACCTCTTTCACCCACTTCTTTAAAAAAAAATTGAACTCAACAAGCTTTAGCCACATGACCTACTTTCCCACAATTATGACATTTTGAAGATAAGGCAGGAAATTACTTATCATTAGCTAAATTACCAACCATGTCGCAGCGAAAGCATTTCCCAATAACATTATTTTCACTTTTAAGGGACAGAGGTTCAGATTATTTAACAACCTTTGTCTTCGTAACACTTTGTACTTTTTCTCCAGTAGAGCCATTCTCTTTCTTTATAACCGAAACACAGGCAGGAGAGTGTTCAATGCATTTTGCAATCAGGATAACCTCCTCTAAATTAGGATGATCTTTCTGCCACAATTCATCCTTAACCTTTTCTATGTTACAACCCAACATAAACTGATTACGAATACATTTGTCAAGGGAACCTTCAAACTTACAAGCTGAAGCTAGTTTTCATAAATTTGTAACATACACTTCAACAGTTTCTTGAAACTTTTGTATACGCTTCCCAAAGTGATACCTCTCTAAAATGGTACTCAATTTAGGAAGGTAACATTTATCAAGTTTTTTAAAAACATATCTCAAACTCATTCAGGTTACTCGACTCACCATCACAAAGATCAGGTAAGTGTTCGTACACTTCTTGACCCTCAGAGCCCAAACAGTGTAGGAGCAAAGCAGATTTTCTCTCAGCACTTAAAGAAACTCCACATATTTAAGAAAGACCTTTTTCCACTTAGACCAGCGAATGGATGGTTCACCTGGGTTAGAGAGAAAAAAGGGAGGAGGAGCAAAGTTTTGCATTGTATTGTAGATTAAAACTTTGCTGTAAGGGAAGAAGAAATGTAATAGAAGATGTGACTACCAAGTAAGTTATACAAACAAGCAAATCTACCATAGCAAAATGGTCAAGGCACTTGTAGTAAAGTCACCCTAATAAAGTAATGAAGCACTATCCTTTGTACAAAAAACCTAATTAAAATAAAGCAAATTAACTAGTTGATAAATAGGTGGTGTGACCATCAATGTTAAACAGTATATATAAATTACGCAATTTTCCCTTAGTAATCAAGGTGAAACACTGTAGGAATAGCTGTGGCAAACAGCGAAAAAGGCATTCTTTAGAGGTGGTTGTTCAAGTCTTGAATGTCATTAGCAAAGCGCTGTGAATGATGATCAGTTGCGCTGGTAACAAAGTAAGGCCTGTATGCTAACTTGGTTTTAGTAAGGCAGTAAAAGTGTCGAGGGTCGCCAAGGTGATAAACACACAAGTGTTCTATACCAACTTCTAAGCTAAAAGAACACTCTGGAAATTGGAAGACATCACACATTCCAGACAACCCAGAGAAATACATAACATGTAG
The DNA here is from genome assembly GCF_964263255.1 of Lissotriton vulgaris. Taxonomy (NCBI): domain Eukaryota; kingdom Metazoa; phylum Chordata; class Amphibia; order Caudata; family Salamandridae; genus Lissotriton; species Lissotriton vulgaris. The sequence continues at coordinate 2,084,354,894 of NC_141687.1, forward strand.
ATATTACACATACATTTAGTAGAAATAAAGCAAACAAAAAAGGAAACAACATTCACATTGATGGAGCAGGGGAAATACAAAAACTTTTGGACCCCCTTCGAAGGTAATGACCTCATAACTTTAATAATATTAATTGTGTGAAGCATGTAAACTAATCAACAAATGCACCTTTTTATGTAGACACTACACATGGGAAACTAACTGCTATTTGTGAAAATCTAATTTATTAATGAAATGTGAATCAAACTAACATAGGTTTGTGATTATGTAGAAATAATGAGTAAATTGCATGTATTTGTGTCTGTAGTAGAATTATATTGTGGCATAAAACGCAGATGGTAAGTAAAATGGCTTTAAATGTCGCTTTTGCTAGGCAATACCTAACATGGGTAATTAGAATGGTGGGTGGTAAACAGAAGGGCTTATTTTCTATATCTAATTTCTGTTATGTTTACTTTCATATTAGTTCCCCATTCGGGCCTGATCGGCCTTGTCTGAAAGTGGCTTATGTTAATCGCAATGGTGCACAAAAATTAGAGATGTCCCCCGCGCATTGTCAGAAGTGGATGTTCAGTCACGAGTGTATGGCCTATGCCCGGAGTGAGAGATGTCAAGGCCAACCTGGCCTGCAACGGGAGTGGTGCTAAAGAGACTATTTTAAAAGCATGGGCACGGATGAAGGAACTGAGGCCCAAATGCATCAAGCGTTTTTGCATTCGCAAACGGCGTGAATCGCAAAAATCGTCCGTTTGCGAATGCAAAAAGCTTTTTTGGGATGCATCATTTTTTTTCATTTATCGCAATTTAAGAAATCGCAATTTTTTGCGATTTCTCAAATTGCGATAGCATTTAAGAAATCGCAAATTTTGCGATTCCTTAAATGCTATGCATGATTTTATTTAATTTGCGTATTCACAATTAGGAAGGGGAAAATTTCCATGAAGTAAACCTTCATGGTAATTTGCAAACAATGTTTCAAAAATGCAAAAAAATGCATTTTTGAAACTTACATGTTACACACATACACGCCCTTGGGACATGTGTGTGAGTAAAATGTACTTACGTGACATTCCAGGGATGCAGGGGGGGGCCTTTGGACCCTCCTCTGCACCCTTGAAATTGCATTCTCATTTTGCGATTCCTTAATTGCGAATTCGCAAAATGAGAATGCCTTCCCATTGATTCCTAGGCCCTCTAGGCCCATAGGAATCAATGTAAAGCGATACCTTATTTGCGATTCGCAATTAAGGAATCGCAAATAAAGAAAATGAAGAAATCGCAAAAACTTTTGCGAATTTTTAATGCATAGGAATTTGCGATTCCTAAATTGCGATTCCTTAATTTTCGCAATTTAGGAATCGCAAATTCCTACAATGATGCATGTGGACCTGAGTTCCAGAGGATGAAAATGTCATGACTGCAAGAGAATGTTACAAATAGTGTAATAAAGTATAAATGTGGATATTTTATCAATCAATCAATCAGAGTATTTGTAGAGCGCGCTATTTACCCGTGAGGGTCTCAAGGCGCTGAGGGAAGGGGGTGCTGCTACTGCTTGAAAAGCCAGGTCTTGAGGAGTCTTCTGAAGGCGAGTAGGTCTTGGGTCTGCTGTATGTGGGAAGGGAGGGTGTTCCAGGTCTTGGCGGTGAGGTAGGAGAAGGATCTGCCACCGGAGGTCGTTCGTTTGATGCGGGGGACAGTGTCAAGGGCGAGGCTGGCGGAGCAGAGCTGGCGGATGGGGGTGTGGAAATGAGTCTGCTGTTAAGGTAGGCTGGTCCGGCGTTGTGGAGTGCTTTGTGTGCGTGGGTGAGGAGCTTGAAGGTGATCCTCTTGTCGACGGGGAGCCAGTGTAGGTCTCTCAGGTGGGGGTGATGTGGCTGTGGTGGGAGACGTTGACGATCAGTCGGGCGGAGGCGTTTTGGATGCATTGTAGCTGTCGTAGGTGTTTGGCTGGGATTCCTGCGTAGAGTGCGTTTCCGTAGTCCAGTCTGCTGCTGACGAGGGCCTGTGTCAGCGTTCTTCCTATTTTGGTCGGGATCCACTTGTAGATCCTGCGGAGCATGCAGAGGGTGTTGTAGCAGGAGGAGGAGACAGCATTGACCTGCTTAGCCATGGAGAGGGAGGAGGCGAGGATGAATCCTAGGTTGTGTGCATGGTCGGTGGGTGTTGGTGCTGTTCCCAGTGTGGTTTGCCACCAGGAGTCATCCCAGGCTGATGGGGTGGGTCCGAGGATGAGTACCTCCGTCTTGTCTGAGTTTAGCTTCAGACAGTTGCTCCTCATCCAGTTGGTGACAGCCTTCATTCCCTCGTGGAGGATGTTTTTGGCAGTGTGTGGGTCCTTGGTGAGGGAGAGGATGAGCTGGTTGTCGTCTGCGTAGGAGATGATGTTGAGATTTTGCTGGCAGGCCACTTGTGCGAAGGGGGGCCATGTAAATGTTGGACTGCGTCGGACTGAGGATGAGCCCTGGGGAACGTCGCAGATGATTTTGGTGGCTTCGGATCGGAAGGGTGGGAGGCGAACGCTCTGGGTTCTGCTGGAGAGGAAGGACATGGTTCAGTCAAGGGCCTTCTCTTGGATTCCGGCTTCTAGGAGGCGTGTCTTTAGAGTGCGATGGCAGACCGTGTCGAAGGCGGCCGACAGGTCCAGGAGGATGAGGGCTGATGTTTTGACGTTGTCTAGTTGGCACCTGATGTCATCTGTGGTGGCGATGAGGGCTGTTTCGGTGCTGTGGTTTCGTCTGAATCCGGACTGGGACGGGTCTAAGATGTTGTTGTCTAACAGGTGGTCGGCCAATTGCCTGTTGATGATTTTCTCGATGACCTTTGTCGGGAATGGGAGCAGGGAGATGGGCCTGAAGTTCTTGAGGTCCTTGGGGTCCACCTTGGGCTTCTTGAGGAGGGGGACAGCTCAACAAGCGTGAGGCTGTCAGAGCGGAGATGGCGGATGGGGGTGTGGAAGCTGAGTCTGCTGTTAAGGTAGGCTGGTCCGGCGTTGTGGAGTGCTTTGTGTGCGTGGGTGAGGAGCTTGAAGGGGATCCTCTTGGTGACGGGGAGCCAGTGTAGGTCTCTCAGGTGGGGGTGATGTGGCTGCGGTGGGGGACGTTGACGATCAGTCGGGCGGAGGCGTTTTGGATGCGTTGTAGTCGTCGTAGGTGTTTGGCTGGGATTCCTGCATAGAGTGTGTTGCCGTAGTCCAGTCTGCTGCTGATGAGGGCCTGTGTCACCGTTCTTCTTGTTTCGGTCGGGATCCACTTGTAGATCCTGCGGAGAGGAAGGACGTGGTCCAGTCAAGGGCCTTCTCTTGGATTCCGCCGTTGTCTAGTTGGCACCTGATGTCGTCTGTGGTGGCGATGAGGGAGGTCTCTGTACTGTGGTTTTGTCTAAATCCGGACTGGGACGGGTCTAAGATGTTGCTGTCTTCCAGGTGGTCGGGCAGTTGCCTGTTGATGATTTTCTCGATGACCTTTGCCGGGAACGGGAGCAGGGAGATGGACCTGAAGTTCTTGAGTTCCTTGGGGTCCACCTTGGGCTTCTTGAGGAGGGCATTAATTTTGGCATGCTTCCAGCTTTCCGGGAATGTTACTGTTTCGAAGGAGATGTTGATGACCTTACGTAGTTGGGGTGTGATAGCTGCGTCTGCTTTGTTGAATACGTGGTGTGGGCACAGGTCGGACGGAGATCCTGAGTCGATGGAGTTCATGACCTTGCCTGTCTCGTCATCGTTGATGTTGGACCAGGAGGTCAGGTGGATGGCACTGGTGGTGTTCGCAGGGGAGGTGGAGTCTGGCATAGTCGAAGGAGTTGTGGTGTGGAAGCTGTCGTGGATGTCAGCGATCTTGCGGTGGATGAAGATGACTGGTGAGTCGCACAGTTCTTGTGAGGACGGGATTTCTTTGGCGTTGGCGCTGGGGTTGGAGAGTTCCTTTACGATGCTGAAGAGCTCTTTGCTGTCATGTGCATTGTTGTCCAAGCGGTCTTTGAAAGAGGATCTCTTGGCTAATCTGATGAGGTGGTGATGTCTGCAGGTGGGTCCTTGTGGGCTGCGTGGTTGTCCGGTGTGCGTTCATGGAGCCATATTTTCTCCAGTTTCCGGCATATGCGTTTGGTGGTCTGGAGCTCGTCGGTGAACCAGGTGGCTCTCTTGCTGGCGTAGCTGTTGGAGGGTTTCTTGAGCGGGCGAGGGTGTTGGCGCAGTCGTCAATCCACTATCTTTGGTTGCAGGCTGCGGCGTCTGGGTTGGTGGGGTTTTATGAAGTCATGTGAACCCCTAGAATGAGTAAGGACTTTGCAAACTGGTTTGAGCAAGGAAGATATGAGGTGATCATCACCGCCGCTCCAATGGACCAATCAGAAGTCGATGTAGCCTCTAAATGTTTTAATTTTTGGTATATAAAGTTAGTGAAAGGGTATAAAGAGTGCTTGTGCTTATGATGAATAGCGCGCTTCTTTTTAGCACCTTTGCTCAGCACAACATGCTGGCAGTTCAGATAATTTTTCTTTATGGTGCAAGAGACTTTGAATATTTTGGACTTTGAACTCTGATTAGGAAAACGAACAAGACTGTCGCTGAAATTCTATCTCGGGAGGGATATGACCGAGTAGGTTAACCCGTTGAATGCTGATGACGGAACCGCTCCGTCATCAGCTACGGGTGACCTGTGCTGATGACGGAGCGGTTCCGTCATGGCCCGCTCAGCGCGCCTGCGCAGCGCGAATTTCGCGCCTGCGCTGACGTTCTATTGAGCGGGGCGGGCCATGACGGAACCGCTCCGTCACCAGCACAGGTCAACCGACGCTGGTGACGGAGCGGTTCTGTCACCAGCATGCGGCCGCCGCGCGGCCGCCCCGCCCCCTTAGCTCTGTGGCGGAATAGCCGCCGCAGTGAAGGGGTTAAAGGGACAGACAGACAGCTTGGGAACCTATCCTGTGATCTGCGGTTCATTTTCTGGTGAACTATTTCCTTCATTGCCCTATGGCCAAGGGTTAATGAGTATTTTCCGTTTTCTAATTTCCTATGCTAAATGTATTGAAATAATGCTTAGAATGTATTTGTCTAATAAAATTTACGCAACTTAAAATTCTCTTTAAATGCATTTAGCTAAAATCTTATGAATTGTAAACCCGAGTCTGTGGTTATAAGAATAAAAGTCATGACAAATAAATGTTGAAGGTTTTAAACTGTGATTGAGCAGGACTTAATCGCCATGAACTGACTCCTACTAGCTGGTCCATCTACCAAATAGCGGAGTATCTTGATGTTTTTTTAGAACTGACAGCTATCGAAGTTTAATGTATGTAATGTATATAGTTATTGTATAGGTTAATAAGGTACCCTGCATGTCTTGCAGCTCGTCTACTTATCACTGATCCAGGGAATGTGTGAATGTGTGTATGCGGTGTTATGGGCCCCACCGATGAGTAAATGGTAAGAGATTTTTCCTGGATTAGTGACACAGTGAAAGGGTTTTATGTTATACCCGCTGCATCAACAGCGAGAGGGTAAACAAACAGTACCATTTTCATCAGAGTATTCAAAGAGGAAAACGCCAGGGACAAAATTTCGCACACAATTCGACCACTCTGTTGTTTAAACAATGACACAAGCTAATGAACAAACAGAGCGGAGAGTGGGTACAACTTCACGTCCATACCTTAATACAGCATGCTTTATGATATACTGGATCTCTATATTTTTTTTAAATAATTCGTTTACAATCATTTCTTTCTTATCCAGGAGGCACCTTGCTGTTCTGCAGTTCATCAAATGAGTTCTACATTGTTCATGTGTGGATGTTTCAACTACTCAACTTCAAGAATGTTGCTTATGAATTACCTTTGCTGTCCTATCAGCCATCAACTTACTAAGGTTCACAGTAACTTATGTCATAAACATCACTCTAGTCAACGATTTCAACGATTTCTACTTCACCTGCTGTGGCACCTATGGCTCGTTCGCCTGCTCCTTCACTACAGTCGTATTTGTTGGCTGGACTTCAAGTACTATTTTTAATAATGTTAGGCCTACAATGTTCAGCTACAACATCACTTCCTGTTCTTCCACCAGCACCTTCCATAATGTCTATGGCCCGTTTTTTTTGCAATTCACTTCTCTAAATCTTCTTACATTTGACCGAACTGATTTGATGTTACCCCCGTGACTACCACTCAAACTTCACTTTGCAAGAGAACACAGAGCTGTTTTTTAAATGGCTTATTATTATTATTTTTAGCTTTTGCACCTGATTTAGCATTCTGCTGCTAAGTCGTAAATAGTGAAATAATTCTCATGAGTTTGTTGGGATGTTACATCATAAATCACAAGGATAATTTTGAGAACAACTTATTTTGCCCTTCTGTTGAATTATATACCGACCAAGTCAGTTGTATAAATTGGTGCAGACTTATAAATCCATCCTGTTGAAAGTCTGCCCAATAACAATAGACAGTCGACTACAGAACAACGACTAAAGTATAAAATAATGCATTTCCTCCACACCCAAATTGATTACATCCTTACTCTTAAAGCACCTCTCAAGATAGGATTTAAAGCAACACCATTAGAAGTTACGTTTCCTTCCTACCTATAATCACCATGTTTATATATATATATATAGGTAGGTTTCCTTCCTACCTATAATCCCCCATGTTGTCAATCATAATTCACATTGATTTTTCCCCATGTCGTCAATCATAATTTACATATTCGCTAAAAAGTTTCTTTTTTATTCAATTGCCTCCTGCACTGTTAATGTCCCTTAAAATGAATGAGCAACAAAAAAAATATACAAAACATCATTGGCCGTCTCTGCATATCATTGTGCATAAACAAACGTCAAGTGCATCTGAATATTTATAGGGGTCGCAACTAACTCATCTTACTTGGCCTGTGATGCTTATTATTATTATTGGGGCTGATCTTGCCATTAAGGGGTTCGATCCCTGTATTGGGGGCTAGGCCCTCCTCCGTTCTTAGTTTTTTGCAATTGCTGCTCTGCAGAGGAGCGTGCACACGATTTTAACAATGTTGGGTTTGAACTGTATGTTAATGACTCATTTAACTGGGATGTTATATACAATGTATTGCTTCACTATGTCTACTTAGACTCGTTCAAGCGTTACCTTTCCCAACTCCTGTGAAAAGACCAGCGGAAATTCTGCAATAGAAAGCTGTTCTTCGGAACCAAACTCCATTTCTTAGTAGAGAGGGGCAAATGCCTAAACTCACAAAGAATATCCTAAGTTTGTTTTGTATCCCTGACTTTGGCTTACCCAATTGTCCGCTTTAGAGCTCTTTTATCCAGTCTTCTCGCAAGGGTTTTAATTTTTGCTGTCATCGGCTAATCCACCTGCCATCTTCTGCTTTCAGTCATCGTCCTGATGGATTGCCACTCCCTCTTAAAGTGGTGGGCTCCCTTTCATTAAGCAGAGCTTGCTTTTGACCTTACATACGTCAGGCACTGCTCTGCTCTTGCTGTGAACAGGAATAAAGAAGTCAGTCACAGAAGCACAATGTAATATTTGTGTGCAACTTGTATATATGTACGAATGTATGTATGGAATTTAAAAAGGGCTGGAATCACCCCTGTAGTGGTGTCTTCACGATGCCAGCAAGAGAGGGTACAGGACAAGAACAAATCAGTCCCAGAATAGTTCAGTCTTCAGGAGTTTTCTGAATCGAAGAAGACTGGGGCATTTCCGCAGGACCTCCGGCAGAGTGTTCCAATATTTCGGGGCAAGGTATGCAACAGTTATGCCACCTGTTTCTAATTCCCTGTAGCAGGGGACCACAAGCAGCCTTTTACCTTTGGATCTAAGCAGTCTGCTTGGACAGTAGACTTTAAACTTGTCCGCCAAATAGATAGGACGTATACCATAAAGCATTTTATGGGCGAGGCAGCAAAGTCTGAATTTAATTCACTGGCGGATAGGAAGCCAGTGAAGCTGTTTCAGCAATAGCCCGGGGGAGGTACGAGGCGGCATTTTCAGAGCCAGGCATGCGGCAATATTCTGGGCTATCTGTAGTCTACTCAGAAGAGATTTGTTTGCTGATGCTAACAGAGCATTGCAGTAACCAAGACGAACATTGACCAGTGACTGAATCAAAGTTCTTCGGACAGAAACTGGCAGCCACTGGAACACCCTGCCCAAAAGTCTCAGGGTGTGGTAGCAGGTCCCTGAAGTGGTCATGACTTGATATTTCATAGACAACCAGACATCCAAACAGACCCCTACATTTTTTGCCAAAGATGCAGAGGTCGGGGCGGGGCCCAAAACAGCCGGCCACCAATTAGGGGACTAGGTTGTTTGAACCGAGCCAAACAGCAGGATTGCGGTCTTGGCCACATTCAGCTGGAGAAAGTTCTCAGTCATCTAGGCTGATATGGCTAGCATTCCTTTAGCAAAGGGGTGTTAAACTAGCTCTATATTCTTATCAAAGGATAAGAGCAGTTGCGTATTGTCAGAAAAGAGGAGGGAGTAAATCCATACTCCCTAATAATCTCGGCAAGGGGCGCCACATAGACATTAAACAAGGTAGGACTCAGACAAGTGTCCTGGGCCACCCTCTTAGTAAGCTTCAAAGTTTGGCAGCGAAAGCGGCCTAGATTGATTGTCTGGGTGCACTGATCTAGAAAGCTAGTAAGCCTGTTCCTGCAAACCAGACTCTCTCAATTGATAAATCAATTTCTGATGAGAGACAGTATCAAAGGCTGCTGTCAGATCCAATAAAACTAGCAGCACTGCCTCGTTGTTATCCAAAGCCATTTTTATGTAATCTGTGACACCAATGAGGGTAGTCTCTGTAGAATGATTGGGTCTAAATCCAGAATGAGAAGGGTCGAGGGTACCTTGAGAATCAAGATAACCCATCGGCTGAGTGTTGATATACCCTCCACCATTTTGCTCATTAGCGGCAGAAGCGAAAAGGGGCGATAGTTGGCAATCACTTCAGCGGGTAACTGAGCTTTCTTTTTAATTGGAATACATGTGCTGACATAACATCTAGAGGGGATCCACATTTCGCTGCTTTAGCATGGCCTCAACATGAGGTGTCTGTATCGCATTAAAATGCTGAAGGCCTTCATCATCACTTCTTAGGATTGAGGGTCATGAATTTGAAAGATTCAAGGAATTAGGGTCCTGGGGAAATTGATTGTAGATTAAGTTTATTTTTTCATGGAAATATTTAGCTATACTTTCACAAAGGACCTGGAATGGGAGAATCTGCTGGGTACAGGATGTAGGATTAGTGAAAGTGTTGAGAATTTTATAGAGAATTCCCTGCATGATTGAGTTTTAATATAACATTGGCTTTTAATGCCTTTTTAAAATTCGTGTAATAGGAAGTTTGAGCTTTGATATAATTACATATCTCCGCCTCCGTATGGGTTTTACCCTAAATTTTCTCCAAGTTTTTGAGCTAACATTTTTCATTGCGTAAGTCAGGGGAATACCAATCTGCACATTTTTTATGAGTGTTAATTTGTTGCTGTTTCAGGGGGGCAAGAGTATCTATCAGAAAAGTAATGGCCTCATTCATTACCCTTAGCTTATTGACAGTGTCCATATGTTCATTGAAAATGCGAGGCACAAACTGTTTGCTAAAGGAGTCAGAGGTAACTCTATGCCATTGCCATCGGGGACTGTTTTGGGAGTACGAAAGAATTTGATTTCTAAAACAGCTATTAATTCGGAACAGTATCAAAGAGTGATCTGACCACATACCTGGACAAGGGGGATCGGAAGATATGAAGGGTGAATTGGTGAGTATGATATCCAAGGTATGTCCTGCCGAATGGGTAGGGCCAGTATTGATCTTCACAAGGCCCAGCGAGGCCATATAGGCCGGAAAATTAGCAGCCTCTGTGTTCTCACTATCTTCGCTATGAATATTAAAGGCCCCTAAGTAACAGAAAGTTATTTGTAGGTGATAGTATGAGGGGCAATTTTCTCCATCCTTTTTAAATTAAAGTCTTTAAGTGGCCCTGGAGGGCGATATATAAGAGCACCCTAAAGACTGTCCTGAAGGGTCAAGTCAATTTTAAACATGCAAATCTCCATATCATTATCAGTGGCGGAGTCAATGACAGCCACTTTCAGCACATATTTGTATATTATGGCCACCTCCCACTTTTCTTTTTCTGTCTAATCTAAGAATCCGGTATTTGTCAAGAAGGGCAAGGGCACTATCTGGTAATGAGGCGGGTTTAAGCCAGGTCTCCGTTAGGAAGCCTAAATGTGGAGAATCAGAGCTCCGCAGATCCCACTGTTCCGTGGCATGTTTAGGTAAAGAGTGCACTTGCGCTAAAAAAAACCTCCAAGAAGGAGTCGGGTTTGTGGTGTGGGGTCTCACTTGACTTTAAGGGGACGCACCCACCCCTGTCAGTGTCTCAGGGCTATTATTGCCACCCCCACTCGGACACGGCTGTGAAAATGGCAGTGCAAACAGGCAAAAGGTACTTAGAGATTACCAAAAATGGAGGTTAATGGGCATGGAGTAATATGTTGTTTAACCTAAAAAAGATAAGAGGCAGTATAACAGCACCTGGAATTGTAAACTGGGGCCAAACGGGCAAGGGTCCTGGCGGTGTCCAGTCGTGGACAGGCGTGGACAGGCGCAGACAGGCTTGCCTTAGGGGTGGCGTCGGCGCCATCAGCTGCTTAAATGTGCGAGGCAGGGGAAAGAAGTAAAAAAGACTAGAGCGTCCCCTATCCAGAATGGCCACAAGCGGAAGTGAACTGAAAAACGATCTGATCCTCCCTCCACTCAACAGCCGAGAATGCTGCGGTTGAAAGCGGAGGAGCGGACTACAACACAACGGTAAGCGGCACAAAATAGCACCGGTAAACACCCAGGTTAAAATACCATACACATCCTAGTCGAGCGGTAAGACCGCGTTTTGTTCAAAAACATACGTGCAAAAGCTGTGTTGTGGAAATGTAATAAAGGGAGATCCGTTACAAAAAAATAACTGGGTTGTTCCTAGGGAGGATTAGTGTGCAGGTCACGGGGGTGTGGAGGTGCCGTGGAGGTACAGTGGAAACCTACCAAGGGGTATCCATTTTGTTGGATATACTGGCCGGCGGAGAGGGGTAGATCAACCAGTACGGACACAAGAGCATTGAACCTTAACTACAGAGGCTTCACTCTCGATGGACGACCCGCCGGGTACTGTTGTTACACATAAAACTTGACCATTAGGTGCTCCAATTCATAATCCGTAATGGTTAAAATGACACTGATTTAGTTAATTTTTTGTAGACTGACAATTTGTTTTGATAGGTCCTGATGAATCGTGTGTCAATGAACCTTAGCGAGAAACATGTCGACCACCTTTTACACCTTCTAGTCTAGTCTCGAGCGAGGAAACATTATTTTCCAACAAACCCAGACTAGCTGCTGATTTTAATTGACGCAAGGGACCACCCGAATAAAGTTATTTTCTGGTACTCTGTGCTTCATTTTAACTCACCACTCCGTCTACAATACCCTGGCCCCTCACCCGCACTTCCCCTAAAGGCAGTTGGATTAAAAGATCTCCGCTAAAGAGCCCCTCTTTGAGGTGTTGCCCATTGGGGATTGCACCACCTACCCACCGAGGAGCATTGCCTATGATGTAGCATGACACCTGCAAAGGTGTGAGGCCAGTATATCCAACAAAATGGATACCCCTTGGTAGGTTTCCACTGTAACTCCACGGTACCTCCACACCCCCGTGACCTGCACACTAATCCTCCCTAGGAACAGCCCAGTTATTTTTTTGTAACATATACCTTCGCAGGGCATATACTGTGGCTGGACCTTCCACTCGCTCTGAGTGGTACACTCGCCCTGTTGATCATACAGATCTTTTTCTCCCTCCTCTTGTATACAATAAAGGGAGATCCCCCACAGCAGAAGTCTGCCATCAAGGATACTCGCGTACCCTATCTATCTTGTGCGCATTGGTGCAATCAGCTGCTTAAATGTGTGAGGTAGAGGAGAGTAGTAAAAAAGGCTAGAGTGTCACCTCTCCAAAATTGCCGTCGGAGAATGGCCACAAGCAGTGAACTAAAAAATGATCCTGTCCTCCCTCCACTCAAACAGCTGGGAATTAAGTGGTGGAACGGGGAGGAGCGGACTAAAACACACATGGAAGTGGCACAAAATAGCACCGGTAAACACCCTGGTTAAAATACCATATACCTCCTAGTTGAACGGTAAGAGCATGTTTTTTCTAAAAACATACATCCAAAAGCTGCGTTGTGTAAATTTAGTAAAGGGAGATCCCCCACAGCAGAAGTTTGCCACCGAGGATACAAGGGTACCTTATCTATCTCTCACTCCTGGCTCTCCTCTTTGTCCCTCAGCAGCAAACAGGAAGACAGTGAAGGGCTAAAGATTGCACAGGGAGTCTACCGTGTTATGACATCATAAGTAAAGCTACCGGCCGCTCGGACGATTTGAGATTCGGAAGCTCGGTTCTTATATACAGGATCGGGCCCAAACAACACACTGACGTTAATGAAGAAATACGAGGCGGCACCTTGTCGGATCTTTTGAACCCAAGGACCGACTTTCCTGATTCCTTTAGGCTGCCAGTTACCTGCAGAAGAATAACCCATAACTAGAGAAATCCATATTTTGTTGCTTGAGATCGAATACACATCTCGGCATGGTCTGATGCCTAACTAAACTACCAAGCCAAGACTACGGCTGACTGACATCATCCTCATCCCGGGCTCAGGACAAACCGTTTTGTCTACACTTCCAATATACTCTACGTATTTACACCTTGAAGGAACGCTATAAATATAATTGCCCTGAGGAAGCTCCCCTTGAGGGAGAGAAACGCGTTGGCTGATGTATGTTGATAAATGTATGTTGATAGATGTATGTTGATAAATGTGGAACTTTTTGATAAAGAAAACTTGAATAAAGAAGATATTTTTTGTATACAAACATTACTCTCTCTGGACTCCTTTTTACTACGTGCACCCCCAACCAAACCCATAAACATTTTAGTGATCTGGAGCTCTGTTGCGTCACTCAGCAGCTGACGCAGGGGTTGTTTGCACGAAATTCCACTATTACCGCTGAACTGGGACTAAGGTGGGGCATCCGAAGACCCGCTGCTGCTTTTTGCAATTTAAAACAGTTTGAAGTTTAAAAACTGATTTATCTACACCTGTTCGGAGCCGTGTACACATTTAATAACCCTGTCAAGGGCCATTTTGTGAGCCATATTTTGTCTGCCTAATGTCCCTGACTGGCCTCATTTTGATTTCGGCAGGGCAAACTGCACAGGTGGAGGTGATTTGAACTGTTAATTATATTGTCACTTGTTAGACCAAAAGTTTGAGATCGACCCAAATGGGCCCGTTCAAGACTCCAACAGAGTGAGCTGATGAAGTAACTATCACCTCAAGCACCTTACATGTCTGAATGTACAGTAGTACAGGGCCAGCGTTAGTGTTGGTGGCACCTGGTGCAATAAAATCAATTTTTGTGCCCGATGTCCCATGTCCGCCTCCTCAGATTCTTTGACTACCGGGTGCAAAAGTGCCCCTCATCTCTCCTATCATAAGATATTGCCAAGCACAGTGCCCCCCTGAGGTCACAGTGCCCCTCTTCACAGGTTAGCACCCAGTGCAGCTTCACCAGTCACACTGCCCTACAGTCATTCCTGTTACTGTACATTAGAGTGAGTCTGCGGTTTAAGCCTAGTGCTATTGCGGATGCCTAAGGGAATTTGATAGATACCAAGACTTATGTAAATGAATATTTGCATGTGAAGGGCTAAGCTCTTTTTGTTGTGTATTAGGTGCTGATTTGAAAATGCTTGAGAAAGTAGTAGTGGAGCGTTATGTGCAATTGCTACCTTCACTGAGCCATTCAGACTAGAATACATTTCTCTTGGGGCATAATACTTCAAATAATATCATGCAGCTCTATCATGCTATGGACGAAGCTTCTCTTTTTTACCCCATAGCGGCTTGTCTTATATTATATCTGGAAAAGACCTTTGACTACCTCTTGTGGGAGTACTTGTTTTGTGATCTAAGGGCAGTAGGGTTGGAATGGTGTATCTTAGCCTGCACAAAATTATTGTATACAAAGCTTACTTCAGAAGTGCATGTAGTGAAGTACATCTCAAATTCATTTTCTGTAGGCTATGGAACCTGGCAGGGGTGTCTATATTCTCTAATCCTGTTTACTCAGGGATCATCACTCAGCCCGAAGCTGTTCAATATATATATAGGTGTCAGCTCGCCGCCTTAGTGAAGGATTTTGACTTGCCGGCGGTCTCCTATGAAGATGACACCCATCTGGTTGTCTCTCTGACAGAAGCTCCTAATCTAGGAAGTAAACAATTGGCACCCGGTTTGGATAAATTATGCCTCTGGATTTCAAGTTGCCGCCTAAAGCTGAATAGTGATAAGACCAAACTAATGTTATTAGGAAACCAAGCTTTACACAGACCTCCGAGTAGCTGGCTAGATTACATGGTCACCCCCAGGATCCCAAACCAGTGATAAAAAACTTGGGAATCTGGTTGGACAGTTTGCTCACAATGGACCACCAAGCAAATAAATTGTCTGCCATTTGCTTCTCGCTACTCTGAATGCTAAGGAAGAAACTGGTATTAAACCCTTAGAGGCAGATTTACAAGGCACTTGCGCCACGTTTACGCTGCTGTGGCGTGACGCAACAGCGGCGTGAACGTGGCGCATCCCTGCGACCCATATACAACGTGACGCATCTAGGCAGATGCGTCACGTTGTAAAGCCCTGCACCCCATGTGGGCGTTCCGGCGCAGGGTGGGCGTTCCGGGGAAGGTCCGCCTCGCAAAAGTGCCTGTGTGAAATCTACAAGATTTCACGCAGGCACTTGTGCGACCCTGCTACGTCAATTCCTTACACCTGCTTGAAGCAGGTGTAAGGACTGACGCAGCACGTTAAGTATAGGGCACAACCGAGCATTTCTGGAGTCGCGCCGCGGTTACGACGCGACTCCAGCGATGCGCCGCCCTTACGTCATGAGATGCATCACGCATCTGCCTACCCTTGCGCCACGTCGCGGCGCATTGTAAATGCGGCGCATCCGCCGTGACGCAAGGGTAGTTTTGCGTGACGCATTTGTCCTGGCGCATCCCTGCGGATTTGCAGAGATGCGCCAGAACTCATAAATATGCCCCAAAGCGTCTAAGGAAAATGGCCATTCAATCACTCTTACTTTCTCGTCTGGATTACTGCAACTCTCTGTATGTAGGCGCACCCAAATATGTAATAAAGAGACTTCTGACCATGCAAAATTATTATTATTATTATTATTCCGAGTTTTGTATAGCGCCTGGTTACCAATAGGCATCCCGCGCTTATCAGAAAATAACACAGCTACAAGAATGCAAGGATTAAACAGAGAACAAAAAAGTTTTTAAAAGTTTACGAAACCTGAAGAGACTGGCTTCGGAGCGCAGTTGTAAGGGCAGTGAGTTCCACAAGGAGGCCACATTTATTGAAAACCTTCTGCCCCCAGTTCTTGCCTTTTTCACCCTGCCAACCTGAAGGAGATGTTGGTGGTCAGAGCGGAGGGAACGAGAGGCCTTATAGGGCTGTACCATCTCCTCAAGAATAGGTGGACCCACCCCGTGCAGGACTTTGTGGGCGATGCAGAGTGACTTGAATTTCACCCGGTCCTTCACAGGGAGCCAGTGCAGTGCCCTCAACTCCGGGCGGGCAGATTGCCGCCTAGGGAGAACCGTCAAAATGTGGCAGCAAGGCTCCTTTTAAAGGTTCCTTGTTATGTCTCTCAAAGAGAACCCCTCAAACAGCTGCACTGGCTCCCACTTGAGGCAAGGATTATGTTTAAATCCCTTTGTGTTGCTCATAGGCCCATAATTAACAAGGGTCCAGTAAAGGTCAGAGAGTTGGTAACCACTTATGACACTTGAGATCCGTACATCTTCACCTCCTCAGTACAACCAGTGTAAAAAGGATGAGATGGGGAGGAAGTTCGTTTGCATACTCATTACCGAAGTTGTGGACAGGTCTTCCACCCGGTCTCATAGAACTGGAAAATGAACTTTCCTTTAGTAAGAAACTTAAGAAATGGCTGTTTCCCCATTAATGTACAAGAGGCCTCAACTCTCAGCACAGTACTCACCAGTGTGGGGAAGCCTTCGGGTAGCCATGCACTTTACAAAACACAAACATAAACATGAATAAAGGACGGCACCTCATTACTCGTTTTTACAAAGCAATTAGGGAACATACTGGGGTTTCACTAGCTTGTCTCTGTTGTGAATGAGAGAAAGATTTATGGCGGTCCTAGCAAGACTAGGAATGGGTGCAGGAACTTGAATTTCCTCATATCATCTCCAGGAATGTAAGATTGAAAAATATACAGTTTAGGATACTGCCTTGGGTATAACTTACACCCTTGCGGTTGTATCGCATGTAAACAGCGGCCAACCTCTCTTGCCCCAGATGTCAAGAGTATTATGCAGATTTTCAGCACATGCTTTGGTCTTGCCCTGAAATATCTGGATAATGGCATTCTATACACACTGTGCTGGTTACTATTACAGCAGGAGCAGGGTCAAGACTGATTTGCATATAGCTGGGTCTATACTGGGGTAGCATGGTGAGCATAAGAGCGATGGTTTTAAACCAGATCTATTGACTGGGGGCTAATGTTTTATTTGTTACCCATTCCGTCCATCCTTTGTTAGTCTTTGGCTACTATTACGGTGCTCACATCAATTGCATCTTCGAAAGCTACAGCATTGGACATATTTCCCAGGAGAAAGAGTCATAACTTGAGTGTTCACTTTCTGAATAAGGTCCTTATTTTGGGAATGCACTTACTGTCTATGCACAGGCGTCACAACAGGTACAGAGTTTCACCCAGTGGCGTAGGGTTCTTCTCCACTGGGGTGATGCAGAGAGTACTACATTGCACTGGGAGGAGGCCCCTGGGATTAGAACATGGCCTATTGCAGCAGTATGGGACATTATGTTACTGCAATTCAAAGAACTTACAGCTGTGTAGCCAGCGGTGCCCGCTGCATCCCAGGGGCTCTCCTGGAAAAAGCAAGCAACCTCGTTGACCTAATAAAGGCACTCTTACACTACAATGTTTCATCTAATTGATCTTCCAATTGGGTGTTATTTATGGAGATAGTGACAAATTAAGCATGTAGAGACCATTACTCATATGGATGGGTGACACTCTTGACATGCTGGGACTTTTCCCACATCCTGACCATTGTTCTTTCTGGTGGGTGCTGAGAAGTTCAGTTCGTGTTACAGCTTAGTATGTATTTGGATTCCCTCCCTGGCTGGTATTCCCTCCTATCTGCTCACCTGCCTACTATTTTGTGTTACATGCTTGTGCATTCCTCTTTGTTTCCACCTTCCAAGTTGCAATTCCCTATCATAATAAAGAAGGAGTCTAAAATTATATGGGAGACTGAAAGCTTGAAAGTGCAGCATATTTACCATCTATATCTCACTTCTGTTGTATTTCTATGACAAATGTTATTACTTGTTCTTTTTGGAGTGATGCTTTATTTTGAACAATGTAACATTGTATAACATTTATTGTAAAACGCAATAAAAACTATTACAAATCATCTTTTAATTGCCCAGTGTTTTAATTTATTTTGCCTTCGGATCAGCTATTTATTTTTCTTACAGTCTAATTGATTTAAAGTTGTGCACGGAAAAGTTACTAGGTTGCCGTGTAAGAAGCTCTCTTTTTTTTTTTTTCCAAGCCACAAAAACGTATTAAGTCAGTAATAGTGTTATACACATAACGTTACCATTTAGCATTAAGTTCATCCTGCGCATAATATAAAACCATCAAAACCTAGATATCCAATACAAGACGGAGGGCACTTCAGCATAGACCCACTCAGAGCACTTCAAATAAGTATTCATGTCATCTCCCCGGCATACACATTGCTTCTAATATTCGAAAGCCCGTCGGTTCTTAATGGAAGTCTGCATTCAGAATCGGAGTGTCATGATTTAATATTGTAGGGAACAGGAGAAAGATGAGATTCTAAAATGTGGAGTAAAGGTACCCGAGATCAAAGAATAAAGGACTCTCTTTAATAATGGAATAATAGATTGGTCTGGAAAAGCACTCAGTTTGTAGAGTAAGGAATATCTTTTTATCTTAGACTGTAAATCTGGTGCACATGGAGGTAGTGGCAAGGATGTCTGATTTACAAGAAGGATTTCTTGAAAAATATATCATAACATTTGCCCATCCATTAGTATACGGCAGCTATCTCTCATTGCCTTAAACTAAACTCAAGAATAACATTTCATAAACTGGTTCAATGCACCTTGGTTGCATCTTATAAATCAACTAATTTTTGCTTTGCATTTTTTTTTTTAAATATAGTAGCTGATGTGCAAAGCCCCACAGTCTAGACTAGAGATCTGAAAAGTGACAGCGTTTTGTCTTGTAAACTTCCCACAGCTCTCAAAAATATGAGGCAAAATGTATGTACTGATGGTCGCAACATATTGGTCATAATTTGCACCCAGTATTTTGCGACTAGGTTGGCAATTTGCAAAGAGACCAATGTACCGATTCATACTGGGTCGCAATTCAACCTACCTCATAAATATCAATGAGGTAGGTCACAATTTGTGACCCACTAGGATTTGCTGCCTTCACAGGGTTGGTTGTCTGCTCGGGTCAACAGACCATTATGACTGAGATTGATTTAAAAAAAAATACATTTTATTCTTGATAGTAGGCAGTGGTCCTTGGGCCATCCTGTTGCCGCTGGAGTCAAACTCCTGTTGCAGCGAGTGTTCTGATTGGCTGCCAGCAACATGAGAAAAATGTTGCTGGCAGCCAATACTGGTCCTGTATTGTTATTTAATATATATATATATATATATATATATATATATATATATATATATATATATATATATATATATATATATATATATATATATATATATATATATTCACAGAAAAAACCATAGGTTATAGTGGATATATAGTTAGGAATTTGCATTTACAAAACCTTGAAAATTCAATGAAAAAACCATTGGTTTTAGGCCATATATAGTTAGGGATTTGCATTTACAAAACCTTTTTTTACTCGCCTAAAACCATTGAAATTCCATATATAGTTATAAGCGCTAACTATATATCGCGCACCCGCAATCCACTGCTGATGATGTCACATATTACATCATTCATGACATGGTTAGTGACATCACTGATGACATCTCAAATGACATCACTGATGACATCACTGAAAACATCTCATTTGACATGACTGATAACATCACTGATGATATCATTCATGTGATAATACCATGAACCTCTTCAGACTCTAATATAACCTTAGATACAATCAGTGTAAACAGACAGTCACAGACTGTCACTCATCCATGGAGTTACTCACACACCTAGTCAGTTATGCCAAAAATCAATCACACCTCCATTTTCTCAACTATACAGTTATACACACCTTACTTATTCAAACATATACTAACACATATTTACTTTACTCTCTTATACAATCTCTGATACATGTTCACAATGATCCATACAGCCACTCACACATTCACTGGCTCTTATGCACAGTTATTTATAGATGTCAACTCTCACATGTACTGTGTTTTACATATGTACTTAATTTGACATGTAGCACTGAGATATCCATTCACTCACTAATACACTCATGCACAGTCAACCGCCCATACAGCTGTTTCCACATACACTTTTGAATCCATACATATAGTGAATCAACTACTCACACATCTATGTACAGAGTCACACACCTCCCAGCCACCCATACACACACACTCAGTTTCCCATACAAATACTTGGACAACCAATGAATAACCCATACAGTTACTCATATAGCTACTGATCAACATATGCAGCAGTTTGTAGAACAACAGATATAATGATGCACAAATTAAAATAGTTTAGTCACTAACCCATGCACTCAGTGAGACACATTTAATCACTCACTCATACAGTCAGTCATGCACCTACTAAATCCTTCATCCAGACACTTATACATCCACTCATTCTTCAATATGTAAGACATATTTTAACTTTACAGAAACATACAGTCACTGGATGTTGTCATCAGTGATGTCATCAGTGATGTCATTTGAGATGTCATCAGTGATGTCATCAGTGATGTCACTAACCATGTCATGAATGATGTAATATGTGACATCATCAGCAGTGGATTGCGGGTGCGCGATATATAGTTAGCGCTTATAACTATATATGGAATTTCAATGGTTTTATGCGAGTAAAAAAAGGTTTTGTAAATGCAAATCCCTAACTATATATGGCCTAAAACCAATGGTTTTTTCATTGAATTTTCAAGGTTTTGTAAATGCAAATTCCTAACTATATATCCACTATAACCTATGGTTTTTTCTGTGAATATATATATATATATATATATATAATATATATATATATATATTCACTGAAAAAACCGTAGGTTATAGACCATATATAGTTAGGAATTAGCATTTACAAAACCTTGAAAATTCACTGAAAAAACCATAGGTTATAGACCATATATAGTTAGGAATTCGCATTTACAAAACCTTATTTTACTCACACAAAACCATTGAAATTCCATATATAGTTAGTTGCACTAACTATATATCGCGCACCCGCAATCCACTGCTGATGATGTCACATATTACATCATTCATGACATGGTCAGTGACATCACTGATGACATCACTGATGACATCTCAAATGACATCACTGATGACATCTCAAATGACATCACTGATGACATCACTGATGACATCTCTTTTGACATTACTGATCACATCACTGATGATATCATTCATGTGATAATACGATGAACCTCTTCAGACTCTAATATAACCTTAGATACAATCAGTGTAAACAGACACTCACAGACTGTCACTCATCCATGGAGTTACTCACACACCTAGTCAGTCAATCAAAGAATCAATCACACCTCCATTTCCTCAACTATACAGTTATACAAACTTTACTTATTCAAACATATACTAACACATATTAACTCTCTTATACAATCCCTGATACAAGTTCACAATGATCCATACAGCCACTCACACATTCACTGGCTCTTATGCACAGTTATTTATATATGTCAACTCTCACATGTACTGTGTTTTACATATGTACTTACTTTGACATGTAGCACTGAGATATCCATTCACTCACCAATACACTCATGCACACAGTCAACCGCCCATACAGCTGTTTCCACATGCACTTTTGAAACCATACATCTAGTGAATCAACTGCTCACACATCTATGCACAGAGTCATACACCTCCCAGCCACCCACACACACACTCAGTATCCCATACAAATACTTGGGCAACCAATCAATAACCCATATAGTTACTCATATAGCTACTTATCAACACATGCAACAGTTTACAGAACAACAGACATAATGATGCACAAATTAAGACAGTTTAGTCACTAACCCATGCACTCAGTGAGACACATTTAATCACTCACTCATACAGTCAGTCATGCACCTACTAAATCCTTCATCCAGACACTTATACATCCACTCATTCTTCAATATGTAAGACATATTTTAACTTTACAGAAACATACAGTCACTGGATGTTGTCATCAGTGATGTCATCAGTGATGTCATTTGAGATGTCATCAGTGATGTCATCAGTGATGTCACTGACCATGTCATGAATGATGTAATATGTGACATCATCAGCAGTGGATTGCGGGTGCGCGATATATAGTTAGTGCAACTAACTATATATGGAATTTCAATGGTTTTGTGTGAGTAAAATAAGGTTTTGTAAATGCGAATTCCTAACTATATATGGTCTATAACCTATGGTTTTTTCAGTGAATTTTCAAGGTTTTGTAAATGCTAATTCCTAACTATATATGGTCTATAACCTACGGTTTTTTCAGTGAATTTTCAAGGTTTTGTAAATGCTAATTCCTAACTATATATGGTCTATAGCCTATGGTTTTTTCAGTGAATATATATATATACATACATATATAAACATATATCATCTGTATATCTACATATAAATACAAACATAAATGCATGCATACATATACTTATATGCATTTTAGGGTTGTTAGGGCGTTTTCGTGTGTATTATGTTGCTTTTTTAGGGCTTTTGGGTCAATTAAGTAGGGTTCCCGGAGCCTTAGGCTGAGGGGCCGGTTCAGTTTCGTGCGTATTGGTGTTGGCAAGGTTTTGAGGGATTTTGGCGGTTTTTGGTCGAGATTTGGCCGTTTTATGGCTTTTTTTTGTGTTTGCGGGGGGCGCGTATTCGGGTTGAAATTCGTCCCCGTTCCAGTGGATGGATTGAGCTGATTTTTGGTGAGATGTTAGGGAATCGCTGGAACTAGTGTCCAGCCAAGTTTGAAGCGGATCGGAGCAGTGGAAGTGCTTTAAAGAGCAATTTTTGTGCGGAGTAGCGAATTGTCATGTTATTCAATGGGAGTTTTTGGTGCGCATGGAGAAGGTGAATTTGGGATGTTCCAGTTGCGCTAGAGGGACGGGGCTTGGGTGAGCTGTAGGGAGAGTGGATCGGCAGGTGTGCCGAATTTTTGGGATTTGTTGGCCGAAGGGAAGGGTGTGCTTGGGCAAAGTCGATTTGGTGAAAACGGTGCGTTATTTACATGAAAGTTGAAAAAACACTAATAAAAGCAAAGCTAAAAAGCCACCTCATTACAAACAGAATGGCTTTAACTTAAATGAGGGCGAGATCTATTGCATTTTCAATGCTTGTTTACTTTGGTTCCATCAAGAAGGCATTCAGATGTGTCACACATTTGCCATAAATTCTGAATGTTAGCACTCTAGTTGCACATTAGATCACTGTAGTAAAGCTACTGCTCACCAGGGACGTCTGCTGCTGGTATTCAAAGTGCATGTTTCAGTCTGCATGTCAGAATTTTTTTAATGAAATAGAAGAGGATTTGAGAAGTCACTCAAAATGATCCCTAATTTTTCTTTCTGAAGCACTAATCATACTTTCTATGGCAAAATTAACCCCCTCATGTTGTTCCTTTTTAAATTGAGTGTTTTCAGACTTACCACTTCATTCCAATCAAGATGGCTTCTGGTGTGCCATACTTTTGTCATAAGTAAGACTGTTAGCGCTCTAGTTGTTCTTTAGAACACTCTGATACATTCTGTCATTGGGCTATACTTGGGGTACATCTGGGTGATATTTGGGCTACATTTAGGCTCTTTTGTCTCTGGTGGCCATCTTGCGAGACTATGTCAGAATTTTTTAATGAAATTGAAGAGGGTTTGAGAAGTCACTCAAAATGTGCCCTAATTTTTCTTTCTGCAGCACTAATCATAATTCATATGGCAAAATATACCCCCTCATTTTGTTCCTTTTTAAATTAAATGTTTTAAGAGTTACCACTTTATTCCAATCAAGATGGCTTCAGGTGTGCCATACCTTTGTAATAAGTAGGACTGTTAGCGCTCTAGTTGTTCTTTAGAACACTCTGGGACATTCTGTCATTGGGCTATACTTGGGCTACATCTGGGTGATATTTGGGCTACATTTGGGCTCTTTTGTCTCTGGTGGCCATTTTGGGAGACTGCATGTCAGAATTTTTTTATGAAATAGAAGAGGATTTGAAAAGTCACTCAAAATGTGCCCTAATTTTTCTTTCTGCAGCACTATTAATACCTTCTATTGCATAATATACCCCCTCATTTTGTTCCTTTTTAAATTAAATGTCTTAAGAGTTACCACTTTATTCCCATCACGATGGCTCCAGGTGTGCTATACCTTTGTAATAAGTAGGACTGTTAGCGCTCTAGTTGTTCTTTAGAACACTCTGGGACATTCTGTCATTGGGCTATACTTGGGCTACATCTGGGTGATATTTGGGCTACATTTGGGCTCTTTTGTCTCTGGTGGCCATTTTGGGAGACTGCATGTCAGAATGTTTTAATGAAATAGAAAAGGATTTGAGAAGTCACTCAAAATGTGCCCTAATTTTTCATTCTGCAGCACTAATCATACTTTCTATGGCAAAATATACCCCCTCATGTTGTTTCTTTTTAAATTAAATGTTTTAAGAGTTACCACTTTATTCCAATCAAGATGGCTTCAGGTGTGCCATACCTTTGTAATAAGTAGGACTGTTAGCGCTCTAGTTGTTCTTTAGAACACTCTGGGACATTCTGTCATTGGGCTATACTTGGGCTACATCTGGGTGATATTTGGGCTACATTTGGGCTCTTTTGTCTCTGGTGGCCATTTTGGGAGACTGCATGTCAGAATGTTTTAATGAAATAGAAAAGGATTTGAGAAGTCACTCAAAATGTGCCCTAATTTTTCATTCTGCAGCACTAATCATACTTTCTATGGCAAAATATACCCCTTCATGTTGTTTCTTTTTAAATTAAATGTTTTAAGAGTTACCACTTTATTCCAATCAAGATGGCTTCAGGTGTGCCATACCTTTGTAATAAGTAGGACTGTTAGCGCTCTAGTTGTTCTTTAGAACACTCTAGGAGGCTGCAGTAGAACACAAAGGAATCAACTGACAGTCTCTGTCCTTGTTGGATGTACATGTTTTACTGAGAATGTCAGACTTCATTTTCACATGACTGAGAAAGATAATGTGAATTTACAGAAAATATGCTTTCAGTTTAGCTTATAGATCCCCTTCCAAACCACTGTGGGAAAATCATGAGATATTAGTTTTCTTTCAAACAATATTCATGATATCACAGCAGAAGGTTTTTTCACATGGTAAAATCACCTTAGAACCCACCACAATTCCTAAAACGAGTATGGTACCATCAACAAATGATTTATAATGTAACTAAAGTCCTAAAACCCTCTATTAACTACAATGCTTTTTAATGAGGTGCTATCATGTATATTGGTCCCAAGATGGCTGCCAACACTTCTTGGATGAAGTGCTGACAGCCAATCAGATCAGATGTGTGGTTAGGCTCCGCCCAGATATATATATTTTTTTGAACCTAAATTACTCAAAATCCACTGGAGCACATATATTGAGACCTAGCAAAGGCACATCAGGCTAACAGTCCCTATAATTTTGCCAAGTTTCGTGCAAATCCATTCAGCCGTTCGAGCTAAAAGTGAGGCCAACCGCCCTATGGAAATTAACATGGGAAAAATGCGTTTTGGGACCCCCCTTTTTTCTCGGCCCCCCCTTGATGAAACCCCCCCAAATTGTCAGGGGCTGCTCAAAAACAAAATGTTCCATTTTCCTGAAAATTTCAGCCAATTCCGTCCACAAACGCCAAAGTTATTAGATATAGAATTTTCAAAAATCCCATAGAGAAAAAATCCTAACTATATATACCTACTGGCGACCGCCAGTAGGTAATATATATATATATATATATTTATATATATATGTGGGGCAGGTTAGGGATACCCTGCCTCCCTAAACACATGTAGGGGGTCCCAGGGTGCCACTTCATCTACCAGCCCAAAAAAGACAGCATTTTTGCTTTGATCCTGCAGGACTCCTGTTGGATCTAAGGAAAGAAATGAAATTGCAGACTGCTATTTTTCTAAATATTTGGGGAGGGAGCATGAGAAGGGTCCCCCTCCTTGACCCTCGCCCTTGGGACCACATCCTCTGGAGCCAAAGTTTAAATAAAACGGAGAGAATACCTAACCCTGGGGCGAAATTGTAATGAAGGAGAGGGGGCAGCACGGTCCACCTCGATGAGCAGATTTTAGTCCAGAGAATCTGATCCCCAAACAACAGCCATGTCTCAAATCCCCTGAGCCTGGCTTTGGTTAAAAAGGGGATGGAGAGTCTGGGGACCCACCACCCAGGGCCAATGTGCATACAAAAGGGGAGGGGTAACACATGGCCCACCTCCCTGAACCAGTAAAGGCCTTGGGGACCCCATTCCAGGCACTGGCTCTGTGCTCTAAGAGTCGGCTCCTCGTCGCACAGTAGATTCCCTGACCTCATCAGTGTGAGCAGGGAAATATGTGTTTGCTTCTCTCCGGTGGGAGCATTTTTTGATCTTCTGCTGGGTGGAAGCAAACATGCCTTACCTTATATCCAGATGTACAATAAGCCAGCAAAGGCACTCCTTTGACTAAAGTTCTAGTTTCATGGCAAGTTAAGTGTAATTCAGATTGGTGGTTTTTGCTTTAGTAGATAGCAAGTTTTTCTATTGGAGTTAAAAATTGAAATTTTAAGGAATGTTTTGACACCCCCTGTTACACCTGGTATTGTTAGGTTGGTCTTCCCCTGGACCTTTTGCCTCCACACTTTACTGACTCCTTTTGTTGGCCTTAGGACTCTGAGCACTTTTACCACTGCTAACCAGTGCTAAAGTGCATGCGCTTCTCCCCTAGACATGATGACATTGGTGTGCACCTGATTGCCATATTTGTTGTAATGGCAAGTCCCTTGTAAAGTGGCATGCCATATGCCCTTACTTAAAATGCTACTAATAAGCTGCAGCAGTGATTGTGCCATCAACAGAAGAAGCCTATCAAACCTGTCTCAGGCCTGTCACAGCAGTGCCGGTGTGTACAATTTACTGCCATTTCTACTCAGCATTTAAAACTATGTGCCAAGCCTTAAGCTCCCCTTTTAATATATCTAAGTCACCCCTAAGGTAGACCCTAACAACCCCTAAGGGCAGAGTGCTGTGTAAGTAAAAGGTAGGACATGCACTTGTATGTTTGACATGTCCTGGTGGTGACAACCAGCCTATTTTGTTTTTCACTGCTGTGTGGCCTACCCCTCTCATAGTTCAATATTGGGAATTCCTGAAAACACCTTTCAGCTGTAATTCCTGATCAGAGCAGTGTATCTTTTTCAGGTTTCATATCTTTGGAATGGTAATGATAAACCCTCATTAATGGTGAAGCTGGATTTAACATTAATGTTTTACAACTGCCACTTTTAGAAAGTGATCCAAAAAGCAAACAAGCTGCCAGTACTGATGGAAATTTCAAACCACGGAATAGATGGTGCAAGGATATTCAAACCAAGCATCCATATGCTTATTAATAGCTTTTATTTTCATGCAAACACAGAACACCTGAGCACACCAATATCATTATTTCCAAAAAGGCGGACGTATAGGTATTTCTCCAAACAATCCAGTAATGTCTCAACGCCCTATATATTATAGATCCACAATATCACAGAAAAGGAGAAAGAAGAAAGAAAATCAAGTAGTCCAATCAGATGTTCTTATGTTGAGGTCTGTATATAATTTCCACAATTCACAAGAAGCACCACAGCAGCCGACGCGCATTTCGCCCACAGGGCTTTTTCAAGGCTCTTTGATAGTGACTCCAAAACCTGAAATTGTGAAATTTTCATGTAATGCGTTTCTCTTGCGGATGGATGGTAGCCCGGATATTTGCAAGCACACTCCCAGTTCAGTAATGAGAGATCACGCTCCTAATGGCATTCATCATAATAGTAGTATCGGCCCCAATCAATAAGTAAAAAGTCTTTCGGACATTTTCCATCCAGTCTTAATATCCAAGCCTCATCATTTGTATTGTGTTGTTTCCAGTCGAATCGTGATAAATCCCGACTTCTTATGTCGTTATAAAAGCGCTGCCAGTAATGTGAACTCGGTGTTCTTTCTCATGCTGGACAGCACGAGAAAGAACACAGAGTGGTGGCTTTTTCTTTAGCTCGGTAAGTAGTGGCCAGCAGTGATTGATAAGGAGCGCCAAGTAAATGCAGCAAGAGTAAGGTCTTGATTTTTCTTAGTTTTTTTTAGTCTCCACAGTGGAGTTAGGCTTTTGGTCCTAATGAGAACCCCTATAGGGTTCGGGGTTTGAAACGCGTAGACCATTTGTATTACCGCTACCAAACAATTGTTTTTATGTTTTGATTAAGACTTGTGGTGCACTTTGAAGAATTGTAAAAAACTGTTCTGTTAAAATTTACTTGTTTCCAATGGAAATTCTGTGCACATTTAAAAATAACCCAAGTAGGACTTTGGTTTTTGGTAAGGCATTTTGTTAACACTTCGATTAGCCTGTAAGGACTTTGTGGTGTGTGATGAGTGTGGTGATTGTTTGACTGGAGTTGGAATGTATGTGACTGTGGGCCAGATGTAGGAATGCAAATACCGGTCGGTAACGGCCGATTTTGGCCGTTGCCGACTGGTATTTGGAGTTTGGGATGTAGGGGCATGTCAAGATACAGATTCGGTAATTTTACCGAATCGGTAATTTTACCGATTCAGTAAAATACCTACTCTGTAAAATTACCGAATCTGTATCTTGACATGTAGGTAGCACTGTAATCAGTGCTACAGGGGTTTAAGAATTCGGTATTTACCACTAACTAGAAGTTGGTGGAAAATAATGAAAACCCTTTAAAAAGCATTTTTTTTGCTTTTAAAACAGTGCCATGTTGCGAACATACATGCCCTAGGGGCATGTATGTCTGCAACATGTGCACCTAAGGGCATGTATGTCTGCAACATGTGCACCCATGCACAACTGAGGGGTGCAACAGGGTGTCAAAGTGACACCCTGCCACCCTTCTATGTTCCCCCAATTACCGAATCGGTATTTACTGATTCAGTAATTTACATTCATTCCTATGGGCCTCCAGGCCCTTAGGAATGAATGGCAATTACCGAATCAGTAAATACCGATTCGGTAATTAACGAATCATACCGATTCGGTAATTAAATCAGTAAAATTACCTACATCCCGATTGCCAGTTCATAAATACCGAATCGGTATGATTCGGTATTTAAGAATCAGTAATCTGGGATTACCTACATCGGGCCCTGTATGTTGGAATAACAAGATTGTTAGTGTTCGAAAAGAGTAGTGTGTATTATGTATTTATTTGTTTTGTATCATATGTTTGTATAAATCCACTATATGTTTTTCAAATGAAATGTTTTGAATACTGAAAATAAAAGCTATTAATAAGCATATGGATGCTTGGTTTGAATATCATTGCACCATCTATTCAGTGGTTTGAAATTTCCAACAGTACTGGCAGCTTGTTTGGTTTTTTGGTTTAGTGGACTCAGCCTTACTGATTAGAGTAGGCCCTTTTTTGATATATACTTTTAGAAAGTTGACATTTGTCTGTACTTACTTCTCTTTGTGCCTGACAGCCTGTCTCCAATGCATCTCTGGGTTTGGTGACAGGAACAAGTATTAATTTTTATGGTTCTTCCTGGGAATGGAGGAATGGAAGGGGTTGAGGAGCAAGATAGCAAGATTCAAAATTAAGTTCAGCAACAAGCAGAAAGAGGAAAAATAGAGGTCAATAATGAGCAGACAGAGACAAGATAGAGGCCAGCAATGAGCAGAAAGAGGAAAAATAGAGGCCATCAATAAGCAGAAGGATGCTAAATAGAGATCTGCAATAAACAGAAAGAGGTAAAATAAAGGTTCAAAGCAAGCAGCAAGAGGGAGAATAAAGGTCAGGAATGAGCAGAAAGAGGCAAAATAAAGGTCAGCAACAAGCATAAAGGGACAAGATAAATGTTAGAAACAAGCATAAAAAGGCACAATAAAGGTCAGAAATTAGCAGAAAGAGGCAAAATAGAGATAAGCAATGAGCAGAAAGAAACAAAATGAAGGTGAGAAATGGTGGAAAAAAGCATAAAAGGGCAGCAATAAGCAGAAAGAGGCAAAATAGAGATCAGATATGAGCCGAAAGAGGCAAAATAAAAGCCAGCAACAAGCAGAAAGAGGAAAACCACTGTGAGAATCGGGCACAAAGAGGCAACATAAAGGTAAAAAATTAGCAGAAAGAGGCAAGATAAAGGTGAGACACGAGCAAGAAGAGGCAGAATGGAGATCAGAAATGAGCAGATAGAGAGATGATAAAGGTAAGAAATTAGCATAAAGAGGCAAAATAAAGGTCAGCAACGAGGGAAAAGAGGTTAAAAAGGTGAGAAATGAGCAGAAGAGGGTGAGAAAAGGTGAGAAATTAGCAGAAAGAGGCATGACAAAGGTGATAAACGAGCAAAAAGAGGCAAAATAAAGGTCCAAAATAAGCTTGCTAAGAATTGCTGAGACCTCGTCGGAGGCACCACTGCCTCTCTCAACCACACTATCCAGGAGCCTCCTGGTGCAATACTGGTTGGGGATGATGTCCTTTGGGCTGCTGAGTTACGTTCGGGGCCAAGAACCCCTTTTGCTGCCACAAGTAAGTCTCCCACAGCCAGATTACTGAGATGTCATCGGAGGACCCACACCCTTTCTCAATCACTCTGCACAGGGGCATCCTGATGTACTACTGGTTGGGGGAAGGAGTTTCCTTGGCTGCTGAGGGTCTGTTGTTGCCAGAAGTAAGTTCCCCACTGCTGTACTGCTCAGATGCAATCAGAGGCCCGCCCTCTTTTTCAATCTCGCCTCACAGAGGGCTTCAGGCATACCACTGGTTGGAGGATGAAGTACCCTTGATTGCTGTGGGTCATAAGAGGCCAAGAATACCTATGGTTGCAACAAGTAAGTCCCCCACAGCTGGATTGCTGTGACCTCATCGGAGGCCCTGCCCCATTTCTGAACCACTCTGCAAAGCGTCTGGGACTCCTGGTGCACTACAAGTACACATATTGTACACATAAAATTACGCGAGATTGCAGAGTTGGTCGTTTATCAGTAACTTTGTGATCTTCGGGTAATGCAGAGTTGCCAAATTGTGCAAACTGCACATGCGGAGTGGCATTTTGCACCCAGAGCATTCATAGATCCACATATAGATTAACTCAGAGACTATCACATTCACTACCAGATCCACTCAGACATTTACAGACCCACTCACAGACCCACTCTGAGAATCACACAAGCACTCACACACTACTCAATCACCCACTCACAGCTACTCCCACTAACTTACCCATAAAGCCACTCACACACCCATGTTCAAATGTTACAGGCTGCACTTAGAAAATACAATAAAAAAAATCTAAATCCTCTGATAAACCAAAGGTTACATGGACATTATAGTTAAGAAACAGAATTAAAAAAATCTTCAAAATTTACTGGAAAAAACAAAGGTTAGAGGGACGTTGTAGTTACGCTCACATTGCATTTGTACAAAACCAGTGGTGAAATTCAGCAGTTATAGTTTCCTGAGGTAAGTATAAGGTATGCCCTCACAATGCACTGCTTATGACCTCACATAGTACATCACTCACATGGTCACATCATCAGTGACATCACTGCATACTTTTTTCCCGCATTGAACCTATATATAGATATAGGCTTCTGGGCCGAACAAAGAACAAAGGACGTACCCCGCCAAATGATGAAATGGTCCCAACAATAGGATCCCAATATATATGGGGTGATAAAACTAGGAGCTGGCACTGCACAAGAGAAAAATTAACTCAATCCAATTATACTCAAGAGAAGGTTTTTAGCAAATATATAAGTATTTTTATTTTTTTATATATATATACTCTTAGAAGTGATGTAGAAAACACTTACATACATAAATAACACATAATTTTCTTTAGAATATTAAACAACATACATAAGAAACTCAAGAGGGGTAAAAGAGACAGAAATTCATTTCACTTTTGGGCCTACCCAGTAACACTTCACACTTCAGTCATACTCTCATACATTCAAATTTTCAAAAAAAAGGGGGGGCATCCTACCTAAAGTTCTATCATTCCACTTTCATTCTTCCAAACATTCATCATCGTTCTGGGGTATGCAACACATAGATGGTAAATATGTAGCATAGACCAGAATATTGTTCCAGTTAGACTATCTTACTACGGCCTCTAATTAGTATAGTACAGTATGCCGTATTTCTGGAGACACAAGCCGACGCGTGTTTCGGTGGCAGGCCGGATGGGCCACACCTTCGTCAGGGCTAGGAGTTGTTGACTGGGAGGGGAGGAAATAATAATCTGAAAATAAAACACAATGTCTTAGTATTTTTCTTTTCAACAATTAAACTTTCTGCATAACATACATATATTCCTCTATTTTCTAGTACATTTCTTATAGAGGTTACATCATGATTGTTATTATTCATCTGTTGTTTATTAGGGATGTGTAGTACCAGCCTACCTAGAGCCACTCCCTAAACCAGACTCCCGATAAGGTGAAATCTGAGAATGGCAATAAGATAACAAGAGCTAGGTCAACCAATCAAGAAAGACAATATCACAACATTCATCTATCACATTATAGTATACAATCATTCTGGGGCACATATTGACCAAGAGCAGACCAGTTATAGCATTTCAAATTCACAGCCAGGGGCAAAGGTATTAAAGAGCCCACCTTTTAGCTGGAGTAGAGGGATGGTTTAGACATAATATATTAAGGTATTAAGGAGCCCATCTTTTTGCTAGAGTAGAGGGATGGTTTAGACATAATATATAAAAAGAAAATTGAGAAATTATTGGACTTTGAAAGACAGCAAGGGTATGCATGAATTATATAAGATCAAGCTGTGGTGGTACTAAGTAAATGCCTGTTTATTTTACCAAACAGTATAAGGCCTAAGATACAAGATGTTACAACAATGTTTATTACCTATGAGTTTCTATTCAGAAATGACATGGAGGTTCGGAACCAGATGCCTTGGATCTACGGAAGAATATTTCCTAATTTCTTTCAGGCCGATTGTAGAGATGTGGAACCTATGGGTGAAAGGCAGTTTAAAAAAAAAAAAAAAAAAAAGTATATCTCTACCCGCGCCTGATTTAACCTGGTAGAATTTACAATTTATTTAGCTCACAGTCCTAATTAGTTTGTTATAGCCCTAATGGTGGATAATATCCCTGATCATATTACCTGAATAGTTGAGCTAGTATACCAAAGAGTGGGTTCCACTGCGCAGGGGTAGACGGTGGAGGAATAGGGTTTGGTTCGCCGTATTCAGAATGTTTTTTTACAAAAGGCTTCAGGTATCAAGCAGACATCCCTATGGGGGGATAGTACGTTCAGTATACATCATAACCACTTTCCTTTACATAATGCAAGCTCAATTAGTTGGTAAATAATATACACACCATGGGCGAGTTGAGACGGTAGGGTGCAGTGATGTATGAGACCACCGTGGTTGCTGGCATGGGCAGGACAACAGGTATCACGAAGACGACCCTAGTAAGGGGTCACATGGTAAATATATGATGTAGCAGCTACCCTCTAAGCATTATAGCGTCAAGATGTCTTTAGCATATACACACCTGTTAGAGATAGATGTGCATGCTCGCTACGTTTTTTAGCTGGAGAGACAGCGCGTTGCTGCAGTTGGGGCTGCCTAGTATTGGGTAAAAGAAAAGGAGGCATAGTAAATAAGCGGTTTAGCGCATTCTACTAGACCTCTCTAAGATGGCCGCCATCGGTAAAAAGTAGCCCGTCATTTATTTCATCACCCTCAGGCAGCTGACTAGCTCCATTCGTGGCGCGAAAACTCGGCTATTTAAACATCAACAGGCTCGGTATGCTTGTGAATCCTATCTCCGAGATGTAAGGTCGACACGGCGGATTGACGGAACCCCATCTATGGACTGCACTTCCACTGCGTAAGGTAAGTGTTATTGGCCGATTCCCTATCACTCTAGTAGAATGCGCTAAACCGCTTATTTACTATGCCTCCTTTTCTTTTACCCAATACTAGGCAGCCCCAACTGCAGCAACGCGCTGTCTCTCCAGCTAAAAAACGTAGCGAGCATGCACATCTATCTCTAACAGGTGTGTATATGCTAAAGACATCTTGACGCTATAATGCTTAGAGGGTAGCTGCTACATCATATATTTACCATGTGACCCCTTACTAGGGTCGTCTTCGTAATACCTGTTGTCCTGCCCATGCCAGCAACCACGGTGGTCTCATACATCACTACACCCTACCGTCTCAACTCGCCCATGGTGTGTATATTATTTACCAACTAATTGAGCTTGCATTATGTAAAGGAAATTGGTTATGATGTATACTTAACGTACTATCCCCCCATAGGGATGTCTGCTTGATACCTGAAGCCTTTTGTAAAAAAACATTCTGAATACGGCGAACCAAACCCTATTCCTCCACCGTCTACCCCTGCGCAGTGGAACCCACTCTTTGGTATACTAGCTCAACTATTCAGGTAATATGATCAGGGATATTATCCACCATTAGGGCTATAACAAACTAATTAGGACTTCCTGTAATCAGTGTTCCTTTGTGAATTACTAGGATCTCTGTTCTTTGAAAACATATGAAATACGTGTCGATACTGAGGAATCGTCCTAAGACTTTACCAGGTAAACTGAAGCCTTATACCTTCCCCATGCAGGATTAGGCGCTATAAACCTTACAAATGAAATAAGATGCGAAAGATACTGTGAGCTAAATTAATTGCAAATTCTACCAGGTTAAATCAGGCGCGGGTAGAGATATACTTTATTATTTATTTTTTTTTAAACTGCCTTTCACCCATAGGTTCCACATCTCTACAATCGGCCTGAAAGAAATTAGGAAATATTCTTCCGTAGATCCAAGGCATCTGGTTCCGAACCTCCATGTCATTTCTGAATAGAAACTCATAGGTAATAAACATTGTTGTAACATCTTGTATCTTAGGCCTTATACTGTTTGGTAAAATAAACAGGCATTTACTTAGTACCACCACAGCTTGATCTTATATAATTCATGCATACCCTTGCTGTCTTTCAAAGTCCAATAATTTCCCCAATTTTTTTTTTATATATTATGTCTAAACCATCCCTCTACTCTAGCAAAAAGATGGGCTCCTTAATACCTTAATATATTATGTCTAAACCATCCCTCTACTCCAGCTAAAAGGTGGGCTCTTTAATACCTTTGCCCCTGGCTGTGAATTTGAAATGCTATAACTGGTCTGCTCTTGGTCAATATGTGCCCCAGAATGATTGTATACTATAATGTGATAGATGAATGTTGTGATATTGTCTTTCTTGATTGGTTGACCTAGCTCTTGTTATCTTATTGCCATTCTCAGATTTCACCTTATCGGGAGTCTGGTTTAGGGAGTGGCTCTAGGTAGGCTGGTACTACACATCCCTAATAAACAACAGATGAATAATAACAATCATGATGTAACCTCTATAAGAAATGTACTAGAAAATAGAGGAATATATGTATGTTTTGCAGAAAGTTTAATTGTTGAAAAGAAAAATACTAAGACATTGTGTTTTATTTTCAGATTATTATTTCCTCCCCTCCCAGTCAACAACTCCTAGCCCTGACGAAGGTGTGGCCCATCCGGCCTGCCACCGAAACACGCGTCGGCTTGTGTCTCCAGAAATACGGCATACTGTACTATACTAATTAGAGGCCGTAGTAAGATAGTCTAACTGGAACAATATTCTGGTCTATGCTACATATTTACCATCTATGTGTTGCATACCCCAGAACGATGATGAATGTTTGGAAGAATTAAAGTGGAATGATAGAACTTTAGGTAGGATGCCCCCCCTTTTTTTTGAAAATTTGAATGTATGAGAGTATGACTGAAGTGTGAAGTGTTACTGGGTAGGCCCAAAAGTGAAATGAATTTCTGTCTCTTTTACCCCTCTTGAGTTTCTTATGTATGTTGTTTAATATTCTAAAGAAAATTATGTGTTATTTATGTATGTAAGTGTTTTCTACATCACTTCTAAGAGTATATATATATAAAAAAATAAAAATACTTATATATTTGCTAAAAACCTTCTCTTGAGTATAATTGGATTGAGTTAATTTTTCTCTTGTGCAGTGCCAGCTCCTAGTTTTATCACCCCATATATATTGGGATCCTATTGTTGGGACCATTTCATCATTTGGCGGGGTACGTCCTTTGTTCTTTGTTCAGTTTTTTTCCCCCCACGTCCTGCCTATATCCTTAAAAAGCCCACTGGGGAACCCCCTTCTTTCTTCACAATAGGCTTCTGGGCCCCCAAGAACCCTGAGCATCAAAGAGGACATCATCCCCCAACCAGCAGTGCACCAGGAGGAGCATTTGCGCAGTGGTGGAGAAAGGGAGTGTTGCTGCTGTAGTCTGCGCAGCAATTGCGCTGTGTGGGAATTGCTGGAGGAGTTGTTCACCCAAAGGACCCTCAGCAGCTAAGGAGACGTCATCCCCTCATCAGCAGTGTGCCAAGAGGTACGTTTGTCAAGTGGTGGAGAAACAGGGCATGGTCTCCAGGCACCTCTCGGCAATTTCACTGTGTGGGACTTACTAGAGATAACAGGAGGGGTTGTTAACCCCCAATGATCCTTCAGCATCCAAGGGGACTTCATCCAACAGTGCATTGAGAGGCGAATTTGTAGAGTGGTGGAGAAAGGGGGCTTGACCTCTGAACACCTCTCTTCAATCCCACATGGGACCTATTGAAGGTAACAGGAGGAGTTGTGCACTCCGAAGGATCCCTGGGCATCCTAGGGGACTTCATCGCTCTGCCAGCAGTGCGCTGGGAGGTTCATGTGTATTGTGGTGGAGAATGGGGGTGTAGCTTCCAAACACCTCTCCGCAATCCCACTGTGTGGGATTTACTGGAGGTAACAGGAGGTCTTGTTGGCCCCCGAGGACCTTCAGCAGCCAAGGAGACTTCATCCCCCAACCAACAGCAAGCAAGGATGTGTGATTGCAGAGTGCTGCAGAAAGGCGGTGGGGCCTCCGGTGTCATGCCAGTAGCATTTTCTTTTTCTTTAAATTATAGAGGATGGGGGGCCACGTTGTGGCCCCTCTTCCCCTAGCCAATTTTGCCCCAGGGTCCCATTCACTGGGGCCAGGTATTTTTAGAATAGGGAGGGGGCAGCGTGGGACCCTATTCCCTAGGCCCCCGCTTGACTTCAAAATTATTATCTATACTAATATAATAACGAGAGAGAGCCCAACCTTTGAGGCGGGTAATCTCAAGAACCACAGCACCAATCACAACACCCAATACAGTGTTGGAAAGGGCAGTTGCAGCATAAGGACATAGGATATGCAGACGCCCACCATATATATTTAAAAGGTAAAAGAACCGTGCCAGCAAAGTAGTCCCTTTTGGGCATGTCTGTGTTGTGCTGTGGGCGTGTGCTGGAGGCGTGACAAACGCAAGGGGCGAGTGGTACCTTCCGCCCTTCATATTCTCATATCGTGTGCTGTGGGCGTGTGCTGGGGACGTGGGCATGTGCGGGGCGTGGGGTTACAGGAAAAAAAAGCAAGCGTTGTGCCCAATATTTCATTGTTTTTTCTGGCCAAGTTCCGTACATTCCAGCTCTGGGTGTGCTTGCCCCGTGCTCCTAGTGACGTGCACCTGCTTTACTGTATGGAGGTCAGGCATGGCACTATTCCCAAGGGCCGGAAAGAGCGCAAACAGGGGCCATTGTGCAGGAAATCTAATCTCGCCTTAACTTCCGGTGACGCCTGAAGCGCACACTGTAGATTTTCCACTTCTGTTGCGCACAGGCCTTGCGCCACGCACATCCGGACACAAGGCCCGCCTCCACAGAAATAGCAAGAAAGGGACTATCCCTCCCCCGGTAAGTAGATTGGTGGCACAGCGGCCAACATCTCCAGCAACATACTCATATTCTTTCGCCACTAAGGGTGGGCGTAAAATACGTTTCGCTGGCGAATTTGCGGATTTTCCGCGATTTCGCGATCCGCGAATCTCGCGAAATCGCGGTAAAATCCGCGAATCAGCGGGGACGAATTTTCAGCCAAGCAAGGGTTACAGCAGCAGGTGCAAAAGTTGAACCTAATTTCTTTGTAACCTTTTACAAAAGGGTTACAAACAAATTAACTTCAACTTGGACACCTGCTGCTAATTGCTTCCTGGCGCCTTGTTGCCTACTTGCAACTATTCTCTGACCCTGCTCTGACCCTTGAAGCAGGGTCAGAGAATAGTTACAAGTAGGCAGCGAGGCACCTGTCCGAGGAATTAAACCTCATCAGGAAGCACTTACAGATATAAAAAACAGGAAGAAGGGAGAGGATGGCAAATACACCCATTTTGAGTTGTCAGGAGGGGTTAAACTAAAAGAGACCTTTACAGCACTATTTTCATATGCATTTTGCTAAAAATAAAAAGCTGTATGTTCTGTAGGGGCAACTCAGGAATCTGGCCCTTCAGAGATCCGGCCTCTCTTTCTTTCTCTCGTTCTCTCTCTCCCTCTCTCTTTCCCTCTCTTTCTCTCACTTTCTATCTATCTATCTATCTATCTATCTATCTATCTATCTATCTATCTATCTATCTATCTATCTAGCTATCTATCTATCTATCTATCTCTCTCTCCCTCTCCCATAAACAACTGCATGGATAACTTCGCTATGCAAGCGGCTCGCGAAGACGCAAAAAGCCCCGCGAACACGGAAAAAACCCCACGAACACGCAAAAACCCAAAAATCCGCAAATTCGCACAAATCCGCGAATTATGCGGATCGCGAATTCGCAAATCCGCGGATCGCGAAATCGCAAAACACACCTCCCGCCAGAAGTTCTAGAATTGCGAACTTTAGAGCTGGGGATCTACGTTCGAATCTCGGCATCAGCTCAACATCCTGTGATTCCAGGAAAATCGCTTTGCCTACCACAAATGAATGTGTTCTTCTGTAATGTAAATTGTGCTCATGCCATGTTGTCGAGTTCAAGCTATATAATATTGCAAGGAAAAATAAAGTAGGGAAACTCGAGTTCACACACTACTGACCGCGCATCAGCAGCGCACTATGAATCGGAGCGTTTCACAGGCCTTTCACAGATAAGAAATGCTATCAAAACGTAATCCTACAAAACAATATACTACTGGCCGGCAGCAATTCATAACCAGACAACGTCGAGACGGGCTGCTAGTTTTTTAATAAAGGAAGGGGGCCAATTTTGGCCCTGTAGGCTTGCCGTTCATTTTTCAACAAAAAAAAATTGGGGGGCTGCGCAACCCCCTCCAAGGTAAATGTTGGCATGGCCTCCCCCAAAATGGGGGGGAGGCCAGTCCAATGTCCCGGGCCACCATTGCTCCAGCCTAGGAGCTGCATTGCCCCCCTCCATTACTGGATACAGCCCCATGGAGGTGGTGGTCCCCAGGACTGGAGAGGGCTGTATGCCCCCCAATTTAGGGGCTGATTACGAGGCAGTCTGAAACTCCTCCAAATGTCGGTCTTAGCTGTTCAGACCACATCGTAATCAGCTCTTCAGATTGCTTTCCGACCGACCCCTTTTGATGGGGTCAATCAGAAAGGAAAATACCTGCTGACGCACTTGAAGGGCCATCCACCATTTGGAAAGTCCTCAGTAATCCCTCGGTCGGTTCTCTCTGGCCTAGAGATTATGATGGTACATGTGCACAGCCTTTCTGTGCCAACATGTCTGGCACAGAAAGGCAGTGGGAATATGTCTTGGGGGGTCCCAGCAGGCCCCCATGGGTGCAAGGCCACCAAATGATGGCATAGGAGGCACAAAGGTGACCCCTGTTGATCCATGCACTCGGAGGTTAGCACCTTGAGGCCCTTATTTTTTACCATTTGGCCCAGGGAGGTGGCACACCCCAGGGCTGCAGGTGGGCCTGAACCACTTCTGTATTGATATCATATATGGCCCTGAGGGAGCTAGTTGCTGCGAGGGCAGCCCCTGCATAAATTATGGGTGGTAGAGGTCCCCAGGGCTTAAGAATCCTAGGAGGGGTCCTGTGCTCCCCCTCATACATATTTAGAAAGGCCCCAGGACCTGGCCACCCAGGGGCTGATTAAAAATGAAGAACAGAAGACAGCTCTATATTTTTAAAAACAATTTAGCGGGAGTTGCGGATCGAGTGCAACTCCCGCAGAAATTGTTTACCAAAAATGCTTTTTTCACCTGGAAGGATCCCTGTGGTACCTCCCCCAAGGGGCCTAGGGGGTAGGATGTTTGTACCCTGTCCCCTTTTATTTAGTTTTAAATCTTTTTTCTTGTGACTTGGTTCAACTGAGTCACAAAATGGATGCCAACACTTCCTGGTTTGAAGTTTTTGAAGCCAATTGGATCTCAGCCCATGATTGGGAGGGGTCGCGGGTCACCATGCCCCTATACAAAAATCTGGACATTTCTTTAAATAACTCATCAGCTACTGAACTGATTTATACCATTTAACAAAAAGGTCACTTTCTGCACCAGCAGCTACCTTTCTGCCAAATTTGATGTAATTTCGTTCAACAGTTTGGGCTGTAATCTTGTTTGAAATTTCCTATGGAAATTAACATGGGGAAAACGCGTTTTATGACCCCCCCCTTTTTCTTTGCCCTTGCTTTACGGATCACCATGAAACTTTCAAGACAGTACCTGAAGTGGCCGGCAAACCAGTTTTAAAAATGTCATGAAGCTTCTTCAAACAACACAAAAGTTATTTGCAAAACAAAAAATGCTCTTCCTATGGAAACTACAACCAATTTATAATACCTACTGGCAATTGCAAACTCTATCACTCCGATGCAGGAAATATATATAAAATTACTCAAATAAACATAGGTTAAAGTGATGTTATATTTCAGTGAAAATATAACAGCACTTTAACCTTTGTTATTTTCATTCTATTTCTAAGACTTTCCTTTAATGTAAAGTGAGAAACTATTACCATACCTAACTATAATGTCACTTTAGCATTTTGTATTGTGAATGTTGGGATTTTTATAACATAAGTAAGAATTTATTACTACATGTAGCTATACCAGCCCCAGCCATGCAACCCCCGCTATACAACCACTGCTGCTCACAGCCTGCAACAGTGCCTGTGCCAAACCAGCTAGAGGTGGCCAAACAAGCATTGTGCACAGTCCTTTAAAATAAAAAATCTTGATCCAGCTGGACTTTTGTGAGTGTCTCTCTGGAGCCAGCACACCTGTCTGTCCTCGCATGAGACTTTCTAGAGAGCCTAGGAGACTGCAGTGGCAGAATCTCCGCACCCTATAAAGGATTTTTTAAAAATGTTATCCCAAAGATGGGGTCCCTCATGGACCTCCCCCACAAGGACTAAGTAGTCAGTGTATCCCTAACCTACACCATTTTACCTGAATTGTTTTTAATTTTCAGGACATGGGAACTGAGTGCCTGGGTTGTGTTAATATGGGTGCAACATTTATGTTTGTGTTTCATTCATAATCAAATTGAGCGCTCTTGTGGGACTCGCAGAAGACTATTGCTTCCGAGAGAATGAGAAGGCCAAAAGGAAAAATGTCCTTGCAGCCAATCAGATTATTCCATAATTTTAAGTTGCATGTACATGACAATTTGGTGTAGCCAACTGTATAGATATCTATAATTTTGCAACTGATTCACACTAAATTGCAAAAAATACCTTTTCTAGGGATTGATCTTGAATTATTCCAACTCGATCATCTCTTCGTTAATTGCTGTTCAATTTTCCTATGGAACAGTACTTGGGAAAAACGTATTTCAGGACCTCCCTTTTTTCTCAGCCCCCACTTGATGGAGCATCACAAAATATCTTTCCAGGAGGGAGCTCAGGTTTTTAGACAGTTTCATGGAGATTAATCAAACAGCACAAAACGTTTATTTATAAATTTTCACAGAAATAGCAAAGGTTAAAGTAGGTGAAATGTTCAGTACCATGAAATATTTTAAACTAAAACAAAACACTGAAATTCACTACTTATAGTTATCCCAGGAAACTATATCTCTTTCCCTAAGATAACTAGAACTTGTGCCCTGGCCATGCGCAGTTCTTTCACCAATAATTTCATCGCAAATGTTGCAGTGATACAATCAATAATGTCATAGGAAATATCATGAATGATGTAATATGCGGGATAATGATCGCGTGACAAGGGATCAAGTTATAATTACATTAAGGCATGAGTTATAGATGCTTCAGATAACCATATTTGTAATGGTCTAAGGGGTTTTTAACATAAAGTAATATTTTCAAAAGAAAGTTGGGTAACCAACAGACAACAGGGCGCTCAGCGCAATCCGAGGACCGGTACAATAGTTGAATGTAGGGTGGTGCTTCCAGGGAAGAGGATTCAGTTTCCAACATCCAAACAGGTTCACCTAGATAAACCACAAATTAAACAAATTTCCTCCTGAGCACTCTAATAATAAATTAAGGACAATCCAACAATAATCAGTTCTT
Organism: Lissotriton vulgaris; assembly: GCF_964263255.1. Taxonomy (NCBI): domain Eukaryota; kingdom Metazoa; phylum Chordata; class Amphibia; order Caudata; family Salamandridae; genus Lissotriton; species Lissotriton vulgaris. The sequence goes on from NC_141687.1 coordinate 2,084,396,952, forward strand.
GCAAGTCCTTGTTGGCACAGTCACCATAGTCGAATTTGAAAATCACACTCCGATATTCCGGAAAGGATGTTCCAACCACGTTTATTTCTCCAAAATCATATTCATTTTGTCCAGTGATGCAGCCTACACGTGTTTCGTCGTGATTATTTTCATCACATTGACTTCCTCAGGGCCGCAACCCAAATAAACATAAAGTCCCATCAGTTATTAGGACCCACCTTCGCCCAATATCATTAAACCAATAGTATTGATTAGAAAAAGAATAGGCGGAGTCAAGGGTCCGTGGTGGAAAGAAGAGAGTATGAAAAGATAGGGGGGCGTGGCTTGGGCGCCGATGGCGATGGTCGCCTGAGAGCTCGGCTCCGGGACTAAGCCCGGGATTATCCTGAAAATCGGAGGCTGCGGGGCACCCCAGACCCCGCATTCTGCTGAGCGTGCCGACGGAGACCTGCCGGGGCCCCTGGTGGAGCTCGGACGAGGGTTGCTCCGGAGTAAAACCAAAGTTTGCGGAGTTGCGGAGTGCGACCCAACATGGCGCCCGGACTCCTTTGTCCCCCTGTTCGGACCTACTGACTTGAAGAAGTGCCGCGGGCAGCGACTGGCGCCCGGCTTCGCCATCCCCGGCTGTTCTGGGCATTGGACATTTACTGGATTGGACCTTTTGCAACGGTTTTGCACTCGGTTAGACGGCCGGGCGGGTGCCCACGCAGTGGAGGGCACCGGGAGCGGACGCCCTGCGATCCAAGCGGTGGCCCACCTCGCGACTCCGCAACTAGCTACGTCTTCCTGGCCAGTCCACCTACATGGGAGGCGCGACACTCTGGCGCCACAGATCATCCGAGGGAGTTGGTGGCCCTCACCCCGGGGCTATAGTGGGTGAGCGGGTCTGCCCGACTCGGCGACGGCTGTCTCCGCCCCCTCATCGGTGCCCTCGGACGCCGTGGCGGTGGCGTGAGCCGAAGCGGCGGAGTCTCCACAGGCTCTGGAGAAGGAGGTCGCCCATACCCGAATTGAGGACAAGCACCCGGGAGGGTCGTGGTCGACACCTGCACACGGAGACGCCTACTCCGGGACCCTCACGGAGTGCCCCTGGAAGCATGGGGAAACCTAGAGGAGCCAAGGGTCCCACCCAGACCGCCTCGGACTCTGAAGCCCAGGACAAAGAGGAGCATGGGGACCCAAAAAGTTCTGGTGGCGCGCCGATGCAGCAACAGTTCGACCGTGTCCTAGAGGCGATAGAGACCACGAGATCAGCCCTCCAACAGGACATTGCTCAGGTGGCGACGAGCCTGGGCCTCCTCAGAGCGGACCATGGCAAACTTTCAGACCGGGTCAAGGAGGTGGAGGGCACGGTGAAAACCTTGGAGCCGGCGCAGCGAACCTTGGATGCGACGATGAAGGACGCCCTATCCCGAATTGCGACCCTGGAACGGAGAGCGGAGGATGCGGAAGGCCGCAACAGGAGGAACAACATCCGAGTGGTGGGCCTGCCGGAAAAGATCGAGGATGGCGATATGGTGACATACTTGGAGACCTGGCTCCGAGACACGGTGGTCCCGGAAGGACTGTCCTCCTTCTACACTCTGGAACGGGCCCACAGAGTCCCAGCACGGCCCCTACAGCAGGGACGCACCCCGAGACCGGTGGTGGCGCGGTTGCTGCATTTTCGAGACAGGGACTTAATCCTCAATGCCGCCAGGCACAATGGCCCGTTCAAAGTAGCGAACAGTCAGGTGAACATCTTCCCGGATTACACCTACGAGACTCAGCGCAAGCGGTTCTCCTTCCTAGCGGTTAAGCGCGAGCTCAGGAGCGAGGGCATTCAGTATTCACTTCTATACCCTGCAAGGCTCCGCATCATTGTCGATGACAAAACCCAGTTCTTCGACACCCCGGAGGATGTCTGTGTCTGGCTCGAGCTATACAGGACAGGGAAAGATGGCTTTGGCTCCTCGTCCCAACAGGCAGATGAGCCAGAACAAAGGCGGCGATCCAAGAGGGTCAGGAATCGCCGCGGCCGCACAGGAGGGCCCTCAACTGCGGAGACATCATCGGAACGGAGAGGAGTGCTGGAAGTATTGTCGGAGTTGTCGGGAGCACGAGATGAAGCCATCGAGGAGGAAGAAAACCCGGGTGATGAGGGAGCACCATCGGACTCGGAGGATTCAGTGGCCGATAGTGCCCATACACCGGTGATCACACCGAAATCGGTGGAGGACCTTTTGGATGGGCAAGGGTAACGGGGTATACTGCCTTGTTTTGGGTGGGGGCCCGGCAGGGGGGAGGCGGTTGCCGTCCTTTATTGCTGACAAAGAGGGAGAGAGGGTTGGGGGGCCTCTGCTTTTGCCCCGGAAGGTTTTGGCACTGTTTGGGGCTTGTTATAGTCCTGGTGGCCTGGGCGACGAGGGCCCACTGCCTCCGCCCAGCCCGCACCTGGCCCATAAGGCCTTCCTACGGTGGCGACCGTAGGATTAGTGGGGGTTCTTGGGTTGATGAAAGACGAGGTTTGGATGGGATCTAGATGGTGCAGTTTGGGTCCTGTTCTGGGGTGGGTGGGGGGGGGTTTGGCTGGTTTTTGGGTTGTTTGGTTTTGGTTGGGGAAAATGGCCGCCATCAGCGCTGGGAGGATTGATGTCTTTTCTTTGTGGGGACCCGGATGGGGGGACTGTGCAAGAACAATCTGGGACAATGGCTGATGTTGCTAACTTGAAATGTGTTACTTGGAACGTAAGGGGGCTTCACACTATGTCCAGGCGCCACAAGGTCCACGCTTATTTAGTGCGTAGGGGAGTGCAAATGGCGCTGCTGCAGGAAACTCATCTGAACAAGGCGGAAGGGGCGGCGCTTCAGCGTAGATGGCGGGGGCAGGTCTTTTCCACGTCGTACTCCGCTTATGCCAGGGGGGCGCTAATATGGATCAGAGCAGGGGTCCCCTTCCAAGTCACGAGGACAGTGTTAGATCCAGAGGGGCGTTTCGTGGCCATCTCGGGCACTCTAGGGGGGAGGGACCTGAACGTTTGCTGTGTATACGCTCCTAATGTAGACCAGACTGCCTTCCTTTCCAGGTTATCGGGCTCGTTGGCCCACTTTTTCGCCGGGCCCCTCCTGCTGGGGGGAGACTTTAACTCTGTAGTGGATGTGGACATAGACCGCTCGCATCCCCCGCTTCCCGATTCCCCGGTCCGTCGCACGGCTAAGGGTCGTCAGGATTGGCAGACCCGCTGGGGTTTGACGGACATTTGAAGGGCGCATCACCCCGCATCTAGGGATTATTCATATTTCTCGAGACTCCATGAGTTGCATGTCAGACTAGACGGCTTTCTTGGATCGCCCGAACTGGTTTCGGCAGCGGTCCGATCGGAGTACTTATCTAGGACCATCTCGGACCATAACCCCCTCCTACTGGACCTTCGCTGGTTTCCTGGGACGCCGGCGGTGCCCACCTGGAAATTGCGACCCGAGATCCTCGAGGACAGTGTCTTCAAAGCGGACCTGGGGGAGAGAATATCGGATTATTTTGCGTCCAACGGCGGCTCCGCGAGTACTAGGGCGTTAGAATGGGACGCTTTTAAGGTAGTGGTGAGGGGTTACTGTATCTCTAAGAAGGTGGGCATGAGGCGCGTCATCCTGGCTGATTTAGACACAGCGGACCGGGAACTCCGCGAGCTTGAAATTCGCCGCCCCGGACACCCGGAATTGCAAGCACAAACGGCGGAGGCGAGGGAAAAGGTAGCGGCAGAGGTCGAACGGCTGTTTTGATTATAAGGCCTATATGGTCCGGTCTATCGCGGAGGGAGACAGGTCGAGCGCGTTGTTGGCGTGGTTGGCCAACCCTACGCGCCAGTCCCAAACGACGACAAATATGCGTGGGGCAGACGGAACCGAGGTATGCACCCAACCGGAGATTCTTAGTTGCTTCCGGCATTATTATGAATGTTTATACCGCAGTCGCTCCGCACGTGACCCAGACCGGCTTGATAATTATCTTCGCCCACTGGAGCTCCGCACAGTGGAGCAGGAAGTGGCGAAAACCCTGGGATCCGACATTGAATTAGGGGAGATCCGCGGGGCCATTAAACGGATGGCGAGAAACAAGACCCCGGGCCTAGATGGCCTACCAGTGGAGTTTTATGCAGCTTACGCTGACCTCCTAGCCCCTCGATTACTGGTGGTCTACAGGGAGGCGAAGAGGCTGGGGCGACTCCCGAGCTCGATGTGTGAGGCGTTGGTGGTTCCTCTCCTCAAACCGGGCCGAGACTCATCCGACCCGGGATCCTATCGTCCCCTATCGATGTTGACAGTGGACTACAAAATACTGAGCAGCATCTTGGCCTCGAGGCTGCTGGGACACATGAGTTCCCTGGTGCATGAGGACCAGGCCGGTTTCATCCCACGGCGGAACACGACCATGAATATTCGTAGGTTGTTCCGTTTGCTAGGGGAACCATTTGTGGATGCCCCGGCCCCGGTAGTCTTGTCGGTGGACCTGGAGAAGGCTTTTGATAGCCTGGAGTGGGACTACCTCTGCACGGTGTTACGGAGATTCGGCCTCGGGGAGGGATTTGTCCGATGGACCGCGGTTCTTTATGCTTCTGCTTCGGCCAGGGTCCGAGCGGGCCCATTGATTTCATCGCGGTATCCGGTAGAACGAGGCACGCGGCAAGGGTGCTCATTGTCCCCACTTCTTTTTGCGCTGGCGGTGGAGCCACTGGCGCTGCACCTTCGCTCGGGAGCCCACTATACGGGCTTATGGACGTCTGCGGGCCCGCATTATGTCTCGCTATATGCGGACGACCTGTTGCTCTTCCTAGAGGACCCGGTCGACGCTTTACGTGGAGCGGAGTTGGCGCTCACGGAGTTCGGAGAGGTTTCGGGCCTCCGAGTGAATTGGTCTAAGACCTGTCTTTTTCCGGTACGCAGGGGTACCCCCGCCCCTGCGCTAAGTAGGGAGATTAGATGGGAGCCCGACTGCTTTAAGTACCTTGGGGTATTCGTTTACCACGACCAACCCGACCTCCTAGATGGGAACATTGCCCGCTGCATTCGAGCACTCCGAGGTTGCATGGACTTTTGGGCCACGCTGCCGCTTTCGGTGGCGGGACGTATTGCCCTGCTCAAAATGGTGGCGCTTCCCCGGTTATTATATTACTTCCGGACTTTACCGATCTGGGTCCCACCGGCCACGTTTCGTCGGTTACGCTCTATGGTGGTCGGATTCCTCTGGGGAACGGGCCGGCGGCGGGTGGCCCTCAACACCTTGATGAGGCCGAAAGACGAGGGGGGGCTCGCTGTGCCGGACTTCGAAAAGTATTATCTGGCGGCGCAGCTCCAGACCTTCACCCAGGAGATCGCCAGGGAATTCCGGGGCCCGGAAGACGGAAGGGGGACGGGTATGGCCAGGCATGTTCTCTCCTTTATAGCGCTGCGACAACGTTTAGTCCTGCGGGACCTGTCGATGGAGGAGCGGACTGTCCGCCTGTGTTGGAATCAGGCCCACGCCCGAGGCCAACTGAGAACACCATATGCGCCTGAAATACCGTTGGGAATGCTGACGGCCCTCCCCCACGGAGGGGATTGGTCACGTTTGGCGGCCTGGGAGGATTCCGGTTTACAGCTCGTTGGTGATCTGTACGAGGACGGAGCGCTCTTGTCCTTTCAGGATCTCATTGACCGCTTCGGGATCTCCCGGGGTGACTTTCTGCTGCACTCGGCCATTGTGCGAGCGATCCAGGCACACTGGAGGAACGGGCAGGAAGAACCCCACTTATCTCAGGTGTGCCAGTACGTAATGATGTCGGCGGGCACGGTGAAGGCGGTCACTTGCCTCTACGGCAGGTTGATTACCGAGGGATTGGCTCCTCTCCCCACTTTGAGGACCCGCTGGGAGGAGGACATTGGTAGGGAGATCCCGGAGACGACCTGGTCCCAGTTGGTGAGAAGAGCCTGGAAGGGCACACGTAACGCCCGTTTCCAACTGGTCCACTATTATGTTCTCCATAGAGCGTACCTGACCCCGGTGAAAATCAGGCGTTATTTTGCCACGGCTTCGGCGGAATGCCCTAGATGCCCGGCTCAGGAGGCGGACCTCCTACACATGTTATGGTCCTGCCCAGGACTGACGTCCTACTGGCAGGAGGTAGCGACGACCCTGGAGGAAGTGACAGGGAGACTCTTATCATTGGATGCGGCGGTGGGGCTCCTACACTGGTTCCCCCATACCCCCAGGAATAAAACTTCTAGTAAATTTATCGACCTAGGGCTCCTCCTTGCCAAACGAGAGGTGACCAGGAACTGGAAGGCACGAGCTGGTCCGGCAGGCAGCAGATGGCACAGTGAGCTTTTGAAGTGGGCGGCGGGAGAGAGCGCGCTGAGATATCAACTGGCTTGGAGGCAGGGTAATGAGAAGGCGCAGGAGGCCGCGTTGGAGTGGGAAATGTTGGTGCAGGCCCTCAGGGATTATTGTGCCCCCAGCGACTCTGAAAGTGAAGAAGCGACTCACCCCGAGTCCCGGTGAACGTTAGTACTGACAGTCCTATTGCCTTCCCCGTGGGTCCAATAGCAGATCCTATGTTGATAGCTCCCTGGCGCTGGTGGTGGGGGGGGGGGTTTCTCTTAGTTAGTAGACATTTATGGGGGGGGGGGGGGGTTATTTTGGGGGTTTTAGGCTTGTTTGGAAAAGCAGATGACGGACAGTGCATTATCCGGACCAGCTCCAGCATCCTTCTGACCCCCATTGCATTTCGCCGCCCGACCCCAGGGTTGTGGGCCGGTTGGCTGTGTACGGACTTTACGGTGGGGGGCCAGAGGGCTTTATTCTGTTAATATTGCTTATGATACAATGCTGGTCGTTACTGTAATGATCTACTGATTCCTGCAATAAAAATATATTTAAAAAAAAAAAAAAAAAAAATAGCTTAAAACACATTGCACATCTCTATCTAAGTAGTGAATGGTGGTCACCTGTTATTTCTTTACTCTCTTCAGTGGCTTAAACTGTCCCAGTATTAGGTACAATCACAACACCTGAAATCATAATAAACCATATTGAACACACTGTCACAATAATGGCCACATAACGTACAATCCATTCTTTAGTCCGGTCCCCAAACGAAGAGTTCCTCAAACTCTGTGACAGAATGGTAGAACATTTTAGAGCATGGAAAAATGGGGATACTAGGTACCCCATTGCGGCACATGCTGTTCAGAACTATGGTAAAATGGATGAGCATAAATTTAGCTTTCATGGAATTGACCGTGTGACCCAGGACCCACGAGGGGGCAAAAGGCTGCTGAAACTTAGACGTAGATAGGTAATATGGATGATGAAACTTAGAGCAGTTGAGGACGGTATAAATACTGACAATGAATTTCAATTTTTTCTGGGAGAAGAATGATGGGTGGGTAACTTATTGAACAAAGGATGTATATTACTTCTGAATGACGTTGTAGTTAAATATAGTATGAGTTACTCCACCCTGCTACAAAGGCAAGGGCAACTGATCTATTGAAGATGATTTCGGATGTGCATATATATGATTTTTAGTTATGGAATGTCTTAATGCTGTATACTATGAGACATTTGCCGGGTTTCAGGCACTATTTATCACTGTGTAAACATCAATTGTTATTTGGAACCCTGCTAATGTAGTGACGGTTTCATTGATTATACTTACTACGTGATACTGGTAAATTGTGTATGATTATGTATATACACTAGTCAACATTGTGGGAATATTATTAACTGTTACCTTCACCTCTCTTTGGTGGATTGCTTAATTTATTTATTAATTTCAACTTTTGTATCTGTATGCACCTTTATCTCTCTCTCTCTTTTTACTTTTCTTTTCTTTTTTAAACCTTCACCCCTGCATTAATATATCCGCTCTCTCACTCTTCATGAAGCTGTACGCGAATATCTATGAAAGACTTATTTCATTCATTTATTTTGGAGCAGTGTAATAAACCTAGGAAGTGGCCGCCCACGTTTCGGTGATTACCTAGATAAGTTGTGATTAATTTGGTATATTGTAGAATATGAATTCCATGCGAGACACAGTCTGGTTATGGTGCAGTAATAATGTGAGTAATAAATAAGGTTGACAGATATAACCGTTCTTGATATATAGTGCTGACTTTTTTGCGAATATTTGGACATACAGTAAACAAACTCTGGCAGTATTGGAACAGTTTTAGGTATAGTTGATAGTAAATAAAGCCATCTTGTATGTTACAAGATGGCGTCTGTGGTTCTGAGCTGTACGGGACACCTAAAATGGTGCAGAATTTCTCGCCGGTATTTAGTTTGCGAAGTCGTAAATATATATAGTTATCAGTCAAGGTAATCAGGAATGTTGGGTGAGATGAGATATAAAAACCTGTATAGAGGGAGATGTACTCAACACATTTAAGTAATTTTACCGACTTTGATATTCAAAGATGGCGCCCACGGTTCTGGGCTGACTTTAGTTATTCTAAGATGGCACCCAAGTTGGACGCCAGTACGCCGATATCTAGTTTGCGAATTTGTGTATATATTCAGTTATAAATAGAGCTAATTAGGAATGCTGGGTGAGACGTGATATTGTATTCCTTATGGAGGATGATGAACGTAACAAATTTGAGTTACTTTGCCGACTTTTGACACTCTAAGATGGCGCCCGCGCCTCTTGGCCTATATTAGACACTCTAAGATGGCGCCTAAACTAGACGCCAGTACAGGATAGTGGTGATACGTGCTACCTGTTTTAAGATAAGAACCGAGGAATGCTTCAATTTAGTATGAAGGTTAGCTTTTGCTTTAGGAATTAAGATACTCACTGAGAATGGACTATTATTACTCTTTTTTTTAGAAATCGGAATTGCGGATCTTGCAAATTTTAGGAGATATTAGTACGGATAGTTGAGATAATTGCTACCTGTTTTCCAGTAAGAACAGGACATCGCTGCAATTTACTAAGAAGGTTAACGTTTTGGTTTATAATTAACGCTACTTACAGGGAATGTGATTACTGTCACATTTTTTTGTAGAAATTTGGACTATCAACCTTAGGACTTTGTGGAGATATTAGGAGAATATATGGAATAGGGAAGATATTCACTACCTATTTATAGGTAAGCCTCGAGTTTGCGCAACAACATTACTGTAGTGATTTAACTCTTGTATTTATGACAATTATTGAGAATATGAGTATTGTTATATTCTTATAGAAATTTCATTTCGATGTTTGAAGTCTGTGTGGGTAATCTGGCGTAGACCGAGATTTGGAGTAAGTGGGTGAGTTGGACAGAGATGAATATGAGAATTGGGGTGACAATATGGCTTGATTATATTATATGATTCATTTTATTTTATTATTTGGTTTCAGTACTGAATGATTGCTGATGCCATGTTTTGAGATGACACTAACACTACAAGGAATATATTGAAGGATTCTTATTTAGGTACGGGGAAATGGTAAAAATGAGTACAAGTAGAATATTGCGAGGCACAAACTGAGTGCCTTATTGTTCTGTGTGTATTCCACAAATTAAAGGGCTGAGGAGATAACTGTATCGTAGGGGTTTGAAGAACTCTTTGTTTGGGGACCGGACTAAAGAATGGATTGTACGTTATGTGGCCATTATTGTGACAGTGTGTTCAATATGGTTTATTATGATTTCAGGTGTTGTGATTGTACCTAATACTGGGACAGTTTAAGCCACTGAAGAGTGTGAAGAAATAACAGGTGACCACCATTCACTACATAGATAGAGATGTGCAATGTGTTTTAAGCTATGACGATTCTTTTCCTAATTCTGGTAATGGACTTATTTTACTTTGCACAAGCTGGAGGAGAAGCATGTGAACGGCTTGGGTCCCGCTATCTTTTCATACTCTCTTCTTTCTACCAGGGACCCTTGACTCCGCCTATTCTTTTTCTAATCTATACTCTTGGTTTAATGATATTGGGCGAAGGTGGGTCCTAATAACTGATGGGACTTTATGTTTATTTGGGTTGCAGCCCTGAGGAAGTCAATGTGATGAAAATAATGTCGACGACGAAACACGTGTAGGCTGCATCACTGGAGAAAATAATATGATTTTGGAGAAATAAACGTGGTTGGAACATCCTTTCCGGAATATCGGAGTGTGATTTTGAAATTGGACTGTGGTGACTGTGCCAACAAGGACTTGCAAGAACTGATTATTGTTGTATTGTCCTTAATTTATTATTAGAGTGCTCGGAAGGAAATTTGTTTAAAGTAATATTTTGTTACCAAAGTTAAAGTCAAACTCCACAGGCGCCCAACCAAATGATGCAAGGTTGGCCACTGGTAGCAAACACCATGTTGCACATGGCCCAGAAGGGTCTTGGCCACATGGCCCACAGGAGGCAGCTAACCCCTTGCTCTGCATGGCCTTTCATTGTGCATGGTTTGGAGTTGGCCTCAGAGCCTGGCTTGCAGTCAAGCACTGTATCCAGCTCCCCACAGGCACCCACCTGTAGTCAGACAACCACACCCCATGAAAGGCCTTTGGTAGTGCGGTGGGTTGGTTGTGGAGCGCAGCCTGCAACCAGGCCCTGTGGCAAATCACTCAGCAGGATGCCAACCCCACGACATGCACAGCCTTTGGCGGTCAAGGCATAGGGTTGGCCTATGGGCTTTGGGGACACTATTCCCTGGGGCCAAAATTTATATATTGAGGGAAGAGAAGCATACAGCCTCCCTCCCGAGCCTTATTTGGTCTCTGTGGGCCCAATTCACTGGGGTCAATTTTCAATATTAAGGAGATGGGGCACGTGCCCCCCCTCCCTGAGCCTTAAAAGGCATCTGGGTCCTCATCCCCCAGACCAAATACAGTAAAAAAGGAGTGGTGGCCATGTTGTCCCCCTCCTCAAACCTCAATTGGCCAGGGTACTAAATCACTCAGGGTCAAATTTCAATAAAAAGGAGAAGCAGCCTTGCAGCCCCCTCCATGAGCCCTAACAGGGTCCAGGGACAAAATGCCCAGACCAAAATACAACATAAAAGGGGAGGGGTCACTCCACTAATCTCCCGAGCAATTTACCCCCAAGGGACCATCTCCCCTAGGGGGAAATATAATAAAAAGAGGGTGGGGGGCTCCTGGCCTCCCTCCCTGGACCTTATAAGGCCCCTGGGATCCAAAACCCCTGGGCTACATGTTATTATAAGGGGGACCACAATCCTCCCCTCCGAGCCTATTTTGGCACTGGTGGCCACATTCTATGGGGCCTGCATCAATTATAGGTGGGTGTGCCAAGACCTACCTGGTGTACCCACCACAAAATACGTTGCAGTCCTAGCCATATCTCCACATAGTGCGGGGGTCAGCATTTCTCCTACCCAGAAGAAGCAGCTGTTTTTTGCTTGCTACCTCCAAGCAGGAGCAATATGCGTTCTGTTCCCTGCCCACAAGAGTACATGCAGAGAAGCAGAACACAAGCGTACTCCCAGATGGCAGGAGAATGTTTAAATCTCCTGCCAGCTAGGAGCAGACTTCCATGTTTGTTCCTGTTTGACTGGAGATTTACAAATGCTCCCACCAAGTCAGAGAAAACGTATGTTTCCCTGCATGACAGAAAACATATATTTTCCTGCATTCAGGGAAACTACTATATTCCTGGGGTGGGCAACCTGGTACACAGTTACTGAGCCTCTCTCTTTAAAGTTAGTAATAGTGGCCCAGGGAGGAAACTTCAGGACAGGTGACTAAGGCCCATTGTTACTGTAATACCTGCTAGCAGCATATTTTTCATTACTGGGAGCAGCTGGGTCTAGTCACAGTAAAGATTTCTTCATTCACATTTAGGGCCTGATTTTGATCTTGTTGGGATTCCCGTTGCCCCTCTGAGGCGGAGTTTGCAAGTACTCTGAGAAGCTGATTGGACTCCGCCCGCCCTATTAGATATGTGCTGGATGTTTTCCGTCGCTTGAGTGGTTCACTGCTGCCGACTTTCCTGCCGGGTGGTGAGGTTACGGCAGTCCTATTAAATTTCACAGTTGTGCTTGCAGTGCACCAGCCACAGATTGCAAACCAAGTGATTCCGTTCTGAGAAGCGTTCATCATAGGACTATTGTGGCTGTAGGGTGGATGCTAGCATCACACACCTGATGTTTTTGGCTAATTTTGTTCACCTGCATACAACATTATAAAACACACTCTATTTCAGACCATGATCCTTTGCCCTTCCACTGCACCAAAACATTTTCAAGCAGTTCTTTTGCTAGTTGAGCCAGGATTATTTTTGGGCTTTCTCTGTTTCTTTCCCCTTATTTCTTATCTGATTTATTTTCTAGTGTTTCAGCACATTTACTTAATATGTTGTTTGTTTGATAATAGAAGGGAGGAGAAATCCCAATTTTACATAGGGAGCATTGTCAGTCATGGTGATGAAATTATTGGAATAGAGCCTCAATTCTTTTGAGACCAAGTACAAAATACAATCATATCTCAGAAAAGAAACATGTGGACCAACATAGTTGACAGAGTAAGTGTTGTCCAGAGGAGGAAATTAGGAAGAGGTGGAATGACCTGTTGGGGTTAGTGTGTGCCCTGGCCTTCAAGCATAACCTGAAGGCCCAGCGGACTGGTTGTGGTTCACCCAGTCCCCCATACAACGTTTTGTCCCCCGGAGGTGAATGTCTTGCAGATCCTACATCATAAACTGGTAAGTTGCACTTTTGAATATGTTTTTAAATCTAAATCTTGATTTTGATTTTCAATTAGCTGTTGCTAATGTGTTGGGTAACTTTTGTGACAGGAATGAAAAAGTTTTTAATAAAGTTGCTATTTAAAGTGCACATGTGACTTCCTCAGTGAAAAAATAATGAACATAAACAATGGACATGGAACCTCTGGTATTGGCGGCCATTTTACAGTGGTGTTTGTTTCAAAAAACGAATAATTTGCATTTGTCTCCGTTTATACTTTACAAATTCGTCCATAAACATTAATACCACATAAATTCAATGAATCATATCATTCCAAGTGGATAATCATCCTATTTGCAGAGTGCACATTTACCGGAGTCTTACGATAATTCTTGTATTTGATTATTGCAATAATCACCCCACAAACAAATTTAAAACTGTTCATTCCTGTCACAAAAGTTACCCGTGGCCAAGGCGAGTGCGGTTCGCCGAAACGCGTTGGGTTTTGTTCCATGATTTGCGTTGTTACCATGCTGGAACCGAAAATGAATTAAACATCGTTTGAGCACACACGCTTTATCCGATTGTCCTTGTGAGAGGCTGGAGTGGAAGTGCATTTATATATATATATATATATATATATTGCTCATTTTCTCTTTCCTATCACGTTTTCACATATGTCAAAGTTTTATGTATTGATCAATCTATATATCATGATGTGTTTACAAATTATTTTGTGTTTAATTTTGTATGTGGTCCTATCCCTCTTATTTGATGGCATTAATGTCATTAGTTTCACAAATCAAAGTTAATTAAAAAAAAAGGTTAAGGTATGTCATTTTGCTTGCTGATTATAAGTGGCTACTTTTGTGAAAATGTACTCTTCAATGTTCAAATGGTGACTAATGCTACATATCCTTCTAAATTGCATAAAGGTCAGATTATTAGCTGCTAGGCCTTCCAATGAATGAATTCATGTTTCACCTCTCTATTGTGTTGTGTGAAATGTTTGGTATATTCTTTGTATACTATCATCTTATTGTACTCAATGTTTCAAAATTTTTGATCAACATAATCTTTGCACTGCAGTTTCCATAACTTGCCATTTTTAAAATCTTTCCTGCACAGGGTGTCATCCTCATCAGATTAGAAGTTGGTTGAAAATGTAATGTATTAAACTGTAAATATATAATGCAAACATCAGCTCATAGCGTAACACCTCAGCAGCTTGCAGGTTCTGCCCTTTTTGTACTGCAATTTCAGAAACACCAGCCCACATTCAATTTGCTTTCCCCACTTACTCTCACCCCAGAGCAAAGTGGGTTACACCCCTATGTAAACTGTTGGAGATACAAGAACACCTTGAGATCTTGCAAATTTTAAGATCTGATTCCAGACTAGTGATTGCTTGGGCAGTTGCAACATTTTTGGACCACAAGTGGTCAATATGGAGGCATCTGATGCTTATAGGAGGTTGATAATTATGCACTTTATTAGGTTTAACTATTCAAGTATTAGTTGCAAAGTTTCTGTTGGAGGAAACACCCATGTTTGAGTGGTTCACACCACAAAAAGCCTTGTAGCAATAGAGTAGTCCCTGCCACATGTTTTTGCATCAAGAAGAACTGCATAGATAGGGATGCACCAGTTAGGGGGCTGCTCTGTATGTGTTCAGTGATATAAGCTTTAACCTGGGAATTGATTTATCATTTTATCCTTGACTCAACTTTATATGAAATAATTTGTATATTAAATTTCCATGAATTTGTCATGTATGTTACACCTATTAATTTTTTCTAATCTGAAGCGCATGGGAACATTTTAACTTTTCACTTTTATGGTCAAATGACTGAATACATTAAACATAAACTCACATTCATGTGAACAAGTTGTGAATAACATCTTGACGTAAGTCAATTCCTTCCTCTTCACCACTATCATCTTCATTTGGCACTTTAACATCCTCTCTCTTCGTGGTTCTTCATGGTCTCCATCCTTTGCAATTTATGGGATGGTCAGTTGCAGGGTTATGTCATTAGGTGTTTGGACTCCAAACTGCAGTTTTACCAAACCATTATAACCTACTGTTTTAATAGTCTGACGTTTTAGGTGTTCTGATCCTATCTGATTGCTGGTTTTGCTGTGCATACATCTCCTTCTAGCACTAGGATGCCATGTGCTTTATAAATCCTGTAGCATATCATACCATAGAAAGTAGAGGAGGGCTCAACCAGTCTTATACTGACAATAAAATCTAGCCTCTTGGAGCCCAAAGGATTGCTCCACTGGCCTCCATGTTCTTCAATGGGCCTTATTGCAGTGGACTTTCACTTTCATTGTTGTATTACCCATATACCTTCGGAGTAGCTAAGAGACGAGTTAATTTTTAAAATAACACATGGTCATTTTTTCTTTAAAAGTAAAATGAAGGATGTGCTCCTTTTACTTTCTTATCATCAGGCTGCAGATAGCAGGGTCTGATAATTAGCAGTGCACAGTCAGATTCATGCCCCAGCCTGGGGCTGGTACACAGAGGTGCACAACTGAAGCACTCTGTTATGTAACTCTGAAATAAATGTCCTGGTCAACTCAATATCGGAGCTATGAACAAAATGATGTTTCTGATTGCATGCTTTTAAATGGGAGAAAAGGAAAATAGAAAGTTACATTAATGAGTAAATTAACACTTTTTTTCAATGTTCTTCCATTTCAAAGTGTTGCATTTACAAACAGCAGGCCCTTTAATAGTGGTCAATAGACCCTGCACCATAAGTATAATAGAGAAATACAGCCATATTTTAAGAGCGAATTTTAAAGTGCAATGAAATGTTGCATATTGTGAACTTTTTGACAGATTATTTTTCTGCACTTTAAATTTTTCTCATTAAAAACAACTAAAATGGTATGTTTGTGTTATTCATGTAATGTTGCCACAAATGGTAAAAGGTATATCCTGTGCTGCAACTGTAAGTACAAATATGTTCCACTCATACATCCCCCAAAGACAGCGCTCTCACTGATACACATGGAAGCTCTTTCATAGTGTCCTTAGTCATAGTATGTGGTTCAAACCATAGTATGGGCCTTTATATACATTCGCCTTACATTCAATGAAGCTGTGCAATGCGAAAATGAATTAACCTTCAGTAGTCCATGATGAGTTTCACTGATCAGAAGTATCTCATACAACAGACAATGTTGTAGACCCCTGGCCTGGATGATATCAGTGTCCTAGATTAGTAATAAAAGGACATGACAAGGGATAAGGGTACTCAACAGGTTACAACAATTTTGTTCAATTGTATTAACCAAAATTTAAAAGAAAGCTCAGTTGGAGCCTTCCAATAATGCTTGTGAATGATTTCCCAAAACAGTGTTACATCCATACAAACAAAAAGTCACACAAAAATATTTTTATCTTTCTTTTTCTGTATCCATAGAGGTTAATACACATCAAAAGAAAGCAACCTGGAAGGACATTGGCAAGAAGGTGGGGACTTCAGGAGTCTACAAGCGGCACAGGATCCATTGTCCGAAGAGGTGGGAGAACCTACAATGCTGGACCAAAAAGTCAGCTGAAGTCCAACTTGGCTAGTCCTCCCAACATGGGAAGCGTGTGGCCTAATGGCCCACTTACATGCGATGGTCCAGTCCCAACTTGACGGGCAAGTAAGAGCCCAACAGCAGCTTCAAGGGTGTAATTTATAGGTGGAGGTTGTTATGTTACATAGCTATTTTTTGTTACAGCAACAAATTATAGAATCACCCTAAACGTTGACATATGTCCAATGCACAAAAAGAGTTCTTGAAGGTGTAAGTTTTGCTCAAGGTGTATGAAGATGTGTGAATATTTCTATTCAGTACCAAAGGACTGTTTTGAGCAGGAACATGACTGCCTAAACAACAAATATACATGAGTTGATTAAGTGTTACAAAAAACAGTTGTATTAAAGAGGCCACAATGTAAAATTATGTCAGGTGTGAAGCTCTGTCTAAAGTGTGAAGGATGTAACATACCCATATTACAGGTGACAGGCTTTAAATGCACTTATCATAAAGTGGATGTTCCAAACATCACTTTGGTGAGTTGGTATTATAAACAAATATTAGTGAGCATGTGAGCCATAATGACTAGAAACATTAGATTGATTTCCTACATGTTTGATTAAAAACATCTCACAAATATGAAGACTATTTAATGTATGTTAAAAGGGATAGTTGCCTGATGTTTTAATCCTTCACAAATGTGCATGTAAACCTGTTTAAAATTTTTTTAATAGACATACATTTATTGAAATACAGACAGAAATGTGAACACATTAGTGACAGAGTAAAAGTAATCCCAAAATTATTTTTAAAATGTCCATTGTTATGTCCAGATGATAAACCAATGATGAGCAAAAATAGAATACGTCAACAGACTTTTGCAGATGGAATGTGTCTTCACAGAAATGTAGGAGTATCCCTTCTGAAAAACTCAAAACCACGCACAACGCATGCCTCAATATGAAATTGGTGGAATGCATCAATGTTTGATCTGTTGCATATTATGGTTTACATTTTAAGATTTTTATTCAAAAACTGTTTATGAATCAGTGTATTAAATATTTACTGTCCTGTTGTACCAATATATTTTCCTAAAGAGAAAGCCAGTATATTTTCGAATATGTTCACAATGAGAATACAAACTGGAAATATTTTAAAATATGTTTGGGTCAAAATTAAAAGTATTTTTGCTCTGTACTAAAGTAGATTAGAAATACATTAAGCCCTATGGAATCACTTATGCTGCAACAGTCGATTGCAACGTATGTCTTCATGTCTTCTGCATCATAAGTGAAACAGAGGGTGTGATACATTAATAAGCAACTTCAGTACTGATTCCATTTAAAAATGTTGACATTTGAATACTTCTTCAGTTAATTAAGTAGTGTTACCACTGTGAAATGCCCAAACAAATTGAACTGGCTTTCACATTCTACAAATATTTGTACAACATTGCAGTAATGATTAATACACATTGATTAATAACTGATTTTTTTATATTTCAGCTCGTTTTTGCTTTGTACACATACTCTACAAAAATTGTTTCTGTGTTATATTACTTTTTTGTGACATCAGTTCACTATTCTAAACAACAGGAACCACTCCAAGAACCATTCAGAGGTTTCTGGAGTGAATATGAAATGATTAAGGGACAAGATCATAAATGATATAGAAGCAATAATGGGAATTTACAAAAATTTGACAAATGGTTTCTGAAGACTTTCCCCACATGCATGAGATAATGATCATAATAATACAAAGTGTGAAAGCTTTGAAGAAGGTGTAGTCTGAAAATGTGGGAAATGTTTCGAAAAAAAGTTTGAGATCAATTCTATTGACTCAGATAAAATACAACTATTGCATATGTCTTTTCAGCATCTGCTGGAGCATGTGAAGGGGACAGTGACCATGAAAATAGTGAAGCAGCTGGTCACTGTGTTTCACTGTGTTTCAGATTGACATAGTGGCACAAAGGTTGAGGTAACTGGAACAGAGGCCACCATCTCTACAACATCTTACAAATCCTCTCTTTGTGTGTTATATAGCATACCTAGTAGCCATTCATAGTGCTATGTTTGGCATGCAGAGATCCTTTGCAGGATTAGCCTCCTCACTGACCGCAGCCTTCCAACTTGCTCAACTTGTGGACCAACTCAGGTCCCTTCCTCATCCTAATTCCAAAGTCCCACTCCTATCCTAAGCACACTCACTTCAAGGCACACACTCACTCCAACACACAAAGCATACTCTCTCCCTCACACACACACACACACACACACACAGAAACACAGAAACACAAGCAAACACCCAAACAACATACAGACACTATTGACACTACACCCACAGGCACTGCAACCACCATCTCACCCACAACCACAATCACAACCACCAGTACACCCACAAGCTCCACAACCACTAGCACACCTACAACCACCACCACATCCACAACCATTACCACACCCACAAGCACCACAACCACACCAACAACCCCAAAAGCACACTCATACAAACGCACACCCACATGCACTTACATCTAAACTAACACCAACCAAAAACAAATGCACACACTCACCTGAATGCAAAACATCTGAGAAACCACACACATCCAAACACACTCCTGACCCACATGCAAATGGAAAACGTACACCCACAGAAACCACAATAACACCAACCACCTCAACAGCACACTCATCCAAACCAACACCCTCAAACACAAGCACACCTACACTCAAACTAACACCCATCAAAATAAATGCACAAAGTAACCCAAACAACATACATCAGCAAGGAAAAAACACACAAACATACACAAGAAACACTAGACCCACATACAGCTGCAAAATCAACAGACACACACATTTCACACACTGCAGCTCCCTCTACCTCCCAAACCCAATCCTCTCCCACACCTTTTACCATACTGCTCCTATTGAATTCCTGTGTTACCTGGTTATAACCCCTGTCAAACCCGAACCCACCCCTCCCAAGAAAGATCCTTGAGGTGCCTGCTCTGTGCCCACTAGATGCCCCTTCCTGGAGAGGCTCCTATTTGGCAGTCTGTTTAGGGCAACATTCCGACATCACGTCTTTGTGGCATTTACATGTTTTTACTATTTTGATTTTTAAATAAAATATTGATCTGAAGAAGTATCTCATTTCCAGGGGTGGGTGGAGCTGATGGAGTTGTACTTCAGTGAATTACATTGAGTTGCACAACAACTAAGTGCTATGTCATGGTTTATATCAGTTGACTTATAAAAGTAAACCTTTACTGGTACTGAAGGTATACAATGTGTCAGTGCATGGTTCCCTAAGTAATTATTAAAATATACATGCATGCGTATTTGCATACACTGCCTCGGTAGACAAGTATGGAAATGGCCAGCGAAGTTTAACTGGAGCTGTCTCTCTGAATACTACAGGAGTCAAGACTCAAGACCCCTTTCAACTCCTACCTTGAGCCGAGGCCGGGGCACTCCTCCACTTCTTTGGACTCTTACTTGGTACCACCCAGTGTGCTGTACAAATGAGAGGCTGGGGTGAGAGCTAGCAGCAAGGACAGGCTATGGTCCACGACCTCCATTTGCTGCTTCCTCAGTCTGCCCGCATTGACCCTCCATCCTCTGTAGAGCCTCGTGATATCAGACACACAGAGCAAGACAGCAACAAAAGAAAGTGACCCTCTGCGTACGCATCCGACTACAATGAAAGGGGGGTGCCTGTCTAACATCGGAGAACCGGCATTCTGCAGTCAGTAAGTAGCACCTGGTACCCCTAATGGCACATGTAATGCGACAAAATATGTATTATTATACTATGAGATGCTGGGCATTACAAAAAGCTTGCATTGGAAGTTTTTTTTGCAATGTTTTTTACTGTTAACCCCATTTGGGTCTACTTTGGTTCTGATGGATTGTGGGCAAGCAATGCACATTGATGACTTATTGTTAGTTTATTTCATTTAGTGTTTTGTTGTTTCAATCAGTACTTGCAGGTTTTATTCCTTTTCAACACTGAGTCCTGATGATGGTCGTGCGGACCTGCTGCACCATCTGAGACCAAACATCGACAGTCTGTCTTCTTCAACATCATTGCTTACACCTTAGGTTGTTCCAGGCCCACTTCAAAAGATAATAATCATATGTGCTGTGAATTTGTGAGCCTGTATAGTTAAGAGGATTTTGTGCTTTCTTAGATCCCAGATTGAATGGATGTTATTAATTTAGAGGAATCATAGGGTGGCACCAGAATTGTTATACTGATGTACTGCTGTATTTATTATTTATATTCTTATGGAAATTATGTATAATGGATATGATGTTACGATTATGCATTCTCTATAAATAAATTCATGCGCACAACAATACGTTGATGTTATATAGTTGGATCACATATATGACCAGTATATCATTGAAGTGAGCATTAATACCTCCTTCAGGAACTGATTTTTTCGGTAGATTACATTACCCAGCGCTTTGGCAGAATATTAGGTTGCTCTGTCTTGTAAAGCGTAAGCCCACTAGTAGCATTTAATATATCGACCCTAGGTATATGGTATACCATTGTACTAAGGACTTATTAGTAAATGCATTATGGCAATCAGGTATAAGCCAATTGTTGTTTTTTTTTTTCCTCATTCTGCCATTTCACTCGTTGGCGATACTCCCTTCCTTCACTGGTGATCCAGACTAGGTTGGAGTCCTTCCATACAAGAGACAAACAGCCATTTCTATTTCCACCCTTCCCCGGAGTGCCCGTAGAATGGAAGGAAAACAGAACCTATGGCTAATCTTTGGCTCAATCATTGAACTTCATACTTCTAAGACCAGTCCATAAACTTAGCCCACACTTTCTCTCGACTACAAGTAGCACACAACAGGTCATTTGCGTACATATGTAACACTTTTTCTATACATTCCAGCGAAAGGGGTGGAGAATCAGACTTCCATAGTTTGCATATCTCTCGTCTCCCTAAAAGAATTACATTAAAGATGAATCTTGCGTCCAACCTGCTGATCCCTATATCATTATTTTGCCAAACTCTTAAAAAGACCAGGGCTAACCTTACCCTCACTAAAGTACCAATACCTTCAGTGAGAAATTCACACACCTCATACCAACATTTTTCAATATACAGACATGTTAACAACATATGCAAATCATCAGCAGCTATGTTCCAGCGAGTTTTTCAAATTTTTCAGGAGACCAGTATACGCTGTATACAGTAAAAAGATGGTTGCTTTTCAAGTAGGCAGGTTTAACTGTTTTCCTAGGTAAAGTAAAGGAGACTTTCCAAGTTTCCACAGATTTACATTCGGTAGAACCCCACCCCAAAGGCTCGGTATATCACAGTCAATATCATTTTCTGCCTGGATCAGGGTATTGTACTACAACTCTACCTCCTTCTTAACTACACCCGTTCTGACTGCTTGATCTAACCAGGAATCATCTTCCACTTCCTTTCATTCTTGGGGATTCCCAAATCGGGTCCTAGATGCATAGTAAGGAATTCCTAGCTTCTTGCGAATGAAGACCCATATTTTCAGGGCACCAGTAAAATCTTCAACCTTACTTTTTTGTACAAATTTGGGTCCCCAAACTTGAACAAAAATTGATCTTGGCCTTCCCTCAATTCACCAAGCATTGCTCCAAATAACGTATGCACGGCTGAGATACCTACTTTGCCTAAAAGCATCCGACAATTCTTAAAGAAAAAGGCATGTCCATATATCAACAGATCTACATGAGCCAGCCCACCCTTCTCCAGTCTCCTCCTTAATGTCTCAGTCATTAGTCACCAGAGCCTTCCCATGACTCGATTCTCTCCACGGCAACCGTCCCGACCGGCGTTAGCCAGCTGCCATGTTCTCCGGTCATGTGACAACCACTAGCCTGAGCAGAAGAACTTTAGCACTGGTTAGCAGAGGTAAAGTGTACAGAGTCCTAACACCAACAAACTTTTATTCAGCAAAACAGGAGGGAAGAAGGCAGATGAATTAGGGGAAAACCACCATAAGGTGGACAGTCTCTGCTCTCTGGTTCCTCTTATTGGATTTTTGCCACTTTGGAGTTTTTTTATTGTGCTGAATTTGTTGTTGTTTTCATAGTTCTAAATGGTTTACCGATTTTCTTAAGTTAAGCCTGTGTGCTCTGTGCCATGGTAACCATGGGTTGTACTCAAGTTTAAATTACTGAAACCTCTACTGGACCTAAAATGAATAGTGACATTAGTGCTTGTCATGGACTATCATCCACCCCAACCAATATTCCAATTTCTCACATTGAGGACAAGAACTCTGTCTTTTGGACTGCACTATAGCTATTCTCACCAACACCAACACCAACATGCACATCATCTTCATATATCTCTAAAATACATCAACTATTTAAAACATTTGTAATTGTTACTGCACATACTCACCCCTCACCAACAACACTGACAGCGCATTCAGTTCACTCACACAACTTAAATTTACCCTCCAGATAAGAGAAAATGTCCATGCCACACTGCTCAAAGACGGTCAAGCTCTCTCACTATCATTGAGTGACTATATAGTTGACTAAAACTGAGCTTATGTTTGTTATGAAAATAAGTGGAAGCAAGCACAGCTACAAAAATCTGACAATATAGAAGAACCTCCCCACCACCTGCAGGCAGCTCATCCCAGAAGTCAATTCCCCCTAGTAACCATCTGCAAGGCATTTAAAATTGTAAAGGCAGTTTGAAAAACTGAGCCTCATCCCCCATTTGAACACTCTAACAATTACACAGAAATCAAGAACTTCCTCACTGGTCAGGGAGCATGGCAGCAGGCGGTAAGGTGTTTGTGAAGCTCTTGCATCTTCTGGAAAGTACAAGCATTTGCGTTCGTTGGTGTGTGGTGTGGCATGTGATCTCCACCTGGCAGAAGAGTGTGTTTGGAAGACAGGGATGCTTAGCGGATCTCTCGGTTTACCGGGGGGTGTGCATGCAGCGGACAAAGATACCATGGCAGGAGATCGCCAGGACAGCCACAGGCACTCCCACACAGCGCAGAGTTGGAGTGTGGGCAGAGGCACCCACAAGACTCTCTGTGGACCTGCGAACCTCTGCAGATTCTACTACAGGGGAGCTCCAGGTGTCATAGTATATACACAGTTTGTGCTGGGGAGAGTCCGGGGAGAGGAACAGTTGGGGAGTCAGCATACTACACAGCAGAAGATATTATATGTATGACACTAGTGAAACAAAAGTGGGAGGAGACCTGCAGGTGCCCCCAACAGTTCTTCAACACCAGGGAAAAAGGCAAACAGTTCAGGAATTAAAATCAATCCTGAGGTAAGGAGGCCTCTTCCTGTAGAGTTTCATTTTTTGCAGTCTATTTAGGGCAACACTCTGACATCACGTCTTTGTGACATTTTTTGTTTTTTTACTTTTTTCAATTTTTAAATAAAATATTGATTTGAAGAAGTTTCTTATTTCCAGGGGTGGATGGAGTTGAGAGAGTTGTACTTCACAGATTTATGTGGAGTTGCACAAAAACTGTGATTCCGCTGAGTTCCGCTACGTCATGGTTTATATTGGTTGACTCATTAAAGTAAACCTTTACGGTTACTGAAGGTATATAACAAGACAGTGCATGATTCCTTAAGTAATTATTTAAAGATACATGCATCCGCTTTTGCGTACACGACCAAAGTTTAACTGGAACTGTCTCTCTGAATATCACAGGAGTCAGGACTCGGGACCCCTTTCAACTCCTACCATGAGCAGTGGCCGGGCCCTCCACTGCTTCTTTGGACTGGGACTTGGTGCCTCCTGGTGCACTGTACAAATGAGAGGCTGGGTCAAGAGCTAGCAGCAAGGACAGGCTATGGTTCACCACCTCCTTTTGCAGTTTCCTCAGTCTGCCTGGATTGCCCCTCCTTCCTCTGAAATGCCTCATGATACCGGACCCACAGAAAAGCACTAAAAATCAAACCCTCCACAAGAAGGGAAAAGTGTTACCTGACTAAGGATAGTTCAGAGCGCACAGAGTCTCTCAATAACTATAGGTGAGACACTATTTAAGGGAGCGGAATCAGAAAGGACATCAAACATTCAAAAAAATGCCTAACAAACACACTCAAACATAATGAATACAAAAGAGTCTTAATTAGTTCAGAATGTGACATTTACTACACATGTAATGCAGTTTTTACTTTGTATATATATATATATATATATATATATATATATATATATATATATATATATTACCTACTGGCTATCGCCAGTAGGTATATATAGTTAGGATTTTTTCTCTATGGGACTTCTGAAAATTCTATGTCTAATAACTTTGGCGTTTGTGGACGGAATCGGCTGAAATTTTCAGGAAAATGGCACATTTTGATTCTGAGCAGCCCTTGAAAATTTGGGGGGGGTTCGTCAAGGGGGGGCCGAGAAAAAAGGGGGGTCCCAAAACGCGTTTTTCCCATGTTAATTTCCATAGGGCGGTTGGACTCACTTTTAGCTCGAACGGCTGAATGGATTTGCACGAAACTTGGCAAAATTGTAGGGACTGTTAGCCCGATGTGCCTTTGCTAGGTCTCAATATATGTGCTCCAGTAGTTTTTGAGAAATTAACGTTCAAACCAAGATATATATCTGTAACAGCGCTCTGGGCAGCGATCCGGTCCGCTTACTTTTCGCTTATCGGAACTTTGCGCGCAGAAAGCTGATTGGCTCTCCGGTGTCTGTCAACATTCTAAACAGTCCGGAGCGGACGCCATCTTGTCTCTCGGTAGGATCGAGAGAGAAGAAGAGGTGGAAAACGAAAGGGGAATTTAATGAAAGGGGGCAAGGTATCCCCCTCTTGACCCCCTAGGAATGTTGTTGGGGTTATTAAAGGGTCCCGTGGGGAAAATAAAAAAAAAATGATTTTTCACGGTAGAAGCGCGGCCGCGAACTGGTAGCGAAACGGGAATTCGCTATTTTGTGCTTCGTTAATTAAATTACTAGTTATAAGTGGGTGCGGGAGACGTATCCTAATCCCCTATGTTTTCTGAGGGTGGCTGAGGAGGCTGATATATGTTGATACATCTCTTCCAGTGGCTGTGCGTGAGCTTTTTTTTTTTTTTGCTGCGTGACAGTCCGGAGCGGCCGCCATCTTGTCTCTCGGTAGGATCGAGAGAGAAGAAAAGGTGAAAAACTAAGGGGGAATTTAATGAAAGGGGGCAAGGTATCCCCCTCTTGACCCCCTAGGAATGTTGTTGGGGTTATTAAAGGGTCCCGTGGGGAAAATAAAAAAAAAATGATTTTTCACGGTAGAAGCGCTTCACGGGCCGCGAACTGGGCCGCAAACTGGTAGCGAAACGGGAATTCGCCATTTTGTGCTTCGTTAATTAAAGTACTAGGTATAAGGGGGTGCGGGAGACGTATCCTAATCCCTTATGTTTCCTGAGGGTGGCTGAGGAGGCTGATATATGTTGATACATCTCTTCCAGCGGCTGCGCCATCTTGCCTTTTTTCGAATGCCACAATTTTGTCGTGCACGGCAGCCATTTTAGATGCCAGGCTGGTCCCAGGCTATCACCTAATTCTGCGGATGTAGTTTATGGCCCCAGCTGTAGAGAATTCAGACATGCCAATCCTCCTGATTCAGGCGTGTGACTACTGATTTCAGTGCTAGTCTCCCGCCTCCCGATTTCTGCAAGCAAAAACCCGGGGGCATATTACGAACAACTAGCGATAATTTTTGTCTCTAACTTGTTTAGAGACAAAAATTATCGCCGCACATCGGCGATTTTTATCGCAGATAAACCTTGCTATTATCGCAGAAAAGTCAGCGATATTCATGTATTATCGACCTAATGCTCTTAGCCATGTTATCCACCTCCCATTGGATAACATGGCTAAGAACTGCTCAGGGCAGGTGTTAGATTTTGGAGATATTCGCGCTTAGCGCGAATATCTCCAAAAGTTGGTAATAGAAGGTAGCGATGTTAGGGACTGTTTCCAGTCGCTAACATCTTGGCACGCCACTTTGCATGTCATTAGTGATAAGTATCACTGACATGCAAAGCGGGGCCCAAGATGGTCGCTATCTCCTTTTAGCTGTCACTAACTGGTGTTAGCGACAGCTTGGTAATAGGGAAATAATTTTATCTCCGCTTTCATGGCTTTTAAAGCCAAAAAAGCGGAGATAAACCCCCTTGATAATATGCCCCACGATTCCTTGGGGTTTCAGCTGACAGGGCTTGGTATTGTGTTACATGGTAATTTTTCCATGAAACGTCAGAGGGTCGATGCAGGGGTTCTAGAAGAGGTGATAAACCATTTAAGCCTCATGAACAAGCGCATGGTCTTTTAAAGATTTGTGAAGTACTCGGGGCGGCGGTGTGTGTGTGCCCTCTTTCAGGAGCGGGCGGGGGGGCACTGCCAGCAACTTGCCAGGTCAGGTAGTGTTCAACACGTGCATCACCCTTTCTCTGCCTGCTATTGCGCTCCATGCTTCGGAAAGGTAAGAAAAAGAACGTGCATTTGAGTTTGAAATGTCCGATCCTGCAGCAGCACACTTCCAAAGCCCACACATGACAATAACCCGATTCAAGGCCCCATTCACCCGTTTTTAAAAAAATAGATAACACTCCAACAAAGTAAGGTTATAAAACTTTATTAACTACTAACTTTAACGAACGGAACAAAAACTAAAAACATTTAAACATTTCTCAACACAAAAAGCAACAATGGTTAGAAGCTGTCTTTTGTGTGAATAGTCCCAAGGCAGCACAACGTGCAGAGTTCTGGACGGCACCCAGGTGATGTCGCCTGGGTGCCGCACTGGTTTAGGGATCCTACAATGCTGCTCCGAAAATTGGCGTGGGGCGTCCCGGGTGGGGCGGGGGGAGGCCTCGTCAGTAGCGGTCTGTTGTGCGAATAGTCCCAAGGCAGCACAACGTGCAGAGTTCTGGACGGCACCCAGGTGATGTCGCCTGGGTGCCGCACTGGTTTAGGGATCCTACAATGCAGCACAGAAAAACAGCGTGGGGCGTCCCGGGTGGTGCGGGGGGAGGCCTCGTCAGTAGCGGTCTGTGTCCAGTGTCACATGGCTGACACAACATGTACGACAGGCACCCAGGTGATGTCCAGTAAACTGCCGCACTGGTTTTGGTATCCTACAATGCTGCTCCGAAAATTGGCGTGCGGCGGCCCGGGGGGGGGGGCGTGGGGGAGCCGGCGTGAACGGGCCTCCCCAGGTGGCGGCCATCTAGCTGAGTTGCGCTCGCTCTTGCGGCCACAGCGTCTCGCTCACCATGTTGTTGAGTTGCTCCCACTCTTGCAGTGCAGCGATAGGCGGCTGCCACATGGCTCTTAAAATGGCGGACAGCTCCTCGGTTTTAGGCCTGGTCCACTGAAATGGCCCTGGGACACTTTGGAAGTCGGACGCTTGCCTGCTAGGGCTTGGGCTCCATTCTCGAAAAGCGTCCCCTCAGCCGTGAAGATTGTATAAAAGTCTTGGGGGCCCCCGACTCCCGCAGGCTTCCGGTGGGGAGCGGCTGCCATGATTGCTCGCGGAATGACCACGACGGAGCCACGAGATGGTGGTGCTCTCATGCTGACGCCAGCTTCAGTCTGAATGATCCAGAAACAAGGTGGGGCTTTCATCGTTTGGGAAAAAAAAATGTTCTAAACCAATGAAAAGTGTTATTTTTAGGTCATATGACCAAGCCTTCCATCTTTAGGAAACCAAAAGTAAAATGAACCAATGAAAAGTTTTATAAACAAGTCACATGACCTGTTATGCGGCATAGGGCTACAAAAACCGTAGAAAATCCGTTGGCACGTGAGGCGGCGTCAGTAGCGGACCGATGTGCGAATAGGCCGAAGGCAGCACAACGCGCTGAGATCCGGATGGCACCGAGGTGGTGTCAAGCAAATTGCCGTACTGGTGTGGCCATCCTACAATGCTGCGCCGAAAGACGGCGTGTCCAGCTGAGTTCCGGTCACTCTTGCGGTACAGTGAGTCGAACGCGCCGAGATCCGGATGGCACCGAGGTTGTGTCCAGCAAGTTGCTGCACTGGTGTGGCCATCCTACAATGCTGTGCCGAAAGTCGGCGTGGGGTGCCCCGTTGGCTTATGAGGTGATGTCAGTAGTGGACCGATGTGTGAATAGGTCGGAACCAGCACAAGGCGCCAAGATCCGAATGGCAAGTCCTGGATATTGAGTGCCATAGTTGAGAGTTCTGAGCTGTGCTTGTAAGACTATCTGAAGCTTATTTGCACCTGCTGCAGTTTCACTGTTGCCCAAGGTGGTGTCCAGCAAATTGCTGCAGTGGTGTGGCCATCCTACAATGCTGCGCCGAAAGACGGCGTGTCCAGCTGAGTTCCGGTCACTCTTGCGGTACAGTGAGTCGAACGCGCCGAGATCCGGATGGCACCGAGGTTGTGTCCAGCAAGTTGCCGCACTGGTGTGGCCATCCTACAATGCTGCGCCGAAAGACGGTGTGACCAGCTGAGTTCCGGTCACTCTTGCGGTACAGTGACTCGAACGCTCCGAGATCCGGATGGCACCGAGGTGGTGTCCAGCAAGTTGCCGCACTGGTGTGGCCATCCTACAATGCTGCGCCGAAAGTCAGTGTGGGGTGCCCCGTTGGCCTATGAGGTGATGTCAGTAGTGGACCGATGTGTGAATAGGTCGGAAGCAGCACAAGGCGCCCTGCACTGTTGAGCTTTTTTCAATGCCTGTTTTTTGTTGTTTCCCCTCCATCAAAAACAAAAAAAAATATATAAAACTGTGCAAAAATACAAAAAAATGTTTAGAAAAGCAGTGCTTGTAAGACTGTCTGAAGCTCCTTTGCACCTGCTGCAGCTTCACTATTGCCCTGGTGTGGACAAAGATCGCCCATGACTTAGGCTGATTGAGAGTTTGTAGAAAAATGGCTTCAGATTTTCCACATATTACTCTTCAACATTCTTCCTAAATGTAACAATGTGAGACTCACTAGGAGAACGGCTGTTTATCTTTCCTTTCAAAATGCTGCCAACAATATTTTCTGAATGGAAGACACCATCTTGTAGCATAAAGGGCCGAAAGGGGTTCTGGTCTGGCCGATTGTTGGTGAAGACATTTTGACTATATCTTGGACCTGCCCAGCCTCGCTCAAAATGGCGCCGGTATAAATGGGACTCGTAACTCCTTGCCCGCAAATGTATATCTAGAAAATGTTATTGTAAGTGGCCCTGTCTTATTTTAATTACAAAATGTACGTCCACCGATTCCGCAACTGTTAGACACCTTAGTTCTTGCAACCTAATGGCCCGCTCGTTACGTTCCTCTACAGTGTAAATGTCTCCTCATCATATACGATTTCAGTTTGCTCCGTGGCCGGCCCACGTGGTTATAGGCCCGTATTTGTATACTGATATTTTCACAATAAAGGTTTTTAAAACAAAACACGGTAGTAGTATTTACATTGGTAAAGTTTTTACTTTTAGTCACTGTTTTCGAATCAGTAAAAGGCAAGTGAAATAAAGCAGTCCAATTACATGACGGATAAAAGGTATAATATGTAGGAACGCAGTAAAGATAAATGGTCAAGGGCAGTTGTGTTTTTCATTTCTGCAACATAAAGTGATCGATAAGAATCTGATAATCAGGCGTATCGGCGACTAAGACAGCAGGCCGAGTCTCTCTTACTCAACGGCTCCGTCATGGAACGAAGAAACGCCCTTTTTGTCGAAAAAGGAATATATTTTACTTGCAGGACAGTTGTAAATTTTCCGGGAAAGTACATTAGCCTGGAATATTATAACATATGTTTGAAAAAAAAATAATGTTCGAAAAAAATAAAAAGCGTAATTTTTAGGTCATATGACCAAGCTTTTCATCATTAAATTAACAAAAGTAAAATGAACCAATGAAAAGTTTTATTAACAAGTCACATGACCTGTTATGCTTACGTTACGCGCTGCGCGCCGCGCCTCGGATCACTTCCGGGTGCGCTAACGCGGCGTGTCATAAAACGCATTACGCGACAACGTAGGTCAAGAATATAGTCTAAATGTCTCCACCAACCAGCGTTCAGAACACAACCCCTTTCAGCAGTCCAAAAAGTTCTGTTAAATGACAACAGAGGGGACAGGCAACAAGAACCATCAGTCAAAGAGGGGAGGGCAAGTTCTTCTCTTCCGGTTCATGTTGGGGCGCTACCGGAACTGATCGAATTGGTAGTCTATAGTGTTTCTGGATGTTTCAGACTAAAGCTGGCGTCAGCATGAGACCACTACCATCTCGTAGCTCCGTCGTGGCCATTCCACGAGCAATCATGGCAGCCGCTCCCCACCAGAAGCCTGCGGGAGTCGGAGGCCCCCAAGACTTTTGTAGAATCTTCACGGCTGAGGGGACACTTTTCGAGAATGGGACCCAAGCCCTAGCAGACAAGCGTCCGAGTTCCAAGGTGTCCCAGGGCCATTTTAGTGGACCAGGCCCAAAACCGAAGAGCCGGCCGCCATTTTGAGAGTCCTGTGGCAGCCGTCTATCGCTGCACCGCAAGAGCGGGCGCATCTCAACTACATGGTGAGCGAGACGCTGTAGTCGCAAGAGCGGGCGGTAAACAGCTGAATGGCGGAAGAGGCACAGTGTAGCAAAAGCGGGCGGAATGGCAACTAAAACGATAAAGGGGCGCCCCACTACAGCTTGTCTTCAGGTCAAACGGATTGTGGGACAAGGTCCAGAATTGAAGAGTCATCAAAAGGCAAAAAGTTCCGCCGGACCCCGGGAGCCGGCCGCCTATGTCGGGGGCGATCTCAGGCTACACCAGTGCTATAAGACTTGGGGAGGGTGTCGGAGCCAAGCGTCTTCTCCGAGTCCATGGCCATCACACCGCCCCTCGGGGGCCTCCGTCAAGCGGTTTAGGGAGGTACCATATAACATTGTTTTCAAATGCAGTCAGGTCCACAAACGACCCTCACTTACTTTGGAATAGTGAAGCTGCAGTAGGTGGAAATAAGCTTCAGACAGTCTTACAAGCACTGCTTTTGTAAACTTTTTTTTTTTTTTTTGTATTTTTGCACAGTTTTATATATTTTTTTTTGTTTTTGATGGAGGGGAAACAACAAAGCACAGGCATTGAAAAAGGCTCAAACTCAGAACTCTGAACTATGGCACCCAATATCCAGGACTTTCCATCCGGATCTTGGCGCCTTGTGCTGCTTCCGACCTATTCACACATCGGTCCACTACTGACATCATCTTATAAACCAACGTTATGTAAATAGTTATTTAATAAAATGTTTTACCCTGTTTCTTTGCTGGTGTGTTGTCTATATTTTTAATATTTGCATAGGGTTTGTCGTTATTTTGGGCGGGGTGGGTGACGGAGCCGAGCTGTCTTGCAGCCCTCATGGTGTGGAGCTCAGTTCATCTCACTATTTTCGTATTTCTCATGAAGGGTTGTTTATAATATTTCTATTTTAGCGAGGTCAAAAAGAGATCCAATTAGTGGCCTACTGATTTTGCTCGATTACTTTTATTTTTTTACACGATTTTTCACGATCTGCAAAGACTAAACAGAGTATTGCGACTTTGTGCTTGTTTGTAAATAGAGAATGAACCAAAGAGAATCAATTGAAAAACAGTAAATGCTTGGATAATAATCAATCAAATGGAGAGACAAGCAGGCAGGACGGATTACAACGGGGGTAAAGGCCTGCGTTAACTACTCTTCACTATCTGCAAAGAGAGAGTACTACTAAGAGAAAAGAGGGGAGGGGGGCAGCGTTCAAAGCACATCAGCGTGCATAAATACGAAAATGTTTTTATCTATCACGTACTTTACATTTTAATGCTTTTCATATTTGCTATTAAAAAACCAATGAAATTCACAGAAAAAACCATAGGTTATAGTGGATATATAGTTAGGAATTTGCATTTACAAAACCTTGAAAATTCAATGAAAAAACCATTGGTTTTAGGCCATATATAGTTAGAAATTAGCATTTACAAAACCTTATTTTACTCGCATAAAACCATTGAAATTCCATATATAGTTAGAAGCGCTAACTATATATCGCGCACCCGCAATCCACTGCTGATGATGTCACATATTACATCATTCATGACATGGTCAGTGACATCACTGATGACATCACTGATGACATCTCAAATGACATCACTGATGACATCACTGATGACAACTCAAATGACATCACTGATGACATCACTGATGACATCACTGATGACAACTCAAATGACATCACTGATGACATCTCATTTGTCATCACTGATCACATCACTCATGTGATAATACAATGAACCTCTTCAGACTCTAATATAACCTTACATACACTCAGTATAAACAGACACTCACAGACTGTCACTCATCCATGGAGTTACTCACACACCTAGTCAGTCATGCAAAGAATCAATCACACCTCCATTTCCTCAACTATACAGTTATACACATCTTACTTATTCAAACATATAATAACACATATTTACTCTCTTATATAATCCCTGATACAAGCTCACAGTGATCGATACAGCCACTCACACATTCACTGGCTCTTATGTTCAGTTATTTATATATGTCAACTCTCACATGTATTGTGTTTTACATACGTACTTACTTGCACATGTAGCACTGAGATATCCATTCACTCACCAACACACCCATGCACAGTCAACCGCCCATATAGCTGTTTCCACATGCACTCTTGAACTCATACTCCTAGTGAATCAACTGCTTACACATCTATGCACAGAGTCACGCACCTCCCAGCCACCCACACACACACTCAGCCTCCCATTCAAATACTTGGGCAACCAATCAATAACCCATATGGCCACTCTTATAGCTACTGATCAACACATGCAGCAGCTTACACAACAACAGACATACTGATGCACAAATTAAGACAGTTTAGTCACTAACCCATGCACTCAGTGAGACACATTTAATCACTCTTTCATACAGTCAGTCATGCACCTACTAAATTCTTCATCCAGACACTTATACATCCACTCATTCTTCAATATGTAAAACATATTTAAACTTTACAGAAACATAGTCACTGGATGTTGTCATCAGTGATGTCATCAGTGATGTCACTGACCATGTCATGAATGATGTAATATGTGACATCATCAGCAGTGGATTGCGGGTGCGCGATATATAGTTAGCGCTTCTAACTATATATGGAATTTCAATGGTTTTATGCGAGTAAAATAAGGTTTTGTAAATGCTAATTTCTAACTATATATGGCCTAAAACCAATGGTTTTTTCATTGAATTTTCAAGGTTTTGTAAATGCAAATTCCTAACTATATATCCACTATAACCTATGGTTTTTTCTGTGAATATATATATATATATACATGAAAATGTAAAGCAAAACAATGGGCAATAATATAGATTAATTCTATCCTGTCGGAATCATATGAAAACAAATAGAAATATGGTTCCTTCAAAAGGATGACTAGCGGCAAAACAATTAAAAAGTCTTCATACCAGTTGCATCCTAAAATAATCTAAACAAGCAGGCATACCGTAATCATATTCACACTACTATCTCACTAACACAATTGTACATTTAAACAAATTTATATACATAAGTAGAGGGACAGGAACTTTGAATAAAGAACAATGTGGTATTATGAACAGTTATTACAAAGGTGTCTGGGAGGAGCACCTGAATGTGTCATTGAAGATCTAGAAGATAATTGGAATGAAGTAAACCTTAACCAATCACTATTATTCTTGAAAATTCATATACAATTTATAGTTGGTTAAGAGACATAAGTTCTGCATTAGGATCTTTTGTTCTTTGTAGTTTTGTTTTGTTTTTTATACATGCACAACTGCGGTGTTCTTGTCAAGCACGGTGCCAACGCACATTTCGTAGTTGAGCTAAGATCTAGCCATCATCTTCTTCAGGGCACAACTAAGAATGCAATCCAGGAAATAAGCCATACGGTTCAAAGGGGAGAAGAAGAACACGTTTTACATCAAAGGTGAAGTAGAGTCCAGGGCTTCGCTCTGAAAACAGTAAAGCATGGAAAAAATATTTTAAAAAGAGATTTAAGGTCCTCCCTGAGAGAACCACCACACTAGCAAGAGCGTAAATGATACAGGCTAATAAGTATCTCCAGTACTAACACCAGTGTCTTGGGATACATGAAGCATAGACAAACTGTTATGATAAACCAGTCAAAGAGGTAGCAACCACCAAACAGTGACATATGAAAAACCCAAAAGCAGTAACCAAAGTTCAACCGAGATAGATTCCTACTGCCGGAATAACAAAAAATAGTTACCGAAAGATAGAAGAAGCGTGTCAGATGAGATAGATATATGAGACCGGGAGTAACTTACAAGCAAAGGGTCTCTGCTTTGGATAATCAGTCCGTACTAACAGTAACAAAACCGAACAACATCGAAGGTAATGTGAGGACAGCCTACTGGCTATTCTCAGTTATTAGTCATGTTGCAGCTGTACTTAATGTCATGGACTGAAAAGATGGGTCCCTAATGTTACCTCGAGTGAGTAATACAGAATCCGCATGAATGGAGGAAAAAGGTAACTCAATAACAGGTCCGGTCAGGTTCCAGTTCCAACCGAAGAGAATATTCAATCCGGTGAAATGAGATAACAGGAGTCCTGAAGCAGGAGCAGGAGGCAGGGCTTTAAGAAAGATAAACAGTAAAATAAATAATGCCACAGAAAAGCTCCTACTGGATAATGGGTGCTAGAAAGCCCAGAAAACCTTCCCATGCAAACAGGTCGAGTTCACAAAAGGTGTCCAATAGAAAAGAATGTACTTGGTATACCCTGTGTGCATTAAATGTATTGTAATTGTCACATTTTGAACTAATTAAAACTTGTTTGTATTCATTATCTTTGAGTGTGTTTGTTAGCCATTTTTTTGAAGGTTTGGTGTGCTTTCTGATTCTAATCCCCGGACCAGAGACTCACCTATAGTTAGTGAGAGACGCTGTGCGCTCTGAACTATCCTTAGGCAGGTGAAACTTTTTTCTCTTCTTGTGGAGGGTTTCATTTTTAGTGCTTATATCCCGAAGCCACCATTTCGTGATCCCTTTCCTGTATTTGCAGCTCTTTACCCCAGCACTGTCACTGTTAGGGATTGTTCTCTTTTTGTGCCGGTCCCCTTCTACTGGGGACCCACTTTCCAGTACACTGTTGTCTTATCTATTTTTTCATTCTCACCACTATACTTTTGACTTTCTGTGACACAATGCATAGCAGTACATGGCTTAGTTCGCTCATTTATTGTCTGTCAGTCGTCTATCTGTGTTCTGCTGCTTGCGCACATTATATCTTTGCACATGAGCTCTTCCTGATATCATCAGATATTCTAGCCTTTGCTATTATTCCCTTCTTGTAATACCTTCTCCGATTTTTCTTTCTATAGAGAGTATTAAGACCTTTGGCATCACTGATGAGGACTATGCTAAGCTATTGGGGTAAAGATCTACAGGTAATAAATAATTTGCACTTTCTAATGAAGTCTGGATTAAATTACTCAACATAAAGAAAAAAGGTAAACAAACTGATTCCCACGCCAACTTCATGTTGCAATACCTTAAGGCAGGTACATTTCCTATTAGCCTTAGAGTTCGGAACATACCCGGTCTGTTCATTGAGATTAAAAAACTCCTCGAGAAGTGAGCCCTCATCTCAAATCGTTGTTCACGAGGCTGGATGATACTAATCATTGAAACTGCCAGGGAACTCGTGACAATTCTCTCCTAGGAAATAGGAAAACATGAGGATAAACTCAAACAAAATAACCCCCTAGAAGAAGGGAAAAGAAACTAGATGAGGTAAACTTAGAACTGGACTCATTTTCTGAGTATCTGTTGGAAAGGAAAAGAGAGAAACTCCGGAAGGACATCAGGTTCTTCTCATAAGAACGAGTTTATCCTTTCTTAACAGAGAACTATTATGCTACCAGTGGAGGAGGGGCTCCCCACGCAGACCAAAGGTTGTGGACAAATAGAAAGATACTGGCATTTTCTGATTCTTCTGATTCTGAAGGAGACGATCTGTCTGCTCATATTGACCCTTAAAACAACAGGAGAGGACAATACGATAGACCCAATACTAGCAGTTGTTTTTTGGGGAATCAGAGGGCGAATTTTCGCCCCAGATACCGAAACCTACAGAGTGACCAATTTGTAGTCCCGGAACAGCCTCAACGCTACATTCAAATGAGGAGACAGCAGTATTGACACAATTGAACAGTATCCCCACTTTCAATCTCTGCAGTGATAACCTTGACACTAATGCTGATAGTTTACTTACCAAAGGACTTTCCTTTGTACCCACTATGAGACTCTCTAGATTTGAACTACCTTTTTGAGTTTTTCGAAGAGTCAGGCTTAAAAAGTATTTTTTGAACAGAGACACCAACGAGGAAGAAAACCTGTCAGGCTTGAAATCGCCATCATCTTTTATTCCAGGCCGGGATCTTCTGGATACGGAAGTTGAATTATTTGATAAGGGGGTTCTTTCCAAGATGGACAATATTACCAATGTATCCCCACTTCAACACCAAATCTCACCAAACTTGAGTACATGACACTTTGCAAACTCATGACCAAACCGCAGATAAAATACAACTATTGCATATGTCTTTTCAGCATCTGCTGGAGCATGTGAAGGGGACAGTGACCATGAAAATAGTGAAGCAGCTGGTCACTGTGTTTCACTGTGTTTCAGATTGACATAGTGGCACAAAGGTTGAGGTAACTGGAACAGAGGCCACCATCTCTACAACATCTTACAAATCCTCTCTTTGTGTGTTATATAGCATACCTAGTAGCCATTCATAGTGCTATGTTTGGCATGCAGAGATCATTTGCAGGATTAGCCTCCTCACTGACCGCAGCCTTCCAACTTGCTCAACTTGTGGACCAACTCAGGTCCCTTCCTCATCCTAATTCCAAAGTCCCACTCCTATCCTAAGCACACTCACTTCAAGGCACACACCTACTCCCACACACAAAGCATACTCTCTCCCTCACACACACACACACACACACACACAGAAACACAGAAACACAAGCAAACACCCAAACAACATACAGACACTATTGACACTACACCCAAAGGCACTGCAACCACCATCTCACCCACAACCACAATCACAACCACCAGTACACCCACAAGCTCCACAACCACTAGCACACCTACAACCACCACCACATCCACAACCATTACCACACCCACAAGCACCACAACCACACCAACAACCCCAAAAGCACACTCATACAAACGCATACCCACATGCACTTACATCTAAACTAGCACCAACCAAAAACAAATGCACACACTCACCTGAATGCAAAACATCTGAGAAACCACACACATCCAAACACACTCCTGACCCACATGCAAATGCAAAACGTACACCCACAGAAACCACAATAACACCAACCACCTCAACAGCACACTCATCCAAACCAACACCCTCAAACACAAGCACACCTACACTCAAACTAAAACCCATCAAAATAAATGCACAAAGTAACCCAAACAACATACATCAGCAAGGAAAAAACACACAAACATACACAAGAAACACTAGACCCACATACAGCTGCAAAATCAACAGACACACACATATCACACACTGCAGCTCCCTCTACCTCCCAAACCCAATCCTCTCCCACACCTTTTACCATACTGCTCCTATTGAATTCCTGTGTTACCTGGTTATAACCCCTGTCAAACCCGAAACCACCCCTCCCAAGAAAGATCCTTGAGGTGCCTGCTCTGTGCCCACTAGATGCCCCTTCCTGGAGAGGCTCCTATTTGGCAGTCTGTTTAGGGCAACATTCCGACATCACGTCTTTGTGGCATTTACATGTTTTTACTATTTTGATTTTTAAATAAAATATTGATCTGAAGAAGTATCTCATTTCCAGGGGTGGGTGGAGCTGATGGAGTTGTACTTTAGTGAATTACATTGAGTTGCACAACAACTATGTGCTATGTCATGGTTTATATCAGTTGACTTATAAAAGTAAACCTTTACTGGTACTGAAGGTATACAATGTGTCAGTGCATGGTTCCCTAAGTAATTTTTTAAATATACATGCATGCGTATTTGCATACACTGCCTCGGTAGACAAGTATGGAAATGGCCAGCGAAGTTTAACTGGAGCTGTCTCTCTGAATACTACAGGAGTCAAGACTCAAGACCCCTTTCAACTCCTACCTTGAGCCGAGGCCGGGGCACTCCTCCACTTCTTTGGACTCTTACTTGGTACCACCCAGTGTGCTGTACAAATGAGAGGCTGGGGTGAGAGCTAGCAGCAAGGACAGGCTATGGTCCACGACCTCCATTTGCTGCTTCCTCAGTCTGCCCGCATCGACCCTCCATCCTCTGTAGAGCCTCCTGATATCAGACACACAGAGCAAGACAGCAACAAAAGAAAGTGACCCTCTGCGTCCGCATCCGACTACAATGAAAGGGGGGTGCCTGTCTAACATCGGAGAACCGGCATTCTGCAGTCAGTAAGTAGCACCTGGTACCCCTAATGGCACATGTAAGGCAACAAAATATGTATTATTATACTATGAGATGCTGGGCATTACAAAAAGCTTACATTGGAAGTTTTTTTTGCAATGTTTTTTACTGTTAACCCCATTTGGGTCTACTTTGGTTCTGATGGATGTGGGCAAGCAATGCACATTGATGACTTATTGTTAGTTTATTTCATTTAGTGTTTTGTAGTTACAGTCAGTACTTGCAGGTTTTATTCCTTTTCAACACTGAGTCCTGATGATGGTCGTGCGGACCTGCTGCACCATCTGAGACCAAACATCGACAGTCTGTCTTCTTCAACATCATTACTTACACCTTAGGTTGTTCCAGGCCCACTTCAAAAGATAATAATCATATGGGCTGTGAATTTGTGAGCCTGTATAGTTAAGAGGATTTTGTGCTTTCTTAGATCCCAGATTGAATGGATGTTATTAATTTAGAGGAATCATAGGGTGGCACCAGAATTGTTATACTGATGTACTGCTGTATTTATTATTTATATTCTTATGGAAATTATGTATAATGGATATGATGTTACGATTATGCATTCTCTATAAATAAATTAATGCGTACAACAATACGTTGATGTTATATAGTTGGATCACATATATGACCAGTATATCATTGAAGTGAGCATTAATACCTCCTTCAGGAACTGATTTTTTCGGTAGATTACATTACCCAGCGCTTTGGCAGAATATTAGGTTGCTCTGTCTTGTAAAGCGTAAGCCCACTAGTAGCATTTAATATATCGACCCTAGGTATAAGTTATACCATTGTACTAAGGACTTATTAGTAAATGCATTATGCCAATCAGGTATAAGCCAATTGTTGTTTTTTTTTTTCCTCATTCTGCCATTTCACTCGTTGACGATACTCCCTTCCTTCACTGGTGATCCAGACTAGGTTGGAGTCCTTCCATACAAGAGAGAAACAGCCATTTCTATTTCCACCCTTCCCCGGAGTGCCCGTAGAATGGAAGGAAAACAGAACCGACGGCTAATCTTTGGCTCAATCATTGAACTTCATACTTCTAAGACCAGTCCATAAACTTAGCCCACACTTTCTCTCGACTACAAGTAGCACACAACAGGTCATTTGCGTACATATGTAACACTTTTTTTACATTCCAGCGAAAGGAGTGGAGAATCAGACTTCCATAGTTTGCATATCTCTCGTCTCCCTAAAAGAATTACATTAAAGATGAATCTTGCGTCCAACCTGCTGATCCCTATAGCATTATTTTGCCAAACTCTTAAAAAGACCAGGGCTAACCTTACCCTCACTAAAGTACCAATACCTTCAGTGAGAAATTCACCCACCTCATACCAACATTTTTCAATATACAGACATGTTAAAAACATATGCAAATCATCAGCAGCTATGTTCCAGCGAGTTTTTCAAATTTTTCAGGAGACCAGTATACCCTGTATACAGTAAAAAGATGGTTGCGTTTTAAGTAGGCAGGTTTAACTGTTTCCCTAGGTAAAGTAAAGGAGACTTTCCAAGTTTCCACAGATTTACATTCGGTAGAACCCCACCCCAAAGGCTCGGTATATCACAGTCAATATCATTTTCTGCCTGGATCAGGGAATTGTACTACAACTCTACCTCCTTCTTAACTACACCCGTTCTGACTGCTTGGTCTAACCAGGAATCATCCTCCACTTCCTTTCATTCTTGGGGATTCCCAAATCGGGTCCTAGATGCATAGTAAGGAATTCCTAGCTTCTTGCGAATGAAGACCCATATTTTCAGGGCACCAGTAAAATCTTCAACCTTACTTTTTTGTACAACGTTGGGTCCCCAAACTTGAACAAAAATTGATCTTGGCCTTCCCTCAATTCACCAAGCATTGCTCCAAATAACGTATGCACGGCTGAGATACCTACTTTGCCTAAAAGCATCCGACAATTCTTAAAGAAAAAGGCATGTCCATATATCAACAGATCTACATGAGCCAGCCCACCCTTCTCCAGTCTCCTCCTTAATGTCTCAGTCATTAGTCACCAGAGCCTTCCCATGACTCGATTCTCTCCACGGCAACCGTCCCGACCAGCGTTAGCCAGCTGCCATGTTCTCCGGTCATGTGACAACCACTAGCCTGAGCAGAAGAACTTTAGCACTGGTTAGCAGAGGTAAAGTGTACAGAGTCCTAACACCAACAAACTTTTATTCAGCAAAACAGGAGGGAAAAAGGCAGATGAATTAGGGGAAAACCACCATAAGGTGGACAGTCTCTGCTCTCTGGTTTCTCTTATTGGATTTTTGCCACTTTGGAGTTTTTTTATTGTGCTGAATTTGTTGTTGTTTTCATAGTTCTAAATGGTTTACCGATTTTCTTAAGTTAAGCCTGTGTGCTCTGTGCCATGGTAACCATGGGTTGTACTCAAGTTTAAATTACTGAAACCTCTACTGGACCTAAAATGAATAGTGACATTAGTGCTTGTCATGGACTATCATCCACCCCAACCAATATTCAAATTTCTCACATTGAGGACAAGAACTCTGTCTTTTGGACTGCACTATAGCTATTCTCACCAACACCAACACCAACATGCACATCATCTTCATATATCTCTACAATACATCAACTATTTAAAACATTTGTAATTGTTACTGCACATACTCACCCCTCACCAACAACACTGACAGCGCATTCAGTTCACTCACACAACTTCAATTTACCCTCCAGATAAGAGAAAATGTCCATGCCACACTGCTCAAAGACGGTCAAGCTCTCTCACTATCATTGAGTGACTATATAGTTGACTAAAACTGAGCTTATGTTTGTTATGAAAATAAGTGGAAGCAAGCACAGCTACAAAAATCTGACAATATAGAAGAACCTCCCCACCACCTGCAGGCAGCTCATCCCAGAAGTCAATTCCCCCTAGTAACCATCTGCAAGGCATTTAAAATTGTAAAGGCAGTTTGTAAAAACTGAGCCTCATCCCCCATTTGAACACTCTAACAATTACACAGAAATCAAGAACTTCCTCAATGGTCAGGGAGCATGGCAGCAGGCGGTAAGGTGTTTGTGAAGCTCTTGCATCTTCTGGAAAGTACAAGCATTTGCGTTCGTTGGTGTGTGGTGTGGCATGTGGTCTCCACCTGGCAGAAGAGTGTGTTTGGAAGACGGGGATGCTTAGCGGATCTCTCGGTTTACCGGGGGGTGTGCATGCAGCGGACAAAGATACCATGGCAGGAGATCGCCAGGACAGCCACTGGCACTCCCACAAAGCGCAGAGTTGGAGTGTGGGCAGAGGCACCCACAAGACTCTCTGTGGACCTGCGAACCTCTGCAGATTCTACTACAGGGGAGCTCCAGGTGTCATAGTATATACACAGTTTGTGCTGGGGAGAGTCCGGGGAGAGGAACAGTTGGGGAGTCAGCATACTACACAGCAGAAGATATTATATGTATGACACTAGTGAAACAAAAGTGGGAGGAGACCTGCAGGTGCCCCCAACAGTTCTTCAACACCAGGGAAAAAGGCAAACAGTTCAGGAATTAAAATCAATACTGAGGTAAGGAGGCCTCTTCCTGTAGAGTTTCATTTTTTGCAGTCTATTTAGGGCAACACTCTGACATCACGTCTTTGTGACATTTTTTGTTTTTTTACTTTTTTCAATTTTTAAATAAAATATTGATTTGAAGAAGTTTCTTATTTCCAGGGGTGGATGGAGTTGAGAGAGTTGTACTTCACAGATTTATGTGGAGTTGCACAAAAACTGTGATTCCGCTGAGTTCCGCTACGTCATGGTTTATATTGGTTGACTCATTAAAGTAAACCTTTACGGTTACTGAAGGTATATAACAAGACAGTGCATGATTCCTTAAGTAATTATTTAAAGATACATGCATCCGCTTTTGCGTACACGACCAAAGTTTAACTGGAGCTGTCTCTCTGAATATCACAGGAGTCAGGACTCAGGACCCCTTTCAACTCCTACCATGAGCAGTGGCCGGGCCCTCCACTGCTTCTTTGGACTGGGACTTGGTGCCTCCTGGTGCACTGTACAAATGAGAGGCTGGGTCAAGAGCTAGCAGCAAGGACAGGCTATGGTTCACCACCTCCTTTTGCAGTTTCCTCAGTCTGCCTGGATTGCCCCTCCTTACTCTGAAATGCCTCATGATACCGGACCCACAGAAAAGCACTAAAAATCAAACCCTCCACAAGAAGGGAAAAGTGTT
The DNA here is from genome assembly GCF_964263255.1 of Lissotriton vulgaris. Lineage (NCBI taxonomy): Eukaryota > Metazoa > Chordata > Amphibia > Caudata > Salamandridae > Lissotriton > Lissotriton vulgaris. The sequence continues at coordinate 2,084,439,883 of NC_141687.1, forward strand.
ACCTGACTAAGGATAGTTCAGAGCGCACAGAGTCTCTCAATAACTATAGGTGAGACACTATTCAAGGGAGCGGAATCAGAAAGGACATCAAACATTCAAAAAAATGCCTAACAAACACACTCAAACATAATGAATACAAAAGAGTTTTAATTAGTTCAGAATGTGACATTTACTACACATGTAATGCAGTTTTTACTTTGTGTATATATATATATATATATATATATATATATATATATATATATATATACATATATATATATATACATGAAAATGTAAAGCAAAACAATGGGCAATAATATAGATTAATTCTATCCTGTCGGAATCATATGAAAACAAATAGAAATATGGTTCCTTCAAAAGATGACTAGCGGCAAAACAATTAAAAAGTCTTCATACCAGTTGCATCCTAAAATAATCTAAACAAGCAGGCATACCGTAATCATATTCACACTACTATCTCACTAACACAATTGTACATTTAAACGAATTTATATACATAAGTAGAGGGACAGGAACTTTGAATAAAGAACAATGTGGTATTATGAACAGTTATTACAAAGGTGTCTGGGAGGAGCACCTCAATGTGTCATTGAAGATCTAGAAGATAATTGGAATGAAGTAAACCTTAACCAATCACTATTATTCTTGAAAATTCATATACAATTTATAGTTGGTTAAGAGACATAAGTTCTGCATTAGGATCTTTTGTTCTTTGTAGTTTTGTTTTGTTTTTTATACATGCACAACTGCGGTGTTCTTGTCAAGCACGGTGCCAACGCACATTTCGTAGTTGAGCTAAGATCTAGCCATCATCTTCTTCAGGGCACAACTAAGAATGCAATCCAGGAAATAAGCCATACGGTTCAAAGGGGAGAAGAAGAACACGTTTTACATCAAAGGTGAAGTAGAGTCCAGGGCTTCGCTCTGAAAACAGTAAAGCATGGAAAAAATATTTTAAAAAGAGATTTAAGGTCCTCCCTGAGAGAACCACCACACTAGCAAGAGCGTAAATGATACAGGCTAATAAGTATCTCCAGTACTAACACCAGTGTCTTGGTATACATGAAGCATAGACAAACTGTTATGATAAACCAGTCAAAGAGGTAGCAACCACCAAACAGTGACATATGAAAAACCCAAAAGCAGTAACCAAAGTTCAACCGAGATAGATTCCTACTGCCGGAATAACAAAAAATAGTTACCGAAAGATAGAAGAAGCGTGTCAGATGAGATAGATATATGAGACCGGGAGTAACTTACAAGCAAAGGGTCTCTGCTTTGGATAATCAGTCCGTACTAACAGTAACAAAACCGAACAACATCGAAGGTAATGTGAGGACAGCCTACTGGCTATTCTCAGTTATTAGTCATGTTGCAGCTGTACTTAATGTCATGGACTGAAAAGATGGGTCCCTAATGTTACCTCGAGTGAGTAATACAGAATCCGCATGAATGGAGGAAAAAGGTAACTCAATAACAGGTCCGGTCAGGTTCCAGTTCCAACCGAAGAGAATATTCAATCCGGTGGAATGAGATAACAGGGGTCCTGAAGCAGGAGCAGGAGGCAGGGCTTTAAGAAAGATAAACAGTAAAATAAATAATGCCACAGAAAAGCTCCTACTGGATAATGGGTGCTAGAAAGCTCAGAAAACCTTCCCATGCAAACAGGTCGAGTTCACAAAAGGTGTCCAATAGAAAAGAATGTACTTGGTATACCCTGTGTGCATTAAATGTATTGTAATTGTCACATTTTGAACTAATTAAAACTTGTTTGTATTCATTATCTTTGAGTGTGTTTGTTAGCCATTTTTTTGAAGGTTTGGTGTGCTTTCTGATTCTGATCCCCGGACCAGAGACTCACCTATAGTTAGTGAGAGACGCTGTGCGCTCTGAACTATCCTTAGGCAGGTGAAACTTTTTTCTCTTCTTGTGGAGGGTTTCATGTTTAGTGCTTATATCCCGAAGCCACCATTTCGAGATCCCTTTCCTGTATTTGCAGCTCTTTACCCCAGCACTGTCACTGTTAGGGATTGTTCTCTTTTTGTGCCGGTCCCCTTCTACTGGGGACCCACTTTCCAGTACACTGTTGTCTTATCTATTTTTTCATTCTCACCACTATACTTTTGACTTTCTGTGACACAATGCATAGCAGTACATGGCTTAGTTCGCTCATTTATTGTCTGTCAGTCGTCTATCTGTGTTCTGCTGCTTGCGCACATTATATCTTTGCACATGAGCTCTTCCTGATATCATCAGATATTCTAGCCTTTGCTATTATTCCCTTCTTGTAATACCTTCTCCGATTTTTCTTTCTATAGAGAGTATTAAGACCTTTGGCATCACTGATGAGGACTATGCTAAGCTATTGGGGTAAAGATCTACAGGTAATAAATAATTTGCACTTTCTAATGAAGTCTGGATTAAATTACTCAACATAAAGAAAAAAGGTAAACAAACTGATTCCCACGCCAACTTCATGTTGCAATACCTTAAGGCAGGTACATTTCCTATTAGCCTTAGAGTTCGGAACATACCCGGTCTGTTCATTGAGATTAAAAAACTCCTCGAGAAGTGAGCCCTCATCTCAAATCGTTGTTCACGAGGCTGGATGATACTAATCATTGAAACTGCCAGGGAACTCGTGACAATTCTCTCCTAGGAAATAGGAAAACATGAGGATGAACTCAAACAAAATAACCCCCTAGAATAAGGGAAAAGAAACTAGATGAGGTAAACTTAGAACTGGACTCATTTTCTGAGTATCTGTTGGAAAGGAAAAGAGAGAAACTCCGGAAGGACATCAGGTTCTTCTCATAAGAACGAGTTTATCCTTTCTTAACAGAGAACTATTATGCTACCAGTGGAGGAGGGGCTCCCCACGCAGACCAAAAGTTGTGGACAAATAGAAAGATACTGGCATTTTCTGATTCTTCTGATTCTGAAGGAGACGATCTGTCTGCTCATATTGACCCTTAAAACAACAGGAGAGGACAATACGATAGACCCAATACTAGCAGTTGTTTTTTGGGGAATCAGAGGGCGAATTTTCGCCCCAGATACCGAAACCTACAGAGTGACCAATTTGTAGTCCCGGAACAGCCTCAACGCTACGTTCAAATGAGGAGACAGCAGTATTGACACAATTGAACAGTATCCCCACTTTCAATCTCTGCAGTGATAACCTTGACACTAATGCTGATAGTTTACTTACCAAAGGACTTTCCTTTGTACCCACTATGAGACTCTCTAGATTTGAACTACCTTTTTGAGTTTTTTCGAAGAGTCAGGCTTAAAAAGTATGTTTTGAACAGAGACACCAACGAGGAAGAAAACCTGTCAGGCTTGAAATCGCCATCATCTTTTATTCCAGGCCGGGATCTTCTGGATACGGAAGTTGAATTATTTGATAAGGGGGTTCTTTCCAAGATGGACAATATTACCAATGTATCCCCACTTCAACACCTAATCTCACCAAACTCGAGAACATGACACTTTGCAAACTCATGACCAAACCGCAGGTGACCATTAAACCTTGCGATAAAGGGGGTGGGATAGTTTTATTTGACACACTGATATATAAAACTAAAATAAAAGCTTTGCTTTCAGTCCAAGAACATTATTGAAAAATGCAAAGAGACCCAGAAACCTGAGTCAAAACCAAAATCTTTGATATCAGTAGTAGAGCTAAACAGGAAGGCATCATCTGCAAAAAAGAGTTTGAATTTAATTTCTTACTCCCAAATTGACCCGCATCCCTGTCACGTATGGGGTTCCCAAAACACACAAGAATCCGTTAGACCTGCCACTTCGACCAATTGTATGCACAATAGGTGCACCAACAGAGCCTCTATCTAAGTATATTGAAATCTTTCGCAAATCCCCTGCTTAGCTTTCTACCTTCAAACATTAGAGACACTGGACATCTTATCTCTAAGACAGAGGGGACTCCATTTAACAACAGCAATGAAATGCTGGTCACTATGCACATAGAGGCCTTGTATACCAATAGGCCCCAACAACAGGCACTTCATGTGGTTCAAACCCACCTTATTTTGGCCGGGTTGAAACAGACCGTAATTTTATCATCCAGTGTTTGGAAATTGTCTTGAATTAAAATTTCTTTGAGTTTGATGGGGAACTATACAGCAGATCAAGGGGGTGAGCATGGTAGCGGCCTGTGCCCTCAGTGAAGAAAACCTATACATGGGTAATTCCGAAAACAGTTTATCCATAATGAGATTGCGCCCGTCTATGAAAACATACCAACTTAGCATCAATTTATGAATGACATTTTCTTCGTGTGGCATGGCAAAGAAGATGACCTAGACCAATTTCTGGAGTGGGTTAACCTATATGACAGAAATCTCAAGTTTACCCACAAGAAAAGCAGAGAGAGGGTCAAATTCGTTGACATTTGGATAGAGCACAAGATTCAACATGTGTCTTCTATACCAAAACTCCTGCAAGGAATACATTACTCCACTACAGCAGGTTCCACCCGCGCTTTCAGAGAGACAGTATCCCCTTCAGTCAATTCCTACGTTTACGAAGGAATTGTACCAACATTCATGAGATCACCAGACATTCTGACTCTCTCAAAAACAAACTGTTAGCTCAAAGTTACCCCAAAATATTGGAGCGAGATTCATTTAAAGGAGCTAAATACTGTGAGAGGGAAACCATCTTTACTCCCAAGAATAAAACAAGTGAGGAGAAATTTGTTTGTCTTCCCGCCACTCCAATCTCAATCAAAAAATCAAACAAGCCATTTATTTGGAGTTGCACCTCCTTAATATCAGAGAGGAAGGCCCCAAACTACCTAGACCCACTTTTGCTTTCCGATGAAACAAAAATCTATGGAACTTCTTAGTGAGGGCCAAACCCAACACCGAAGACACTTTTCTTTAGAAATACATTACTGGTTGAAACCCCATAAAAGGTCAACCATAGATGCGGCACATGCCATGCATGTGATAATGCGATACAAAAGGGGATGATGGACGGAGCGTTTGAGCAAATCAAACACTCACCCCCAGTCAACTGATCTGGGTTTAATCCATCACCATTCTTTAGCTCACTCAGCCACCCCAGTTCAGACATGGCCATATTCAAATCAGTCTGACCCTGTGCCTCATGGGAACAGTCCAGCCCAAACTGCTAAGCCATGTCTTCCCTGGACTGGAAACAAGCATCCTGGGACGGGTTTCGGATTCATAATCCTCATCAGCCAGGCTATCTTGAATCCAGTGGCCAAGTGAGCAAGGGACTCATGTCTGAGCATACCCTGCCAACTTAGGGCGAACAAAGCGATACAAAAGGGGATGATGGACGGAGCGTTTGAGCAAATTAAACACTCACCCCCAGTCAACCGATCTGCGTTTAATCCATCACCATTCTTTAGCTCATTCAGCCACCACAGTTCAGATATGGCCATATGCAAATCAGTCTGACCCTGTGCCTCATGGGAACAGTCCAGCCCAAACTGCCAAGCCATGTCATCCCTGGACCACAAACAAGCATCAGGCTATCTTGAATCCAGTGGCCAAGAGAGCAAGGGACTCACTTCCATCATCCCCTTTTGTAACGCATGTGATAATGCTATCATATCAGATTGCATTACCATTGGATGTAAGACCATCAAACTTAAGAGCATGGCCAATTGCAGGACACCCAATGTAGTATATTGTGTTCTCTGTCCGTGTAACCTCAGTTATGTAGGTGAGATGGGCAGGGAGGTGAGAACACATATCGGAGAACACAAATCCAATATCCGCACTAAAAGAATCACTGCCCCCCTGGTCCAAAACTAGCTAGACATGGAACACAAGGAGAGGGATCTCAGATGGACGATTTAAAAAAAAAAATCACAGCCATTAGAGGGCAGAACAACCATAGATTTTGCAAGATGAGGGAAGTATTTTGGATCTATTTCCTTAACTCCGATCAACAGGGACTAAACGAAACCATGCCTTGGGAACAGGCTATCTAATTTATTTCTATCATAGCTTGCCCCCCAGTGTGACAGTCAGTTTTCCTGCACTGTACCCGTTAGCTCCTTTAGGTCCCTCTTTTCTTTTCTCTACCCTTTCATCTATCTGAGTGGTTTATTTGTGAGTCATTGCTACATCTGGACCTCACCCTCTTATGTTTTGCATTACCCATTTTCATTCTTCTGCCCTAATTGCGCAGCCTATGTTCAAACCCTTTTAGTCTTTCTTTCACCTTCACATTTAGGGTGCATACAATTATTTATTTATTACATTTTTTTGGTCTAGGATTCTTCTTCCTATTATTGGTATATTTTTTTTGTTTTGCCCCTCTTTTCATCGTTTCTCTCCATTGATCTCTCCATTTTGTGCTGGCGGTATCCAGCATTGTTATTACTCATTTCATGTTCATTTATTTATTTTGTTTTCTTGGACCTCCATCCCCTGGAGCTTCCACTGCCTTTTTTGGTCCTTTTTTCTATATTCTTCATTTTCTTTCCCGAAGCGAGCCATTTGTCCATCATGGCCACTGGAATTTACCACCTTCCGCCACTTATTTAGACGCTCCAGTTTATCCTGGACTGGGCGTGTTTCCCGGGCCCGACCTTTAAATAGCCCTGTTGTTTCTGGCCCCTATCACATGACTTCTCCAAAGCGAACATACACGTTGACCTTTTCTCAGAAACGCAGAGGACTGAGACGTTCCAGTTCCTACTGATTCTACTGAAGATCTTTCTTCGTGCTCTTGCGATCGATACTACCTGATCTCGAGGCCCTGCCATACTAAACGAAGGGGCCCACCCCAGAGATTTTCTCTGGAGGGCGCGGAGCCACATCCCGGCAGGTAAGAACGCATGGTTATTCGCTCTCTTGCTCAGGTCACTCCTATTGCCTAATCTTGCCCATTTTCCTTTTATTTGTATGCCTTCTACACTTTTTTGTCCCATTAGCGCGAATATGTTTATATGCTACTGGATTCCCGCTTTTCATGCCAGGACCTTGGGCTGTCCCTTTCATTTTCACCTTTCGGGATGTCAACAGCGGTAATATAAGCTGGGTATTCCATGTACGTTCTTTTCTCATGGGCAGCTTTTGTGAACTTGACCTGTTTGCAAAGGATTGCTTCCTGGGCTTTATAGCACCCTTTATCCAGTGGGAGCTTTTCTGTAGCATTATTTATTTTACTGTTTATATTTCTTAAAACCCTGCCTCATGCTCCTGCTTCAGGGCCCCCGTTATCTCATTCCATAGAGTTACCTTTTTCCTCCATCATGTGGATGCTGTACTACTCCTTTAGGCCCATGACATTTAGTACAGCTGCAACATGACTATGCACTGAAAATAACCTGTAGTCTGTCCTCACATTACCTTCAAGGTTCGGTTTTGTTACTGTTTTTAATTTGCCTGATCCTGGATCTGAACTTTACAACAGATATTGACCACCTGAGTTAGTGCAGACTGATTATCCAAAGCAGAGATCCTTCGCTTGTAAGTTATTCCTCATCTAACATATCTATCTCATCTGACACGCTTCCTCTATCTTTTGGTCACTATTTGTCGGAATTCTGGCGGTAGGAATCTTTCTCTGTTGAACTTTGTTTACTCCTTTTGGGTGTTTTATATGCCACTGATGGTGGTTGTTACGTCTTTGACTGGTTTGTCAAATCAGTTTGTCTATCCTTCACATATCCCAAGGCACTGGTGTTAGAACTGGAGATACTCATTAGCCTGTATCATTTACGCTCGTGCTAGTGTGGTGGCTCTCTCGGGGAGGACCTTGTATCTCCATTTAAAATATTTGTACATGCTTTACTGTTACTGCATGTTATTAATTTACAGGGATCATAACGTGGCACCAGAATTGTTATACTGATGTACTGCTGTGTATATTATTTATATTCGTGTGGACATTATTTATAATGCATATGATGTTATGATGATGCATTCTCTACAAATACATTCATGTTCACAACAATACGTTGATGACAAACAGTTGGATCACATGTATGACCAGTATATTATTGAGCTGAACATTAGTAATTCCTTCAGGAACACATTTTTTTTGTGGATTACATTTTCAGCTCACTGGGGGAATATTGGGTCTTGTAAAGCATAGGCCCACTAGTAGCATTTAATTTATCAACCCTGGGTATATGATATACCATTTTACTACCAACTTATTAGTAAGTGCATTATGTCAATCAGGTGTGAGCCAATTGTATCCCGTTTTAAGGAGTGAGCACAAGAACTAGAGCATTGGTTAGCAGAGGTAAAGTGCATAGAGTCCTAGAACCAACAACAATGGTGTTAGGACTCAAGGGAAGAAGGCAGAATGATAAGGGAAGATTTTAGCCACTTTGGTGTCATTTTGTTCATTAGAATATTTTCTATTTTTATAAATTGGGGTGAGAATTTTATTGTGCTAAATTTGTAACTGTTTTCATATTTCTAAATGCATTAAGCATTTTCTTAAGTTAAGCCTGTGTGCTATGTGACATGGTAACCAAGGGTTGTACTCAAGTTTAAATTACTGAAACCTTTACTGGACCTAACATGAATATTAACATTTGTGCTTGTCATTGACTACCATCTACCACAACCATTGATCCAATTTCTCAAACTGAAGATAATAATCCTGTCTTTTAGACTGCACTATAGCTATTCTCATCAGCACCAACATGCACATCATTCCATATATCTCTATAATATATTAACTATTTAACACATATGTATTTGCTACTGCACATATCACCCCTCACCAACAACACTGACAACACATTCAATTCACTCACACAATTTCAATTTACTCTCCAGATAAGAGCAAACGTCCATGTGACACTGCTCAAAGATGGTCAAGCTCCCACACTGTCATGGAGTGACTATATAGTTAACTGAGCTTTTGTTTCTTATGAAAATAAGTGGTAGCAAGCACAGCTACCAAGACCTGACAACATAGAAGAACCGCCACACAACTTGCAGGCAGCTCATCCCAGAAGTCAATTCCACCTAGTAACCATCTGCTATGCATCTGAAATGTAGAAGCAATTTTTAAAAACTGAGCCTGATCCCCCATTTAAACACTCCAATAATTACACAGAAATCAAGAACTTCTTCAATGGTCGGGGAACATGGCAGCCAGCGGTTAGGTGGTTGCAAAGCTATTGCATCTTCCGTAAAGGACTAGCATTTGGGTTCAGTGGTGAGGCGTGGGATCCCTGCCTGGTGGAAGAGTGTGTCAGAAGGTGGGGGTGCTCGATGGACCTCTCCGACATCTGCAGGTTGTGCATGCGGCACACCAAGACGCCATGGCAGGTGATCGCCGGGAAGGCCGCAGGCACTCCCACACAGCGCAGAGTTGGAGTGGGAGCGGAGGTAGATGCAGGGCTCTCTGTGGACCAGCGAGCCTCAGCCAGAATCTGCTACAGGGGTGCTCCAGGTGGTGCAACACAGACACAGTTTGTGCTGGGGAGTGTCTGGGGAGAGAAACAGTCAGGGATTCAGCATACTACACAGAAGAATGATATTATATGTATGACTTTGTTAAAAAAAAGCAGGAGGAGATCTACAGAAGCTCCCAACAGTTCTTCAACACCTGGGAATCAGGCAAACAGTGCAGGCGTTAAAATCAAAACTGAGGTAAGAAGGCTGGAGGGGTTTTGAAAAGGGCAGGTCAATAGATACACCCTGTGAAATAAACGTATCTTATTAACCGCTGGTATATCAGATTTATACTTAAATGTGCCGATACTACTGGACACCATTACCTCTCTACCGATGCCAGACATTCCAGTAGAGGGTCGGAAAACGGTGAAAGAAGGAGGGAGAATTAAAACAACATCACTGGGTCGAGTTAAAATAACCCCTTCCTTCTGGTGTTACCTCAAAGTTCAAGCCCAGGGAAGGGGGCAGTTCAACCAGCGTCCATTAACAGACATACCTAGTAAGTACCAATATCAAGCTGGTATGGCAGAGATGAAATTAAATGAAATGAAAATAGGCACTTATAAGCGCACAGCTATTCCACAAAGTGTCCCGGTGCTAAAGGACCACCAAATAATAGGCAACCAAAACCCAAAAGCTCACCCACCCAGGAGAAATATTGCTGGAACAGCCAGGTTTTTAGCTGTCTGTCAGAACTAGGGTGGTCTGCGGTCTAGGGCCTGCCCCACGTCCTGTACCATCATGCCCTAGACATCTGTGTGGAAAGATACATCGTTTTCATGCTAAGGGGCGTTGGTGGTTACATTGTGTAGCCCTATGATGAAGATGATGTACTGTGTTGAAAAATGCCTTTTCTGTATTGAACTGTGCACTATGTATGGTGTTTATCCTCCCCTGTCCGCCTAATGCGTTGGATATGGCACCCTAAACGCGTCCGCGAGATGCGTGAGGTTTGGCAGCCTCACGCGAGATGCGTGAGACTTGGCAAGCGGCTTTAACGCGTCCGCGAGATGCGTGAGAAACGGCAAGCGGTCGCTTAAAAAACCCGGGCGTAGTCACGTAAACGTACGCAACCACGCCCAAGCCCCTTTGCTCACTATTCCTGGGATTTTGAAGGTGTGGCAGCTTCCTCCTGATGCTCTGAGTTGGAATTAGAGCTTGGGAAGCATTTTCTGACTTCTTGTTGCAGCGCAATTGGTATCCAGCTGAAGGTCCTTTGGAGAAGGTGAATCCTGTTGCAAGAGTGCTGTGGAGACCTTGGCTGATCCTGTAAGTTACTTCTCCGAATCTATGGTTTCCTGCAGCCACGCCCTTCTTTGAGTAGAGTAGGTCGTACTCTACAGGTAGGACCATTTTAGGTTCAATTATTAAGACTAACATTTGGCGCAATCTTTGCAAATGTTCGTTTAGTCAGTTTCTCTGGTCAAATAAAATCATTCTGAGTTTCTTGTGGAATAATTCATTGAGAGTTTAGACTCTATTTTGTTGGGTTCTACTTTGAATGGTTTTTGGTCGCTATTCTTAACTGGTGTAATACATTTTGCAGTCTACAGCAAAAGGATTTATTTTGCTGAAAGAAAGAATATTCATGTGAAGTTTTTTGAATTAGAAGATTGTTGATGTAAACTGAATATTTACAAGATAAAGAGATATTCAGAGTTATCAATGTAAAGCAGATATTTATAAGGCAAGAGACATTTATGACTATCATTGTAAAGAGTTTATTTACAAGAAAAATGTCAATAAATCTTTGGTAATCCTGAAATTCTATTGTGTTTTTAATGTGCAATTCAAAACATTGTTTCATGTGATGACATTGGAGTTTAGGCAGTGTTTAAAGTCAAAAGCCTTTTAATTTGAGAAGTAATATTCGTTATTTAAGTTGTTGCAGAGTTTTCGCAAATACTAGAAAAGACTTGCAGCATTAACTTTTCCTTTTCAGATCTCCTTCCCTGCTGTTCCCTTCCCAACACCCTTTTCCCCCCCTTGATCACTTCAATATTCTGTGTATTTACTACAATCAGAATTGGAGGTATCGAGAGGTGGGCCCTTATATCAACTCGACAGATCCTGAGGAAGACCTCGTCTGACAGCTGTCTCCTGAAAGAGAACAGGCCCTGGACCTGCTTAAGCTGAAGGGGCAGGTAGTTCCATGAGCATGCAGCCAGTACTTGAAAAGAGTGACCACCAGAAGACCTAAGAGTACATTTCGGCTCATACTGCTGGACCCTTCTCCTGAGATATGCAGACCTAGTACCGTAAAATACCCGAAACGATATAACCAAAGCCTTAAATTGGATGGTCTTCCTTACTGGGAACCAGTGCAAGGCATTCAGGTGGATTGTCATACGTGCTCTGGGTCCCACCAAGCGGTTCAATAAATACTCAGGTAGGCCCAGATACATTATATCGACGTATTCCAACCTGGATGTAATTATGGATTGTACTACAATCCTTCAATACTCAACTGGTAACAGAGGAAGGATGTTTTTTAACATTTTAAAGATGCCAAAACATATGCCAGCGAGAGTTTGGATTTGAACTTTCATTGTTAAGGTGGCGTCCAACTTGACCCCCAAGTTCCTCACTGTAGTCACAGGGACTGTGGGAGGGGACGTATCGCAAGGCCACCATTGATGCCATGATTTGATTGGCCGGCAATGAAAAAAGATAATCTCTGACTTTTCAGGGTTACATTTTAAATGATTATGCCGTAAGCAAGAGAAAACCTCTGTCAAGCAGATGTTAATCTCTTTGCCTCTAAAGTCAGTGCCTTTGCATTGTACGACTCAGCTAAACGTGCAAGGGGGGCCATATTGATATTAAAGAGTGACTGGCTCAGAATAGATCCCTGGGGAACCCCCACCTTCATAGGCGGAATGGGGGCTGAGTAGGGAGGGGCCAGATTTCCTGCTGCTGCTCACTCAAAAACAAAGCAAACCACTTGAGTGCGGTGCCCCCAATGCTGAAATTCCCTAGGCTCTGCAAGAGACGGTCTTGGGGCACAGTATCAAAGGCCGCAGACAGGTCTAGTAGTATCAGCACTGTACTTCCCCCTTTATCAAGCTGTGTTTTGATGGTTTCCGCAATGTCCAATAAGGCTGTTTCGGTACTGACATTAGTTCTGAAACCAGACTGAGTCTCATGCAGTTTGTGGTTAGTTTCCAAATACTCGGTCACTACTAAGTTGACATACTTTTCGAGGGTTTCAGAGAAAAAAAGCAGCAGGGATATTGGCCTGAGTTAAAGGCTACTCCTGGGTCAATAGAGGGTTTCTTCAATAGGGGAATAATGTTGGCCTTTTTCCAGCTGCTCGGTGCCTTCCCCTTTTGTAATGAGGAATTCAGGACCCAATTGACAGCCGGGTTTATAGTCTCAGCGATGACTGACAGTATTTTAACTGGGAGGGCATCTGAAGGAGAGCTGACTTCTTTATATTCAAGGATTTCTCTAATGAGATAATGGGAAACTGAGTAAGAGAGGGTCCTGCCCCGAGATGGCCGAGCATAAGAACCTTGCCTCATCTTCCTTAGCTATAGATAAGGTAGCAAAAGACTTTTGAAGCACACAGATTTTTTCATGGAAGTAACTAGCAACGTGTTGAACCCAGGCAGACGTGGGGTAAAAAGGATACCCCATGCACATGGGTATGAGAAATCCATGACAATGTTAAAGAGCTCTTTACTCTTGTGTGCTGCTGCCTCAATTTTGGAGGAAGAAAATGTTATTTTCTTTGCAGACTTTATTATAGTAGGGTTTCAGAGCTTGTTTGTATAGGGCCTTGTCCTCAGGATGAAACTTATTCCGCCACACTCTCCCCAACCATTTGCAAGCACTTCTGCTTTTTCATTTCCTAAACCACGGAGCAGAGGTGTGATTCGATTTAGCCACACTAGTAGTAAGTGCAGCGAGCTCTGAGGCGTTACCTGTGAGCCAACTCTCCAGGCATAGTGCATCTAACTCAGGATCATTGCTGAAAGAATTGGGTGCTGATTTAAAGCTCCCTTCATAGAGTCTGGCGTAATCTGACTGCAAGATCTGAAGCGACATGGACGGGGCTTACTGCAGGGTTGCCAATGAAAGAGGGCTTTATGAATTTTAAAACATAATAGAAAATGATCAGACCATACCAGTGGAAGTGGTGTGTCTGTTTCTATTATAACCTTGGAAAAAATCTGGTCCACAATATGTCCCTTTTCATGGGTGGGAAGGTGAACATAAGGGGCCAGATTAAACATTTTCAGAGAGTCCTGTAATCTCATTGACCCCTGCTCGGCAGGATAGCAAAAAGTAAAATTACTAGTACTGTCATGAACATTATATGAGATTTAGAGACTACTAAGAGATATCAAACTTTGGAAGACAAAGAAATAGAAGAATCAACACAAGAAATAAGCCCAACTTCACTCTCAGAGCATCTCCTACACTCTAAACACCATACGCAACTAGGAAAGGGAACACACCAAGAGGTGGAAAATATGATAACATCCCTTTTTAGTGGAATGAAAAAACGGTTTGATATATAGGAAAAAAATCAGGGAAAGATACATGAAGTATGTGAAAGTCTGGAAAGTAAAGTGAACTCTTTAGTGCAAAGGTTGAAAAATATGGAAGTAACCATAGAGAAGCTAAAAAAGGAGGTTGAAATAAGTTAACAATAAATTTCTCCTTCAAGGCAGGTGAAAAGAGATAAGATTGAGTCTCTTCAAAACAACACACGACGAAACAACATAAGGATTTTTGACGTACCAGAAGACTTTGGAGGGGATAATATAAAAAAGCAGTGATAGGTCTACTAAAGGAATTTATCTCAAATCTGGAAAGTAGTACTTTGGAAGAAGATATACAACGTATTCACCGAGACCCCTTTCATAAATCGACAGTCAGGAAAACACCAAGGTAGATTCTAATAAACTTCAAAACATATACACTTAAAGAGAAGATATTATTAGAAGCCACCAAAGCTGGCTCATTCACAAAGGGAGAATAGCCCTTCAGAATTAGATCAGATATCTCCCGGACAACCCAGGAAAGGAAATGGGAGTTGGGTAAATCTATGCAGGAGTTGAGATCATTAGGAGCCACTGTTCAAATGCTTCTTCCAGACACATTTAGGGTAATGTGTAGCAATAGCATGAATAATATTAAAGACACAAAAGAAGTTGAATGTCTGACTGAACAGATTAAAGCACACCAGAAATAACTCTTGCTTTTTTCTATATAATTTGCAGAATGGTAAGAGGGCTCCAAAAATAAAAGGTGCCCTTCAAAAGGTCTCCTGAAGATAAATGGGAGGGTTCCCCAGGGAGGGATGGGGGGGTACATCCACACAATATTTTTTTTATATTATTTGCACAGGCTGGGGAAGCATGAGGGAGAAAACAAAGGTCTTCATTGACAAAAAACAGCAGTAGATTCCATAGGGCTTTTTCCTTTTTGGGAATACCTTAAGACAGGAAATGACCAGGGTCTTTAAAGATAAGACCGTGGTCATTATAAGTTGGACTGTTAATTGCTTCAGGGTTGTTAGAAGACAGAATGTTTGGGGGAGTACTGTACATTTTCAAACAGTGAGATATTAATAATACAAGAAACACATTTTCTGAAAGAATAATGGAGTAAGATATTGAAAAAACAAAGATGGGTCGAACAGTATGTGTGTACAGACCAGGAGTGCTGTATAAAAGGGATGGCAATCCTCTTTAAAAAATCTTTTAGGGCATGTTTGGGGGAATGCATGGTAGACAAAAGGGGAGATGGGTCATAACTAAAGTTAAATTGTATGACAACTGGTGTGCAATTGTAGGGTATTATGGCTCCAATACTGGCGATCCAGAACCACTCCAGGACCAATATAAAACTTCCTCCAGGATATAAATGTCCCCAATATATTGGGGGGTGACTTCAGTGTTTTGATTGATACAATTCATGATAATTCATCTCCCAGGAATACAGTTAATACTACAAAAATGAGAGCTTTTTGAAACTCAGGATGGAACACCTGGGGTTAATAGATATTTGGAGGGGAAAAGGATGCAAGGATAATAGACACACATTTAAAAAAAATATGGGCACTCTTCAAGGATTGATTATTTCGTAGTAAACAATATGATTGGCAAAAAAATCTTCAGCGTAAAACATACAGTAGAACACTGAACGGATCACTCTGCAGTCAGTTTGGTACTTACATTAAATCAATCATTGACACAAAAGAGATGGACGCTATTAATGAACAGCATCTTCGTTAAAATCTTTAAAAAAAAGACAAATTAATTTTCATACAGCCCTGATGAATATAGTGTGGGACACACATAAAGCTTTTATAAGGGGACTTTTTATCAGCCTCTCTATAAATCAGAACGGGGAGTGGAAGGCAAAAATTGAGAAATTGCAATATAACATAACTAAGCTATCTAAGGAATTAAACAACCCTTGGAACACACAAGTCTAGGGACAAATTCTGGGCAGCTTACAGGAAGAAAAAAACAGACTCACTAGTTTCTTAAAAGAAGAATTTAAGAAGAAATCGGAGGCTAGTAAAACTTGTCATTACGAGTATGGTGCGGACGGTGGAAAACTGTTGGTGTGGAAAATTAAATCAGAAGCAAATAGGAATAATATTACTAATGCTCGAGGCTCTAAAACTGGTAGATTGTGTAAAGAAGGTAAAGAAATGGAAGAGACTTTTGTACTGTTCTTTAAAGATGTATATAATGCAGTTAAAGTAGTATCTGGAGAACAGTTACAAAGCTATTTTGAGGTAATAAACATTCCCCGGGTGACTCCTACAGCACAGGATTCTCAGTGCAGAGATACGTTTAGGGGTAGTAATATTGAGAATGGAAAAACACTAGAAAAAAGGAAAAGCTGCAGGACCAGCCAGTAGCCCTAATGAGCTATATGCAATTCTCAAAGAAGAACTGGCCTGATGGTTAAAGGAATTGATAAATGGTGCCTTTTTGGAGGGAAAGGAACTTCTGTGCTTAGCATTATATTAAAACTAAATAAAAACCCCAAACTATGTGAATCCTACTGATCGATTTCTCTTCTAAATTCAGATGATAAAATAAATTCTCAGATCTTGGCAAAACGACTAGTGAGTGTGATGGATCAACTAATACACCCTGATCAAAAAGGTTTTAAAAAGAGAAGACAACTGCTCGACCTAACTCGAGTTGATTGGAACATTAGACCTAGCCACAACAAATAGTACTCCTTTGACGATCCTTACTTTTGATGCTGCTAAAGCATTCAATAGGTTCAGCTGGACCTTTCTACAGTGGTTAATAAAGCATCATGATCTAGGAGAGAATTTTTCAAGAGCAGTGTTGATGATATACAAAGATCCTACTGCTAGGATTTTGGTAAATGGAAATCTTACGGATCGGATAGAAATTAAATGAGGGACTCGTCAGGGATGCCTGTTGTCCCCTTACTCTTTTATATACATATTGAGCCTCTAGCAATAAAGATAAGAGCAAATTCAAATATCAGCCCTGTTAAGTATAAATGTTAGGAAAAGAAGGTGGGTCTTTATGCAGACGATTTGATGATTTATTTCAGCAAAATGGAAACATCATATCCCGAGATCTTCAAAATGTTAGAGGAATTTGGCAAAGTGTCAGGATTTTTTGTCAATTCGCAAAAAACGTAAATATTGGAGTGAGGCGCCAATTGTCGCATCCCCCTGGTGAATGAAAAAAGAGATCATGTATTTGGGGATACAGGTGGTCTTAGAGACTTGGCACAGGCACATTTTGAAAAGGTTAAAAAAGAAACTATAAATCTACTGAGGACTTGAAATTGCCTCCCGTTATCTTTTTTAGGTAGATCAAATTTACTAAAAAAGTCAGTTTTACCCAAGTTTACATTTATTTTTGATACAATTCCTCTGGAATTTAATTTGGATGCTGTTAAAAACTTGCAAGGAATACTGAGTAGTTTTATTTGGGCAAATAAAGTGTTCAGAATAGCGTGGAAAAAGTTACGTCGGAGAAAGATCTACAGGGGAATCTCTAGCCCTGATCTGTTAATATATTGTTGGGCCTTTTAATTTAAGACCTTTATATCTCTTCTCTTGGAGATTTCTTTTAACACCCCACTTTTAAGGCTCAAAAAATGGAGGAAAAAGAAATGATGAACTTCTTTCTATATAAATTTGGTCACCCTAAATATTACAAAAAAATGAGACTAACGGTTTTGAAGGGCGCAAGTAGCTTATGGTATCAGATTAGGTGCTCTTTGATGAAACCTTATTACTGTGTTTCTACCCCTATCTGGATCATAGACAAACTGGCAGCCCCGCTAAGGTAAGCGGAGATAAACAAATGGGTCAGCGCCTGCAGGATAATAGATTAGTCCCATGGGAGAAAGTGGAAAGAGCCACAGATGGATGTCTCTCTAAATTTAAACACTACCAGCTTTTGAGCTGTGCAAATAGCTTGAGGAAAACATGGGAAAGTAATGAGGACTTTGAAAGGGGGTATCACTAAAGATCCTTTCAGAAAAAAGAGGTCGCAAAATGGTAATGGGTAATGAGCGAGGCAGGGAAAGAACCCTACTCTAAGCTGCAAGAGATCTGGAAGAGGGACCTGCCATGTTCAAAGTTGGAAGATATTTAGCAAGTATCAATGACTACATTTTGGTCTACTGAACAATCTACACCCCTGAAGAGAGTCATCTCTTCTCAGGGCATTGGGCATATTGGACACCAAGAAAGTCCTGGGGTGACAAGAAATGCCCTAAATGCAGTGAGGAAAGGGCTGATGATGTCCATATGTTTTAGAGGTACCCTCTGATAAAGTCCTTCTGGCTGGATGTGAGTAAAATGGTTAAAGAGATTATCAATCAAAATATCAAGGTAAGCCTATCAATTGTAATATTTGGGGTGGAAGAGGGAGGGTGTAAACTTTTCAAGAGTCAAAAATCTTTATTGTTTATGATGGCTAGAAGGGAGAGCTGTGTAAAATGGGTATCACCAATCAACCCAACTAAATTGGAGTGGGTATTATCAATTCGGAGACTGAACTCTTTCGATCATAAGAGCTCTTTAGAAAAAAAGCCGCGGTTTGGGAGATTTGAGAGAAATGGGAAGAAAAGTAAGAAACAAAAAAGGAATATTAGAGCACTAAAGCATTTAAATAAATAATCGGTCCTATGATAAAGATATCAATAGTTAATTCACAGGAGTGGGTAACTCACTCTAAAATACTTATCTATGTGTTTGTGGAGCTGGTTTAGAGTGCAATATGGACTCTCCTCTTTGTAGGGGAAACGCCCTTGGAATTGCCTGCTTAATCTGCCTAACCAAGCCTTGATACACTTATTGATGTTATATGAAGACTAAAAAAAGAACTTCTTCAAAGTCTAGATTGACCACACCTAAAAATAATCATATACTGTACACACAGCAAGAGTACCACTCCACATGGTGTCCAAGTTGACCTTTTTCAAACCCCTTCTCAATGATGTGACAAAGCACCTTCAAACTCTGAAGGCCACTTCATGTGAAGACAGTGGTGTTCCATTAGCTATAAGGAGCATTTCCTATGATCTCCAATGACTCTATTAAACAATCATCAATGTGTGACTCTCGAAAGGATGTT
Source organism: Lissotriton vulgaris (assembly GCF_964263255.1). Lineage (NCBI taxonomy): Eukaryota > Metazoa > Chordata > Amphibia > Caudata > Salamandridae > Lissotriton > Lissotriton vulgaris. The sequence goes on from NC_141687.1 coordinate 2,084,458,919, forward strand.
CCCTGAACCCCTTAAGAGACAACAGATCCTCCCTAATAAAAAATCCAAAACTGAAGACCGACAACCATGCAGATACAGAGAGTAATCTGAGCACCCAGCCAAGATTTTTGGTGGTGATTGTTAAAATGGATGTTGGCAACTTAATCTATAAATTCAGGACCACAAGTTGTGTTTCTCGTCGCATTGTTATAAGGAATCTGTAATAATCCAAGGGTTTGTAAACACTCCACGTAATTATAACAAATATAGTCACTGCTTCCTCATTTTCTCCACTTTATCCATTCACCTCTGTTCAGCCATTGATAAGATTGAACAAATTAAGTCTCATTAGAAACACTCATACCCTGAATTGACTTTGACATCATTGTCCTGCAAACTTTCGCTCATACTTGAAGAAAAAAGCACTGTTGATGCAAATAATTTACTACAGATTAGGGTCTATCTGAATCCTCTTTGGCATTCCCAAACCTCCAACTTCCCCTCTGCGATCTTCAACCTACATCTGGATCCTTTTTCAGTTTAGCTGACCAACAACAACATCATAATCTAGTATTAATACAAAGAGGAGAATCCTACCTGGCATCGCTGTTCTGCCTGCAGTCTCAATTCCCTGGCTGTGCACCGGTCTCCCTCCCACCGCCGCTGTAGTCCATCTTGCGGCCGCAGAGCGGAGGGAGACTACACCTCCCAGTCTGCCCTGCGACCCGGAAGCCTTTACCCGGGGTCACCGCGCCCGGAGGCGCTACAAACGTGACGGCACTCTCGGTGGAGCGGGTGCTCTGCCTAATACAAAGAGGAGAATCCTACCTGGCATCGCTGTTCTGCCTGCAGTCTCAATTCCCTGGCTGTGCACTGGTCTCCCTCCCGCCGCCGCTGTAGTCCATCTCGCGGCCGCAGAGCGGAGGGAGACTACACCTCCCAGCCTGCCCTGCGACCCGGAAGCCATCACCGGGGTCACCGCGCCTGGAGGCGCTACAAATTGACGGCACTCTCGGTGGAGCGGGTGCTCTGCCTAATACAAAGAGGAGAATCCTACCTGGCATCGCTGTTCTGCCTGCAGTCTCAATTCCATGGCTGTGCACCGGTCTCCCTCCCGCCGCCACTGTAGTCCATCTCGCGGCCGCAGAGCGGAGGGAGACTACACCTCCCAGCCTGCCCTGCAACCCGGAAGCCATCACCGGGGTCACCGTGCCCGGAGGCGCTACAAATTGACGGCACTCTCCGCGTCGCGGGGCGCGAGTGGGACGCCCGGACGAAGTCCGGACAAAGGGCGGACAGTCTAAGACAGTCCAAGACTGGCCACGACTGGACTGGACCAGGAGTCTTGCAAAAATCGCACTGTGAGGTAACTAGGTATCCGTGGCTTCACTACTGACTGTCCCTGGTTAAAGGGCGATTACTTCGACATTGGTAAGGGGCATTAGCTCAATATATATATTATCTGGTTGTTACTAGCCTTGTAGATGTCTAAACAAAAGACCCCTATTGCTCCCGCCAACACCATGGACAACTATTTAGTGCAGGTGGTGGCAAAAATAAATAACGAGCAGAGGTCTTCCTTGGGACTTAGCACCTCACCAACATCTTCCCAAAGGGAGAACTTAAGTATAAATTTAATGGATTCGGACACAACAAATGCTATAGAATCATCTACCCAACAAAATACCGATAGACTATTGCTAAATGTTTCCACGGTTTCAAATCTAGACACTAATGTAGACATAACAGTGGGGGATGATTTAGATGTCTCCCTACATGACCTAGAGTTAGTCGAGGAATGTATGTCTCCACCGGCGCCTGTTCATGCGCCAAGAGCAGCCAGAGGGGCCACTAAGATTCCTCCCAAAAGAGGAGGGCTGCGGTCCAGTAGGAAAAGACCAGCAACCCCCCTAGTAAGAGTGTCATAGAAGGAAAAGTGGGAGAAGATAATGGCAGTATGGGTTGGGACGACGCCATTATAAAGAAGCTCATGGGTATGTTGGACACTAAACTAAATCGGATAATTAAACCTCTGCTGTCTAAAATTGACCACCTCACTGATAAAGTTAATAAATTGGAGACCCTCTTAAAAACTACTAATGACAATGTGGGGGAAATACCGAATTTGGTATTAGGTAAAATCGACGAAAAGCAATCTATGGAAACTCCACTAGGGGGAACAGTAGACGTATTAGCTCCCATTCAGCCAACTAGATTAAATCTTGGCATGCAACCAAATAACCCTGTAGCCGTTGGCCCCACAGTAATCCCAGGGAATATTACAGATCCTGGCCCAAATCTAGAAATAGGCCCTGTGGAGCTAATCGTAGAAGCTTCACCTCTGATTCTTGTTCTTGCCAACGTGCCACCCCTGAATACAGGCCAGATTGAGCCACCTGAATCCTTGCTAAATAAAGCACTGCAATGGTTGAGCAATAACATGCACATTTCTCCCTGGGGCAAACAAAAGCTGTCCGAGGACTTGCTAACAGCAAGAAGAGTGAAGTGGATAGGGAATAGACCTAAGAAATTTGCGGGGGACTGTGTGGTACTGAACTTTAAGGGCCCTGAAGTACTACCGGAAATCCTGCTCAATCTATTCCCCCCAACGCAGAACGGCAGAACTAATACCACTCACGCTGGACTTCTTCTATAGCAGAAGAGGACTTGTGGCAAATCCAAGTGTATTAAGGACCAAGTGGTCAGTTGTGGGTAGCAGAAGGGCTAGGGATGGTCCTATTTGTGACTGGGGGTTGAACCTGGAATACAGATTTTCGGCCTTATCCAACCTAAATGAATGCGATTGACTCGCAAGGTGTAAACATTTGTCAGCCAAGCCACAGAGAATGCAAACCAATGGAATGGCAGATAATATGGCATGCACACAATCTAATAAGCAGACAATAGGATATAGGGAATCTCGAGTCTCAAATTCTGGAGAGGTAGATAAAGATCCATATGGTAAAAATAGAAAAAGGGAAACGGCAGGGAGTGAGGTACTTCTGCATACCAGCAATCAAAAATCGCTTAGGACGCCCCTCTGGAGGCCTACTACTTTGGATCCGCCAGTCTCTGAATTGCTTAATAACGCAAAGATCTTTACCATCTAATGACATTTTAGCACTTAACATTAGATGGGACAGCGGCCAAGAACTCGCTCTGTTTAATGTTTATGCCAGGGGGGTTGGTGGCGGTAAATCCTCAGAAGTAGTAACTATTCTTGAACAGGATGTTGAACTGCTATCACTTCAACCTCACATTATCGTGGGTGGGGATTTCAATACCACCTTTGAACCCTTGGGTGAAGAGGATAGGATTCTGCCCGAGGAGGAGGACATTAAGTGGGGAATACCTCAGTTGGAGGTGCCTGCCATTAAAAGATGGAGTGCTGCGGCAATTCAGCTAAAGAGTCTCTGCTTAGCAAGAGGACTGAGAGCGGTAGATGGGCGCACGCCCTCTGATCTAAAAGGGAACAATATATTTGACAATGGCCGTGCATCAAGCAGAATTGATTATTTTTTAATAGATGTAAGGGCCTGGAGCAAATTGATAGACATGGCTGTGGAAGTAAGATTGGAAAGTGATCATAATCCCCTGTGCATGACCTTTCACTCTTACCATGAGACCACAGAACATGTCAATAAAAACGAGCGGGTGACGCAAGATGTTGTGTGCTCAAACAATCAACGCCACTTGAAATGGAGAATGTTGATAGAAGATGTAGCGAAATTTGAGGACCTCAAAAAAGTAGTGACAGAGGAAGTAAATAACATCAAGTCCCACTATGGGAATCCAAACTTCCAGGACTACATGATGGAGGTTCACAAAAACCTCTTCTGTAAACGTCAAAGCTTCTTCATTAAAACTGTAGATCTAAGCAGAGTTAAAAAAGAACAACCAAGGCAGGGATGGTATGATAAGAGCTGTAGACTGGCACGACATAACCTAAGTACTGAATTGAGAACAGGTAACGCTACAGCAGTTAGGAAGGCGAGAGATAGTTATAGATTGACCCAAAAACAAGCCAGGAAACGTTGGGACGAGGAACGCTGGTGCGAGCTGAAACAGGCTTGCGCAGCCAAGGATTCCAAGTTATTTTGGCCCACAGTAAAATGGGATAGGGGAGGGATAGCTGCACAACCACAAAACCACGTCACTAAAAATAAATGGACTGAGTTTTTTCAGCCACAGTATGCTCGCAACCCAACGCATATTTCTGATCCCCCCCCAACCATCCTTTTTAAACACCAAATATTTAATGAAAAAGATGTTAGCATGGCCTTGGATTGTGTAGCGGGGGGAAAAGCACCAGGCATGGATGGAGTCCCGGCAGATGTGTTCCTATCTGACCGGAATTCATGGTGCACTTATTTTACATGGTTGGCTAATGCAGTGGCTATGGGAGTGGAAGTGCCCGCCTCATGGAAGGGAGCAGAAATCATCCCTATTTTTAAAAAAGGTGACAAAACTCAGGCCAAAAACTATAGACCCATCAGTCTCATTGACACAGCGCAAAAACTTATGGGGCGCTTAGTCCAGAATAAATTGCAACAATGGATTGATGAAAAAAACATACTGTCACCATATCAAGCAGGGTTCCGCCCCTTGACCAGCAGTATTGACCAAGTTTTCTACTTCATAGCCATCTATTGGAGAAATGTTACACTAAAAAAGGGCACATTGTACGCTGTGTTCGTGGATTTAAAAGCTGCCTTTGACCTGGTCCCAAGAGAAAAACTGTTGCAGACCTTGGCTGATGTAGGCATAAGCCAAGAACTCCTCACCCTGCTTGTGCGCCTCCATGAAAATAACTTCGCCAAAATTAGGTGGGGCAAGCAGGGAGAAGTGGTGGAGCGAGGGTTGAGGCAAGGGTGTGTCCTGGCCCCAACACTATTTTCAATCTACATAAATGGTATTGTTGATCATTTGAAGAAATCTCCAAGTGACGCCCCAATCATAGCAGGTTTACACGTCCCCGTCCTAATGTTTGCGGATGACACGCTTTTACTTTCACGTACACCGAGCGGTCTCCAAAAAGCGGTTGATGCCTTTGGTGAATTTTGCGATAGTCAGGCCTTGAATTGAACACCACCAAGACTAAATTCATGTGCCTCAACCAACAGACCACGTTTAAAGGTGTGATAACGTACAAGGGTACCCCACTTGAGAAAGTTGATGCTTTTTCCTATCTAGGAATTATTTTGCAGGGCGATATGAAATGGAAATCACATATTAATACGGCAGTACTAAAGTTTAGCCAGCTTGCAGGCGTAGTCGCCCTCAAACATAGAGCCTCGCTGACAAAACCAATAAACTGTGCCCTTGAAATTTATAACATGAAAGTATTGAGCGCCTGTTTATATGGTTCCGAACTTTGGGGTTTTTCAAATCTAGGAGATTTGGGGCGGGCAGAAAATAGATTTTTGCGAGGGCTTGTAATGGCCCCACAAAGCACACCCACAATCCCATTAAAGTTGGACCTTGGCAGGAAAAATGTTGAGGACATAGCTCGGCTACGGCCACTGTTGTATTGGAGGCGTTTGATGGTGACCCCAGAGCTAAGCCACTATGTCACAGCTTTGTCAGATGTTGTCAAGTGTGATCGTTTCCATTGTATTGCATGGTTAAAAGAACTGCGGGCCTACTTGTAAAGTTAAAACTGGAACATCTATGGGGTAACAGGGATGTGGCTTGTTTTCCATCGAAAACAAAATTAAAAGAAATGTATTGGGAGGTGGTGTATTCAACAATGTATTGCAAAGGATCCGCACCCAATTTGTCATCTCGCTTTTTGGACATTAAAATGTTTCCATCGTACGAAGCATACTGGGACATATTTGAACGCCCGTATGACAGGAAATTATACTTCCAATTTCGCGTTGGAACACTCCCAGTGAATGCTTTCAAGAAACATTGGTCCCCGCCGCGGGATGAACATTGTCATCATTGTAAAGACCAAATAGAGCACATCTCCCATCTGCTGTTTTGTTGCCCTTTATATGCAAGCCCACGGCGTGAATGGCTAAAGCCAGTCTGTTTAAACATTGGCACTCACAGTCAATCGATAGCACTTAGAATATTAGAATCTGACTGCTCTACACCATTCGTGATTGCTGTAGCTAAATTTCTTGCTTGGGCCTGGGTAATCCGCACCCACACATTACTGCTAAATGTAACATAATGAAGTATGGTTGCCATGTCTTAAATGCTCTCCCATTTTAAATGTTTTTTAAACAAATTTCATGAATTAAGCACAAATGTTATTTGTGTATAGTATTCGACTGTCACTTGTTTAATATGTGTTTTAAAAAAGTATTTTTAGCTTTAGTATTTATTTTATAGGGTTAGGATGGATTCTTTTATGACAAATGACGAATAAAGCTTTGAAACTGGAACTTGAACTTGAATCTAGTATTATGTTGATAACACTCAAAATCTCATTTTGCCACAACATTGATCACCTGAAGTACTTTCGTTAAGTTTTCCTCTCACCCAAATATCTTTCAGTATGCATAGAGAGACTGGCTGATGTCCAAGCATGAGTCCAGCTAATTATGGCCAAAACAGGTTTTTTCTATTCACCAATTTCTCTTTAGACCATCTGTAATTAGAAAGGCCTACTTTGCTGTCTAAGTCCATCTTGGACAGTAGTAGTGATTTTTATTTCCATTACATATCACATTTAGTATCACAATTAAAAATTGCTGTGCCTAATGCTATTTTCTATTTCCATTTTATATTTGTTGACTCAGAGTTGGTCTGCCTTTATAATGAAATGATGTTGTTAATGTCAACAGTGATATGCGGTGATACCAGTGAATTGATTAATAATGTAATTTGCAACCTAATCTGTGGTATCATGTGTAAGGTCATGCACAGTCCTTGGATGGAAGAGCTATGGTTAATGATAACCATAACTATAGAATTTCAGAGTGAAAATTATGATTGTAACATTTCCAAGAGGGTTGCTACATTTATTCCAACAACTCTCTTTTTTGAGTATTCAGCATAGGTCACATCTAACAAACATTTTTCATTATTGTTTTATGAAATACAGTACCAAGTTTTATCTCCCACAAAGCAGTTCTGAGCACTGGTCACGGCTTGCTTCCATGCCCTGCTGCCAGCTCCTGTCACACCCAAGTCCAATGTGTATGGCCTTCAGCACACAGCACCCAGTCCTATCACAAACAAACCAGACATATGGCACAGTAGACTCTGGTAGGGACTCGTCTACAGCCAAGCCTTGCACATACCCCCTTCCCACCCAGGCTCAGGGCACAGGGACTGGACCCATCAAGCTCAAACCAGTTGGTTTCAGACCTTTGTCTTACACAGCAGCCTCCGGGTCAGGTAATGTCTGTATTAAAGCTTTCTTAGATCAAAAGCATATTCTCAAGGTCTTTGCCAGGTGTAGCAGACTACTTGCCATATCACAAACCCAAATAAGCAGAGTATGGTCTTTTCCCATGCACAGTTGTCGCTGGCATGATGCCCAGGCCCCACCTCCCCAAACCAGCTGCACACAGCAATCAATCAATCAATCAATCAATCAATCAATCAATCAAAGACATTTATAGAGCGCACTACCTACCCGTAGGGTCTCGAGGCGCTTGAAAGGTCATGGAAAACAGATTCTTGGTGTAAAACCTGGCGCAAAAGTGTTGGATCTTTCGCCGACTCAACCCACAACCACGGAAGCGAGGATGGCCCCACTCCTCTGCCTCTGCTCGGAACGCCACACGCAAGGTAGTTCAGCGTGACCGCGAACCGGGAAAAGGGAGAAGGTAGGAAAAAGTAAAACAAAGAAAGAGTAAAGCCAATGCTCTCTCTATGTTACAGCACTGCAGACCCTCTTCAGTAGCGTAGGTAAAGGTCTTCTAACCTGCAGTCATAAGAGAAAAGAAACACAGAAAAGAAATAGCACATTACCACATGGCCCAGTGTTCCTTCACCTGAATCCTTGTTCTCACACCATATACATTCCCAACACACCCCAATCCCCTCCTTACTTGTGTAACATAGCAGGATTGTCCCAAGGAGAGCGAAACTCTATTAGCTGTACAAGGACCAATTCCTCGAATTACTCTTTATATATGAAATGGGGAAAAAGTCATACTTCTGACAAAAAACCCCAGGAAAAACGAGAAGTGCAGACCAAGGCACTTATGTATCCAAAAATAAATCAAAACAACTGTGGCCACAGACTAGACACGCTTTCCAAAGGTAGCGCTAAAAACTACATTATACCTCGGGTACTCAGAACCCGGAAAAAGCATCCCGCGGTTCCCTCGGCGGCGAGGTAAACCCTTGAGCACAATCACGATTCGTCACAATACAAAAAAAACAGTTAGTTCTCGAGCTTCACAACTCGGACGCTCCTCTTACGCTTCCGCAGGTTCTTACTCGCTCGGGAAGACGACCGGAGTTGCACCCATCCGGGCGGCTGACACGAAGCCTCGTGCAGCAGAACGCCACCTCCAGCCAGGTCGCGTCGTGAAGACTCGTCGTCCCACAAGTTCCCAAGATTATTCCAAGACTCGAGAATTTCAATCCAGACGCTTGAAAAACGCCAACAAGGTCAGAAACCAAGCACCGAGCCCAAGTGCTGGCGTCCTAAATCCACGGAGGGAAAAGGGGCGGGGTTACCAAAAACAAGGAAACAGAGAAAGGACACCACAGGAAAATCAAAAGAAGAGAAAAGACTAGACCAGAGAGGAAAGAACTGCCTAATCCCTAACAAAAAGGTCATGGAAAACAGATTCTTGGTGTAAAACCTGGCCTATTGCCCTGAACCACATTCCACCCAAACTAGCTGAGCATGGAATTCATATAGTGACTTTTAGGTTCAAAGCCTGTTCTGGAGCAAAGTTACAGAGCGGGTTAAGAAAGTTTTCATCTACTAGTTACATTGTCACAGTGTGCTGAATTCACATCAAGTTTGGCAATCAGTTGCCATGTTATGCACAGCTAGGTGTCCTGCAAATCCATCTAATAGTGCCCAAGTTATTAGCCAAAGTTCCCGTGATGGATTTCCATGACAATTTGCATAACAAGAATAAGCTACATACTCTAAGAATCTTCAATATGCTGTTCATATTTGTCATAGCGCCCTAAGTTGAAACAAAATGCCTTTTAAATTATCAAGCTGGCTATATGTTTAACCTATGAGGTCCTCCTGGCACATTTCTTAAATGCAGTTATCTTAGTAGCTAATGAATGGATTTACACAAAAATATGAATGGGTCCGTGCAAAGTATAGTTTTAGGTTAATTCAAGTTTGATGTAATACCATTGAGAGGGCCTTGCTGTCGCAAAGAGCAAAATTTCACATTGGACCTAAAAGGGAAAAGGATTCTTTCCAAGACGTAAGTGAGAGTGTTTTACTAAGCGAATAAAAACCTCTAGGGCTGTCCATTGTACGTGGTAATGGACCACTGCCTATTCTTAAAAAATTAAAAGTACACTTTATTTTTTTTTGTTTTAACGCATGCTGTTTTCCTTTGAAACAAATTGTATTTAAAGAAAGAAAATGCAATCACAACCATGGTTGCCTTCTGACCTCATTAGACCAACGTCCCTTTGATGTCTTTGATTGCGAATCGGTCACAATTTGCACCCTACCGCATTAACATTCATGAGGTAGGTCAAACTGTGACTCATTACGAATCAGTGATTTGCCAACTAACCTATTAATGAATAGTATGGCTGAGATACCCGCCACCCCCTCTCAACACAATCCCCAAGAATGGGAAGACTGAAACGGTTCTGAACTTTTGGAAGGCGGGAGGGAGTTACCCTCCCGGCCGTATTTATTAAAATATGAAACAAAATTAAAACATTAAAAATAACAGTTTCATATCATGTACAATTTCATTTACACATTACGATGTTCTTGGCTGACCTTAACACATCTCTAATACAAAGGTTCTCCTAGCCGATACTAAACATCCTGTAAATGCATTTCTTAAAATTGAAATTGTACATCCTAATATTACGGGCCAACGGCAAGGTCGTAACCGGTGTCAGATCCCTAATACCAGAACTCCCCCCTCACTTGTGAGGGGCGGGCGCACAGAGGACTGTACCTCTGTGCCCACTTCCAATTTCCCTTGTCTTAGCGGGGGCCCCTGTTAACTCGACGCCATCTTAGTGGTCGTCCGAGGACTCGTGTGAGGTGTCTAGAAGGTAGCGTAGACCCCCCTCCCACCCCACACTGCTTACCACATCTGCAGTCGCAGATGTCCTGGCCCCGGGAAATTCCCAGGAGGGCCCGTAGCCCCTCCTCCCCAGGGAGGGGCCTATGACCGCCTTCCCTTTCGGCGTCCCCATCCTTAGAGGGGACCGCCTCCCCGTTTGAGGGGCCAATGGCCGCCTCCCCCCGGGCGCTCCCATCCATAATGGGTGACGCCCCACCTCTAGGGATCTTCCAATTGTTGCTCACCGATCATGACCTTACCGCCCGACCAAAATAAATACGACATTTTAAAACTAAAGAGGATGAAAAGACAATTATACTGACCAATTCAAAGTATAACTTCTACTAAGCATCACTGTTTAACTCTGGTGCAACTACTTTGCCGAAAAAACATGCTGAAACAGAAACAACTTTATTACATACCAAATTACCAATTTTTATTCACAACAACCTGTAAAAGAAACAATATCACGTCACTCGACTTTATTCAAACAAATCGCTGTCATCAGGGGCTGGTGGGTGGGTCAAAATTGGCTCTTCGTTCCGTCTCGAGCTCACGTGCAAAGGGGAGGTGCAGCTTCAGAGCATAGGAACAAGAGGATGCTTCCTTGGCTTGTTGCTCCTTTTATCCTTCTTAGGGCGGGCGTGGACCCTCCGGGGCATGGCCAGCGGTGTAGGTGTCTAGGACAACCCCCTCTTGGCTGGGAAAAAGCGCGCCCCGGCTACGCCGCTTCGGGCATACCAGCCGAGACTCGCCTCCCGCCCAAAAATGGTTTCCCGGGGGGATCGGGGCACTCCACCATACGTTCGGGGGGACCGAGGGGTCGCCCCTTTCCATATGGCTGAGATACCCGCCACCCCCTCTCAACACAATCCCCAAGAATGGGAAGACGGAAACGGTTCTGAACTTTTGGAAGGCGGGAGGGAGTTACCCTCCCGGCCGTATTTATTAAAATATGAAACAAAATTAAAACATTAAAAATAACAGTTTCATATCATGTACAATTTCATTTACACATTACGATGTTCTTGGCTGACCTTAACACATCTCTAATACAAAGGTTCTCCTAGCCGATACTAAACATCCTGTAAATGCATTTCTTAAAATTGAAATTGTACATCCTAACATTACGGGCCAACGGCAAGGTCGTAACCGGTGTCAGATCCCTAATACCAGAACTCCCCCCTCACTTGTGAGGGGCGGGCGCACAGAGGACTGTACCTCTGTGCCCACTTCCAATTTCCCTTGTCTTAGCGGGGGCCCCTGTTAACTCGACGCCATCTTAGTGGTCGTCCGAGGACTCGTGTGAGGTGTCTAGAAGGTAGCGTAGACCCCCCTCCCACCCCACACTGCTTACCACATCTGCCGTTGCAGATGTTCTGGCCCCGGGAAATTCCCAGGAGGGGCCCGTAGCCCCTCCTCCCCAGGGAGGGGCCTATGACCGCCTTCCCTTTCGGTGTCCCCATCCTTAGAGGGGAAAGCCTCCCCGTTTGAGGGGCCAATGGCCGCCTCCCCCCGGGCGCTCCCATCCATAATGGGTGACGCCCCACCTCTAGGGATCTTCCAATTACTGCTCACTGATCATGACCTTACCGCCACAGGCCGGATAGTTGACCGGCTATCCGGACCCCCCACAAAACTCCTACTTAAAGGTCATGGCTGCACAAACTCTTTAACCAAGCTACGAAGTCTCCTATGAGTAAAGCATTCCCCACCCGGGACAAATGGACCCCATCCTCTAGATACATATTGTCCCCCCTGATACATCCATGAGGAATAGAATGCAGTGTACTTGTACGGAACAACCTACCAAGTTTGTTATTCACTTTCTTCACCGAATGATTTAAAGCTGACACAGAATTAGCCCCCCGCCACACCTTCCGTGGAATCATATGGGACCATGCAATCGTGCACCCCGGAACCCTTCTCGCCAACCAACTTACAGTGGATAGTATCAATTCGAGAAGTACTCGTCGACCAATGGTCACCAAATCATTGCCCCCAAGATGCACTATGATTACAGATGGCGGTGACCTTGTCCGCCCTAACAAACCCTCCATAAACGTTTTAAACTGGTCAATACAGAGCCCGCCCCTTCCGTGGAAGGTCACCCTGTACCCGTATTCCCCAGCCATGTGAATCATGTCACCTGCTTTGAATACGTCTGCGGCACGCCTCACGTCTGAGTGGCCCACGACCCACACCACTCTTTCCTCAGCCGGTGATCTTTGACCGCTGGTTCCCAGGTGTCGAGTCGACTGCACAGTCCGCCCCGCCTCGCAAGCTCGCGAAACTGTAAACCAAACAAAAGACAAGAAGCGTGAGTGCACGACATTTAGCTTCACAACATGTGCAACCGCACATACCTTTTATAACAATTCGAGGACCAACGCCCCAACCGTTTCACTTTTTCCACACTCAGACCCCTGGCTGTAGCCTCTGTAGCAGCCCCTATCCGAAAGGAATGGGTCCCAAAATCGCCCGGGTTCAAGCCCGCTGCTGCGATTGCCATTGTTAGCACCCGCTGGAACTGAAACCTAGTCAGTGGGGTGGCGTCGGCGTGCCTCAGCAAGCTTCCCCCCCATGATGCCGCCCTCTGCGCTAAATACTCCTCAACGCATGTTACCGGGCACATGGGAGATCCTGGAATCCGCTGGACTACTACACTGTCCCCGATCGCTCCCTGATCGGTCTTGGACCTGGCAAATGAGACTACCATTGTCTCCCCCTTAATTTGAATGTGCTCTCGGCACAGACCTCCCCCGTATCCTGCTTGTTCCTTGCTACCAGTACGCTTACCCGCATAGCCCCATGGAATGCTAATGCAAAAGCGGCCCGAAATAGCACTGTCTCTGATTGAGATGAACATGTCGCCGGGAGTACGGACAGTAACAGGGCCAACCTTTCCAGACCTATCGGGTGCCTCTCATCCACTCTGCGACCCTCAAGGCGTTGCCACCCACGCAGCGCCTTTTTGTACCAGAAAAGACGATGTGGGGTCCTGGATGCCATGAGCCCGTGCCATGAAAGAAATGGCGGCCCGGTGCCTATTGGCCGTAGCCACTGATTTGCCTGCCTGATGTAAAGATAACAGAAATTTCAGGACATACTCCTCTTGGCCCAAAGCTCCCCCCTAGCTGAACCCAAAAAGGACCAATAAGAACGGAACGCCCCTTCATATGCCTTCCTTGTCCTGGGTGCTAGACTCTTTCCCATGAGGTTTTGTAGTCCGGGGCACCGAGAGACCAGAGAGCTTCGGGAAATTGTGCTGCCACCGGGTCCGCTGAGGGCAGAAAACCCCAGAAGGCCTGCATATGGGAACGAGAAAGCGCATCAGCTGCCTGATTTAGTACCCCTGGCACGTGTCTTGCCCTAAAGTGGACGTTTAGTCTCATACATAGCAGGACAATTTCCTTCAGCAATCTCAAGATCCATTTGCAGCGAGCTGCCTGACTATTGATACACTCAACCACGGTCATATTATCAGACCAGAACACCACAGAGCGATCACGAAACCCCTCAGGCCAGGTTTCCAAGGCCACCAGAATGGGAAACAGCTCCAGAAACCCAATATTACCAGTGAGTCCATTATTGTGCCACCACTCTGGCCAGGTCCGTGCCGACCATCGATTGCCGAATATGGCGCCAAAACCTACACTCCCCGCCGAGTCAGTCCACAACCCCAGTTCTTCCGAGGAAACCGGTGGCTCGGTCCAGACTACCCGACCGTTGAAATCCGCCAGAAATGCCAGCCATATGCGCATATCCTGGCGGACCTCTCCTGACAGTCTTGTGCGGTGGTGCCCTTCCCTGAGGCCCACCATGGTTTGTGCAATAGAACGGGAAAAGGGGCGAGCCATCGGTATAACTCTCAGGGCAAAGTTAAGCTGACCCACAGCCTGCTGTAACTGATGGAGAGTTACTTTCCTTTCATCGAGACATGTTTCTAGCGAGGCCCTGAACTTCGTCACCTTCTCTTTGGGCAAGCGGAAGCACCCCTCTACAGAATCGAGCTCAATTCCCAGAAACTCGAGTGTAGTAGATGGCCCTACCGTCTTACCGGGTGCCAGCGGCACACCAAACTCCCCCATCAGATTACAGAATTCCCTCAAAGCCTGTGCACATTCTGTGTCCCCGGCTGCCCCCAGAAACAGAAAATCATCAAGATAATGCATAACATGTGTAAAACCCGTGGCTCTTGTGAACGCCCATTGCAAAAAAGTACTGAATTTCTCAAAATGCGCACAAGAGATGGAGCAACCCATTGGCATACATTTATCCATGTAATAGCGTCCCTGAAACATAAAACCCAGGAGACGCTGATCATCTGGGTGTACCGGGAGCAACCGGAACGCCGACTCGATATCTGATTTAGCCATCAGCGCTCCGGGCCCTAGGCGATTCAAAATGGCAACGGCCTCATCAAAAGATGCGTACCGCACCGAACAAACTCCCGGGTCAATCGCATCGTTCACCGAAAGACCCTTTGGAGCTGACAAATTATGTATCAACCTGAATTCCCCTGGATCCTTTTTGGGGACCACTCCCAGAGGTGAACAAACAAAATTGCCAACTGGCGGTATGTCATATGGTCCAGCAACCCGACCTCGGGCCACCTCTTTCCCAATCTTTGCTTGTACCACCGCCGTATTCTGTTGAACCGATAGTTGGTTCTTACATTGTGCTTTCCCCTGAAAATCCCCCGCCGGGATGCTGAAACCATACGAAAAACCGTCTCGCAACACCCCAGCGGAGATATGATCCGGGTATTCGTTCAGCCAAGGGATCAGTGCCATGACATCAACCGGGGTAGGTAAAGGCGCCCCTCGGACTATTTCAGACCTGTTTGGGGCCTCCTCTACTTCCCGTATCACCAGCCTTGGATCTGCACGTACTCTCGGGGTGCGAGGACTATCCGCACCCTGCACACTCATGCCTGAACCTGCAAGACCCCTGTGGCCTAGAACATTTGCCTCTGTTAAAGCTCCAGCAGACCCCTTTCTTACCTGAGTTGGCATTATTCCTTGTGTTCTGATCACTGCTTGTACCTGCCCAAAAGGGCGCCCCCAACGAATGACGGGAAGGCTCAACCCCGTTTCCCCCTAAAGATGGCGATTTCGCCGTGCTCGACTTCTCAATTTTTTGCCAGGAAATGGAGTCGAAACAATCCCACGTCAGGGATGAGTCGTGCTCCTTGGACTTACGAAATATGCTATCATAACAAAACCATTGATTACCCCCATATGTTTCATAAAATTCCATGATACGTGTCTGATACACGGATAATTCCACCAATAATTCGGGCCTACGTTCCCCCATAATTGCAGTGAACATTCCAAAAGCTCTGGCCCAATTGGCTATCGATTCATCTACTCTGAAACCGGCCATCTTTGCGCGCCATACACTAGGATGCAAAAACTCTTTCTGGTTTTTTACATGCTCAATCTCATAGTGATCGGTCAACAAGGAAAACATGTTCACATATGTATCCGCCCATATCCTTTCTTTTACCTCAATCGGGATATGTTGAACAACTTTTTCCCTCCTCGTGGGTACCGATCCCTCCCCCGCCATCGGCAATGGCTGCTTACCTGATCCGGTAGCTGTGACCGTTGTCGCTGCCGAACCAATGCCCGATACTGGTTGTTCCACGGGAGCCTGCGGGGAAACAAGAGGACACGGTGCCTTCGCAGCATCTTTCGATTGCCGCAACTGCTTCATTATCGACCTGGCTTCTTCAGCCGTGGCCCCCTCATTCTCTCTGCCCAACCATGCCGCCAACTGGGCAGCCAGCTCAGGAGGCATATCCTCCCCGTTCACAGGAGTGACCACCACAGGGATCGGTTGCCCCGCGTTCGGGACCGGAGTCGGGGCCTCGATCGGGGTGACCGGGTGCGCTGTAGGTGATTCGGGAACCGGGGCCTCCCCACCCGACGCTCCCCTCTTGGCCCTTCTACTACTCCCGTTAGGGACCACTCCCGGCAATGCTGGTCCGATGACTCTCTTTGGTCCCCCCGCACCATTCATTGCCGCCATCTGCTTCTTCATGTCCGCCATGTCCTTCACCAGCATACGAAGCATCTGATCGGTCCCAACCCTCTTTCGGACCTTCTTGCTAGGCATCGTCCACGGATAATCCTCAAGGTCCTAGGTCAGGAAGCTCTGAACTCGCTGAAAGAAGAAACACAAAAATTAAATTCTCAAAATTGGCTCTTCGTTCCGTCTCGAGCTCACGTGCAACGGGGAGGTGCAGCTTCAGAGCACAGGAACAAGAGGATGCTTCCTTGGCTTGTTGCTCCTTTTATCCTTCTTCGGGCGGGCGTGGACCCTCCTCCAATCCGCCTCCGGGGCGTGGCCAGCGGTGTAGGTGTCTAGGACAACCCCCTCTTGGGCGGGAAAAAGCGCGCCCCGGCTAGGCCGCTTCGGGCATACCAGCCGAGACTCGCCTCCCGCCCAAAAATGGTTTCCCGGGGGGATCGGGGCACTCCACCATACGTTCGGGGGGACCGAGCGGTCGCCCCTTTCCAGTCGCTTCGCAAATTACCACACTGGTGGCAAAAATGCAGGTCATAAATTGCGACCAATATTTTGTTTCTAGCTGTTCATACAGCAGGCCTCTAATCATCTGGCTTCCATCAGCTAGGCGGCCAAACACTGTCAAAGTTCAAAAAAACTCAGAGACTGAACTGAAACTAAAGATTTCAAACTACAAAAACGGAGGTACACAGAGCATAATACTATCTCATAAGGAACAAAATGATTACTTGAAGTATCACCTATATAAGGTAAATGAATACACTATAATACCTATCATATCTTATTTTTGAATTGAACTATTAGCTTTGTATTTTGAAGTAGCTTTTTTTACCTACAAAACAATTATTTTCCCGAAAATGAACTCCTGGCACATATAACACGTAATACTTCAAGAAAGCTTTTATATAATATGCGGTATGTCTTGCTTTAAGCAGGAGAAGCCTCCTCTCCATTGAAACACTGCCTACTGTGCCTGAGAGGCAGAATAATTAACCCTAAACAAATGCTATGACGGCAAGACAGGAATGCTCTCTGAAATTAGTGGTTGAATAGGGATGACCTAAATAAGCCAATGGCTTAATCGATTTGACCCAAAGAACCCGCTCTGTATTTTCCCCGAAAACAAAAGATCTCCGATTTTCCAGACACAAGCAAGTATTTTAGCAACCACACCCACAATTTTTAAAAAAACATCCCCACGATAACGATGACGTATAAAACCAACAACAAATACGGGCTTGCTTCAGAGATATCGCAGTTTTCTGTGACATATTAACTGCATACTTTTTCCGTTCATACACTGTGATTTAAAGAAACAATAGTGTATTATGTAGTCTTCTATAAAGTGTTTTCGAATAATCCGTTTTCACATTCCTGAAGTATGCTTCATTTCACCTCATCAGGGAATTGTGGAAGGGATAAACTCATCATAAGACGTAAAAGGCTCTTAAAGATAACTGGGAAATCAAGATTGAAATGCTTGCATATACCATGGTCATAATGTTCCTTTATCGTTCTTGTTCTTCCCAGTAATGCTCGTGAAACCATAAACTAATTACGAAGATAAAACTCCAGCCTTATTGTCTCACCACATTAAATGAACTCCAGGCAGTATTAACTTTCACGGCATGGGTGCACTTTCATACTATACTGCTGTTTTTTTCATAGCTTTTTCTCTATGTGACTTTGAACAAAATTATACATTGCAAAAATAGAATTAGTTTAGGGACTATTAAAAAAAACTGACAAGCATGCAGCCAATATAGGACAAAACAGACATTTTAAATGCTTCTCTTAAATGCACATAAAGTGAGCACACAAGGAACTCCTCTTCTTGGGCTTATTGATGACTAGCAAATCTTGCAAAATCGGCAAGGTGTGACAAGAGTCATCTGTGAAGAAGTCTAAAACCAATACACTGGAGTACATTTGCCTAATTTCAGTGGTACTCCAAGCAGGCAGAGCAGCATAATCTTTTTAAGTATACAAGCACATTTTATGGAGACTGTATTTTAATTCTGGACCAGTGGATGCTGCTTAATCCAGTGGTATATCGCACTATAGTGTGACTCATCTGAAGAATTTGTGGGGTGCATGAGACTCCCACACCTCATAGAAATGCATATACCTTAAGCAGAATAGAGCACCACACTGCACCGCAGAGACTATTGGGACCAAAGATCCGTCCATGGCTTTGTCATAAACCACAAGTCAAACTGCATAAAGTGAGGGATAAAATGGTGAGGACAAGGACTGGACCAATCTCACTTGACCCCCGAGGGCATCAAAGGGCTTGCTGGTCTGCCCCCTGTTCTGAAGTTTCAGGGCAATCAAACACTTCCTGCAACTCTGCAACAGCACCTGGTCTCTGCAATCTGTGAGTCCTGCCCTGCAAAGTAGGGCGAATCCAGTCCTGGGATCTTGAAGGTGATATCTGCTGACTAGAACCGTCAACATCGATGCAGTGACAACTTTGAGCCAGTTGGAATCAACACAGACGCCAATGCATACCTATATCGCGTCCATGAACAGCGTGGCTCAATGATGATGGACACAGCGGCTTCACTGTAAAGGGGTTGACGCCGAAGCCTTCATTGACCAGTTTGGATTGTTGCTGCACTTCGCCTCCATCCACGGGATCAACGATAATGCAACACCTCCCAGACTCCTTATATCGATTCGACGTCGATTTCTGTTCGATCAAAGGTACTTTTTTAGCTGGATCTACCTGAGTCCTGGAGTCGGCCTGCCATCCATCGTTGTCGGCTTGAACGTTGGATCTACCCCAATCTAGCGTGACCTCTAGTAATCCTTTAGCGCTATTGACTTTTAAGCACTATTTTAGGATTTAATCTTTAAAAATTTAAAATTTCAATTCTCCTTTTTGGTATTTCTTGTATTTGTCTTGATTTACTCATAGAATTATAATTTTTCTAAACTGGTGTGGAGTATATTTGTGGTGTTTATATTGTGTTCCTTTGTGTGTGTGTGTGTCTGTGTGTTGCACTAATACTTTAAACATTGTTTATTTAGATAAGGATGACTGCTCTGTGACAAGCTAGCAGAGGGTTAGGACTGGTTAACTTTTAGTGTGTATCTAGCTTACCCTGACTAGGATTGCAGTCACCTATTTGGATAAGTTTGTAAGTATATAAACTTAAGTGAGTAAAGATTTACCTATGATTTTCTTTAAGTCTCTCACCACAGGCAGATCTTTTCAGGGTTTTCACTTGCAAAGAATACTTTAAGTAGGTTACCACTTACTTTTTAAAATCTTTGCAAACCTCAGGAAGATGACGTTTGCAAAGTTTAAAAATGTTCTTGTTTCGTTTTGGAAAGTCCAACAAATGGGCATGGTCATTGTTTTTGTATTTAGTTTAGTCTTAGTTGGAAACCATGATAGTTATAAAGATCTGGAATACAGTTTAAGTCTTCATCAGGACTCTGATGTACTACCTATATCACATATCATGTTAATAATGTTAAACACAAATGTAGGCTTTCTCTGTTTGGTATTGTAACTATAAATTTGCAATGTTTTCATTACACATTCTACAAATTAATAACAAATAAATAACAAATATTGTAAATCTTACAGTTATTAAGTAGATAAATGCTTCATTTGGGACTCCTAGACGTATGACACCATAGCCTGAATCTCAAACTACCTCCTTATGATGACGACACACCCATAACTACTACTTGTATCTACATCATCTGTCTGTGAAAATCACAGAGTTCTAATAAAGTTTTTCCTTCATTATTTGTTCAGTTTTTTACTTCTCACAGTCAAAGTAGGGCTAATAAAAAAGACAGGAACTAATATAATAAATGTGCCAGCATTGGGAGCCATTCTGCTAGACGAAACAACTTTTGAATCCAATACGTTCATGTGCTGCATGAACATGTAAAAGAAAAGGGTTCTGATCTACTTATCTAAATTGCAAATTAAAGATCTAAGGGCCACATGCATAATTGAAAATAGTGGTCACAGAGGGGCATTTTTGCAGAATCTGCCCATTTGCAAACGCCATTTTTGCATTTGAGATGCATCATCCCAAATGGAAAAATCTCTATTTAAGTAATTGCTAAGTTTGCGATTACTTAAATTGCGATTGCATTTAAGGAATCGCGAATTGCGATTCCCTGAATGCAACAACAACACAAAAATTGCGATTTTGCAATTAAGAAACGCAAATTACCATCAATTCATAGATGACGGTAAAATATTTCAAAGTTTTATGTTGCGCACATACATGCCCTTGGGTCATGTGTGTGTGCAACATTTGTGGATATTACAATTTCAGGGGTGCGTAAGGGAGTCCTTTTGGCACCATTGCACCCTAAAAATTGCAAGCGCAATTTGCGAGAACCTATTTGGTACTCGCAAATTGCGCATTAAATTCCCATTGATTCCGATGGGCCTCTAGGCCATTAGGAATGTATTGGAAGCAACTCCTTATTTATGATTCGCAATTTGCGAGTCGTAAATAAAAAATATGTATGAATCGCAAATGTTATTGCAATTCCTACATGCAAAAGTATTTGTGTTTCCTAAATTGCGATTTCTTAAAAATTGCAATTTAGGAATCGCAAATGCACAGTTTGATTAATGTTGCCCTAATTGTCTTTTCTTCACACTATTTCCATACCGTGAACATTATTTTTAGCTGTACAATCCATTATAGTTGTCTGTATGTTGCAAATAGATTGCAAACATAGTAACACTGAGTAACCTTAAGAAAATATTTTTTTTACAAACCAGTATTTACCTCTGCTGCTCTTATCCAAATGTGCTGCAGATCGATATTCAAACTAGGATTGAAAATATTAATTGTTCAAATATAAGCAGGAAATGCATTCAATATTGTACAATGAAGTGCACAACGTTATAGAATGATACAATTTAAAGTGTTACATAAAGCTCTGCAGCAGTGAGATAACTACAGAAATAGCAAACAAAATAGAAAAGGAAACTACTGTATTATTTTCTGTAAGGTCTGGAGCTGACTTCTAACTACTCAACACAATATCAACTTTTTACCTAAAAAACCTAGGCAACAAAGTGTTTACTACATAGCTATATTTAACCAATGGGGTAACCTACTTTGAAATAGATGATAAATATTTAACTTGCTAATTAACTTAGTGTAGTATTTTATAAGGTGTATATACAGATATATTTTTTATTGACAACAACAATGTATTTTGGTTTTAGGAATAGTATTTCCTCACATTTTACAAACAATATATATATATATATATATATATATATATATATATGTATATATATATGCAGTATGTGTCGTCCTCAGCTTGTTAAAGCTCAGCTACTTGCAGCCAAAGGAAGATGCGAGACCCGATTTCTTAGGTGTTATTAAGTATTTATTTTGAACCCAAACACCAGTTTGCCACGACGCGTTTCGGCCAAAGCCTTGATCACATGATATATATATCCTACTGGCGGTCGCCAGTAGGTAGTTATAGTTAGGATTCTTTTCAATGCAAATTCTCAAAATTCTATTGTGAATAACTTCGGCGCTGGTTGACGATTCTGCCTGAAAATTTCCTGAAATTTGCTAAACTACTCTCCGCTCCTTCCCTGAAAGTTTGGGGGGCTGTTCGAGCAGTAGCGGCACCCCACCCCCAAGCGCCTTGAGACCCTCCGGGTAAGTAGTGCGCTCTATAAATGCCTTGATTGATTGATTGATTGATTGATAGCGAAAATGGTGGTGCTACCAAAATGTCTCTACTTATTTGTAAACATACCCCTGCCACTAACCTGTGCATTTTTTTTAAATTCCACTGCCAAATGGTGTCCCTTGCTTGGATAGGTAAACAACCTTGCATATTTTGGGACCTCCTAACATTGACACTCAAACAGGGAGGCCTCGGCGCCCCTGATCTCACACCATACATGCAATATGCTCACAGGCCCAATTTCTGCACTATTGGGTACATCCTACACATTTCCAACCCCAAATGGCTGTAAAACAACACAGCCACACCCACTCTAGGGCTGGTCCCCATATATTTATTGACTTATTTATTTATTTATTTATTTATTTAACATTTATAGAGCGCATCGTATCATCCCCAGGGGGATCTCACATCACCTCGGCATGACAAGAGACAGAGACCATGAGCAGAGCAGACCCCTAGAACATACAGGTTTTTAAGCTTTTTTTAAAGTGTCCTAGAGAGGTACAGTGACGTATCTCTTCCAGCAGCCTATTCAAATACAATGGGGCTAGATAGGAGAAAGCACGTCCTCCCATTCTGGCTTCATGGATTCTGCAAGGTACTAGCAGATTTTGGTTACTTGACCTGAGGAGGCGATCGGTAACATAAGGTCTTGTCTTCTTCATATTATATGTCTATATAATATCAAACAAAAAGACGGCCCAGAGATGTAATAAACACGGTAGAGACCCATAGGTGGGTATGGGAAGACCTACGCAAAAGGGCAATCTTCCAGCAGTTTACGCTTCAACCATCCTGCAAGTACATTACCCCCTTATCCCTTCTTTGCACAGCGGGGCCAGGACTCGAGCCCGACAACTTGGTATCACCACTTTCACAGATTTATATCCTTATAAATTCATGTCCCCCCAATATTAACCGGAGACTTACCCCCACCTCATTATTGTTGGACCTGATTTTACATTACCAAATAAGGGTGACATGCCCTAATGTGCCCCCTGTCCTGCCATTACTAGACCATCTGCTGACAAACCCCTCACCTCGGAAATTGATAGCCTGCCTGTATAACACTACTCAGCACACAGCCCCAGCGACCACAGCCAAGGCACTAGCTGTCTGGCTCATGGAGCTTGACCATCGCCTCACTGATGAGCAGTGGACATACTGCTGCACTCAGCTTGAGCTCCTATGTCCTAACTACAAGCTACACCTAATCCACTTCAAATTCCTCCTTCACTTATACTGAACCCACCCACAGATTCTTATGATGGGTCTCCGGTCAGACACACATTGCTGGAGATGCAGAAACCCACAAATGTCATTCTTGCACTTAGCAAGGCAATGCCCCCCCATTGCCAACTTCTGAGACAGGGTCTACGATATAACTCAGCAGATCACAGGGACGAGCCTGGAGCGCACACCACTTGTGGTTCTCTTGGGACATGTCAAAAAGGCCTCCTCTGATACACGTCTTTTTCCGCAATGCTGCTCCTACTTGCTAAATGCAGAATAGCAGTCCACTGGGGCACCATCACGGCCCCCTTTGTAGACACATGGATAAACGACATCACTTATTGCCAAGAACAGTTCGTCCTTTTTTTCCTGCTGCTAATTCTAAATTGATTTTTAAGCTGGAATTGAATTCTTGATTTTACACTGTTTACAAACTGGCAACTTTCCAATCTCCTATGTACATCCCAGGATTTGTTATGTTGAAAATCTTAAGTATTTTATGTTCCGTGATTTTTGACAATATTGTCTGTTTTTACTTAAAAGAAATCTAGCCATCCTAATGCTGCTTCTTGATAACTATATGATGCTTTGAGGACTGAGCCTGTAATGTTCAATCACTTGTAATAATATGTTTGTATTTTTTTGTGGACCTCCTAGGAGTTCCAAATCTCTAATAAATTTTTTTATTTGAATTTGAATTTGCCAAGAGCAGTTAATCTTCTGGGAGCTGATGCCCCCAGCCTCCAGGCCCAAGGACATCTGGGCCCCTTTCACACAATGGGCGAGTGCTGTGCTCGAGCTCCTGCTTTATTTTATCTATTAGTGCTTCCTGTTGAAGCTAACTTTGTAACTATTTTAGGATGGCGCTGGCAGCTTGCCGGCGCCATCCTAAAATAGTTAAAAGTTCAACACAGTTGCACTTTTGCCCCCGAAATCCGCCGCTTGCGGATATCGCAGATTTTCAGTAAATTCGCAGGAGTTCGCGGATCGCGGATTTACCGTAAATCCGCGAAATCCGCGAGCGGAACGGATTTTCCGCTCGCCCCTAACAGTTACATACAATGATAAAAGTTTGACTAAACGTACTCAACTGGTGCTTCTAAGATACGCCTACCCCGGTGTACCTAACCTAAGCCTATTACTTGGGAAGGGGTAAATGAGCTGCAGTTTAAGTTAAGTTAGTTTTGGCCAAGATTCTGACTCAAGAATTCTCTGCAGGTCTAATCAGCTCCGTACCTTGGTTTTTAGAATGGAGGAGGTCTTATATCTCGCTCTCAGGACTCGATCTCCCAGTACCCGCAAAGGAAACTGGAAACACCGGAGTTGGATTTTCTCGGCAGGAGAAAAAGACAGCGTCTTTCTCAGTGCGTCAAGTGGGAGAGACGGCTTCCTTAGGCACTCGCATCAGCTGGGTTTTGGATAAGTAGATAGCCGCTCTGCTCCACACCACTGTGTGTTGCTTAAGGGCAAACACTGGTATATTTATATCTGGAAGGTGCCGTGTTTGACGTAAGGTTGGACATAAGATGTCAATTAAAAGATGTCAATAAGAACTGACCGTTCTTTCAGTGCTCGCAGGAGTTCTAGGACAAATCAAAACAAAAGCACAGGGAATTCCCAGGTTGCTGGAGGTTTGGTATTTTGTAAGAACTCGTTGTGCTTTCTAGGTGTCTAAGAAAGTAGCCTTGCTGCATTTGGTTTGCATTGGCTATTGCTAAATATGAAATATTTAATTAGGGTTCCTAGATAAAATCACAACACCCACTCCACGTATAATGTCCATCATTAGTAAAATATTAAGCAATATATAAACATATAGGTAAGCATGTGTTTTTCCATCCCACCCCAAAATACATTAAATGCATTTGAAACGGTATAGATACATGAAAATGAGTATTATACTGTACGCATTCAAGCAGTGGTATCATTCAGAAAGTGCGAATGTGACAGCTGAATGAATAGCAGAATTACATTTATGAAATGGCTCTTAATACAGAAGAGAAGGTCGAGACCATTTCATCACATATTTATACAAGATTGTAAGTGTGCTAGAGGTTGATTCAAATTATTGGGCCTCATTTATGAAAAGTGACGCATCCTTGCGCAAACGCAAGGATGCGTCACTTTTCCGTACGGCACGCTGCGTCAGAAACTTGCGGCGCGGATGCGTCATATCTACGGAATGACGCACCGTGCCGCAAGCGGAGGCGCAAGGCGGGGAAAATTCACGCAGACGCGGCCGTCCTGACGTAGCGAAAAGACACGCAAGTGCGGGAAAAATGCCGTAAGTCGCATTTGCGGAACGACGCAAGTGTACGCATCGCTGCGTCACTATTACGTTGCGTCAGAATCCGGAAAACGCCAAAAACACGCGCATCTATCACCTAATTCTCCCGCAAATGGAAAAAATTGCCACCATGGAGCCTGATGGACAGAGCAGCAGCCAAGGAAACCTTCCACATGGCAGCCAGGATGCCCAGCCTGCAACACAGGGAGAAACTGTTGGAAAGAGGAAGCGCAAAACAAATTTCAGTGCTGAGGAGAACGATACACTGATAAGTGAGGTAACAGACCACCAGCACCAGCTGTTTGCCAGTTCCAAATTGCCACTAGCCAAAAAAGAGGCCATTTGGCTGGACATATTGACCAAGGTGAACAGTGTGGGCCAATCTAGGCGGACAGTCATTGACCTAAAAAAACGGTGGAATGATATCAAGCGCCGCACTAAAGAAAAAATGGCCAAAAACCGGAAAGACTCTGGGCTTACAGGAGGAGGCAGCCCATCACAACAAGAAGAGCTGGATGACCTTGAGGAGCGGGTTGCAGCGGTCATCCCAGAGGAGTTGGTCGTTGGAATCCCAGGGCAGGACAGTGCACTGCATGAGGAACTGGAAGAGACACAGGAAGACACACAGGGTAAGTCCCTACAAGGGGAAATGTGCAAATAAGGTAATGTTGTGCTGTGCATAAAGTAAGGTGGCTGGTTCAATTACTGACGTGTTGTGGAAAGAGAAATCATGCAATGTCATGAACTGTGCAGGGTCTACAAAAAGTATTGTACCACGGACATGCACATGTTACATTTGGGAAACAGCTACCCCTGTGTAAGTAAACATATATGTCCAAAGTGAAGTCCCAGCCCACTGCTGCACCTGACAAGTGCCACACGCAGGTGCAAAGATATAACTACCCTCCTGAAAAGAAAATCACACAACATCCTGCAACAGACCGAGTGTCACACTTGTATGACTTGGACTGCTACCACTGTGCTGGCAGGATGTTATTTTGTTCATGTAGTGGTGCCACAATGTGCCACACCCACAATAATAGGCCACAGACAGCCATGTAACATAGTACAACATATCATGTCATTGCATCATTCCCACATTAAAGTGTCAGAAAGCGCACTTCCAGGGCTGTTGCTAAGGGTATACCCAGAAACATCTATGTCCAATTGACAATGTACAATAGGAACATCAAAATGTAACTATCATGCTGCGCAACAAAGATATGCATACACAGGGTCTGTGTAAGGCATGCACAACCTGAATTAAAACGTAATCTCCCCTCCATGATAAAACCAACATATCTCTTTTGCATTCAAGTGGACACATAGAAAGGTTATAAATCTTTTCATGACTGCATCATGCACGAATGTGTCCCTTCCATGCACACAAACACTGATCCCCTGCGCAGCTGGACCCCCTGCAACATGGTGCAAGTCTGCCTGGGTTGGCGCATGCAAGCATTGTGTACCTGTGTTGTTGTGAAGGACAGGTGTGCTGCTGAGTATGGCCATGGGCCTGGTCACGATAATGTAGTTGTCGTAGTACATGGTCAACCTTGGCACATTAGAGTGCCTGCTCATTCTGAGTGTACCAGTGTATGGGTTAACAATGCCTCTTTGATGATTGTCGTGCTGCCACATGCAGGTGACACAGAAGTTGTCAGTGACAGTGATGGTGATTTTTGTAGCAGAGTTATGTCCTGGCAGGTGAGGTGGCATACAGGGTTGAAGGTGAGGAGGTACCTGACATTGTATTCTTGCAGTGTTCAAGAGGAATAAACCTTTGTTCACAGTGTGTACCTGAGGCAGTCAAATGCAAACAGCGTACAGTATGGTAGCCGTTGTGTCATGCGATGACCATTTCAATGTATGCTGCACAATGTCAACTATGCAATGCATGTGTTCAAAAATAATATATCCAAATTCTACTTCTTTGTGACCCAATTATGTTGTGATATAAGTACTACATGTGGTAATGTGTGTCACTATGTTAAAAAAATTAATATTTACAAATGTGAAAGAGTAATAAAAATGTTGTGCATTTATGTGTCAAACAATAACAATTGGTTGTGTCATGGGGGATATATGTCTGAACTATTATTTGGATAGGTGTACATCATGAGAAATATGGGGTAACATCACAGATTATGAACCAATGCTGTGTACTTAATTTTTGGCTATGAAAAATGGTGTGTGCAGCACTCACTAATCAGACTCCATTGTGTGTGTTGTGGTTGTTCATAAAGGTATTGAATGCTTCAGGTCTGGGTGTGTGGTGACAAGGAAACTCAATCCATGTACTCACTGAACTTTGAACAGTGTATTTAAGGTCTCCGCTGTGAAACACCTACTCTACAGTTGCAACATGCCTAGTATGAACAATGAATGAAATGGAATGTCATGACACGGCATGCTTTGGTATAATGTATGTGCCTTTTTGTACAAGAGTGTCACACCTGTTGTCCATGGGGGCACAGTGTCAAACATTGGCAATTGTGGAGGGAGAGCTGTGAGTTAACAAATGCAGGACAGAACAATCAATGTCTCATGGTTGCAGGGATGTGTGTGTGAGTGTGTGCAGCAAAACATATAGGGCCTTATTTATGAAGGACTTGCGCTGCCGGTGCGTGACTTTTTCCCATGTTAAAAGTGACGCACCGGCGGCGCAAGTCCTTCATAAATAAGGCCCATAGAGGCCCATTCACAGAATGAACTCAAGACTCAATTCTAATCTTACTACTATATAGTAATTCACAGAATGCACTTACTACTTTTTCACATTCACAGAATGAACTTAATACTTTTGGCATTCACAGAAGTAACGATTTTGCATAAAGTGTCTCTGAAGACAGACTTAAGATAGAGTAAAGGCAAAATCCTAACTCCTCTGAATACCAAAAGTACAAAGTTCATTATGTGAATGCCCAAAGTAGTAAGTGTATTCTATCAACACCAAAAATGTATCAAGTTTACTATTGAGTTTCAAGTTTGTTTTGTAAATCTGGAACACATTGAGGGAAGTCACGCCTCAAAGATGTGTCCCAGTTCTCTGCAGCCTATGCAACCCTGCCTTTGTGTCACGTTAAAGGAATCAGCCAGCCAGGCTCACTACTCTAAGTCAATCACAATGCTGTGAAGTGCTGGTGTTACTTGTAATAGTAAGTGGGACAATACATGCTGGAATGTTGGCCATGTTTGCCATGGAGCCTGAAATGCAGCCTGTATACCAAACATGGAAGTGGGTATTACTGCTCTGGTCATCATGGGTGGTACCTGAGTCACCTTGGCAATATGCACATGAGCCACATTATGTAAGAAGCCCCCATCCACCCTCCCATGCCATGATGACACATAGCATTATCACATCAGTCACTCATCCCTTGGGTCTCCATAATAAGTCATTTCAGTTCTCTCATCTGAGCCCACAATACACATATGGTCTATGAACTACTACTAAGGCCACCACCCCTGTGTTCATGTGTTCGGTCATCAATGAAAATTGTAAGTCACAATTAGCCTACTCAATGTCAGCTGCTGTGCAAGCCCACAGCAGACGGATGTACATGGTGTGCTGAAGCCACGCCTATGGGAAGTCTGAATGTGCCCATCTGGGTCTCAAATGCAATCATTTTCAGCAGCATCTGATATACAGTCATTCACTGATGCAGCTCAGCCAGCCTCCATGCACTCATACATGGAAAACATTTGAGAATGACAACAGGCCTTTCCAAACATGACCCACAGACATTGCACATGCCTACACTGCTGACAAACCTCTAACACCACCCTGGTGTCAAACACAGCCTACACCAACGTTACTGCAAGTGAAAGTCACACCTGGATACACAACTGTGCATACCACACCTCCACCCTCTGCAAGCCTAACAAACAGCACTACAGGGACACGGCATGGTAGAGCACTGATCTCTAAGAAGCAAGAGGCACCAGCAGATACCTTGGTAAGAAATGTATAAACACCAAGACACCTGAAATGTAAAACACATACATGGCCCCAATGAGGGAGAACCACAAAAAAAATCCTACATAATGGAAAGTCCTGCCAACTAGTCAAGGTCCTGCATTTATACACCAACCTATGCTGCAAAGCCACAGACATCACCCTGGCACTACAGACCTGTGATAAGTGTCCAACAAAGTTCACCATAAACAACAACAATTTCACTACAATAACTTTCCCGTACACATGAGATGCCACAGGCAGCACCACCCACACCTCTCACAACACAACAGCCATACTACCATACCCACCGGGACACCAGTCACAGCTCAATGCACACCCTCAAACATGAGATACAGCCACCTGTGGGATCAGTACAGCCCTGTCCTCATAATATCAACAACAGCACCAAGATCACCATATTCACAGCCACAGGGGACATCTCCACCCTCCGGGACCAGGAGCTGTGAGTGTGCTCCAACACAGACTAACAGCACACAGATTTGCCACACTACATGATGCAGGATTCTAAGGAACATTGCTTAACTGGGTCACTCACCCCACCAAGAGGTTCAAGGATCAGACTGACAACCTTCGCCTTCAAATGCACGTTATTCCAATGCTGAATGCAAGAGGGACCATCTATGTGTCTGACCCCTGTCAACATCAACAGGGCTGCCTCAGCACCATTACTAACCAAATACACCCTCAACATTGTATCCATTGCTGATGACAGACTACTCATACTCTCTCACACCTAAGACTACACCAACTAAACACATGAAAAACAGTGAGGAATGCAGTACGTCCCAGTCTGCATCAACCACAGCTGCATGTAATCAAAATCAGAGAATACCGAATTCTGTGTCCTTGGAACAACTCCTTCAGCATGTGAAAACACATGTTGCATCTACCACTCTGATGGGAAGGGGCTGCCACTAACGCTCAAAGAGATACGTCTTGATGAGTCCTCTGAATGGGAGTAGGTCCTGGGTGTGCCGTAGATGGCCTGGGAGTGCAAGGTCTTGGCGGTGAGGTAGGACAGGGAACTGCTGCTGGAGGTTGGTCATACGATGCAGTGGACAGCGGTGAGGGGGAGGCTGGTGGAGTGGACGTGGCGTGTGGGGGTGTAGAAGGTGAGTCTGCTGCACATGTAGGGTTGCCCGGCCTAATGGAGTGCATTGTGTGTCTGGTTGTGGAGCTTCAAGCTGATCCACTTGCTGATGGGGAACCAGTGTAGGTCTCACATTTGGGGGATGATGTTGCTGCGGTGGGGGACGTTGACAATCAATGAGCCGTAAGTGCATTGGATGTGTTGCAGTAGTAGTAGGTCTTTTTCAGGGAATCCTGCCTACAGTGCATTGCAGTAGTCCAGTCTGCTGGTGCTCAGGGCCTGTGTCACAGTTATTTTTGTCTGGGGTGGGGATCCACTTGTGGATCCTGCATAGCATGTGGAGGCAGTTGTAGCATGAGGGGAAGATGGCGTTGACCTGCTCAGACATGGAGAGGGAGGAGTACTGGAAGTATTGTAAGTTGCGTGTATGGTCAGTGAGTGTTGTTGCTGTTCCCAGTGTGGTTGCCCGACAGGAGTTGTCCCAGGCTCAGGGTGTGGGTCCGAGGATGATGACCTGTGTCATCTCCAAGTACAGTTTCACATTGCTGCTCCTCATCCAGTTGGTGAGGGACTTCATTTCCACGTGGAGGTTTGTTCATGGTGTGTGTGGGTCCCTGGTGATGGAGTGCAAAATGCCACATGCACTTCCTACTGTGCTGGAATGTGTCCCCAATACACACCAACTAAACAGACATCAGGACATGCACTCAAGTAGAATGTTGCAAGTGTGCAAGCACTGTCTGCCCATGTGCCATGTTTTTTTGTAAAGTTCGTATCCATCAAATGATTAATGCCATGTCACTTTTTGTACACATGAGTGATGATGTGTCGCTTGAACTTTGACATGTTGAAACACAGCAAAGTCAAAAACGGTAGATGACTCTAAATTGTGCATTTGTACACCACATGTCAGACATGATCATAAACATACATCTATTTTTGATTTCAGGCCATGGTACACCTACTCTGGAGCTGGAAGCCATGTTTGAAACGGACAATGAGGGTGGTGAAAGTGTAACAAGTATGGGCCCAGAAATCATCCAGGACATAATACAATCACTACAAACTCCCTCTCCACCCACAAGAAGGCAAAGCAGCCCAGTGGGATCTCCGGTTGGCCAACAGGGAAGCACTCCTATGCCACCTCCCACAACATCTGTGCCTCACCAGTCGCCAAACACACTAAATACATTTGAACAGCGTGTAGTGGATGTGCAGAGTCAGTTGGCACAGGAGGTGCGTAAGGGCATTGAGAGCATGGCAGGGACCCTAGAGGGAGTGCTCCGGTGCCTAACCTCAAATACTGCCAGTGCGGAAACTGGTAGCACCACTGAAGCACCACCACGCACTTTGTTTGACGCCATGACAGAAATTTCCGAAGTCATGCAGCAGAGGCACAGACAAATGCCCACCACAAGTGCCAGCTCTGAAGTGGCCAACACTCTGAAGGAAATACAGGACACCCTCAAACAAATGACAGCCAAACAGGATGAATACCTCACAAAATTGGCTGACTATCAACGAGATGTGACAGCTGTGCTTGATAGCCAGCAAATAATGCTGAATGCATTTATGCGGTACCTGATGGGCATCGAACATGTTCCAGGTCCAACACCATCAACATCTGCTGTCCATGAAGTGGCTATGCCTACTGTGTCGACTGCCCCACTGGTCACACCATCAGCTGTGACAAACCCATCTGATGAAGATGAATCTGAAGAATTCCCAGTCCTCCGCAGAACAATGCGTTAGAAGCACATATTGTCAGTGTTATATCTTTGTAATGATGTAATGTTCTATGGTCTCTGTGCTCACAGGATTCCAGAGTGTGGAATCCAGGGGGCAGTACACAGATGAACAGTTACTGTGAGAGTTGGTCCTTGGATCTCCCTGGGGTTGTTACTTTGAATAAACTACATTTTCTTCTACAATCCACTGTACTTCAAGTCATTGCAGTCAGGAGTCGGATTTTCCTTCACGAGCAATTGTTGTCATCACAAACTACATGTTCCACAAACCCTGTGATCTGGGTGGAGTATATAAGGGTGGAACCTACGGAGAAAGACGTAGGATTATTTTTGTACCTGACCCGTAGGTGGAGTAGGAGGTTCATCCTTGGGAGTGCTTGTTCCTTGTGTTTCCTTGTCTTGGTCCTCTCTCCTGCTCCATGACAAACGGCATCAAGAGGTCCCTCCTAGACGCCACAGCAAAATCCACACAATCCTCAAAGTCGGTCACACTGCCAATCCATAGACAATATACATTGCTTCATTTCCAGAAACAATGTTCCACAACACACTAGCTGCCACACTCCACTATGGCATGCGGCAAGGTAATACACCACACTGGATTGTCTCCTCCCTTGCAGACCAGAGCAGATGATTCTGCATAACACATTTCACAGTACAACACACAGAGTACTGATGCTGAGTCCCTCAGTGACTGTCCATCAGTACCTTTGTCTACTATGTGTACATGGCCCCACTTGCTGAGAACATCAGTGGACATGGACTCTGCATAGTACCCTATGCCTAATACACCCAGCTCTGCCTCTCCCTCACCAAGGTACACAACATCACAGGACACAACTAACCACAATGGATGCAAGATGTACCAACAAGTATGTGCCTCAGCTGGACAAATTTCCATTTGTTGTCAAAAGAGGACATCACCCTCACAACAACCACTACCACATGGGACTATACCTGGGGGTACCCTGGGCTGGATAAACAGTTCACCACTCATATGTCTAACACAAACTATACATTGTACAGAACACATCCCTCACCCTGTCAGTATGGATACTAGTAGTATCCTCACCATAGTACTTCACCCTCTGCAAACTGTGCAAGAGCATCAAAATTATTGTCAACTGATGCATTGATTAGACCTGCCACACATCCATCATCATCATCCGGTTCAATGTTAATGCCCTCAATATCAGTATCAAAAATACCCTCCGGACAAAATTGATTAACGTCCAGACAACCGTAGGTAGACGTTCCCAGTGGCTCCCATGATTATACCACTACCGCCAGCACATACAGGAGCTCTAATGCGTCCACACCCATACAGATATACTGACACTCAAGGAGCTCACACACGCCTACACAGTCAGCCACAACCCTGGGCCAGCAAACCTCTACCAATGAATCTGCTTCTAGGCCCACAAGACATACGTCTGCAATACAGACCTAGCCATGGTCACATTTCCCTGCATCTACATAGCCAGCTTGTGAACCAGCTTTCTTTTCCACTTGCAGTAAAGACGTGGGTCATACTGGCCCTCAGCATTGTGAAACACTGCAAACATTGAGCTACAGTCTCAATACCAGGTGGCCCAATTAATGACGGCCATTGTGCCATCTGACCCTCACTTGTTGTGACGTTGTGTGACGCCTAACCCTGCCTAATAGTCATCATCCATCACCAAGGCACATGGTCATGCGATAATGCAGCATGCATCAAATCTGACCCTTACACGCCTTGTTCTGCGTTACAGGCACGTGCAATGGGTGTTGCTGGGTGCCTTGCCAACAACATCCATTTGCTTTTCACACTGGCCCAGATGTAATAGGAACATGAAATGGTAAGCTCTGTCCAGAAATACACTGACCCAAGGCAGGCTTGACGAAGGCTCAATGTTGAGAATTATGAAGAAGTCTACTTGTCTCACCTTTATCACACAATGCAGTACATATTGTAAGAGGAAGAGCCCGTTGTGATGATTGATTAACTGAGAGGTGTCCGTTCATGTACAAGTCTGATGGTCCCCGCAAGGCAGACACACTTGCCCCATTGTGCAAAGGTGACTGCGTTAGCGAAGAACAGGACATTGTACAACAGTGATGGTGAGAACAACAGGACTGCGCTGTATCTTGCAGACATGGCACGGTCCTGCCCTCCCTCCTGCAAAAGGGTAGCGCAACTGGAAGGGCTGCTGTGCTCCACTATGGCGAAACTTAATGAAAGAGGTCCCACAATCTTTACACATGATTGTTGTTCACATGGGCTCACCTGAGACGCATTAGCTATAGTCCCTCAAGGGTGAGTATTGGCCTGTATGAATTAGTGATAGTGTAAGAACAACTGGCTTAGAATAGCCAACACGTAATGGTAATCTCAGATATGAGATCATTGTTGACATTCCTTGTCCAGCAAGGATAACGCTCACCCAGAGCTTATTTCACAACTTCATATGCCTACAAGTCAGAGTCATTGTGAAAGAAAAATATGATTTATTTGCAAAAAAATTCACACTAAATAAAATCTATGCTAAACTACACTACACTTATCAAAACTATAAATCACATCCTACACTAAGCTAATCTAAGGCGCTAACATCTACACTTATCTTGTCTAACTTATCCTATACCTACCTCACACATACTACACAACACACAGATGACCCCCACCCCCTATTCAACAATCACACATCAGGCACACATACACTTAATCTAAACACATACTAATTAACCTATCTAACTAAACAAGGATATATATATTTTTTTAAAAAAATTTTTATAAACATTTAACATACACTATACATCAACCCCCCACCCACTCCTAATAACTTAACACTTATCCTAACACTATTCCTAAGTACTAAACCTATCCTAAAAACTATCTGACTACTTTAACATTTAAACAAGAACAAGGTCCGTAACTTGACAGGTGGTACACCATGTCATCAACAACAACCACAGTTCTTCAATGTCTTTATTCCTGCTCGTCCATTTGAGCAATGGTGGCCTTCAGGTCAGCAACCATGGACAGCAGGGTGGCCAGCTGCAGCTGCATGCCCGCAACCTTTAAAGTCAACTCCTTTTGGCCCTTTTCAAAAGTGTCCATTTTAGCCTCTATTTTGTCTATCTTGGCCATCAGGAGCACACCGTCAATATCTGCCTGCGCACAAGCCTGTTTAGGTGGGGCTACTGCAGGTCCACCTGTCATTGTCCCAAGGGCCTGTGCAATGTTGGTTCCTGATTTAGGATGAGTGCTTGTCACTGGGCTCAGATTAGAGGCATGTCCAGATGTGGAACAACCTGCTGATCCTGCAGATTGACTGTCCATTTGGGGGTCTACATCTACATGTGAGCCAGTTGCTGGTCCTGAGTCAATGTGTGACCTTTTCCCCTTTTGCTTCCTGCTCCGCATGTTGCATGGGGAAGTGGGAGTTGGTGATCTCCAGGCTCCTTCAGCACGTAATGCATCATGTCAGCGTCCCATCTGTCTGAATGCACGACCAACATTGCGTATGTGTCTGTATCTTTCCAGACGGATGCGATAATGCCTCTCCTCCTCTTGTGACATGTTGTCTGTAATGGAGCAATGACATCCACATCAGTCTGCACTTACACATTGACACCTGTACACATGCACATTATGCGATCTTCAGAACATTTTGGCAAGGGCCTATCTTTAACAGGGCATCTATTTCAAAGCATGGGGTCATCATCATCGATTGTCATACACAGGGATGCTAAGTGATGTTGCGTAATACCTAAGATGATAATCACTGTAGATGACATGTAAGGCATCAATACATATGAGATGGTACATCCAAATGCATTTGTCCTGGGCATGAACCCAATGCCCCCCATTCACATATGCAAGCTCCTTCTCAACATGATGCAAGAGCATCTGTGTGCAGGCAAGTTTTCTCTAGGCATTGTAATTTGACACTTCATACGCAGATACAAAGCAAGGTATATGGACCATCAGCCCTGTATGCTGCACAAGGCAACACACATGTGAAAAGCACCATGTAAACAAAACATGGGCACATTAGCATTGTATTGGAAGGAGAAACACGGGTGTGCACTGCAATAGATTTGGGGACTGACTCCTATCATGTGACTCTTGTACATGGGGTGCTGCTTGGGAGTAAATATGTGGTGTGTTTTCACACAAGGCAACACACACTGCACAACACTTCCATGGTAGACGCTTCTTGACAGGGGACAACATATAGACAGCATTAAGGGCTGGTATGTGGATTGACTATGCATGATCATTGATGCAATGGACATTTAAGCACATGTACATCATACCATATCAACTACTGATGTCAATAGGGAATTGTGCCGGTGACCCTTTCAGTAGCATAGGTAAGTGCATGATTGTTGTGCTAATTAATGATGGACTTGCAGCACTGTTCCATCCCTATAACAATGGCAAGTACTGACACATGTGGGGCACAAGGAAATCGAACTTGTAGGAGGAATATCTATGTACTACTACAATGAGCATGTCTCATGTAGCCATGTATGAATACACTGACTGTCACGTACCCCAAGGGTCCTTGCTCAGCACAACAGTCTTCGACATCTCCATGAGCACACTTGCCACCATTGCATGCACACACCACCACAACATAATATCCAATGCCAATGACACCCATCTGGTACTGTGCCTCACCCAAGACCCAGCCACAACCAAACACAACCAACATGAAGGAAAGATAGCCACTGCAGAATGGAAGAAGGTCAGTCAGCAGATACTGTAGACACACAATACAGAGGTTATCAGCCTTGGCTAATCAACTAGCGCCAGGGACGCCGCCTATTGGTCCACAACAATGGTCACTGCAACAACACCCACGGACCATACACCCCACTTGGGATTCTTCCAGGTCTACTCACTCACAACTAACAAACAAGTGGACATCATGTCATCCTTCTGAATTTTCACCCTGCGCATGCTCCAATAGATATTCAGGTGGATCACCATGGGAACGTGTGAGACGGTCACCCAGGCCATCATCGACACCCAACTGTACAAGGGGAATGCCCCATACAGAGGAATCAATGCCAGACTTCACTTAGAACTACTACCCATAGTGAAAGCATCGGCACAACTCTTCTACGACATCCTTCACCACTGCAGCATTTCTACAGGCCATAATGACCAACACTGGATCACCGTCAACACAAGGATCACGTTGAGGCTCCTCACACACACACACACACACACACACACACATTGCATGGGCCCAGAATGACTCCTCAAGGGGCTCTTGTTCTCTGATCCTACCGGCCACCTCTGCTCCACCAGCCCCCCACTAGCCACCATACCAAGGATTGACTGCTCCACCACTGGAGGTAGATCACCCTCCTACCTGGCCACTAAGACATGAAACACCCTTGGGGCACAACTACGACAGACCAGGACCATCTTACCTTCATTTAATAACTGAAGACCTAACTATTTCATGAGTAGCAGCACACCCCCTCCCTTCAGTGACTTGAGACCCTCACACCTGAGTATGGTGCTCTATGGAGGGCTAGATGTATTGTTTGAATGTGGTCTATTTTTGTGTGATGTATACTTACAGCAGCACAATAAGTGTTACTGTGTTCCATGCACACTGTAACACCTCATACATGTGACCCTAATATTTGTGTTCATGCATTTCCACATGGTGCCATTGAGTCGTTGACACTTCCATGCACATGTGATGTGTAAACAGGATGCATGCAAGAATGATGCATTTCGACTGTCTGCATACATGTCATGCATGAGGAGACATTGTAAGCATACAGACAAAGATAGTAATGATTTCACACTCACCAGTGGCCTTAGGATCCTTGAAGGACTCCACCTCTTCCCTTGTGTATGGTGGTGGCCCACCTACAAGTGAAAGACAATATACCAGAATGTCAGCGTATGCAGCATATTTCCACACAGTACAGACATTACATGAGAGTCAGTTGTATCCTCAAGATTGGCTTACGTGCGTCCCATGAGTCAACGTAAATCAGACAACAGTCTATGGCTAACTGCTTCACATGTGAAGCACACTCTTGCACTGCATGTATTACACACATGTGATCCCTTGTTTGTGTTGTCACATTGAGATGGCATTTGCTAAAAATCTGCACACTAGGTCCATTGAGAAAATATGTTATTGTCATGTAGATGTATGTGATTGTGCTTTGAAGAATGTATTTCAACCGTATGGGATACCTTCCTGTACGTCAATGGTCAAACTGCATACACATGTGTTGTTGTGTGCTGCACAATGCAGCTGCACACAGGGAAATATGACATACATGGATACATTTAAACTTCACTCCCTGTGGCGCCTCACTTACACCTCCCCAGGGCAGGCATGTGCTTTTTGCGCTGCCTCACACTCGTACATCTCTGGCCTTATCTTCATAGGGCTTGCGCCGCCAGAGCGTTACTTTGACACATGTTAATGAGTGTTGCTGCGGCGCCAGAAGGCCTTCATTACAGAGGCCCCTGGTGCATTGACTAAGGTCCATGGATGTTGGTGTGAAGATGGCAAAGAACACACATTGCACGCCCTTTTGACACATAACAATGCATTGAAAGTGCTGACCTTTATCATGCATGATTATGCCTCAATGAGCGGCATAGTCCAGCATGGTGAAGATCAATCTTGCTTGTGCGTTACCACTACGTCAGTAGAGGCCATGTGTATTATGCCTTTTGTGAATTGCTAAGTCTGACAATTGCAGGATTTTGCCATTGGAGCATTTCAAACTGACTACGTCCATGGCTTAGGATGTATGACACATTTTGCATTTACGGAATTTGAACATTTTTGTGAACCACAATTTGCCATAGCATGTTGGTACTTGCAAATTTGCTATTAGTTAAGTGCTATGGGCCTCATTTATGACTTTTTGCCGTAGGGAAGCGCAGCAGGCCTTCCTGCTGTGCTTCCCTATGGCAAAAGAAAAGGGCAGAAATGCGCCATATCTATTAGATACGGCGCATTCCTGTCCTTTTCCCCTGCGCCGGTGCACAATGTGCTGCCTGCGCCAGCACAGGCACCCTTGCACAATGGTGCAAGGGTGGCTGCGTTGCGGGGAAGATCGTTTTTGTACAGGAAGGTAAACCTTTCAGTACAAAAATAAGCACAAGAGCCTTTTCCTCTTTCTATGTGTGCTGCAGAATGCAGCACACATGGAAAAAGGAAATACGAGGAGAAATAATGACATTTCTCCCAGATGCGCATCCCTTACGCCTCCCCTGGGGAGGCGTAAGCTTTTGGCACTGCTTCAGAGTTACGATTTCTGGTACATGTGGGGCAGTGTCAAAAGGGCATGGTTGTTGCTGGGAACGCCCCCAGCAACACCCATTGCACGCCCCTTTAACGCAGAACACTGCGTTAAAGGGACTGATATTTATCAGGCAGCAGTACGCCACCAAAACTGGCGTACTGCTGCCTGATAAATACCACGCAGGCTTCTGCGCCACGGAACTTCATGAAAAGTGATTTTTCGATGGCGCAAGGGGCCTCATAAATGATGCCCTATGTATGTATTATTTTTGTGTATCAAATTATGTTTCAGATGTAGCTAATTGACAACAGCCTGTATTTGATGGTAAGTAGCTATTTTAGGTAAATATGCTCCATTGCACATTTTTGAAGGTGCCAGGTGATGCACACACATGGCCATAGTGCATGTATGTGCACCATATGCACACACATCATTTTGATGGGTCCAGCAGGGTTTTTTTGAGAAACACCTGCACCCTTTGGAGAAATCACAATGGCTGATTTGCTATTACAGTATTTATTGAAAAGTGATTCCTATGTCCCTCCTGGGCCATGGGAATGAATTTTGATTGATCCCTTACTTACATATTAGACAATGCAAAGTAGCAACTATGGGAGATTATGGAATTCCTACAAAGTAGTGATTTTTCTTTATACATACCATTTTGCAAAGAAAAAAAACAATTACATTAGAACCTACATTTATTTGTTTAGAAAGGGTTTGTTGATAGATATGGCCCTATGTCTGACTTTACAGGGGCACAAGGGGATCATCAGTGAGGCCCCTGTGGTTTGACATTTGGTTTGCTTTACCTTAGGATACCGTTGTTAATGCATGAAATAAATATATATTGACTTACCAATTGTTCCATCAACCTCAATGCCAAGGTGGTCCAGGAGATCCTGCTCACGGTTTATGAGATCTGCCCACCGGTGTTTGTACTGTCTGAGGGTCCGGTCCACTCCAAACATTCTCAACATCTGGTACCGGACCCTTTCCCACCTGAGCTTCCTTTCTTGGGTTGGGTAACCCTGCACTACCCTGCCTCCACTCCCAATCATATTTGGGAGGTAGTGGAGTATCAGCCACAGTAGCCCCCCATACTCCTTCTCACTTAGGTTCCTAGACCTGGGTGGCATTGTGACAAAGCACAAGCCACGCTGTGTAAATGCCACAAATAAAATTTTGCTGGCACAGAAATCCAAAAAATACACAATTTCTCCACTTAACAGTACACTACTCCCCCTATTACTAACTATGTAACAACCCCTAAACAGAACAGTAATCCCCCTATGAAAAAAGTTGTAAAACACCTAAACAGACAGACACCCCTTGACACACAAGACACAGTTAGACAATACACAACACTACAGCCACTATTTGGACACACTTACCAAGACACACACTGTAAAACAACTGCAGGACAGAACAAAACTCTCAAGCACTTTCCAAACACACTCCTACACCTCTCAGAAGCTACAAAGGAGTGAAATAGAAAGTGAAAGTATCATATAACTTCCTGTTTGTGAGCAGGGCAGGCTGGGAGGCTGGGTACATCATTTCCTGTTGCGATGCGACTCGTTTCCGCAAATGCGTCATTTTTTGACATGCGAATATAACCGATTTCTGTCGCATCGTTATTTTAAGCATGGTACACTGATAATACATTTTCCCTTACGGTGCGACCTGTTATCGTGGGAGCGTCATTATTGTGATGCGACCAAATCATTATTGT
Organism: Lissotriton vulgaris; assembly: GCF_964263255.1. Classification (NCBI taxonomy): domain Eukaryota; kingdom Metazoa; phylum Chordata; class Amphibia; order Caudata; family Salamandridae; genus Lissotriton; species Lissotriton vulgaris. Next base: position 2,084,500,198 of record NC_141687.1, read on the forward strand.
GTCGCATCGTTATTTGAAGCATGGGTGACTGATGCCATATTTTTCCATGAAGGTGCGACCAGTTGCAGTAGAAGCGTCACTATTGGCATGCGACTGAAACCTATTTATGTCGCATCGCTGATTAGACGCCGGGTACAGTGATGACATATTTTCCATTACGGTGCGACCTGTTATCGTGGGAGCGTCATTATTGTGATGCGACCAAATCATTATTGTGTCGCATCGTTATTTGAAGCATGGGTGACTGATGCCATATTTTTCCATGAAGGTGCGACCAGTTGCAGTAGAAGCGTCACTATTGGCATGCGACTGAAACCTATTTATGTCGCATCGCTGATTAGACGCCGGGTACAGTGATGACATATTTTCCATTACGGTGCGACCTGTTATCGTGGGAGCGTCATTATTGTGATGCGACCAAATCATTATTGTGTCGCATCGTTATTTGAAGCATGGGTGACTGATGCCATATTTTTCCATGAAGGTGCGACCAGTTGCAGTAGAAGCGTCACTATTGGCATGCGACTGAAACCTATTTATGTCGCATCGCTGATTAGACGCCGGGTACAGTGATGACATATTTTCCATTACGGTGCGACCTGTTATCGTGGGAGCGTCATTATTGTGATGCGACCAAATCATTATTGTGTTGCATCGTTATTTGAAGCATGGGTGACTGATGCCATATTTTTCCATGAAGGTGCGACCAGTTGCAGTAGAAGCGTCACTATTGGCATGCGACTGAAACCTATTTATGTCGCATCGCTGATTAGACGCCGGGTACAGTGATGACATATTTTCCATTACGGTGCGACCTGTTATCGTGGGAGCGTCATTATTGTGATGCGACCAAATCATTATTGTGTCGCATCGTTATTTGAAGCATGGGTGACTGATGCCATATTTTTCCATGAAGGTGCGACCAGTTGCAGTAGAAGCGTCACTATTGGCACGCGACTGAAACCTATTTATGTCGCATCGCTGATTAGACGCCGGGTACAGTGATGACATATTTTCCATTACGGTGCGACCTGTTATCGTGGGAGCGTCATTATTGTGATGCGACCAAATCATTATTGTGTCGCATCGTTATTTGAAGCATGGGTGACTGATGCCATATTTTTCCATGAAGGTGCGACCAGTTGCAGTAGAAGCGTCACTATTGGCATGCGACTGAAACCTATTTATGTCGCATCGCTGATTAGACGCAGGGTACAGTGATGACTTATTTCCCCTTACGGTGCGAGCAGTTATCGTCAAAGCCGCATTATTGTCATGTGACCAAATCATTATTACGTGGCATTGTAAATTTGAAGCATGGCTGAGTGATGATATATTTTCTCCTCAAGGTGTGACCACTTTGACTAGATGCAACATTATTGTCATGTGTCACAATATTCAGTAGTGGGGCATTGCATTTTTTTATCTGTCAATGTTGTTGCATATATTAGCTGCTGTTTTTTTGATGTTGGGCAAAAGATGCATGTTTACGCTTAGCATGGAAGTGTCTCAACAGGGACAAACCATGTTAGCCTGCAGTAAATGTGTGTTTCAATATTCAGCTGAGTCAGACTAAGACATATGTTGACCATAGTCACTTTTGGGCCTTGTGTTATGTCACTTTTGTGCCTAGAGTCAGCAAAGCATGGGTCAGTTTCAGACTTATGCAGACCTAACGTCTCCCATCTCCCTCCTTTCTCAACATTAATGTAGGACCATGTTACCCGATGTCTATCACACTACATCGAATCCTCCTGTCACATGGAGCCCAATCAATGCGGCTTCAGACCTGCCCACTCAACAGAAGCAGTTATCTTGCCACTCTTGTACACACTCAGGGGCAACGCGGACGCAGGGTCCCCCCAAGCCCTCTTACTCCTGGACCTGTCGTCCGCATTCAACACGGTGGACCATAACATCCTTCTCCACCTTGGAAGACATGCAGGCATCCAGGGACCCACTCTTGAGTGTGTCGAGTCCTTCCTAACTGGAAGGACTGAAATGGTCCGCCTGGGACCCTATAGTGTAACAAATACCCCCACGTCCTGTGGAGTCCCACAGGGCTCCTCCCATTCAACACTCCTGTTCAATCTATACCTTTGGGCGCTGATCCATTCTGTACAGAAATGGGACCTTATTGTGTATTACTACACTGACGACTTACAGATCATCCTCCCGCTCAATTCACCTCCTGCCATCAAGACGTTCCACGCTGTCATGATCCACATCCAATTATGGATGTACCAGTACCTATTGAAGCTTGACCCCGTTAAAACAGAGCTCCTCCTCCGTGGACTCAGTCATGGCCACTGTGGCCCTCAGTTCTGCCCTCAGAGCTAGGTTCCCCCCCAGCCCTGGTAAAATCAGTCAAGGGTCTGGGAGTCATCATTGAGGCTGAACTCTCCCTCAGGCCACAAGTGGGTGCGCTACTTTCTTCCTCTATGTACCAGGTCCGGAAGATCGTTACAGTCAGTCACTTACTCCCTCCCACCGCACTTACCCAAGTGGTGTTCTCACTCGTGCTCTCACGCCTGGACTTCTGTGAGTCCATCATGTACGGTCTCCCACGATCCCTGCCACACCGCCTCCAAGTTGTCCAGATTCAAGCAGCCCGTCTAATTCACATTACACCCAGATGGCAATCAGCCAAACCTCTACTCCACAGTCTTCACTGGCTCACAATAGACCAGAGGGCATCTTTTAAGGTGACCTGTCTCACATTCTAAGCCCTCCACTGGTCTCGCTCTACGTTTCTCAATTATCTTATCTGCCCTCACCGCACAACACAAACACTCATATCAGCTCACCGTCATCTGGTAGTCACGCCCAATACTAAAACCCAGAATTTTGGTGGTTGCACATTTTGTCATCTGCCTCCTGGGCTTTGGGATCTCCTTTCTCTCTCCTTCAAATCCTCCCCTTCCCTTCTGGACTTGTGGTAATCGCTTCCAACACACATTTTCCCTTCCATGTGCTAACTCTCGGCCACTCACGCTTCCTTCCTCACTCACTCTGTCTTATGGCGCCAGCAAGCCTATGGTCTCTGTGCACTCTATGAATTTCACCTATGAGAAGGTTACATCAGATAACGTTGCTTTTCTGCTTTGAGTCAGGAATGCATGGCTCAGATTCTGACGTTGTCAGACCTATCGTCACTTATGTGCGTGGAGTCAGGAATGCATGGGTCAGATACTGAGGTAGGCAGACCCAACGTCACTTTTGTGTGTTGAATCATGAATGAGGTTCTGAAGTATGATACACTAACTTCATTTATGTGCCTACCACATTTGTTTATTTGTGCAAACTTGTGTGAGCACTGAAGGCTACTTTTTGATGGATGGTCAGATTTTGACGCACACCCACTGTGTAACATGTTGATGATTGTAATTTTTGACATATTACTTATTTACTTTCATCATGACTTTACAACATACAAGTACTTTGTTGTTATTTTTCCTGCTGTGTGATTTCATTATGTGGACTCCTCTTCACCAGTGCTTTATTAAATGTCTGCACCACAACATATGGATGCTAAATGTTGCTTTTTGACAATTGTGAATGTACAACCTAATTTATGACGTATTTGCGTATAATATTACTGCATGCATTCCTGCGGCACTTCCCTACAGCAAGCAAATAGGGTGTGAAGGTGGTGTGTCTATGACATATGGGAGATTCATGTGCTTTTGAGGTGTGCTGACGCGCAATGGGCGGCCTGCATACCTGCAGTATGTTTGCTGTGTTGCATGGAGGAATACTTTTGTACAGGAAGGGTCACCTTCATACACATGTGCATTCATACCCTGCACACCGAGACACATGCACTATGGTGCCAGGGTACCTGTGTTGGCCAGACACTGGTGAGTGTCCGCATTGCAGGTGAAATTGCAAGCCAGTACAATGTAAATGGATGTGTGGGCTGATGTATGTCTGATGTCAGCCTCCAGACATGAGAGTAAGTGTAATGTATGAACTCCACATATGAGATTGTCATGCAAATTGCAGTGTGAATTATTGTCAAATAATCATGCACAAGGTACATAAGGTTGTGTGAAGTATTTTTATTTGTGCAAACACAAATGTAGATGCATGATGCGGATGTTATTAGTGACATTCTTTAAAAAAATTGCGCACTATCTGAGCACGTCTCCGGATGCCTGCTGCTGTGCTTGTATTTACAGGAGCATGGCCATCCTCCTGGTCATCCTGTGGCATTTCTGCATTCAAATCTGGATCATCGTCCCAGGGAACACGTGTGAGAACACAAATATTGTGCAGTATTGCACAGGCCAAAATAATTTTGCACACTGTCTCTGGTGAATAGAGCATGCGTCCACCAGACTTGTCCAGGCGCCGAAACCTGGCCTTGAGCAGGCCAAATGTTCTTTCCACAATGTTCCTGGTCCGGCTATGTGCTTGATTGTATGCAACTTCCTGTGGTGTCTGCGGATTTCCATACGGTGTCATCACCCACGGCTGAATGCCATACCCCTGGTCAGCTGTAATAGAATAAATGAGAAGGTACAATGAAAAGTTTGATATGGTTGGGGTAAAGTAGAGGCCATATGTTGTGGGTAATATTTCATTTGTCAGTGTCCATTGGGCATGGATGTTGCAGATAACACACCCAGGGACTCACATGCAAGACACCTTTGCAACATAGTTCTGCTGTGCAATGGACACATATTTGGAAGAGACAGGTAGTGTAGGCAAACCACTGATATTAACAGCATATCATTCCATAACATAAATTTATTTCTTAAAGTAGATAAGTATGAAGTCCTCCTATGCATTTTGGCCAGGAGGCCCTTTGTCATGGAGCGTTCATATCCACGCATTGCAAGGACCGTTACTCGGCTGTTCTAAGACCGGTGTTCTGTTATGCTGGTCTTGGAACAGCCAAGTAGCAGTCCTTGCTACGCGTTGCTATGAACGCTCCTTGACAAAGGGGCTTGTAGAAAAGTATTTTTGCTATGGATTGATATGCTGTTGATATCATCGATAACCCATTCACTTGAATACTTGTGAATTAAAAACAGAACTTGTATTACAACTTCTTTGAATCATTTTCATGATCATGTACGGAGTGCCTCACCAAGGGAATGTATTTGCAGTGGTTTGTGTACACTGCCTGTCTTGCACTTTTGTTGCTTTGACGGAAGCACCACCCTTGGGAGCACCCTCAGCTGAACAAGATTCTACATACTTCTTTTACTACCGCTGTGCACCACCCACATCCTTTTGTATTTTCTCAAATTTGGAAGGACATGCATTGACTCCCTGTATGCCTCTACATGACCGTGGGCCTCATTTATGAGGGACTTGCACCACTGGTGCGTGACCTTTTGCCATTTTAGTTTTGAGGCACCAGCAGTGCATGACCGTCATTAATTATGGCCCTTCTATTAATGTCTATGTATATGCTATTACATGGGTACTCACAAACTTTATATCGAGGCCAAATTTACAGTGTGGCTTGTGGCCGAGGGCCACAGTGGTGGGGCCGGGGTCAGTGGGGGAGTGGCCGGGGCTAGAGCCACAAATACAAACTGACCATGAGGTTGGACACAGGCCGCAGCGACAGACGCCTTTGTCTACTGAGCGACCAGACCTGGCATACACATCTCTCACACTCACTCTCTCACACTCACTCACTCACTCACTCACTCACTCACTCACTCACTCACTCTGTCTGTTTCCCTTCCTCTCTCTCCCCCTGTCTGTCTCCCTCCCTCTCTCTCCCTCTGTATGTCTCCCTCCCTCTCTCTCCCTCTGTGTCCCTCTGTCTGTCTGTCTCCCTCCCTCTCTCTCCCTCTCTCCCACTCTGTCTGTCTGTCTGTCTCCCTCCCTCCTCTCTCTCCATCTGTCTCACTCTGTCTGTCTCTCTCCCTCCCTCTCTCGACCTCTGTGTCTCTCCCTCTGTCTGCCTCCCTCTCTGTCACTCTCCCTCTCTGTCTCTCTCTGTCTCCTTCCCTTTCTGTCTCCCTCCCTCTATGTCTCTCTCTGTCTCCTCCTCTCTGTCTCCTTCTCTCTGTCTGTCCCTGTCTGTGTCTGGGCCTGTCTCTGTCTGGCCCTCCTCCCCCTCCCTCTGTCTCTCTGTCCTTGTGTCTATCTCTGTCTGTCTCTGCCGCTATCTGTCTATGTATGTCTGTTTCTGCCCCATCTGTCTCTGCCCCATCTGTCTCTGCCCCCTTCTGTCTCTGCCCCCTTCTGTCTCTGCCCCAATATGTCTCTGCACCCATGTGTCTCTGCCCCATGTGTCTCTGCCCCTATCTGTCTCTGCCCCTATCTGTCTCTGCCTCTGTCAGTCTCTCCCTGTCTCTGCCTTTCTCTAGCCCTGCCCCTATCTGTCTCTCACACTATCTGTCTCTGACACTCTGCCCCTATCTGCCCCTCCCTCTATCTGCCTCTGCCTCTATCTGTCTCTGACACTCTGCCCCTGTCTGCCCCTGTTTGCCCCTGCCCCTGTCTGCCCCTGCCCCTGTCTGCCTCTGCCCCTGTCTGTCTCTGCCCCTTCTGTCTCTCGGGTAGTGCACACATACTGTGTGTACACGTCCCCGTCACCAGCCCAGAGACAGCCTCCCCCCCTGTAATGTACAAGCCAGCTAGTTTTCTTTCAGAATTTGCTGCTTTGTAGGGTCTGTGTCCCACCACTTGTCACATCATGGCACCCCCAGCAGTGAGGCCAACGCCCCCTTGGCGCCAGTCAGCGGAGTATTTCACGGCTCTTTGCAAGACCATTTAATTGTTAATGAGGCCTTGTTGATTTTGATCTCTTCTTAGCGCCCCTGCATCTCCACCCTATGCCTGAAATCACCCGGCCCCCATAAATCAACAACCGGTGGTGTTTGCAGACACTTTTGAATGAATTTAAATTTAACAGAGGTACATGTCTGCAAGGTCCGCGGGCCGCACAGGAAGGCTTGCCGGACCGTAGTGGAAGGCTTGCCGGGCCGCTGACGGCCCGCCGGCCGTACTATGGGTACCTGTGTGCTAGTACAACATTATTACATCCTCAACCTCATTTATGCATCATTACAGCAATATTAGCAGCATGGTAGCATGGATGGTGCATTGTATCATACTCTTTTGCTTACCTACAAGTAGTCCATTTCCATACTGGCCATTCTTGAAACGATCATTTATGATGCAGTTCCTGAAGATGAACGCATCATGGACACTGCCAGGGTATTTTGCCAGCACATTAGTAAATAGTCCACGGTGATCCACGATGGCCTGTACATTAATTGAATAGGTGTGTTTCCGATTGATGTACAAATGTGCAGTTGCTGCCGGAGGAACTAATTGCACATGCGTACAGTCCATGGCACCCAGCACATGGGGTAAGCCTGCTATGGCATAAAATCCTTGCTTTATCTCCATCTGCTCTTGTGCATTGTTGGGAAAATGGAGGTAGCGGGGTGTGAGATGGATGATGGCATCCAGGACAGTTGGCAGGAATGATGAAAAAGCTGGCTGGGATATTCCTGCCAGTTTGGCGACTGTTGTCTGAAAGGAGCCCGACGCCAGCATGTGCAACACAGCCAGGAGCTTTGCCTGTGGCGGTATGTTTGTAGGCCTGTTGCTTCCTACCTCTAGCCTTGGTCCAATGAGTCCCAGTAGATGTTCAATGGTCTCCTTCTTCAGGCGGAATAGAGTTATTACCTCCTCATCCCTGATGCCTCTCAGGACGCTCCTTGGACGGAATAACCGCTCCTTTCTGCGGCGTTGCCTTGGGGGTGGGGGTGGATTTTGTGGTGCAGGGGGTTGTGGTGGTATTCCTGCAGCTAGTTGTCTCCGTCTGGCAGCTACTCTCAGCATAACGACCTCCATGGTGTGGGTATGGTTGCAGCAAAGTTCAATGGCCTCCTCTCCTCTCTCCTCTCCTCTCGCTATGTGCCGATGCGCCATTTCCTGCGCGTCTGTTTTGTAGGCGCACCAATTCCGACGCATCCGCAACGCTGCGCCATTTCCGTCGTGGATGCGTCAAAAGCGGGAAAGTTAGTAAATGCGGATGCGTCACTTTTGCGCAAAATTTTCCGCGGTTACGCCCACATTGCATACATTATTATTTGCGCGTCGCAGGGCATTCTGACGCAGTGGGTTTTGTGGCGCAGTGAGGTAAAAGTGACGCATCGCTGGAGATGCGTCACTTCATTAATATGGCGCATTCGGTGCGCCGAAGATGCGTCATTATTTTTGACGCATCTTCGGCGCAAGCTGTTCATAAATAAGGGCCATTGTCTCCAGAGTCTCTAGGAATAGAAGCTCTGTTCTCTAAGAATAGTTCTACTCTAAGCAGAGTACCTTGTGCCAAAAAAAGGTAAATATTTTGGAAGCTGGGAAAAAATACTTTTCTTTCAAGGAGAAACGGGAGAGAAAAAAATATAGTTCCAAATCTTATGTTTATAAAATTTGAAGGCCGAATTCAGAGTTCAGGGAACGCTGTGTGCCCGCTATTTCAATTGTTATTCTCGTTGTTAGGAGAGAACATTACCTCAGCTAGACCAGCAAAAAATGTGTCTACAACAGTAGGTGAAAGTTGGGCCAACGCTGAAAAATCAGAAATAGTGCATACATGCGATGCATTGCCATCATCGGTGTACGGATCAGCAATGTTCACAAAGAGTTGTACCTGTGTGGTGCCGCTTTCATCTCGTACTTCACCGCCACCTACTCGTAATGGTGAAGTCTCAACGAATGCCGTCATCAGAATCGGTAGCCGCTTGGGACAACACGTTGCATGAGTCGTTACCGGACAAAGCAAAGTGTCGATATCCATTGGTACTGCTGATGGTAGTGTAAGACATACGTCCAACACGCATTCTACTCCGCATAGCAGACATCGAAGCACAGGTAAGATGCAAATTTGCCAGATCGGTCTGAATGAAAGAAACCATGTTGTATTCAGATCTCATAGCCGGACCAATCCGAGGACCTTAGTGATACGGTCTCGGTATCGTATTGCTAGGATCGTTTCTTCCATCGAGCCTGAGTTTCGTCTGCGACTTGGCTTGCCATATCGGAGCAGAAGGAACAAAAATAAAATTCCTGCTACGTTTCCCAAAATAAGAGGTAGGCCACCAAAAAGAGAGGGCACAAAGTTCGGGAAGATACCCAGGACTGTCTCAAAGGGTGCTAACAGTCCCGAAAAAATTGTCTTAAATACATGTGTGATGCCACTGGTATCTGACATGTTTAAAATTTGGCTTAACATTTCTCTGAAATGCATGGGGCAATTTGTCGATAAAAGGGTATGTATCTCTGCCTCTGTCCTTGCCTCTTGCAGGTCATATGTCTCTTTGGACGAGGTTAAAGGCACAGTTGTCTGTAAAAGAATAGACTTCATTCTGCTTAGAGTATCAATTTGTATAGAAGAGATATTCACAGAAGGCCATAATGCCGCCTCCATGTCTGGATTGCTACTAGGATACAATACTTGTATACAACAAATGACACTGGAAGTAACGCTTACGAGATAGGGTTTTCCTGGCATCATGCCACAACAGATGTGGTCACTCAATATAACGTAGCTACCGTTGGAAAGATGTCTGAAAAATGTCTCTATCTGTGTAGCTGGGGTACCGTGCAGATGGCATGAAAGGTTGTTTGATGAACCCTTGCACGAACCATGCAGGTTTATACCTTCGCATAGGAGTGTACCGCTCAGTGATGTTTTACAATTAGTACCACTAAGAAATACCTCTTTCTTGCCCCCATTCCAACATCTATGTGTAAAAGGTAGATTCCAGGTTGATTTGATGTATCCTTTACCCAACCTTTCATACATGCCTGTTGGTATATACTTTTGGCAGTATTGAAACTGCAAAGTCGTTATCGGGATTGTAATGCTGCCATGTATTATCCATTCAATGACAGGTCTTTCTGACATTTTCAATGGTAATATCTCAAGTTTTTCAATGCTTAGCACCGTATGCTGCGTATGTACTGGCGTATATGAAACGTTTTTGACGCTGTTTGCGAGGTCCCAGTATGAAATCTCGCAAGTCAGCACCTTCTCTAAGTAAAGTTAAGTGTTGCTTAATTTCGGGAAGTGTGGATCTCTGTAGTCACTCGAGACATAGTTTTCCTACACTGTATGTTGTAACTATCCCTGGATGTTGTCTTTGGGAATATCTTGGATCTGGCCTGTTCTGTTTGAACCCCTGTATTTTGTTCATGAATCTATCATGACAGGTTTTAGTGTCTGTGGGCCAGATCAACCATTTCTTCCAATCAGGAAGTGTTCTGTTTTGTTTTAAAATATAGGCCACATCGAAGCCTTCATCTATAGTGGTGTTTCTATCAGGCATTGGCTTTGGTATAGACGGGTTGTTTAAATCTTTTATCTTGGCTAGACCAAGACAGGTTGTTTGCTGAATTGTGTCATTCAGGAACATTATTTGTTCTGGGATCATGCAGGCTCTGAACAATGCTTCTAAACCTTGTACCTGCCATTCTTTTGTTCCCCAAATGGTTTTTGTCTCAACGTTCTTTTTCCAAAATTCAAAACCAAATGTAGACATTTTCTCATAAAATCTTTCAGAATAAATCAGTTTAGTATTTGTCAACATGTTTTTCACCCCTGTCTTATTTAACATTCTAAAATAGAATGTTTCAGGATCAGTGATATTAAACCCTGAAAAGTATGGGAATTTCCCAAGAAATGTCATTGAGCTGCTTTTTAGCGGGGTTGGACAATGTTCCCATTGATTATAACTGAGAGAATTTCTAGGATTTGTAGATTTATGCAGATAATGATGCCCAAAGTGGTTGTAACAGTACATTTCCTCATAACTCGACAAACCTTGTAAATAATCATGTGCAGTAAATTTTGCTGACATTTCTAAATCTGACATCATATTATTAATATTTTCAAAGTCCCAATCATCAGAGAAACTACTAGGTGATACAAAGTCACTTAACAAAATTTTAAATTGGTGTGGAAATTTCAAGAGCCCAACCGGGCCATAGATTTCATAGTCCGTTTTGTCCCATGCTATACCACCAGGTATAGGGATGGCTGTGATATTCACTGATGATAGTTCTCGTTTATCAATGTGTGATGATCTGTGTGGTTTCAAGACCAAGTTGATGTTCTGACTTGCTGTGTCCATTGTACTATATTTTCCATCAATAAATCTACCCAAACTTAGAACCAAGATGAGCCATAGAAGGAGGAAAAGTACACCTAACACAATCCATATTTTCATCCATTGAGAAGTTAGATATGTTTCTTTGAGATCGAAAAAGAGTTCTGTGAATTTTTCTTTTAATGTTTTTGTTGCTGGCTGTTCTCCACGTTCACTTGGATCATCGGAAAAGTCATCAAAGTTGATAAATTAGCCAGATGCAGTTCTGTCAATTGGTGGGATTGTTTCCGGATTTCCATCAATCTTTGCATTTTCTTTTGTTACATTTGTATAGTCCGAGGCTACATCCTTGTAGACTGGTGTTTCTTGTTGAATTGTTGTAATTTGTTTTTCAAGAGGCACAAGTTCCATGGTTTTGTTGTATAGTCCTTTTTTAATCACTGCTTGTTTGTCAAATGTGATTAGTCTCTCAGTTTGAACCTCTTGGATTGTAGGAAGATTCGGTTTTCTGCTATTTCTCGGGAGTCCACTTGGCCTACTACTTATTATTGGCCACATGGTTGTGGTTTCACCAGGTTGATTGATACAACTTGGCTCTCTTTTTTACCAGCAAGATGCGGTAGTACAACTGATCTTGTTCCGCTGACAGCTAAAACAGGTACTGCTTTTCTGTAAGAAGGCCCGAATTCCTTCTTTACCGCAATCTTTTTTCTGACCAAGGGCCAGATGTAGGTGGCCATTTACCGACTGGTAAATGGGTTTTTGGGATGTAGGGGGCCAATTTTACAGAATCAGTAAATTTACCGAATCAGTAAATTTACCGAATCGGTAAAATACTGAATCGGTATTTTTACTGATTCAGTAACTTCTAGATGTAGGTGGGACTCTTCTGAGTCCCAAAGGCCTTTCAGATTCGGTATTTTACCACCCAATCCAATTGGGTGGTAAAATACCGAATCCAGGTGTGCATGCACACCTATGCCATGTGACAGACAGACATGCCCTTAGGGCATGTCTGTGTGCCACATGGCACACATGCCTGTATTCAGGGTGCTAGAGGGTGTCAAAGTGACACCCCCTGCACCCTTGCTGGAATTGGTATTTACAGATTTGGTAATGCCCATTGATTCCTATGGGCTTCAATGCCCATAGGAATCAATGGGCATTACCGAATTGGTATTTATAGAATCGGTAAATACCGAATCTTAACGATTCGGTATTTACCGATTCTGTAATACCTACATCCCCCCCCCCCCCTCTATTTTACCACTTCTTAAATACCGAATCGGTAAAATTTGGTATTTAAGAAGTGGTAAAATAAAATTACCTACATCTAGGCCCAGATCCCCAATCTTTGGGATCCAGGCTGGTCTTGCTGGGACAGGTGGTTTTTCTTCAGTGGTAGTTGGCTTTAATTTTTCGTTACTCAGACTTTTTCTTGTTTCATTTAAGTCCTGTAAAACAGCCAAACGATCTTTGATATCAAAGGCTTTTTGTTGCACCACTGAAGTTTGACGATCTGAATCCTGAATAATCATTCTAGTACCGATTCCTCCCAGAGAATTTCTTGGCATATTATTAATACTACGTTGGACACTTATTAGATGTTTGACCCACCCATCACCCAAACCTAATACCCTCGCTGTTATAGATTGCTTTATGTTCTGGTTTTTTCTCTCCACTACCGCATTTCCCTCGGGATGGAATGGACTAGAATACCGCAGTGCAATGCCCATGCTGGTCATGGCCTCCTTGTAAGCCCGAGAGCTAAACGCAGGACCCTGGTCAGAATGTAGCATGCCGATTGCGTTTGTGCCGATAAAGACTCACAAATCTTTTATAACAGTTCTGGCGTCAGCCGAGCACTGCGGATCTCATCTAAATGAGTCTCGTCTTAATTTGTATGGGACCGCATTTGTCCGGTCGGACTTCTGCGCATAGGTAGCCTGATGTTGTCTAATAGTGGTGTCTGGGCTAGTTTCTGGTCCGGTTCACAACTGCGATCTCTGTTGCAGTCCTCACAATTCATTACAAGTTTATAAAGGTCTACACTTATCCCCGGCCACTAGTATTGAGATTGTAATTCTATTAGAGATTTTAGGATCTCTTGGTGCCTCAGACCCAATGCCATGTGTGCTTCTTGTATCAAGAAGACTCTCCGGTTCATGTTTGGAATTACTCTATCCCCCCACTCCAGGAATTTGAGCAAACGGAACGGAGTTTGCATCAATTATGTATGTATTATCGAGTGGATAGTTTAGAGGTAACGCCGCATAATTGCCTTCCATTGAAGCTTCTACTGCAAGCAGCGTTTCGCCATCTATATGTTTTTTCGTATGCTTTTTTGTAGCTACGGAAGCCGAGTGATCAGCTGCCGCTGTGGCTTTGTCAGCCAATGAATTCCCTGCAACATGAACACCATCACATTGATGACTCAGTGCATGGATCACGTGAGTCTTTTGTAGTTCTTTTTGTAAAAGAACTACCTGTTCCCAAAGCATTTTATGCTTGATTGTGCCACCTTTTACATTTTTGTAGTTGTTTTGAACCCAGTTCTGTAAATATTCATTGTAAAACTGGAAACAGTAATATGAATCGCACACTATTAGTGTGGGGAATTCTCGTTCGCTATTTTCAAGTGCCATCTTAAAAACCTGTAGTTCAGCTCGCTGAGCTGTACAGTCTCCAAGTGATTGAGTTTTAGTTACCAAAGGTTTGAATTTTCCTTCGTGCCAACGATCTTTAACAATCGCGCACGCAGCACTGTAGGCTTGTTTACCCCCAACCGCGGGTTGTGCTGAGCCGTCTGTATATATTATACAACCGTAATATTCCAGAGGCAGAATCTCGATCGGCAGAGGACATTCATATTTGTATTGTAAAAATTCTTCTGTTTTTAAATTAGGATCAAATTCATATACTACGTCTGGTGCAGCAAGAGAATTAACCCATTGTTTCCATCTTGGATGTAAAGCTTTAGCATTGGGGATGCTTGCTCTTGTCACTGCTTCTAAGGCAGGTATTGGTGTAACGATAATCATTTGTTTACCTTGTGCGAGGGCTCTTTCTTTTGCTACAGCAGTTTGAACCACAGTTAGAATTTTTTCAGCTGAACTGAATTTCATCTCAGCTTGTGTGTACAAATGTGATTTGTAAGCTATTGGTACCGTTCTCCCTCAATAGAGGTCAGGTATGTGAATCCTCATCTTCCTGGGATGGCTCGGATTACAAGGTTGCAATCGTTTGCGAGTGTTTGCAATTTTGTTTTGGATAACATGTCTGTCTGTAATGATCTTAAAATCTCTGTGTGTTTTTGAGTCCAATTTATTTGTTTGAAATCAGGTTTTATTAGTTCATAGAGAGGTTTTAACCTCTCTGCATAATTCAGAATATATGTTCTTCCGAAATTCAGGAAGCCTAGTATTGATTGTAAGTTTTTCAGCGTTTTTGGAGCTTGGAGTACAGCACACTTCTCGAAAAAAAAGTTGTCTGCTAGGCTTTTGCCTTCACTTGATAATTCATACCCTAAGAATAGGACAGTTAGATGGGCAATTCTTGATTTTTTAAAGTTGAATTTGTACCCTTCAGCTGCGAACCCAAGTATTATGGTGTTCACTCTTTTCAAGTGAGTCTCCAGGTCATCATCTGTAAGATAGATGTCATTGACATAGGATAATGCCTCATCATCATATATTTGTAGTAATTCTGTTACCCTTGCTGAAAATATTCCTGGGCTGTTCTTGAATCCCTGTGGGAGACGACAACATTTTTTTGCGTCGCCATACTGGAGAAAGCGGTCAAATATCTGCTTTCAGGTGCTATGTTTTGATAGAAGAAATCGTTTGAAATATCTAATGTTGTTTTATATTTTTTGCGCATGATGTTATTCATTAGTGCTGCACTGTGTGAATTTTGTACTGCAAATGTTTTACAACAGGAGTTTAGATGTCTGTAGTCCAAAACTAGACGATATGAGTCGTCTGGCTTAGAGACAGGAAACAAAGGATTGTTCATTTGTGAGGTGCATGTTTCAATCACCCCCTGATATTCAAGTTGATCTAAAATTTCCTTTACTTGTTTTTTAGCTTCTTGCTTAACAGGATAATGCCTCTGTGCAGTAGGTTGATTTTTTAACTGGATTTTATGGTGAGGAAAATCCTCATCCCATCCTACATGATTTTTATATAATGCAGGGGCTTGGGCCACTGCCCATTTCCTAGCAAGTGTGTATTTTTTATGTATTGGAATGTGATTCGAGAAGGCAGGCATAATCATTTCTCCGCCATGTGGGCACTCCCTGACAAACTCTGGTGGCCTGTCTTTTTCTGCTAGAAGGATGTCATAGCCTTTAGATAGATTCTCCCAAAAGAGACCTTTTATTTTCCTAGTTTTATCTCCCTCTATACGCAATGTTATTTCATATAGTTTATGGGGCACGCTCACTCGGGTGTCTTCAGTTTCCACTTGAATGTATTTATTCGTGTCCACTGTCTCCAGAATATTCATCAGGATCTTGCGAGCTATGCTCACTTCTGCTGCGCTGTCTATCATTGTCTGGGCCCACTCTCCGTTTTTCAGTTGTGTCCTCAGGATTCTCGGCATGTTTTATTTTAATAAACACTACCGTCTTTCTTGGAAATTGTGATTTTTTACTTTGATGAGCAGGTTCTTTGTCTTTGGACTTGACGTGCTCTTCTTTATGTTCTGACCATTCTCTTCTATCCGATTTCTTTGTGGAAGTCTGAAAAGATCAAGAAGAACGCGTATCAATATCTTGAAATCTGTCAGGTTTTCTCAAATTGTCCCTATTTCTAAGGTTGTATCTTTTTTCAGAGGGTTCCCTTTGGGGAGACTTGCCCTCCCCATCTGGAGATCTATTTCTCCATTGGGGGGGCTTCCTCTGGACTGGAATTGTTTTTCCCTGGGAGTAGTATGTTTGTTACCCTCCCACTTCTTCTTTTGAGAATTTAGATTATTTTTAATAAAAGTTTTTTCAGGATTTTCAAGTAGTTTGGGTTTTACTGGGTATGTTGTACCGTCTAATGTTAATTTAACTAAATCCCTATATGCTTTTGTTAACTCTTTTATTTTAACTAAGAGTTCTTCATTTGACATTTTATCAATGTCCTGATGTGGTGTGTAGCTGGCTAGAACCGGCCACGTGGCTCCTGGTCTAACTAGTGGACCGAGCCTGGTAATGTGATTTTGATGTTTTAGGTCGCCATTAAACCAGAGCAGATGCTCTTGGTATGTTTGTGGAATTTCAACTTCCTTGAAAGGAGAGTATTCATCTGGAGCTTCCGCTATTTTGTAGTAGTGGAACTCATGTGTTACAGCGTGTGCTGCTGGAAAATTTATCCAGGAATAGAATACCTCTGTCTGTCGAACTTCATGTGCCTCTACCACAAATATGACTGTACCACCTCTTGATGTTACTCCATTTTCTATAAGTTTTATAGTTATGGTTTTTCTTATATTGACCGGGATGAATATTGCATCTGTGTCGTTATCTTGGACAAGTGTGTCGTCCGCTACGAGTTGAGCTGCTAGTCTAGCTCTCTCCCTTTCGTCGTCACTTTCTGACATTTTACTGACTGAAAGTTTGCAGATCAAGTTTCAGGGAACAAAGATTAGGTGCACAATATTTTGGAACATTGTATCCTTCAACGTTGACTATACCATAAACTAATATATAGGATTCTCATCCTACTAAGTTTCGGCTGATGTTTTAACCTTTCACCCACTTCAGACGCTTATTGGAGTTTTACGGGAAAAAGGGGTCTGTGTGAAAAAGCACGACTGAGTTACTCTAGTTTCTTGCGTTAGATTATCGCCTTACCAAACGTTGGGCGCCATGTAGTGTAGTTCCTATTTTCCCAATAGGCTCTGCGCATTGGAATAACATAAACAATAGTTTAGACGTAGGACTGAGGTCGACTAGGTCTCTATTGAATATGTTAGACTTAATTTAGGTTTGCCAGCTAGCTCAGAGGTCGCTAGAAACTTTCTCGAATGAACAGGGTGGAGTGAACTTCCCTGATTAGACAAGCAGGGATTCAGCTTCTGACAATTGCATAAACATGACAACTTTGCTCCCTCAGAATAAGGAGTGAATCTCCAGAGTCGTGTGAAAACAATAGATAGCTATTTCACTCAGTCAGTTGTGCATACTTAGTTTCACCAGAGTGCAGAGAAATGGAGAGACGGGCGTTTTCAATAAAAGCTGTTATTTATTGAGCAGTCTTCCTTCTCATACAAGCAAAATAAATTGCCACAATTGCAATACTTGTTATGAAGTAAAGTGCGTACAGTAAAAGGAGTATTATGAAATAATACTTTAAAAGCATTGATATGGTTTCTGAGCCATATGATACTTAAAAGGTATAAAATATATACAGTTACATACAATGATAAAAGTTTGACTAAACGTACTCAACTGGTGCTTCTAAGATACGCCTACCCCGGTGTACCTAACCTAAGCCTAGTACTTGGGAAGGGGTAAATGAGATGCAGTTTAAGTTAAGTTAGTTTTTGCCAAGATTCTGACTCAAGAATTCTCTGCAGGTCTAATCAGCTCCGTACCTTGGTTTTTAGAATGGAGGAGGTCTTGTATGTCGCTCTCAGGACTCGATCTCCCAGTACCCCGCAAGGGAAACTGGAAACACCGGAGCTGGATTTTTTCGGCAGGAGAAAAAGACAGCGTCTTTCTCAGTGCGTTCAAGTGGGAGGGACGGTTTCCTTCGGCACTCGCATCAGCTGGGCTTTGGATAAGTAGATAGCCGCTCTGCTCCACACCACCGTGTGTTGCTTAAGGCAAACGCTGGTATATTTATACCTGGAAGGTGCCGTGTTTGACGTAAGGTTGGACATAAGACGTCAATTAAAAGATGTCACTAAGAACTGACCGTTCTTTCAGTGCTCGCAGGAGTTCTTGGACAAATCAAAACAAAAGCATGGGGAATTCCCAGGTTGCTGGAGATTTGGTATAATGTAAGAACTCGTTGTGCTTTCTTGGAGTCTAAGGAAGAAGCCTTGCCGCATTTGGTTTGCATTGGCTATTGCTAAATATGAAATATTTAATTAGGGTCCTAGATAAAATCACGACAATTTTGTTCATAATGTGCCATTGGTTTTGATACTATCACAATTAGCTATGATAAAGTGTGTGGCTATTAATGTGTACATTCTTATGGTAAAAAAAACTCTAGAAAATAAAATACAAAAAGAATAAAGAAATGAGCATAAGACAGAACTAACATCTGGAAATGTGATCCAGGTGTAAGGAGAAAGGTAAGTGTTTAGCGTATGCAGTACTGAGAGGAGGGGCTGCTGGGAGCAACTCTCTAATGAATGCTTTGGGCGAGAGCTCAGTCAGTTGCAATGACAGGCAGGCTTCAGTGCCACCTCCTGCCACATGCAGACTGCTTTCTGGTTACCTCAAAATCAAAAGAGTTGCTACAAGCTGAGCACAGTTTATCTTTCAAAGCACCCCCACTTTTATAATCAGAAGAATGCATTGCAGCCATAATGGAAAGTCCAACTGGTCAGTCAGCAAAGGGTGTCTATTACATCAACCTGGGAATTTGCTTTTTAGACATCTGGCTATAAAGAGGAATATATGTTACCCCTGGTAAACGAATGTGTTCTAAACGAATGTGTTCTCCTGTTGATTAATTGGAACTACTATCCAGTAGACCCCAATGTACATTTCCTCTTTTTTGGAAGTTAAACACATGGTGAATAAAATGTATATCCACTCTAAACTCACCAGCTAAGCAATTGAAATGTCATCACTCACATCCCCTCAATGGCACCACCAACCATTAATTTGAAGAACCAAAATTGCCTGTTTATTAATAGTTTGATCCTTCCTTGTTGGTTGTACATCAGAATGTCAATATTGAAATTTCGCCTCACAGAAATATCATGTCAAGTATGTTTCCAAAACTATCACCCCTTGGGGCGTAGACTTTATATAACTATTCCAGTGGAGCAATACTTTGCTATATATTGTTTAGGACATAATATTTATGTCAGGTGATATTCAGAAAAAAATTCTGCTACCTTGACTACCTTGACTAATAGTATTGTTTATCATGGAGGGGTGACTCCGGTTTGGAGTAGGCTGACACAGTATTGGATGAAACTGTTGCTGGGAAAAATTTGTAGGTTGTTGGTAGTCTACTGAGTAGTGTTAGCACAATCAGCCCCCACTTCTCACCTGGGAACTCCAGCAGCCTCTCAGGATGGTAGGAGTTGGGCATGGCACAGTAACGACGTCGGCCTCACTCACCCAGAGTTTGGTTGAACAGTACTTACCGAACATAGGAGTGATCTGTGGTGATGTACTTTTGAAGATTGCAACCCATCGCCCACACCATACCCGGAGCCTTCACCTCACTTTGGGGTCTATTTGGATAGCGAGCGGATTGCCACCTCTCCTATGGTGGTGGCGATCCGCTCGCCATTTCCGTCTGCCCGCCTAACAATTCCCCCCACCATCGGAGCGGTGTGGACCCAGGCAGATGGAAAGACCCTCCGCTTGTTTTCCACTTTTAGGCAATCCACCCGATGGCCGACCAGACGGAAAAGACATAAACAAAACAAAGACATGCATTATGGTGGCGGTACCGCACCCCCATCCATATTACAATAATAACGGTCTCATTCCTTGCCATGGTGTAGAGACTTCGCCATGGGAAGGCATGCAGAGAATGCCTTTGGGGGTCTGTTGCAGGCCCCCAGGGGGTTGAAGGGGTGGGTGGCTGCATTTTGGGGGTACCCATGGTTCCCCTGACATTTGCATGCACAAGGTGGCAGGCACCACGATATGCCTGTCATGTTGTGCATGCACAGCATGCCCTTTTAACATAGTGGCGGGTGCGGAATAAATTACAGGCCGCCTCAAAGTTAAATATACAGGATGCAACCGCCATGGTGGCGGTCCCATCCTGATAGGCACAGGACACCTCTTGCGGTCGGACCCGTTTAACGCTACTGTGACGGGCAGACAATAGGTCCCTTTGTTTCTCCTATGACCATGTGCCATATGGACTGCTGCCCTCGGCATGCTGTCACTGTGGCAATAGCAGACGGAGTGGGGGTGGGTACCACATGCACCAGCACAAGCATCAAAACCAGCCATCCAGAGTGCAGTCAAGCTAGACTAAAAGGGTTCGAGAAAGTGAGGGTGAGAGCAGATTAGTCACCTACAAGGATAGAATTTGCCCAGAATGTGGGAAGTAGCACAAAGAAAGCAGTAGGTATCACAGTATCAAGAGGAGAAAAGGAGAGAGGCTCCATCTTTTGGATATGCTAGAGCGACGTTTATTATGCAGGGCAGATTTCTCAGACAGAATGAAACTGTTTATTTGCAGGACACTGCTTATCTGATTGGATTAGTTGTGTTTTGAAGGGAGGTAGGGAGAGCTGCAGTACGGTCAATGGCAGTACAGATGCTAGTTCTGCGCAGAAATACACTGAGCCTTAACGCTAGCAGCCTTGAGCACCAGCACTAGGTAAAGTCAGTCGGGCTGCCTAGGAAACCAGTCCTAGATGAGAACAGTACTGAAGCTCACAGTTTGGGCGACACTAGTGGATAAGCTACAGCCTTCAATTTCTTAGAATGGACGAATTGTTCTTTTTCTATTTGCGAGACTGTTTTTCTTATTGGCAGACATTGCTACTGGCATTCAGTGATCTGTAGTTCTGTGTATTGATGCGTTTTGATGCTTGGAATAGCTGTTTGGGTTGTGTCTCAGATCTTATGAACACTTGGTGGAAAGCAATGTCTTTATATCAGCCAAATGACTACCTTTTCTTAAGAAAAGGATGGAGAGTGGGACTGCGAAAAGCCAAACCTAAATGCAAAATTGACATTGTCAAGTTCTAACCATTAGTTAAAAGATGTGAGCTGATTCAAAACGAGGACACTTCACTGATACAATGGCCGAAGGGAGCTCTCCCCCAAAAAAACAATGTTGGGGAGAACAGACCTAAAGCCCAGTTCTCTATACTGCTGTTTTTTGGTCATATGCTCTGGAATACGGCAGAAGTTGTCTGTCACTAGTCCTAACAAGCAATGGTAATGCCAATAGTTGTTACTTGTTAAAGAAAGTGCCTTTTGTGTAACTAATGGATTAAGACACTCAGCAAGTCAGCATACACACACCCTGTCACTCATCTTTATACTTATGCATCCATTCATTTATCAACTGACTCAGTCATGCATTCACCCACTGATACAACCACAATGAAATACACACAACCTCACGAATATATTCAAGATAAATAGAATAGAAGTAGAAAAAGGAAAAAATGCTGCAGTCAAAATATGATCAGTGTACTCTTGAGATAACTAAAGTAAAACACGAGGCAGCGGGTGTCTTACAAAGGTATTGTAATTAATCTATTGTTTAAAGTTTAAACATGAACCCCACATTTAGAATCAACGTAACAATACACTCTTGAATGCCTATTGATATAACCTATGGTTTTAACTAATAATATATCAGGCCTAGTGCATGTATCATAACTTTTCATAATAAACAGATCAAGCCTATGGCAAAACAAAGTTGTTCCTTCTGACCCAATTAGGCTATAATGTTGTATGGCGTTTTAGGATCCGAGTGAATTTTCCCAATTCATGCCCTTACATAGGTACAATTCACATTGCTCTAATATAAGCATAGAAATCATTCCCTTATTTAGACATAGCCCATGCAGACCAAATACAGGCACTTCCACCCATATCAAAACGTGACAACGATTTTCTGGAAAATCGGCTTAAGCAGTCAGGGAACTTCCCTTGCTTGAATATTGATTTGTCCAAGAACTCATGTACTTTACAAAGAACTACTATTCCCTTGGAGTTCTTTTCTGACATTATTATGCCTGACTTTACGTCAAACTAGACACCTTCAAGGTATAAATATGCCTTCACTTGCTCTAGCAAGACACTGTGGTTTGGAGCAGTTTGACTATCTACTTGCCAGACGCAGCTCGCTACAGAAAGTGCCGAAAGAAGTCGACCCTCCAGCTGACGCACTGATCGAGAGCCTGCATTTCTCTCGGCTAGAATACATCTCCAGTGTTTCCAAGCCCCCCTTGCGGGGTGTTGAATATCGAGTCCTGAGACTGAGATACCAGACCTCCTTCATTCTAAACTAAGGAATGGAGCTGATTAGAACCCAGAGAAACCTTGGAGAGATTCTTGGCAAAGAAAACTAAACCTAGGCTACACCACACTTTCTCCTTCCCACGTACTATGCTTAGGTTAGGTACATTGGCGTAGGCGTATTTTAGAAGCACCAGTTGAGTACTTTTTAGCCCTTGTTATTTATGTATGTATTTATATATGGTTTAGAAACCATACAATGCTCTCACAGTATTATTTTACTATATTTTTCTTGCTGTACGCATAATACTTTGCAGTCTGCATTACGAATGTAGCAGTTCACTTTACTTGCATGAGAAAGAAGACTGTTTAATAAAACCTTTTATTGAAAACGCCTGTCTCTCTATTTCTCTGCACCTCTGTAGAAACGAAGCATGCACGAGTGACTGAGTGAAATACTTATCTATTGTTTCCACGATTCTAGAGATACTTTTTCCAATTTATGGGAAACAAAGTTGTCATGTTTATGCGGTTGTCAGAAACAAATCCCTTCTTGTGAATTCGAGAAAGTTTCTAGTGACCTCTGAGCTACCTGGCATTCACTATTAAGTTTAAAATATTTGAAGGAGACCCAGTCGACCTCAGTCCTACGTCTATTCTATAGGATATATTATTCCAATGTGCAGAGCCTATTGGGAATATAGGAACTACACTACATGGCGACCAAGTTTGGTAAGGCACTAATTTAATGCTAGATACTAAAGTAACTCAGTAGTGCTTTTCTCAGAGACCTGTTTTTCCCATAAAAATACTCCAATAGACGTCTGCAGGGGGTAAAAGGATAAAATATCTGCCTTAACTGAGTAGGACAAACATCCTATGTATTAGTTTTTGGTTTTTTCAACATGGCAGGATACAGTGTTCAAAAATATTGTGCACCTTATCTTTGTTTCCATTAAACTTGCTCTGCAACTTTCATTAAACAATGACCGAAGACGACAATAATGCAACCGGTGGAGCTGCAGCCCTTAGGCTTAGACATTACAGGTTTCCAACAAGATGACCCAGATGCTATAATCATCCCAGAAAATGTAAGGAAAACCATCACTATGAAACTTATAAAAAAAGGCCTATCATCAAGAGGCGGTAGGGTAAGTTTTTATAATAGAGGCATACGAATATTGGTAGACAGAGGTGCTGTATTCATGGATTACCTCCCCTGAAGCAAATCCAGTAACACATGTGTTTCACTTCTACAAAGTAGAGGAACATCCAACGGAATATGTTCCTTTTGAGGATATTGAAATTCCACTTAAAGGTACCCTAAACCATCAAAATCACATTACCAGGCTCGATCCACTAGGTAGACCAGGAGCAACATGGCAGGTACTAGCCAGCTATATACCACATCCTGACATTGAAGAAATGTCAGGTGAATAACTATTAGTTCAACTAAAACAACTAATAAATATACATAGTCAATTGGTTCAATATGTCATGCGGACTCTAACAGCCCAACCTCCTATAAGGATTCCACAACACACCTCTTACCAGGGGAACACAAATAAAATTACACCACAGACTATACAATCAGTCATTGGTAAATTACCTGCAAAAAGGGGACACATTCCATACTGGATAGCTAAAAGAATTACTCAAATCGAGGCAGTTTATTCTGATACTATGTGTTAAACGAAATTGAGGCCCTAACATTGGTACTCTGTCTCAGAGGCACAAACCCTTTGCGTCACAGAGACAGGCAGGCCCTTTGACCTAGATTAGAAGTAACAATAGCTCACCAAAACCTGAAGGATTTTCTGGACAGCAAAATAGAATGATTACATCACAGTGGAAACACCAGACAAAAGGGTGAACATCCCACACAAGTTATATGAAATAACACTCCGCATGGAGGAAGACGAACACAGGAAAGTAAAAGGTCTCTTTGCGAAGAACCTATAGTCTGGTTTTGACATACTGTTAGCAGAATAAGATTAGCTGCCAGCATTAGTCAGGGAGCGCCCAAAGGGAGAAAGTATATTTTTCCTGAATTTTCCAACAATGTTCCCGTTCACCTTATACATACATATGCACAGGAGTGGGCAGTAGCCCAAGCTCCAGCATTGTATAAAATTCACGATGGATGGGATGAGGACTCAACCCACCATGTGATCCTGTTAATAGTTACACCACATTCTCAAAGACAATATCCTATTAAGCAAGAAGCTAAAACACAGGTCAGTTAGATCATAGATGAACTTAAATTCAAGGGGATCATTTGAAAATGCACTTCACAAATGAACAATCCATTGCATCACTTATCAAAACCTGATAATACATTTAGTCTAGTTTTCATTTACATACACTTCAATACTTACACAAAGACACATGCTGTCCAACATGCTGAGAGTGCCGCATTAATGAATAACATTATGCAGGAGAAAATAAAAATCAACACTTGTTATCTTAAATGGATGTTTCTGTCAAACTGTAGCACCTGAAAACAGGTACCTAACAGCATTTATGCCCACATGCATCAAACTCAATTGCATTCGCAAACGGTGCGAATTGCAATTTTCGGCCGTTTGCGAATGCAATTGACTTATTTGGAATGCATCATGCATTTCGCAATTTAAGGAATCGCAACCATGTTGCGATTTCTAAAATTGCTTTTGCATTTAAGAAATCGCAATTTCAGATTTCTTAAATGCAATGCATGATCATTTTTTAATTGCGAATTCGCAATTTGGAAGCGGTAAATTAAAATGAAGTTGAACTTCATGCTAATTTACCTTAAACTTTCAAATATGCACAAATTGCATTTTTGAAAGTTTTAATTTACACACACACATGCCCTTGGGGCATGCGTGTGTGTAAATTGCATTTAAAGTTACATTTCAGGGGTGCAGGGAGAGGTTCTTTGGACCCCCCCTGCACCCTTGAAATTGCATTCACATTTTGTGAATCGCAATTTGAAATTCGCAAAATGTGAATGCCTTCCCATTGATTCCTATGGGCCTTTTGGCCCATAGAAATTAATGGGAAGGGTTTTCCTTAATTGCGTTTTGCAAATTGTGAATCGCAATTAAGGAAAAATACTGAATCGCAAAAAAAATGCGAATTTTTAATGCATTGCCGTTTGCGATTTCTTAAATGCGATTCCCTAATTTTTGCAATTAAGAAATCGCAAATGGGCACTTTGATGCATGTGTGCGTATGTATATTAGAGTCCCAGCGACAATTTTTGTCATCTCCCCAGTGGGTATAAGAACAGCTCAGGGGTATTTTCTGAAAGAATTACTGAATTGCTAAAACACTTTGATGAAAGAGTGTTGTCCTATATTCTGTAATATTTATGTAAACGGACAACCTTTTGGGGACACACTTGACCAGGGTGAGCATCATTATTATGGGATTGCCCTCTGGGGGCTACAAATTTAATTTTGAGAAAATCAGAAATTGGCCACCTCAGTATTCTATTTTTGGGATATGAGCTTTCAAGTGAAGGCAAAAGCCTGGCAGCTAACTTTTTAGAAAAATGTGTGCTGCTCCAGCCTCCAAATACACACAAACAACTTCCAATTAGTATTCCGAGATTTTGGCAGAACATACATTTTTGATTTCACAAAGAGAGTAAAACATTTTACGACGTTTTTCAAACCCGACTTTTAAGTCAAACACTTGACATAAGAACACACCAATATTCTTTGTTCACTCCAGGAAGAAATTATTGCTTCCGAAACACATGCACACACGTTTAAACTTGCACCACATGGTACTCAGTATCATTTTGGGTCAATGTGGGTACACTTATTTTTTGTTTTAATTAAGGTGAAACTGTACCAATCATATATGATTATCATCTGTACACAAACACAGAAATGAGTTTTAATTCAACAGAAAAAAACGAAAATTCTGACAACATTCAGGCTGTAGCAAAAGAAAGAGCACTGGCTCATGGGAAGAGGCATTATTGTTGTTACCCCTGTACTGGGGCTAGCATTCCTAAATGCCAAAGCCTTACATCCAGAATGGATACAAATGGCTATCTCTTTTGCTGCATCAGACTTTGAATACAGATTTGATTCAAGTTTAAGAATACAGGCATTCCTGCAATGTGAAAAAGAATACCATCTACCAAATGAAATCTTGCCTCTAGATCAGTATGAATTTAAATTTACTCTGATGGGTCTGCCCCACCGGCCGAGATCAGATGCTGGATGGCAAGTTCCGTCCTCATTGCACCAAAAAACCACCTCTAGTTAATATCACGGCTTGGTTGGCAGCTTTAAAAGCCCTGATACTTGCACTTGTAAACACGGATCAAGAATTCACAACACTCATTGTGTTTGATTCCTTTTACTTTGTGCAAGAATATAATAAATATTTTAACTATTGGGAACAAAATGGGTTTAAGAATGAAACAAGGTGGCATAATTAAAATACAAAATTATGGGAACAGGTAGTGAAGTTTAAAAATGACCTACCAAAAACTCACGTGATTAACACACTGAGTCATCAACGTGATGATGTGCACGTTGAAGGGAATTCATTGGCTGTTGAAGCCACATGGGGGGCTGTTCACACAGCTTCAATGGCTGCGCACACTCGTCCAACAACGAGAAAAGGCGGTTAGACTATGGTGGCTGTAATTGCTTCATGAAAAAGCAGCACAGCAGTGCCTAAGAAATTTCCACTCAAATAGTCCTACAAGTTAGATGCAAACAACATTCCATATGCTCAGATTCCTGGAGTGGGGGGATAGAATATTTCCAAATATGGATAGGCAGGAATTAATCATTTAAAGCACACAAGGGCTTGGGCTTCGCACTTTCAGGGGTATTAGCTACTGCCTGTTTTTTGCAATGGAGAATGCGTGGTCATCATCTGTCTGTCACTTCCAAAGGAAAACGCCAGTGGCATTTAACAGCTGGGTCTGCTGAAGTCCCATGCTTGGTTGTGTCCCAAGCGTATACCCATCAAACCAAAGCATTCCTTGCAAATCCAGTGGGTGCATTTTGCTTTCTTTAGCAGCACCCAAGGAATCAATGACAGCACCGCTGCCTAAGAACCAGCGACTGGCAGCACTGTTCTTTCTGTGCACCCACAACGGTATGCGAGGTATTAAAAAGGTCTGT
Organism: Lissotriton vulgaris; assembly: GCF_964263255.1. Classification (NCBI taxonomy): domain Eukaryota; kingdom Metazoa; phylum Chordata; class Amphibia; order Caudata; family Salamandridae; genus Lissotriton; species Lissotriton vulgaris. Next base: position 2,084,527,545 of record NC_141687.1, read on the forward strand.
TCACTGAAGCAGCTAGCAACGAAAAATGTTGTGACTGCCAGCCAGCACTTTTTATCTCTAGTTATGCAAAACATGTCCTGAAACACATTTTTTCTCATATTGTTTCAACTTTCACCGAGTGCTTGGAAGCTTTCCCTCTAAATTGACTTTTTTCTTTTTCTAAAGAAAGCATTCTTCAGAAAAGTATATGAGTTTTATTTTATAAACAGAAACTTTTATAAGTAACTACTGACTCTAAAGAGTATATATATATATTTTTAATGACACTATAGATTTTTCCTGTCACCACAGAGTCTATAGTAATTTTACATATTTTAACAGCTGCTATTTTTTTCAGCTCATAAAACACTCTCATGCAACTACCTGCCAATTATATGCAAATGCATATTTTAGTCACATAGTTTGCTTTTAATGGGTTATTAACTATTGTCCATAGATTGGAGTGGGTGTTATCTCTGTCTCAGAGGCTCAAACCCTTTGTGTCACAGAGACAGGAAGGCCCTTTGACCTAGATTAGCCCTCCCTTCACAATAACGAGCAACAGAGAGGCTGTTCTCCCTTATCTGATCAGTGTGCTCTGAGCGCAGAAGACGGTCCATCCTAAATACGTAATCTCCATGTCCAACAGTGACTAACCTACGTCACAATAAATTCTTGGAAACAGGCCCTTTCTCCAAGAACACAAATTCTTGGAAACAGACCTTTCTCCAAGAACTCATCTTCCTCTGACCAACTTTGCATCAATCCAAGGCACCTATCCGGTATAAATATACCTCCCTTTGCCCAAGAAAACCAGAGGAGACCGAGACTTCCATGCCGACACTCTGCCTGAGACACTTCAACCTGCATCATGCTGCAGCTCCAGCTGGCAGAGGTCCATCACCCATCTGTGGGTGTCTATCTCAAGATCAGGATGAAGTCCCACTAAGGTAATGGGGTTTGAATAACTCCCAGGGGGATTCTTGGCTCTCTAAAGACCTACACACTTACTAGGTACACTTAGGTACATCTAGTTAGGCATCATAGGGGTGTAGGCTTTATCTTAATGCAATCTGTATTTCATGTGTGTGTTCACTACTATTGCAAAATGGTAGAACAATGCCTTTTTATTTAACTGCACTGCTGGCCATAATTCTCTGCTACTGTCCAACAGTTGTCACAGCACATATAACCAGTACTCAACTAACAACTGTGCAATACATGTTATTGTATAGACACCCGACTGTTTCTTCTAACTACTTCTCTGAGATGAGTGACTGAATGAAAAGTAGTATATTGTTTTCATGATCCTGAGGGATGTGGGTTTTATGTAATGTGGTTGCCAGAAGCTATTCCCTTCTTGTCTTCAAGACGTTTCTAGTGGCCTCTGAGCTAGCTGGTACACGGTAATTAAGTTTAATATACATAATAGGGGCATACAGACCTCAGTCCTATGCCAAGCCTATCGTGTATGTTATTTCAATGCGCAGAACCTATAAGGGAAATAGGAACTACACTACAACTACCCCTCATGAGATACACAGGATTTTAACAATCTGTTTACCAATGGGGATCACACCATATCTGGAGGACTGCGACACTTGGGGTACAGTCTTTGCTGCAATTTACACACCAAAACACATGGTGTTCCATCTATGGCGGTAATACCAGATGTCCTGAAAAAGATTCAAAATGAATACGGGGCAGAGCCTGCTTTAAATCTAGGTATGAAATTACTGAAAGATTTCTGAAAGATTTCAAAAATAAGAAAACTCAATTCACCAAAAAGAAGGTAGCAGGTCTAAAAATCAGACATGCTGAGGATCTTAAGGACACAACTCAAGAACGGGGAGTGGTCTCAGACAATGTTAGACAGCAAGGCAGAAGTAAATGTAGCTCTCAAGATCTTGAAGGATCATCTGGAGACAGTAGACTTGAATGAGTACATCCAAGTTGAAACTGCTGATACCAGAGTTAGAGTCCCACGCAAGTTATATGAAGTAAGACTCCAGATGGAGGGGGACATTATTAGAAAAATAAGAGCGCTCTTTTGGGAGAAGCTCTCTAAGGGTTGTGACATGCTTCTAGCTGAACAAGACTGGCCACCTGAATTTGTCAGGGAGTGCCCACATGGCAAAGACATCATTATAAGTTTGAAAAGTGACTCCGCACACCTAATTTCTAATAGATAAATATTAAGTAAACACAAGTTCAACCGATTTTTAATAAAATATGCGTGCCTCCACCTTGTGAGAGATGTGACCCCTAAATCCCTCTGTGTAATTAAATAAACTGAAGAGGCTTCAGTTTAGTGAAGACATCATTATGCCAGCCTTCTCTAACCATATTCGATTCATAAAAAATACACATATGCCAGAAAATAAGCAGTCGCCCAGGCACCTGCATTATATAAAAATCATGTGGGATGGGATGAGGATTCTCCTCAACATAAAATCCAGTTAAAAACTCAACCAACTGCACAAAGGCAGTACCCAGTTAGGTAAGAAGCTAAAAAACAGGTCAGGGATATCCTAGATCAACTTGAATACCAAGGGGTGATTGAAGCACCTCATCAATAAACAATTTTTTGTTTCCTGTATCCAAACCAGACAATACATATCGTCCAGTTTTGGATTACAGACATTTAAACTCCTGTTGCAAACCTTTTGCAGTACAGAATGCACACAGCGCAGCACTAATGAATAACATTGTGCGTAAAAAATATAAAACTACATTAGATATTTCTAACGGTTTCTTCTGTCAAAATATTGCACCAGAAAACAGATATTTGACAGCTTTCTCAATCATGGCCACACATAGTAATTTCTGGCGTCTCCCCCAGGGATTCAGAAATAGTCCAGGGTTATTTTCAGCCAGAGTAACAGAGTTACTACAAACATATGATAATGAGGCATTGTCGTATGTCGATGGCATCACCTTAACAGACGATGACTTGGAAAGGCACTTGAACGGGGTGAACACCATAATACTTGGCTTTGCCTCTGAAGAGTATAAATTAAATTTCAAGAAATCAAGAATTGCCCACCTCAACGTCCTTTTTCTAGGATATGAATTATCAAGTGAAGACAAAAGCCTGTCAGCAAACTTTCTAGAGAAATGTGCGCTGCTCCAACCTCTAAAAACGCTGAAAAACTTACAGTCAATTTGAAGTCTCCTAAATTTCAGAAGAACATACATTCTAAACTATGCAGAAAGGGTTAAACCTCTCTATGAACTAATCAAACCTGATTTCAAACACAGTAATTGAACTAAAAAACACACAGAAATTTTGCGTGCAGTTCAAACTGACATGTTGGCAACAACACATTTAGAAACATGTGTAAATATACGCAACTTAGTAAACCAAATCATTCCAAGAAGATGCAGATTTACGTACTTAACCTTTAATGAAGGGGAAAAAGTACCAATTGCTTATCAATCACACTTGTACACACAAGCAGAAATGAAATTCACTTTTACAGAAAAAATTCGGACAGCGGTTCCAACTGCAGTAGCAAAAGAGAGAGCCCTCGCACAGGGTAAACTCATAATGGTTGTTACTCCTGTACCTGCCTTAGAGGCAGTGACAGAAGCGGGCATTCCAAATGCAAACGCTTTACATTCAGATGGATACAATGGGTTAATTCTCTTGCTGCAACAGGTGTTGAATACGTTTTTGACCCCTACCTAAAAACACAAGAATTTCTACAATAAGAACAAGAATGTCCTCTGCCCGCTGAGATTCTGCCTCTAGAACAGTACGGATGTATAATATATACAGACGGATCAGCACAACCCGCAATTGGGGGTAAACAAGCTTATATTGCTGAGTGTGTGGTCGTTAAAGGGCACTGCCGCGATGGTAAATTCCAAGTTATGGTCACAAAAACACAATCACTCGGAGATTAAACAGCTCAGCGAGCTGAACTACAGGCTTTCAAGATGGCGCTCGAAAACACAGATCGCGAATTCCCCACACTCCTAGTAACTTAAGCCGATTACTTTCTCTTACTTTACAGTATCTTCTCTGAAACCTTGTTGCCTTATATCGGCTCCCACCGAAGTGCTTGCTATCTCAAAAGCTTAGAAGGAGGCCATGGCTAATCTGGGCATTGCATTGCGGTATTGTAGTCCATTCCATCCTGAGGGAAATTCGGTTGTGGAGAGAAAAAAAACGGGACATAAAGTAATCTATAACAGCTAGGCTTGGGTCACGGGTGGGTCAAACATCTAATAAGTAACCAACGTAGTCTTAATAATCTGCCAAGAAGTTCTCTAGGGGGAATCACTCCATATGAAATCCTTTTTGGAACTAGAATGATTGTTAAGGACCTTGATCGTCACCCGTCGGTGGTAGAACAAAAACCTTTTGATATCAAAGAACGTTTGGCTGATTTGCAGGACTCAAATGAAACAAGAAAAAGTCAAAGCAACGTATTCATGAAGCCAAAGACCACTGAAGAAAAACCACCCATCCCAGCAAGGCCTGCCTGGATTCCAAAGATTGGGGATCTGGTCAGAGAAAAGATTGCGGACAAGAAGGAATTTGGGTTGTCTTACAGACAACCAGTACCTGTGCTAGCAATCCACGGATCGAGAACAGTGTTACTGCCACCCCTTGCTGGAAGAAATGAGAACAGGTTTGTATCCATTGACCTGGTAAAACCACATCATGTGGCCGATCATAAGCAGTAGGCCAAGTGGACTTCAAAGATGTAGCAGACGCCAGAATCTGGCTACAATCCAAGAGGTTCAGACTGAGAGACTGATAACATTTGAAGACTCTGCAGCACAGAACAAAGGACTATGTAACAAAACCATGGAACTTGTGCCTCATGAGACCCAATTAACAGTTCACCAAGAAACACCTGTCTACAATGATATAGCATCAGAGTATACTAAAGTGACAAGTGATCAAGTGATTCCAGCGATTTCATCGAATCGGGAAGCAATCCCTACCATTGACAGAGCTGCCTCTGGCTACTTCATTAACTTTGATACATTTTCTGAGGATCCAAGTGAACCTGAAATGCTGCCAGCTAAAAGAACTTACAAAGAACAAATAACAGATCTCTTCACCAACTGGAAAAAATATATCTGGTTTCACCATGGATTGAAGTATGGATTATCTTTGGGGTACTTTTTCTTCTACTTTGGTTGGCTCTGGTATTTACCTTGGGAATGTTGATCAATAGAAAATATAGTACAAAGAACACAGTAAGAAAGAACATCAACTTACTGCTCAAACTACACAATTCATCCCATCGTTTACAAAGAGACTTGTCAGCTGTAAACATCACAGCCATTCCTATAACAGGTGGTATAGCTTGGGACAGAACTGAATATGACATTCTTGGTCCGGCAGAGCTGTTGAAGATTCCACACCAATTCAAGGTTTACTTGAGTGACTTTGTTTCACCCAGCACATTTTCTGATGATTGGGACTTTGAGACTGCTAATAATATGATGTCAGACTTAGAAATGTCTGCAAAATTTATAAATCATGAATACTTAGAAGGTTCATCAGATTATGAACAAATGTACTGTTATAATCACTATGGTCATCATTTCTTGCATAGATCTGCAAACCCTAAAAATGTTTTAACCTATAATCAATGGAAACATTGTCCAACGCCACCAAAAGGTAGCTCAAAAACATTTATTGACAAATTTCCGTACTTTTCAGGCTTTAATATTTCCAAGCCAGAATCATTTTACTTTAAAAATTTTAATGGGACAGGAATGAAAAGTATGTTGACAAATACAAAGCAAATTTGTTCTGTTGCCTTTTATGCTCAGTTGTCTATGTTAGGTTTTGACTTTTGGAAAGACACCATTGAGACAAAAACTGTCTGGGGTACAAAGGACGGGCAGGTGCAGGGCTTCGAAGCTTTATTTAGAGCCTGCTTCATCCCAGAACAAATAATGTTTATTAATGACACTGTTCAACAGACATCTTGTCTTGAATTAGCTAAGATAAAAGATTTAAACACACCGTCAATACCTACACCTACACTAGAAAGAAGTAATACTTCAGAGGTGGTGGTTGACGTGAAAACTATTTTACTTAACTACAGAACAGATCCTGATTGGAAAAAATGGTTAATCTGGCACACAGACATAAACAACTGTCAATATAGATTCCTGAACAAAACACAAGGGTTCGCATTCACTAGGCCAGATCCAAGATATGTCCAGAGACAACATCCAGGGATAGTAACATCATACAATGTGGGAAAACTGTGCCTTGAGTGGCTACAAAAATCTACACTGAAGGAAGTAAACCAACACTTAACTTTACTTAAAGATGGCGTTGATTTAAGGAACTTCTTACAAGGACCAGCGAAACCACGTCATAAACGTTTTATACACGCCGGTATCTATGCCATGTATAATGAAGCATAGAAAACAACGCAAGCAGAGACTGCTGAATGGATACGAGAAATTGATTGTATTAATTTAGAGAAATCTCTCTCTGTAGTTGACAATGGGTTAACGACTCTGTCATCCAGGATATATTCTTTGGACAGCAGAGCATCCTCTGCCATTGACATAATGGAACAGGACTTGGTTATGTTACAGCATGGTCAGTCACAATTGCGCTCTATAATGCTTTTGGGCTGGACATTGCAAAACTTTCGTTCTGGATATGTTCCATGGCGTCTAATAAACACCACGTAATTGTTTTCTGAATTTAACCTTACAGATAAACAAATCACTTTGGCACAGAGAGGGGCAGACTATACGATGCTGAGCATTGAAAAACTGGAAAGATTACCATTAACTGTTTCTGAGAAGCCAGCGACAGAATGGATAATAGATGATACAATCACTCTGCCTGTGACGATGTTCCCTTTTCAGTATTGCTTAAAACATCTACCAGCGGGCATATATGAAACGTTGGGTAAAGAATACATCAAGACATCCTGGGATTTACCCTATACACACAAATGTTGGAGTGGGGGAAAAGAAGTGTTTCTTAGTGGTACGAATTGTGAAAACACACTAAGTGGTTCACTCTTATGTCAGGGTATTAATTTACACAGTGCCTGCGATCATTCCTCGATAATTCCTCGAAAAACATATCCTGCCACCTGCAAGGTTCTCCTGCTGCAGTGATAGATCCAATTTTTAGGCAGCTTTCAAATGGAAGTTACATTATGTTGAATGATCACAGCTGTTGTAGCATGTTGCCAGGAACCCCCTATCTCTTTACTGTGTCAGCCAGGGTCATTTGCTATATGCAGGTATTGTTTCCTAAAACTAAGTCAGACGGGGAGTTGCCATTATGGCCTTCACTGAATATCTCTTCTATTCGAATTGATACTTTAAGCAGACTGAAAGACATTATTTTACCAAAAACTGAGCCACTGACCTCGGCCAAAGAGACGTATAATCTGCAAGTTGCAAGGACTTCTGCAGAGATACATGCCCTTTTACAGACAAACTGCCATGTACATTTCTCAGAAATGGTAGGTCATATCTTAAATATGTCTGATACCAGTGGTATTGTACATGTGTTTAAGGCGATTTTTTTCTGGACTGTTAGTACCCTTTGAAGTAGTCCTAGGGATATTTTCAAACTTTGTGCACTCTGTGTTTGGTGGCCTGCCTCTCGTTTTGGGTCTCGCAGCAGGAATACTATTTCTATTCATTCTGCTCCGATATGGCAAGTCAAGTCACCATCGACACCCAGATCCCCTTGGAGAACACCCTCCTGGCAATGAAGCGTCATGAGCGCATGATAAAAATTCTGGGTTTGGCTCGTTTAAGAGATTTAAATACCACATGGTTTCTATCATTCCGACCAATCTGGCAAGATTGCATCTTACCTGTTATACGATGCCTGCTATATGGAGAAGAATGCATGTTAGACATCTGTCTGACACTCCCATCAGTCCTGCCAACGGAAGTTGATACTTTGCTTGAACCAGTAATGGCTCATGCACTGTGTTGTCCCCAGCGGCTACCAATCTTCATGACGGCATTCTAGATCTCACAGACGCAAACTGCAGACGGTGAGATACGTGGAGCAACAGGCACACAGGTACCATCTACTTCGAACATTGCTAATGTGGCTGACACTGACGGCGATGCTTCTCCTCTATGTGCAATTGATCTGCTTAAAGGGGTAGTCATACTTTCACCTACAGTAGTAGACAAATTCTTTACCAGCTTAGAAGATTTGGGGCCAGATGTAGGTAAATGGCATTTACCGATTCGTAAATACCAAATTTTACCAATTCGGTATTTACAAATCAGTAAATGCTATGTAGGTATTTTTACCGATTATATTACCGAATCTGTAGAATTCGGTATTTACCGAATCAGTATTTAGCGATTCAGTAATTTCCATTGATTCCTATGGGCCTTGATGCCGATAGGAACCAATGGCCATTACCGAATCAGTAAATACCGATTCGGTAAAATTACTGAATTGATAAGGGGGACAAGGTGTCACTTTGACACCCTGTTGCACCCCTGATTGAGGCTTGTGTGCCATGTGACACACATGCATGCCTTAGTGCCACATGGCACAGGTGTACAAGCACAGGTTTGCATGTACACAGGAATTCGTTATTTACTATGCAATAGTATTACATGGTAAATAACAAATTCTTAGGGGCCTGTGGCACTGTTTGCAGTGCCACCTACATATAGATTAACCGATTCGGTAAATTTACCGAATTGGTATTTTACAAAATCGGTAAATTTACCAAATCGGTAAATTTACTGATTCTGTAAAATTTAGGCCCCCTACATCTCAATCACCAAATACCGGTCGGTTACGGCCGAAATCGTCCGTTACCGACCGGTATTTGGTGACCTACATCTGGCCCTAGATGTTTTGTCCAAACAATGACACTGACTTTTGAAGTGAGCATACAGTGTTCTGTGAGGCTCTGAATTCGACCTTTACTTTCCAAAAAATAACTTCTGACTTTGGAACTTTATTTTTCTACAATTTGACTTTTTCCCAAAATAAAATTTTTTTGGGGGGCAAAAAAGTAATCTTTTTAAGGTAGAACTATTCCTGGAGAACAAGAGTTCTTTGAATACTTCCAAGAGACAATATTTGACCTTGTCCACAGCCAAACAAGTTATATATTATGTCATGGAATGGTCTCGACCTTTTCTACTGTATCAAAGAGCCATTTCATAAATGTATTTTCATGATTCATTCGGATAGCGTTTTTAAAAATGTCAGCTATATGCTTTGAATGAAACATTGCTTTTTATGCGTACAGCACAAACGCTCTTTTCGTGCACAACCATTTTAATGTATTGCTATGTATTTTGAGTAGGGTTTAAACACATCATGTTTTGGATATGTTTTATGTGTTTAGTAATATAGTACATAATAAAGTGGAGTGGTGTTGTATGGTGCTATAGGAACCGAGTGAATTTTACCGATTCATCCCGTATATAGGTACTATTCACATTGCCCTCATATAGATACAGAAATCATTCCCTTATTTAGACATAGCCCATGCAGACCAAATACAGGCATGGCTACATCACGACGATTTCTTGGAAAATCGGCTTAAGCAGTCAGGGACATTCCCTTGCTTGAATATTGATTTTTCCAAGAACTCATGTACTTTACAAAGAACTACTATTCCGTTGGGGTTCTTTTCTGATGTTATTATGCCCGACTTTACGTCAAACTAGACACCTTCAAGGTATAAATATGCCTTCACTTGCTCTAGCAAGACACGGTGGTTCGGAGCAGTTTGACTATCTACTTGCCCGACGCAGCTCGCTACAGCAAGTGCCGAAGGAAGTCGACCCTCCACCTGATGCCCTGATTGAGAGCCTGCATTTCTCTTAGCGAGAATCCAGCTCCAGTGTTTCCAAACTTCCCTTGCTGGGTGTTGAGAAATCGAGTCCTAAGACTGAGATACCAGACCTCCTTCATTCTAAACTAAGGAATGGAGCTGATTAGAACCTAAAGAAAGCTTGGATAGATTCTTGGCAAAGAAAACTAAACCTAGCCTACACCACACTTACTCCTTCCCGCGTACTAGGGTTAAGTTAGGTACATTGGGGTAGGCGTATTTAAGAAGCACCAGTTGAGTAGTTTTTAGCCCTTGTTATTTATGTATGTATTTATATATGGTTTAGAAACCATACAATGCTCTTACAGTATTATATTATAATATTGTTCTCGCTGTACGCATTATACATTGCAGTCTGCATTACGATTGTAGCAGTTCACTTTACTTGCATGAGAAAGAAGACTGTTCAATAAAACCTTTTATTGAAAACGCCCGTCTCTCTATTCCTCTGCACCTCTGTAGAAACGAAGCATGCACAAACGACTGAGTGAAATACTTATCTATTGTTTCCACGACTCTAGAGATACTTTTTCTTATTCTTGGGAAACAAAGTTGTCATGTTTATGTGGTTGTCAGAAACGAATCCCTTCTTGTGAATTCGAAAAAGTTTCTAGTAACCTCTGAGCTTGCTGGCATTCACTATTAAGTTTAATATATTCGATAGAGACCTAGTCGACCTCAGTTCTATGTCTAGTCTATAGGATATATTATTCCAATGCGCAGAGTCTATTGGGAATATAGGACCTACACTTCAGTAACCTTTATCAGTGACTTATCACTGCAGTCAAATTATGCCCATTGAAATGAGCGATACTGTTAGACATGGGAATCTCTAGTTGGCAAGGGTTTGTACCTTTGTCCAAGTAGGGACCCTTCTTCCTAGTCAGGGTAAGGGGGATACACTACTAAAATAACCCCTGCTCCCTCCCTTGGTAGGTTGGCACAAGCAGACAGGCTTATCTCAGAGGCAGTAAAGTATTTGTGCATGCATACAGTAACACACTAAAAACACTACAAATAGACACCACACCAGTTTAGAAAAATACATAAAACTTTATCTAAACCGAGACAAGACGAAAAAAATCCAACATAGAATACTGTAATAATAGTTACTGTGCAAAATAACCTTTAAATTGCAGAAATAACATGAAGACACAGTTCCTCCAACTCAGTAGTTCCTTTGGGGGCTACCGTGATACTGAACACAACAGAGTCTAACAATTCCAGCCTGCCGCGTTGGTACAGGTTAGCTAAAGTGTCAACAGACTCAGAGACAGTACCTTTCTTGTAGCGGTTGACACGATGGTACGAGCCTGTCAGGGGCAACTGTCCTGATTGCAATGTGAAATGGAAGAGTTGAAGCATGCGGTGTACTTATGGCTCGTGCAGGCAGTGGCTTGTTGATGGAGTCGGTGAGTCCAAAACTTGTGTTGCAGGGTCAGACAATGCTCGATGTGGGACTGGCAGGTCATAGTGCAGCGATGGAGCTGGTTGATGACAGAGCCGGGCAGTGACAGAGTTGGTGATGTCTGTGCAAAGCGGTGCAGAGTGCGCTGCCTACTGGACGCGGTGCAAACAGTGGCTTGTTGATGGAGTTGGTGAGACCATGGTTGCATTGAGAATAGAGGTGGTGCTCTCTGAGGTGCCTTCAGGACACTGAATACCGCAACAGACTCTGTGACAGAGTCGGTTGACCTTTTCTCCTGCGGCGACTGAAACCAGCGGTTTCAGAGACAATGCCCAGAAGGACAGTGAGGTCTTTGCTTTTCCTGAGCCCTCTTGAACAGGGTGCAAGCTCCACTTCAAGCCCTCGAAGACACTTCCCAAGCAGGATACACACACAGTTCCTCTCCTTGGTGGAAACAGCGACAGGAAGCCAATCCCCAGATAGCACACCGCAAATGGGCAGTACTCCTCCTCAAGTTTTTCCAGCTCATCTCATTGGCAGAAGTTCGTCTTGAAGTCCAAAAGTAATCTGGAATTCTGGGGTCTTTACCCCAATATTTATACAGCAAAACTCTTTGTTCTCTGAAGGCAGACAGTGTCTGTGCTCCATCGGGCATCAGACAAAATAGTTCAGTCTCAATACATTGAGAGCAGAGAGACGGAGAGACTTAAATAGAGAGAGGATGCGGGAAGAGACGATAGGAGAGATGAAAGGAAGTCTGTCTAAAGACCGACTGGGTAGGTGACCTCCAAGGAGGGAATCCCCGACCTGTCTCCCCTATAGCTAAACCAGGTAGCTCCATCGGGCATCAGACAAAATAGCTAGATCTCAATTGACGAGGGAAAGTTCACAGAAAAACAGGGTGGGGACTAAGGGCTAGGACAGGTGGGGCAAAGGTCAGTAGCAGAGAAACGATCATTGTGTGGGGTGACTACATCGAAGCTTTGTTGTCTTACGTGTCCCTGTAGGCTCTGAAAACTCACTGCATACCACTGTTTTTTTGGGCTTGGCCATTGTATTCGTGCTGGCCCCTTTACATGCTTTGTACCACACGACCAGGTTCCATGTCATTCCATGCCAACTTGCGGACTTCAGGGTTATCATTAGAGGACACGTATGTCAGAGGGAGCAGGCATAAGTTCTCCAGGATGTTCAGGATGAAGTTAAAGTGCCCTTTAGCGGACTGTAGTGTGGGCAGATAGGCACTGAAAGCACAGCTATAATGTAGTCTATACAGTGGTGCGGTAAGCCATCCCAGAAATAGCAGTGCCCATATAGATCCCCAATCAAAAGTTAGTAATGTCTCCTACCACCGCACTCGTGTAATTTCTGTACTCAAGTCTAGGTTGGCCTTTTTTTTACCACTTGGTTTACCCCTAGCTTCCTATGTAGTCTCTTTCCACTCCCCCTCTGTGCTGCACCCTCGCTTTCTCCACCGCTTTGTGTCTTGTGCCAGGTCCGTCGCTCCTCTTTTGCACCCTCCGCGTTATGGCAGTACTGATGTTCATCCTCACTCGGTTTCCCTTACTTTTCATTTTTTTTTATATGATATTGCTGCATTACCGATGTGTTTCAGGATGTCCCCCTTTGTGGTTGCCGTTACACTCCCCTATGCTGTGATGCCGCACGTCAGCAGAGACTTCCAGTTGACTTCAGCCTCCTGTTGGCACGTCCTGGGTTGCTGCTATCTTCTCTGCTCGTCCAGCTGGTACCGTACACTTTGTGCCTGTTCCTGTATAGGGTGGTCAAAATTGCGGCGGTGGCTGCCCTGTAGTAGTTTCTCATGTGCAGTTTTGGTTTCATTTTATGGGCGCCATCTTCTCTTCGTTTGTGTATCGATGTGTGATTGCGTCTGGTTGGGGAATCAACACTACACTTTTTTTGCCATGAGGTACAATTGCTGTTTGTCCCTCCGCTCTTGCCCCTCTCTCTGCCTGTAGGCAGTGATTTTCCCAGCTGTGCCCATTTTATGAGCATTTGCGGGTGGCTGGTCTCTCAACAATACATCAATGCACCCCAATACTCTCTGAAATATGACTTGTCTTGCTTTATATCGCTCACACAGTCTCTCCGTCTCTGTTGGCTCGCAATTATTTCAATCGGCCAGGTCAGCACTCCGGTGTCGCACAGTCTCCTTGCACACGCTCCACTCACTCCCTCTCCGCGCTCCATGTCTAGCGCTCAAGGTGTGCCCCCTGTTGCACCCCGTGTAGGGTCTTATTACTCCTTATGCCGGCTGATGTAAGGGAGTGGTGGTTGTTCTAGTAGCTTTGTCGGCACGGCAGACGGGTTGGGTATGGGTATGCAGCTGGGGCACAGAGCGAGCTCAGATTGCAGGTTTCAGTTTTGATTCAGCCGCCATCACTCCATCATCTCGCTCCGAGTCCCGGGTTCCCTCCTGATTTCCCTGCTGTTTCAGGCTCCAAATGAGCCTTCAATGAAACCCTTCGAAGCAGCAACCATTCCGCCGTTCTTCGATGCCTTTATTCCCTGTATCAGTTCGATGAGTCTCTTGGGATGATAGATATCTCTCCCATTTTCGACGGAGCAGCGGAGCAGAAGAACAGTGGATGGCTAAGCAAGAACATACCTACTTTATAAAAGTGGTATTTTCAAACACAGAATGTAAAAATCACCCTCACTAAAAGATGCATCTGAGTTCAGACATGTCATACTTTATTTTCTTATTTTATTCCCTGGAGCAATTATGTTTATAAAATGTTATAAGCAAACTCCCCATTCTATCCTATGAGAAAAATAGCCTTGCAATAGTGAACAACGACATTGGCAATATTTCACTATCAGGACATGCCACACAAACACATGCATGTCCTACCTTTCATATACACTGCACCCTGCCCACAGCGGTACCTTGGGCCTACCTTAGTGCTGTTGGTCTTTGTGAACTACTCCTAGACAGTATTGAAATGGAGGGATGGGTCATCTTGGCTTGATTGGAGCACCACTCTGTCACCTACCACCCTTGCACTTCAAAGGTACTGGCCCAGCTCGTGCAGAAAGACTTCACTGTAGCCTATTTTGCCCCAGACAGATCTGGATGAGGGCAGAGAAAAAATAAAATTTCAGTCACCTCTGCAAAAGGAGGACTCCAGAAGCTACCTCTACTTCAAAGGGGGTACCATGTATAAAATAGGACCATGAGACTCTCCAGTACACTCATAGACCTGTGTATATTACAGAATAAGGGCTAGCTACCCTGGGCCAGATGACTACCCCGCTGCTTGAGGCCTGCTCTGCTGTCTGAGAAGGAATACTCAACCAGGACCCTTCTTCCCAGGCTGTAGTGATTGCAAGGACAGTTGATTGTCACTTTTTCTGAGCTGCAGAGACACAACAAACTACCAGAGGCTTAAGCAAAGGTTAATTTTATAACTTTTTGATGATCACCTTGACAGGGATTGTGGCTGTTGTTTGAGAAAGGCTCACACCCCCCTCGACCCAATTTGTCATGCTGGGTCACATGACAAGGTATGAGTTTCAGTTGTCCATGGTGCATTCCTCCTGGACAATCACAAAAGGGGAGATAGGATGACAGGATGGTATGGGCAGATCTGTGCACAGCCCACCTTACATTTCAAAGAAGCTGTGTTAGAAATTGAGTTTCTAATTGGCAGAGGTAAGCACCCTGCCCAAGTAGGCACCACAATCCTAGTCAGGGTAAGTCAGATACATAACCTAAATTAACTTGTGCTCACCCTCTGGTTGCATGGCCAAAGCGTCCAGGCTTAACTTAAGAGGCACTGTGTAAAGTATTTGTGCAACACTTTAATTAGAGTAGCACAACGAAAACACCACAAAAAGGCTCCATTCCAGTTTAAACAAATAGATAATATTTATCTGAGTAAAACAAAAACCAGAATGACAAATATACAATAAGTAGAAGTTGAGACATGAATTTTTAAAGACTAAATCACTGAACAGTGCTCATACTTCAATAACGATAAAAGGTTTTTTGACGTCGCGCTAGACCGGTGTGCTAGACTGGTGTGCATCCAAAGTTCAGGCTGACCTGAAGGAGGGTAGGCTGGCTACAGGACACAGAAAGGTCCCATTGATAAAGTACCTTGGATGAAGAAAGTGGCAACATCGAAGACTCAATGCGAGGACTTGAGGAGATGCTGCGTCGTCGTCATTCCCTTGGATGGAGCGAAGCATCTGCACCGAGTCGCATAGTCAAGGAAGGCTTGAACTCATTCCAATGAAGGCCATGCATCATTGAGCTGCGCTGTTCATCAGGGCGATGTCCTTTGCTTCGAATCTCATAGTCAAGACCTGCATCCTCGTCGAGTCACACTGTTCATTCAGGTTAAGTCGCCAGTGTTGAACCTTGCAGGCAGGACCCACATCGTCCTCAAGCAAAGCTGGGGTGTCTGAGGCACTACATCGGTGCCAAAGCACACTTTGTCAGTTCTGATTGGTGCAAGATCAGCATTGCATAAATTTCGAAGCAAAAACAGTTGCAGAACCCACTTCTTAGGCCCAGTACTGGATTGGCAAATCAGGCAAGGAAAGACTCACAGATGGCAGAGTCCAGCAGCTCAAATAGAGTTGACGGAAATCTTTTGAGGGCCCTGAGTCTTCAAGAATAGGGGGTAAATCAGCAAACCCTTGTGGAAACTTGGTTTCAAGAATGTAGAGAGTAGGTCCAATCCTTCTCATTCCCTAGCAAGAAGCAGCAGGCCAACATAGCAAAGCAGATGCACAAGTGGCAGAGTCTCCTACAGCACATCAATCAGCAGCCAGCAGGCCTACATCAAAACAGTTAGCAAAGTAACAGTCCCTCCTACAGCACAGCAGCTTTTCTTCCCAGCAGAATATCCTTGGTTCCAGCAAAGTTCTGATTTGTCAAGGCTCCAGTACTTATACCCAGCTGTGCCTTTGAAGTGGGATAGACTTCACAGAAGTCTTTGAAGATCACAAGGTGTCTGCCTTTCCTTCCATGGCTCCAGAATCACTACAAGGGGGTATGCCGCTCCTTGTGTGGGGAAAGGCACAGTTCTATTCAGGTGCCAGTTTCAGCTCCTCCGTACCTATCTACCTCAGGAAGGCCCATCAGGATGCGCTGAATTTACTGTATGGTGCTCCATGTCGGAAGGATTGACAGATACATCAAGAATCCTTATGTATATGTTGGAGCAAAACTCATGCGCTTTTGGAGTTGTGTCATAAGCATGATGCAACTCTAGAAATGCATGGGGGAGGCCTATACCTATTGCACTGCGTCAGCCTTACGCCTGATATGAGGCAGGCATAAGGCTTTGATGAGGCTTTCTTGCGGGGGAATGCCCACCCTGCATACATTATACCTGACACAGATATAATGTGGGGCAGGGGTTTACAAAGTGACGCATCTGCCTGGATGAGTCACTTTGTAAATATGGTGCAAAGGGGCACATTATTTACGCCACTTCTGCGTCACGAAAGTGACGCA
The DNA here is from genome assembly GCF_964263255.1 of Lissotriton vulgaris. NCBI lineage: Eukaryota > Metazoa > Chordata > Amphibia > Caudata > Salamandridae > Lissotriton > Lissotriton vulgaris. The sequence goes on from NC_141687.1 coordinate 2,084,544,262, forward strand.
ACAGTGGGGCAAAAGTGTTGCAACGGGTTCATAGATAACCCCTAAGTTGGTACCTGTGAGAAATTGGTCTATTGGTTGAGGGATGGGTAAACCCTTCTCAAACAACAACTTCAATCCTGATGGGGGACAATAAAATGCACAATTTCAGGAATCAAACCGAAGTCAGCAATTTTATCGAACAAATTAAGGCATATCACAACTAATTTTTCTTTCCGCCTGTTGCCATAGAGCTCAAAAAAGAGGTAACCATCCAGATACCTCTAGTAGTAGTAGGAGAGTTCCCCAGGGTGTGAAGGGGGGTATCTGGCAGAAAATACAAACAAAAAAAAGATTTCGTTATTTTCACTGGGTGAGGGAGCATAAGGGTTAAAAGAAAAAAAAATCTAATTTGTCAATATGAATCAATCAGATTAGGACACAGTTCAACCTTTTTAAAGAGCTATAAATATTCGAAACACCTTAAATTCCATGAGCTATGCATATGACCAATTCAGATAGACGAAAAAAATTAAAATGTTGTTGTGGAATGTTAACAGCCTTAGAGTAGTTTCAAGGAGGAAAAATATTTTAGAGTAGAGTACTTGAGACTCTCGGATAGCAAGGTGATTTTAATACAAGAATCTCACCTATTGAAAGACGAAGGGGCCGAAATACTCAAAACACAAAAATGGGTGGAACAATGTGTGTGTACCACTCAAACATGCCCCACAAATGGAGTCGCACTACTCTTTAAAAAAACTATTCAAGTTACTTTGGGGAATGTAGTATTGACCCTCTCGGTAGGTGGGCAATTGCTACAGCCAAAATACATGGATTTTGGCTGACTTTTGTGGCTTAATATGGACCTAAAACAGATGATATGACCTCGTTACAGACATTATTGCTTTATCTGATAGACATTAACAGTCCTATAATACTTGGTGGCGATTTTAATGTTCTTTTAGATCCAATCCAAGATACAACATCTAAGAGGAGTGCTGTATCTTACGAGATGAGAAGTATCTTAATTAAATTGATGGTAGACATAGGCCTTGTAGATACATGGAGGTTGATGGGACTTAAGGCTGGGACGGATGGGAGAACCTTTACTTTTCACAATAAAAAATATGGCCATCAATCGAGGATCGAGTTTTTCCTTGTGACAACTATATTAGAAAAAATATGATTAAAGTTACTCACGCTCCAGAACACCTCTCCGATTATTCAGGAGTTATCTTAGAGGTTATATTAAAAACAAGGCCACTCTCTCATAGGTGGACTTTAAATAGATCTCTACTCTTAGATCATCAAATAGTGGAGAAACAGAAAAATGCCACAAATGAATTATTTCTGAATATTGTGGATTCGGCCTCACTCGATATAGTCTGGGACACATATAAGGCCTACATAAGGGGCATCTTAATGGGCCTATCGATTGCACACAACAAAAAAGTAAAGGTTGAGATAAATAAATTGGAAAATATGATTCAAGGCTAACAAGTAGAAATTGAACAAAATCCAGACAATCTAAATATGTTACAACTAAAGAATAACTTGCAAGCTGCAAAATTGGAGTTGGCGGAGTATCTTGAGGCAATTATAAGGAAAAAATGGGAAGCTAGCAAACTGTTGAATCGTTAATATGGAGAGGGGTGTGGCAAACAGCTAGAATGGAAAACCATTGCTAACCAGAAAAGAACTCAGATTAGGGACCTCAGATGTCAAATTTCCAGAGATATAATTTCCAATGAAGAAGAGGTTGAAAATGCATTTGTTTCCTTTTTTCAAGACCTTTATAAAGAAGACTCTAAAGTCAATGATAAAAAAATCTAAGATTTTTTTCAAGACATTGAACTCCCTGCTTTGCAAGGTTTGGAAAAAGAGAGACGAAATAGTCATTTTAGTCTTGAAGAAGGGCTTAAAAAAAGGGAAAGCCGCTGGTCCGGATGCTCTCCCAAATGAGATCATTATATTACTAAAAGAGAAACTCGCCCCGATATTACTGCAGTAATTCACACCAATCAAAAAGGTTTTATAAGACGGAGGCAGCTATATGTTTTAACTCATAAATTAATCGCGACTGTAGATCTTGCGAAGGAGTGTGGGAATCCCCTTACAGTGATGACGCTTGACGCCGCTAAAGCTTTTGAAATGGTTAGTTGGACTTTTTTGTATAAAATGATAGAAAACTTTAACCTTGAAGAACGTTTTTTAACAGCAATTAAAGCAGTGTATAAAAATCCCTTTGCAAAGGTGTTAGTAAACGGGAATCTTTCTATACAAATACAAAAATCGATAGAGGGACTAGGCAGGCTTTTCCTCTCTATCCCCTCCTTATTAACATTTACATCGAGCCTATGGCTTGTAAATTAATGCCAAGCCGAAATATCCAACGCTTTTGTCTGCAATGGATGTTCAAAAAAAATGGGTCTATATGCCGATTATTTAATGATGTTCACAGGTGACCACACTACCTCAATCTCAGCTATTTGGGAAACTTTGGTTCAATTCGGAATCGTTTCTGGATATTCGGTAAACCAGCAAAAAAACAGAAGTAATTCAATGGAACACCCAATACTGTAGTAACTTGATTAGGCAAGAAATAAAATATCTAGGAGTACAACTCGTTCACAGTATGGAAAAACTAGTTCAGATAAACTTTGACAAATTCGTTATATCAACTTCAAGCCTGGGGAGTGCTGCCATTGTCTTCTTTTTAAATAGAGAGAGTGCCCCCCCACCTATTTTTTTAGCAAAAGCTTCTTAGTTATAAGCAACACATCCACCTGGGTTAGATATGTTAGGTATTTTTATTTTTACCTTGATTTCACCAATTCTTTAGGAAATTCTGGACTTTACATGTCAGACAAAGAACACCACAAATATAACATATACATGTACCAATTTGAACATAACATTTAACACAAAAAAGAAGAAATCACCAAGTATATACACTATACACAACAAAGCATTTACGTCTGTATTCAGACTGTTCCACGAGAAAAATCACAGTAATTAATCTCAAAAAGCCAACAATGAAAACTTATGGAAACAGTAATAGACAAAATCACGAATGAAAGGAGATATTACGACACATTGGTTATAACAGTCATTACATAAAAATGGTTTGTGTTCATGTTAGTTGTTTGTTATTGGTGCTGTTATCCTCTTTCTTGCCAAGAAAGGGGATAAAAATAACAGCACCAATAACAAACAACTAACATGAACACAAACCATTTTTATGTAATGACTGTTATAACCAATGTGTCGTAATATCTCCTTTCATTCGTGATTTTGTCTATTACTGTTTCCATAAGTTTTCATTGTTGGCTTTTTGAGATTAATTACTGTGATTTTTCTCGTGGAACAGTCTGAATACAGACGTAAATGCTTTGTTGTGTAAAGTGTATATACTTGGTGATTTCTTCTTTTTTGTGTTAAATGTTATGTTCAAATTGGTACATGTATATGTTATATTTGTGGTGTTCTTTGTCTGACATGTAAAGTCCAGAATTTCCTAAAGAATTGGTGAAATCAAGGTAAAAATAAAAATACCTAACATATCTAACCCAGGTGGATGTGTTGCTTATAACTAAGAAGCTTTTGCTAAAAAAATAGGTGGGGGGGCACTCTCTCTATTTAAACTGTTTATTAAGGTCCAGCCTTCCCCATCACCCAAGGACCTAACTCCTTCATATCAAAAAGCCATTGTCTTCTTAGCAGGTCAAATCTTCTAGAGATGTCCATGCCCCCAAAGTTTCCTTTTCTTTTTAACACCATCCCCCTAGAATTTAATAAAGCCTGGTTTAAGAAAATACAAGGAGAGTTCACTACTTTCATCTGGGTAATTAAATGTCCCAGAATTGTTCTGAAGAAATTACTTAGGGTGAAAGAGCAAGGTGGTATAGCCACCCCAGATTTATACAAATACTACCAAGCCTTGTAAAGGATCCCCAAGGCCAATTAGAACTTTTTGTCTTCAAATTATGCCACCCTAATTTTTTTTTAAAAGTCAAATTAAACATCCTCCAGAATGCGGCCAAGATGTGGTATTATATAAGACTCACATTGCAAATACCTATTACTGTGACTCTGACCCTGATTGGGACTTTCCAGGCACCCCGACCTGCCATTTGGACTCATTAGCAACTCCGCTGCATGAGTGAGGGATTAATCACTGGGGGCAACTCCTGGAAAACTCTAAATAAATTTTGTGGCAGAGATTGTCAGAGGTTTCCAGTAACTCTGTCTCCAAATTTAAATACTACCAACTAGTCACCTGGACTGGTACACTGGACAAAAATTGTTAGGGGAAGCCGGCGGCTGAGTCTAGGATAAAACTACGTCCCAAGCTACAGAAAGAAATCTCAGAGTGGTATTTGTTGTTAATTCAAGCAGAAGAAGGGGCACAACATGTGTTGCTGGTGAGCTGGAAGATGGAACTGCAGCATCAGTTTCATGAATTATTATGGTAAGTATCTGTGGTTTATTTATGTCTCTATGTGAGATCTCCCCCACGAAGAAAAAAAATCTTTTCACTGTCCGTAAGGCATATTGGACCACTCAGAGGATATCGAAGATCAGAAGTCCGACAATAAAGAAATGCTCTAAATATGGAGAAGAAAATTTGCATGAAGCACATATGTTCTGGCAGTGTCCCTCAATCCAGTCCTTCTGGGAGAAGAGGGTAAGATCATATCAGAAGTTGGAGGTCAAGAACTAAAGGTGAGCTTGGATATAGTTATTTTTGGGGTAATTGACGGGTGGGGCAAATAATGTTAATTTTACCAAAATTCTAAAAACTAATATTTTTGTCCTAATTCTTTTGGCAAGAAGGGAGTTGTGCATTAAATGGATACTTACATGTTTCCCCACAGAGGCGGAATGGATCCATTCAGTACAAAGGGTTGCAACTCTCGAAGGAAAACAAAATGTTGGGAATTATTGGGATATACAGTTAGAAGCTTATGAAAATAATTTCAATTCCTTAACTTGATATATATCTATTATCTGGAATTTAATTTTGAAATACAGTCTTTTGCTTTTTTGTTTTTTCCTTTGTTAAATATCTGGTCCTATGATTAGTATTATGCCCTACAGGATTGGCCTGTTTGTCTCAGAGCCTTGTATCTCATTTACCTGTTTCAGTGAAGTGAGCCCTTTTGACCGGACAGGGGGATATTACTCTTAAAAACCCGGGATGTGCACAACATCCCCTCCTTATGGAGAGACCGGGTACCTCTAGTCCCAGTAAAAATTGACCCCTTTTTTTTTACATGGTTTTGCATATTGACAAATGAGGAAAAAACAAACAAATACAATCCTTGTCAGGGTGAACCACAAAATATACTAAATTTGGCACAAAAGTAGTCAGGCTTAACTTAGAAGAAAACCCCAAATTAACATGTGATTGACCCCCAGGTAGCTCAGCACAGAGCAGTCAAGCTTAATTCTGAGGCAATGTGTAAAGCATTTAAGCAGCATTTCAAACAGTAATAACATGAAAACACTACTCAAAAGAGATCCCACACCAAATTAGAAAAACAGTCTATTTTAATATATAAAACAAGATCAAAATGAAAAGAATGCAATCAGTAGAACTGGAGATATTCACTTTGAAAGCTTAAAGTGAAAATCGCATCAAAATGCCCAATAAGCTACTCTTGCGAGACCAGGAGAGAGTAACAAGTTCATGCCAACCACAATGGAGCACAGGTTGAATACAGGGATCAGGGTAGTTCTGCGGAAAAGTTACCTTGCTAATCCTGGGCAAAGATTTCTAGTCACGTCAAAGAGGACTGTGAGAAGAAGGGAAGCGTTGTAGATGGTTGTCAGTGTAGCACGAAGATCCTGTTGTTGTCTTGAATGGTCAGGCTGTTGGTTTGCAATGGATCTCCCAGTGAGTGGTCCATACTGTAGCGCAAAGGATCGGGCTGATGGAACTACACATTGATGAGCTGTGTGAGTGACAAGATTTTTGCACCAATGAGCCCGTTCACGAAATGCCCGAAAACGTACATTTGGCCTCTCTGAGACCACCCCAAGGGTCCAGAACCTGAGATGCACCATTTGGGGCTTGTTCCGGCTGGATATGGGTACTGGTTCAGGTGGTCGAAGGCCTTTTATGTCCTTGTGGCTCTGAACAGAAGGCCAGCAGACTAGCATTTGGAGTCACGCTGGGAGCCTTGGGTTCATGTCCCAATCACTTTGATTCAGGCAGGATGGCAGCAGGACAGAGGGCAGCAAACCTGCAAGGCAGCAGTCCAGCAAGGCAGTAGTCCAGCAGGGCAGCAGTCCATCAGAGTAGCAGATCTTTCAGCAACACAGCTGTCCTTCTTCATGGCACAGTCTCCAAAGGACCAGAAGTGGAGTGAATAGTTGGCTCAAACTTTGTACCTGGTTCTTCATTTGAAGTAGTAGAAGCTTTCTGCCTTCACTGCCCTGGCTCCAGACTAACCACAGGCATATGCAGCCCTGTGGGAAGGCAAGACACAGCCTATTAATTGTAACTGAAAATCCGACTTTACCATAAGAGAGGATTTTTCGTTACATTACAGACACCAAACATGCACTGGTTACCTGTTCCCATTTAGAAATTACAGTTTATTAAATGAAATAAGGCAACACAAATGTTATCCTAAAGGGGGACAGGCCTTGCAGTAGTGCAAAACAAATTTAAGAGTTTTTCACTACCAGGAAATGTAAAACATAAAGTACATATCCAATTTTTTAAATACACTGCACCTTGCACTCTGGGCATCCCAGAGCCTTCTCTAGGGCCAACATATTGGTATTAAAAAGTGGGGGTGGGCAAAGTACTCCGCTCCGCCGGTGGAGTTTGCAGAGTATTGCCTACTCCATGCAGAGAGCAGAGTTCTGCTAAACTCCGCAAAGTGAAATGGAGTGGAGATTTTTCTCTAGTGTGGTTCTCCAAAGTTAAGTTGGCAAGTTAGAAAATCACACTCAAGACTTCATACTGGCGTGATTTCTCAAAGCAAGCGTCGCAGCAGGTTGCAATCACTCGCATTGAGAAATATTCCGCTCATGTTAAAGTAGCTGCGGCTCAAGAACAATATCTACTCAAGTGGCATAAAGACGCAGTATCCTCTGGCGCGACCATAGTGCCATTAGCAGTGATTTTACAGCATGGGAGACTCAGAACGCGGCAGAGTTTTTTTGGCACTTCATGAAGTTCTGCAGAGCAGAAATCCGCCAACTCTGCAAAGGCCTAATAAAAATGTAGGTTTGGGCTTGGCAAAAGGTTTATTTTGCAAGGTAAAAATTGCAGTTTAAAACTGAGTTGAGACATGTTTAAAGGGCGACCTAAGTGAGTGACACAATTAGTGCTGCAATACCACTAGTAGCCTTTAATTTACAGGCCCTGGTTACACATAGTCCCACTTTACAACTGACACATAACTAAATTAAATATGCCATTTGGGGTTAAACTATTGTTTCCATGTGTTGATAAGTTACAATGTGCACTTTAGCACTTGTTAGCAGTGGTAAAGGCATGGAGTCCTAAGGCCAGCAATTCACCTGCAGCCACTAAGTAGCAAAGTGATAAGCAACAGAAACAAAACATGGCACATGCCAGAAGTTGAAAACACACTGTGCATGTGACTTCACACTCTTGACTTGAAACTGAGCTGAGTTGTTTTGTAATTGGAAGAGTGATACTACTGCCAGCCAATCACAAAGCAGTCAATTTCCAGACAATTAAAAGCTGCCTACTCCACCGACAAAAAATCAGTCTCATGGAAATTAACCTAAAAGTAAATAGCTTCTTCTCCCTTCAGCCTGCGTATGGTTTTACTGTTCCTTTACTTTCAAATCGTAATTCACGCTGGCTTTACCTTCACTGAACAGAAGGGAGCCAGGCACTAGGTAGACAAAAATAATAAAAGCAAGTATTGGCAAAACCAATAGTTCTAACATTTTGGACCTATTGGCTACGCCGGTGTTTTGCAGGAGCTGTTCATCATTGACCAACAGAAAAAAAGAAAAAGTTGGGATGATGTGACCACTACTTGCGGTCACACTCAAAATCTGTAGGGTGTGGCACACTATGTTTTCTCCTGTGTGGTAGTTGTGATATCTGTTAATGTTAAATCCTTTGTAATTCATTTGGGTGCTGATGGGTGTCTCCCTCTGACCTGGGGGAGTTGAACTTGAATAAAAACTGAAAGCACTGTTAACTAAATGACAGTGTGCCCATGCAGCACTCCTCTGTGAGACTAATGTCTTCTGTATGTTCTCCCAATGTCTATCCAAAAACCACTGAATGATCACAGTAGACTCTGGGTTAGCTTGAAGTCTCTTATGTTTATCTCAAAAACATCACATTCAATTTGATGCGATTCATATGTTATTACGATGAGCATGTAATTGTTTTCCAAATTAATGTATTCAATCGCTCCCTGTGCATTTCGGGCCACTGCCCTTCATCAGGGGAAATGTATTAAATCTGAGGAAAAAACAAATGTATATGTGATACTCTGAGGTAAAAACTCCCATGTAATGTGATTGATACAGTTTAATGTTTCTAAAAGTCACCCGTGAGCTGAAAAAGCTGTTATATTACTTGCGGCGGCCATTCCACTGGTGCGTGCATGAGTGATGAGGTATGTGCAAGCATGCAACAACGCTTCTGTACATGCAAGAGGAATGACTCTTCCACCTCTTTTTTCTTTACTCGTCTAAGATGTTGAATGCCTTTTAGATTGGTAAATAAAAACATGACTTTTTTGGCTGAAAAGGCTTTTTAAAAATGGTAGCTATTGGCCCCTCCAAAAAAACAAAACAAAAATAAATATGTAATGGATTGCAATGGTGGGGAAGCAACATTGGTGGGGTGAGTGATACGTGGAGGCTTGAAAAAGTGCTGTATCGACCAGTAGCAAATGGTAGCTGCAAGACTCTCCAAATAAATAAATAAAAATATAAGTATTTGCTCTTATCTCAAGGGGTAGGGAAGGAATGGAGGAGTCGGATGGCCTGTTACTCAAAAGAATCAACTTTTGAGGAAACATATTTGTGGAAGAGCAGTACACAAGAGTGGGAAAAAAAGAGTGCTTAATGAGAAAGAAAGTATAGTTACCTGGAAGCAAGCAGTGGAAGTTTACAAGTAATCAATAGGAAAGAGGATACACTTCAAAGGAGAATCGAACTCAAGATCAGAAAGGCAAGCCTCCAAATATGAAACAAGCAAATTAAAGTGATAATAAAGCCATTCAATGGTAAGCAATGGGCAGGCTCCAGAGGGATGGTCCACAAAGGCTTTTGTGTACTGTTGGACCTGACATCCTTGGTGTAGTTTTCCCCCAACTTTTTGCACCTCGCCTCATGTTTTGCTGACTTTATTTTTCTTGACTTTATGACTCTACACTCTTTACCACTGCTAACCAGTTCTAGAGTGGTTGGGCTCTCTCCTTTTAACATGGAAGAATTTGCTGACACCCAATTGGGATATTTAAATTATTTACAATTCCCCTTGTAAAGTGGTACCACTGGTCCCCAGGGCCGGTACATTAAATGCTACTAGTGGGCCTGTAGCACTTATTGTACCACACACTTAAGCAGCCTTCCAGGAACTGCTGCTGTGGGATGCATCATTGACGCAGGCATTTGCATCACAAGCCCCTCCTCGATGGCATCCTTGACAACGAAGCAGATCTCTGCATCACAAGCCCTGCAGCTTCATCGGAACCAGCCCAGGCACAACAGATCTTGATGGAGGACTTAATAGCTTTGCAGCTCCTAGGAATTAAAGATACTCTTCTTCAGTGGGCCTAACTGGGTCCCTGTAGCTGGCCCACGCTCCATCGCGGTCGGACTGAATGAGTGGCTTTGTCCAGGTACGGCCAACCTAGATAACCACTGTTGGCACTTTGTGCTTTTTGGAGCTATTTTCACTTAAATTTTTGCAATTCCATATCTCTGGTTCTACTGATTGGATTTTTGTAATTCTGGTCGTAAATTGTTTAATAAATTTGCTCTGTTTTAAAGGGTCAGCTAAACAGAAAATGCGCTCTATCAAAAAAACGGTTCTATTCAATATATATGCTTAAGCCCGCCCATAGGCTTCCTATTTACTGGCTCCATCATCACATATTCTTTCTCCTCATTTGTCCATGGCATGCATGTGTCATTTCTTTTCCTGCGTTTAGCCCTCCCTGAGAGCAAGGAACAAGTACTACTATCCATCCACTGCTCCAATTTTTGGAACTGTTTTAGAAATTACTTTTTTCTTTGTGTTTGAGCACTTCACACAGTGCTTGTGCTTTTATCAGCCCCTTCTCCTCCCACCTGAACTGACCCACCCACATAACATTCCAACTGTATGGCTTGCTTTACTGCTCCGTTGACTTGCTTATTTTATTTATGATCGAGAGCACCACTGGAATGTTGCTTCAGTGATATCTGGTTGTTCATTTACTGTTCCAACTGTAAGCGCCCTTTACTGCTCTCTTAACTTGCTCACCCTCCAAGATAACAGCTGCAAATGTGAAAGGGCCATGATGGCGCTGCTCCTCTGCAAAATAAGATTATACCCCTCCAGCAAGCCATGTAAATATCTACTCGCAGTTACATTGTTTGTGTACGCCATGTCCTTGATGTCATTGTCTTTTTTTCTTTCTATTTTAGTTGAAATTTGTATTAATTATTTCAAAACATACATAATAAACATATCAGGCTTGTCAAATATCCACATAGCAGCATATAGTACATCTTTAACATTATCCTGCTCTTTTATTCTTACATTTGATACATTGTGTCATATCCAGAACACATATATTCACATCACATCACCATTTAGCGTATCAGGATTAGCTCTTAAGTAGATTGTCAATGGATCCCAAAATTCTGTAGGCTTGCAAGCCGCCGGCAGATCTTTGGCATATATTTGGAAATTATCTCTGCAATATACCAAGTCCTTTACCCGATGTTTGACTGTGGGAGACTTTTTACTATCCCATTGCATTGAGATTCTTCTCTTTGTGATTAGTAATGCTATAGCAGAAAATTTCCTCAGATGGATTTTAATTGTTTTAAACCACCCATTAAATAGAGTTTCATTGAGCATTCTGTTACAGTTCAACATGTCACCTAATAGTTGTGCTACACGTTCCCAGTATATACTGACTTTATCACAGTATAATGCTAGGTGCATGAAATCTGCATTGCTTACCCCCCGTCTACGACATTTTGCTTCAACTTGGAGGCCATATTTTTGCAGAATAAGTGGTGTGTGGTATGCCTGATGTTAATGTTCATGTTACAAGGATTTACGGAGCGCATGGCTACCCAAAGGCTTCCCAGAGCTATGCCAATGGACTAATGGAGCGACAGCGAGAGAACAGCCAATTAGTTGACCTCGGTAACAACCATGTTTTCAGTTTTTTTCTGAATATTATCTCCGAGGTTGTAAATCTAATCTTCCGTGGGAGTGAGTTCGACAGCTTAGGCACCATGTGGTAAAAAGCTCTTCCCCCCCATCTGGCCCTTTTTATTCTGGTAGTTTTTAGCAGGCGCTCAGAGTCTGACCTCAAACATCTGTTGGGAAGATGTAAGTACACCAGATTTCTAATCTTGCTGTACCCTTTGTACCCTTTGTTGTTTATAGCTCTATGGGTTAGAAAAAGCGCTTTGAACCTAACTCTTGCTTCAAAGCCAATGTAAGTTTCTGCTGTGAACCAAAGCTGATTCTTTCTTGGGGATTTGACACAGGAGTCTGACCGCTGCTTTCTGGACTACCTCTAACTTACTAATAACATATTTAGGCAAACCTAAAAAGAGTGTGTTACCGTAGTCCAGTCATGAGCTTTCCATAGCTGTATAAGGATAAGCTCAAGGATCTTGTGGAGCATTCCTAATAGCCCAAAGCATGTGACTGCCATCTTCCATGCTTGGGTCTCCATAGTCAGCTCCTGATCCAATCAAAAGCCAAGATTCTTAATGGCCGTACTGGGAATGGAGGTGTTAGCTAGACAGCAGAGCCAGCTTACTAGGGGCCTGGGTATCCCTGCATTACCAATGTTCCCATTTAATTTCAGACAGCTCCCTTTCATCCATTTAACTTCTTGTTCCAGACAAAGTGCCAGCTGACCTAACTTCCCATTGGTACTAGAGTCCAATGACACCACCAACTGTGTGTCATCAGCATAGGAAGTAACTGAGATACCATGTTCCTGTACTATATCAGCTAACAGCAGCATATAAACATTAAACAGCGTGGGGCTTAGTGACGAGCCTTGTTGTACGCCGCATGTCAGAGGCTTTCTGTCCGACAAGAAGTTGCCCTTCTTGACTTGAAAGGATCTCTTTTCCAGGAAGGATTTTAGCCATTCCAATGCTTTGCCCTGGATGCCTGTTTCACTTAGTCTATCTGCCAGCAATTCATAATCCACTGTATTGAATGCTGCACTTAGATCTCGCAGACATATTGCTGCAGATCCCCCCTGATCAAGAGTTATCTTTAATTCTTCAGGTACTGCTAGTAGAGCCGATTCTGTGCTATGCTGTGGGCGGAATCCCATCTGTGTGGGGTGTAACAGAAGATGATCTTCCAGGAATTGAAACAAAGTTTTGTTAACATGCTTCTCCAAGACTTTGCTATGAAATGGGAGCAATGATATTAGACGTAAATTCTCTGGTAAACCTAAATCCAAAATTGGTTTCTATAGGAGCGGTTTGACTATTGCTTGTTTCCATGCAGCAGGGACTCTACCTGTCTGAAGAGAAAGATTTAGCATAACAACTATTAAATGTAGGATGTAAGTCTTATAGTGTATGATTCGCAGGTTGCTGTTTGGAGTCAGCATTTATGTTAATGCACAAAAAGATTGCCAGTCCTCTACTTCCAGTGGGGTGTCCAGCTCTGCATTCCATCTCACCTGTGCTCTGTTTGTACCTTTGACCAGTTCGGCGTGCAGAGATCTGTACAACTTTGTTACTACATTGTCAGAGTTTATTATTATCATTTGTAACGGTACCAAAGTGGGTGGCTCACTTGGGTTGGTTGGATATAATTTGTTGATTGTCTCCTGCATTCTGTTATATGCAAATTTGAACAATAGCATCTGGTTACTTACATATGCCAGATCATCTGAATGGAGGAATACACTGTTATTGTATACATCTCCCATTGTCACTAAGCCCACATGCTATAGTAGTTCCATACTGCCTTTGTCGTGTGTCACAGAAAGTGATGGATGCTGATTTAGTGGCACATCTGGTGCATATAAGGGCAATTTATTGGCCATGTTACCTGTTCATAACCATGTTGAAGTCGTTTCTTGTATTGTGTTAATCTCACGTTGAGATATGTGTGACCTATGGTGTGTCCGTATGCTGCTGAGTGGGATGGGGTCCTTGCTGTCATAGTTACTGCCAATAAACAATAGTGACCACACCCTTATGTGCTTCACTAGAACATTTGTGGCAGTACTTGTGTGAATCAAAATCATTTCTGAGAGCGTTAACAATAAGACTTCTGTGCAGATGAGCTATGACCTTCAGGCTAATGCTGTTATTGTATGTAAAAGGTGACAAGTCATGTAAAATTGAATTATGGTTTTGATTTCACTATTGCAGAAAATAAGTATTCAGCAGTGGCGAAAGCTATGAAAATATGTACGTTTTATGTGGGAGCGCTCGGAGGTTGTTATGTAAACTGCCTGCAAAATACTTTTTGCATGCAATATTAATGCAGTTGCAGACAAGGGGGTGCACAAACTTTATAACGCATGTGGTGTGACAAGAATAGTGTGTAATGTAGGGGAGGGACTGGCACTTGCCTTGCCAGACACACCCTGTCAATTACCTAGATTTTATCTGCCCTTCATAAACCAGAAGGCATCTTCTTGGTGGGTGTTTTTTTTCAGGTGTTTCGGATGGTAAGCACTGGCCACATCATTGTGCTTTTTTCAAGGTCGTTCTGCTAATCAACATGGATAAAAGGCATTGACTGTTGTAATGCCGAGACCTCTTGAATTTGCTAATACTTGTTCTGAATTAGTATGCTAATTTTCTTGTGCTGTGTTTCGTTTTATTGCTGTTTGAAGTACTGCAAAAACACTACACTATTTTGACCATAAGCTCGCGTCTATTGAAGAAGACTAGGAGTCTCCATAGTTATGTCATTTTCAAACTGTTGGAAATTAAGTCACAATAACAATTTCTTTGATACAAATTGCCTGTTGACTGCAAACAGGAAAATGAATAGTTAAGCACAACTAGTGTGACACAAACCACTGTTGTCTACTCCTTGTATTGGAGACCAGTTGTTTGAAAAGAAAAGTGCAATATTGAAAAGAAGCGTATGGGTGTAGGGTTTTAATAATAAAGAACTCCAATTCAATTTTTCAACAGACACAAGACCTAAAGGAAAAGTTTTTAAAAATGCAGAGGCGGTTTAGAAACTTATTATAACCCTTTCCATTTTAACTGATAGAGTACACACAGTCATAGCCCTGAGGAGAACCCCAAGAATAATATTGGGGCTTGAAAAGCGTCTGCAACGATTCACCATTTGGGAAACAAATGTATAGGTTTAGGTCCAGCTCTGGGGGAACGGTTTTAAAGTTTCTAATCTTAGCAGCCTGAATACAAGTTCCCAGTAAGCAGCAGCATTTGAGGGATTTATTAATTCAAAAACAAATCATGATAATCATTGCTATATTTCAGAAATTGATGACTGGTTCCATATTGTAATCCATTTCTCAACATTTTATTTTGTACTAGCTTACCCGTTGCACGTTGCTGCGATCTCAGAAGAAAGGAAATTCAAGGAAACTGGTTAAGATAACATTAAATTTACATTGTGTCATTGTTATTGAAACATATTCCTTTCATTTTTGAAAACATTACTAAGTGTGGCTTGAGCAGTGCGTCCTCGATTGGCTTCCAATCTTGATTCTGGTTGCTCTCCTGTTTCATTCGAGCGGGCTTGAGCAGTGCGTAATTGATCGTTTTCAAATCTTGATTCTCATTGCTCTACTGTTTCATTCGAGCGGGCTTGAGCAGTGCATAATCGAACTGTTTCTAAATCTTGATTTTCGTTGCTTGTTCGTTTGAGAAGAACGGGCTTGAGCAGTTTGTATTCGAACAGCATTACAAGCTAGAGCAGTTTGTATTCGAACAGCTTCTAATCTTGCTTTCCGTTGCTCGTCTGTTTCGAAGCTCGTATTGCCTTTTTCTTTCCTGCTTCTGACGTAGATTGACCAATCGATTTCCGTTTGGGTGTCATGACTATCGACGATGCTCGCAAATTCGCTGTCTATTTCAGTATTCTAAAGATTTTGAGGGCCCTGGGGGTTCGACTTTAAAAACATTTTTTTGACAGAAACCTTTGCGGGGGTGTACTCAACAACTTCCCAAAGTTTCATGGTGATCGGATGAATGGTGTAGTAATGCATAAAGGACAAACAGACAGACAGACATACTTTCATTTTTATATATATAGATATGTATTGTTTGCTATGTGTTTTGCGTTTGACTATTGTCAAGGATTATTTTCCTTTTTCTGACAAAAAAGACAAAAAAAAGGTCTTGAAAAGTACAGAATTATGGTTAAATAAACACGAAGACCAATGTAATCAGAAGTAGGTTTGAGTTTGTTTAAGTAGAGAACAGCATTAAACACGACAGTTCGATAAAACGTTTTTCTAATTCTATGGGCCCAATCTAGCTGCCTAATTTAGGGCCTACCCCCTATCACAAGACTTTTATAAAGAAGGCATTTTATTGTTTAACCATTTTGAGTGCCTCTGCTTGTTTGTGTATTCACTGTGTGTTTTTGGAGTGACAGGAGCTGGGGATGTACTTTCCCTCTAGACTTTTCCAAATGGGGGTTGAGATGTGCCTTGCTTTTCCTGGGTGACTCATAGTTGGGCTGAATAGACCTAAACTGTTTTTAGAGTAGTGAGAGGAGTTTCCCTAGCACCTAAAATAGGCTGTGTCTCCTTTGCACAATGCTGTCTCCAGCTGTAGGGAAGGTAGGCCCGAGAGGACAGAACTGCTTTGGACTGGGCTCAGAGACCTTTGCCACAATGGAAACCAAGAGAAAATTAGGTATACGTATTCGACCTTAAACCCCAGAGAATTAGACCACTTCTGGAATTAAGAGGAACCTCTGCCAAGGAGAAGAGCTTGAGAGCTATAAGGGGGAGTACTGCCCCTTTGCTGTGTGTGCTCTGTTGGGTTGACCTGCATTTGCTGCTTCTGCCAAGGAAAGGACAAAGACTGGAAGTTTGCTGTGAACCTGCTTGGAGAAGAATCTCTAAGGGCTTGTGTGTGCTTGCCTCCTATTCTGAAGTCTCAAGCTCACAAAGACTTCACCTGCTCCCACTGACAAGCTCGTGGACTCCTCTGTGAACTCCTGTTTTAAAAAGAATACCAATACCAGGCCCTGAGAATTGTTTAATTGGTGCTGCAAAGCAAAAAAGAACAAATCTGCTGCCATTATCGAGGCTGCCAGTGACGCCATGACCTGCACCGAAGCCTGGGGCACCACTCATGAAGTACATGATGCACCTCACAGCCTGCACCTCAGCTCCGATGCCCTGCGATGCCTGCTGATGCCTGCAGTTATTGACTGTCAGGTTGCCAGCGCTCGCACCAACGCTGTCACTGCTAGCACCAGCATCACAATATTGCGGAGCCAATAACCAATGAGGGTGACTTCACAAACTCTTCGACATCGCATCGCCTCACTGGAACTGGCGCCTCATCGCCGACGCTGTGTAACTTCCTTGCCATGGAATTGATGACTCATCTCGTCATGGACTTAACACGTCACCTCGCCCATGTCAGAAGGGAACTGGCTTTGCCTCTGCACTGATGCCTCCCCTCCATAATGCAGTGCATCGCTTGTTGACTTTGTTTGTTTTCTAGGTGCTGTTGTTTGGTGGGCCATCTGATTCCGTGCCCGGCCTGCACACCTCGCAGTCTGCATTGCACTTTAGATTTGTGCTTGTCACAACATCGTAATAGCCTCAGGTGGAGCTTTTTTGTTTCTACAGTTATATTTTTGTAGCAATCATTCTAAAAGTATTTTTTGTCATTTTGGTATGGTTTAGATAAAGATACTTTATCTTTCTAAACTGTTGTTTTTGTGTTTCCACTATGTTTCTGTGTGTTTCGGTACCAATACTTTACGCATTGCATTTGGGATACGCCTGTCTGCTCGTGCCAACCTACCAAGGGGTGAGCAGGGGTTATTTGAAGTGTGGAATCCCCTTACCCTGACTAGAAGGAAGAGTCCCTACTTGGACAAAGGTGCATACCTCTGCCAATCGGAGACCCCCATTTCTAACACTGCCTTTCTGTGTTGTGTGCAAATGGAATCGCAGGAAAGTGACACCAGATCTTTAATCCTATTTGGCTAATTGGTGGATGCTGTGGACTTTAAGACCATTCACAGAAGACTGGAACACCATGGAAGAAACCACCAGGTATTATAATGGATTAAATCTTCTTGAAAGATGGATATGAATGATGGCCTTATACTCTAAATCCAATTGGAAGTCATTTCAGATATCTGCTCTGTATGGTCCCACTTGTGAAATACATCTAAAACAAGAAAATCAAATATTATAAATATGTTTGCATTCTTGTCAAAAGTGATTCTAGATCAGAGAAGCACATGCAACATTTCACTTTCAGTCTAGTAATGATAGAAACATGGAACACAACTAATTGTCTAAAAATACATCCAACTAAAGCAAAAGTACTGGTAGTAAATCTCCCAAAAACAACTCCTCTAAATGACAATTTACCATAATAACATTATATACGCTCACGAGCTCTGGTTGTGTAAGACACACACACGCCTCACAAGGATGTTTGAAAAGTCTTATTCCATGTCATAGATTAACAAGTGCTAACGACAATCTTGGCAAAATGCCCAATGATAGAATGGGCCTTGAGACCAAATTGCCTACTTATCTACTATATTTAAGGGTATCGGATTTACAGGCACAAGAGCCCTCAATGCGACGTTGCTTGACGTATTTTTTTAGGTCGCCTTTGCAGCGCGCATGCATGCATGTGATTACTCCTGTATAGAGAAAGTAGTCCCCCGCTTTGAAGAGCTTGCCGATCAATCTGACGAGTATACTAAGCTGTCCCTCAGTGCATAGAATTCATTCAAGAGGTTGTATTTCAAGCTCAATAACCCAGGACTAGGAACCACCAGCACCACTTTCCACTGATTCATGCCAGACCCCTCGTTACCCTCCCTCAAGTTCACATTGAACACCAAACTCCTGCAGTTCCCTGAAGTCACCAACATGCTACATTGGGCACTGGAAACCTTACACAGCACACCTCCAAACGTGTGCTGTTTTCAACAAGGAGCCCTGCGTGGGAGAACCTTGAGCAGGATAGGAATCAACGAGTGACTGTGCAGCAGCAGTGAAGTACTGTCAGGTGTTCCTAGACTCAGTCAGTTTAATCTTTGGATACTCGCGTCACGTGCGAATGTATAAGCCGTCATGTGCTCTAACAACAACAGGCTTTTAATAGCGCAGTTTATTACTGAGGTTTCTCATATTTCTTCCTCTGGCAACATCTTAGCATCATCCTGGAGATACGGCCCATCTGAACAAATATACATCCTTACAACACAGCGTCACACTGTTCACTCTCTGTTAAAACGATTCATTTACATAAGCTCAAGTTCTGAAATGCACCACTTGAGATACCGTAATTACTCAAAGGAGCGTAATGGGTATTTATGGGAAGCTTGCATTTAAAAAAACGGAGCACAAATTTTGCACAATTATGCGAATTACACTGCCGTTATTTCAATTTAAATCCCGACCAGGCAGGTGCGGGTCTCCGAACATGCCAGCATGGCGGATGGTCCTCTACAAGGTTGACAGAGGTTATGACTTCCACTCCCCTGCTGGGACTGCAGAACCCCCCACCAAGGCCTAAAAAAGATAGTTTTTAGAACTGCTGTTTACCTTTGCCTAAGCAGTGAATGCCACAAACTGTTCCTGTCATGCTCCCACTTTATGTCGTGATTATAATGTGATTTTTTCCAGCTCAGCAAAATCTTTGACAGTCACTAAGCCATGCCTGGGTAGGGTGACCAACTGGCATGGGTGCACATTCAGGACAGTAAGTGTAAAAAATCAGGACAAAGGGTCAAAATTCAGGACAAAACTTCGGGACAAAAAATAAGTTTTACAGACACATCAGAGGAAGTTGCACAATAGTATAACAGTGAGTAAACAGACAACCATTTAAGTACAAGTCAAAATAAGTTTATATTAGGTTGAAACAATAGTGCACTTTATGGTTTTTCGGTATGCGCGCAGCTTTGAGCAACTGTGCTGTTTTTTTGTTGTACTTCATATGATAGTAATCTATTTACATGGTTACTGCACTGGGTTGTCCAGTCCGATATTTGGTTTACAACTCATGGTCCTTAGCAGGCATGTGTGGTGAGAGCAGTGGTCAGGAAGACCTGCTTGGATAGTCTTTGTTACTAGCATCTCTTATCTGAGTGCCATTGTGAGATGTAATGCGCCACGCATAGGCCAACTAAAAGGAGGTTTGCTGTGATGAACCTGCTATAGGGAACGCATTATGGCTGTTTCAGCAAGTGGAAATTAAAATATGGAATTTGACTTTGCTTATGGGGGCTTCCAGAGAGTTGCACTAGCTGACAAATTCACAAAGTGCTTTTCCATGTATCTTTCTTAAAGAAGGCACTGTCGATACACTATTACATTGTTTATTTGTTACGCTTTGCCTTTTGCTACAAACACAATTTACATCTCAAGCACAGATCATGGCACTATGAGGCTTTCCCTAAAACCTTACACTTTAAACAAAACATGCAAACATTTACAATTATTAGAGTAACATTCAAGTAGCAGTTGGGTGTCACTCAAAATGGCATATGCATGATGTATAGATCCCACACATAAGCACACAGCAAATACTGAGTAGTAACATATAGGCAAGGGAGTAGCCAGAAAATTAAAATACTTCCCACTTTGAACTAAGACTCCTATGGCACCAAGAAAGCAAATAAGTCATGACAACCCTCCCCATAAGAGCTCTTTTGTACACGGATCTAGCAATCCATCCTTCCATTAAACTCCTGATATCCACCATTTCAAATGTACATTCTGTCATCTATTAATTCTTTCATCCATAATTCTTTCACCATTTATTCTGTCCTTCCATCTGTGTGCCCATCCATATCCAAACCTTTTCAACCATTTGCAAACCTATCCATCTCTATCCTTCCATCCATCATTTCACTCATCCATCCCTCCATCCACCCTTTCATTCATCCATCCATCATCCATCCACTCATCCATCCAGCCATTTACCCTTTCATTCAAGCCATCCTTTCACTCATCCACTCTTCCATCCATCCACTCTCATCCATCCACCCATTTACCCTTTCACCCATCCAGGCATCCTTTCACTTACTTATACATCACCCAGTCACTCATCCGTCCACCCATTCAACTTGTCACTCATCCATCCATCCTTTCTCCCAGATCTCCACCCTCCCTTTCACTCATGTATTTATTATTTCACTCATAAATATTTACATTCTTCCTTTCACTCATCCAGGCACCCATTTCCCCATCCATTCTGCCAATCATTCATCCATGCTTTAACTCATCCATCCATCTATCCTCCCTTTCTCTCACCATTCCCCTTTCACTTAGCCAGTCATCCTTCCATCCTCCCTTCACCTATCCACATACTCATCAATCAATTCATTAACCCTATCACTCATCCATCCTTTCACTCATCCATCCTTTCTCTCATACATCTACCCTTTCACTCATCTGTCCCTCCTTTTTTCCATCTATTCTCCCTTTCACTCGCTCATGCATCCACTTGTCCACCCATCCATCCAACGATTTACCCTTTAAGCCACCCATCCATCCTTCCACTTACTCATCCATCCACCCAGTCACTCAGCCGTCTACCCATTCAACTTTTCACTCACCCATCCATCCTTTCTTCCAGCTCTCCAACCTCCCTTCACTTATGTATGCTCCACATTCCAATGCTCTAATGCTATTTATTTCTTCTGCAAGCATAAGCAATTTGAGAAAAATAGCAAAGATATTAAAAATAAAATAAAGGTGTTGGCTAGCAGCCCAGGTGCAAAGCCCAGGCACTGAATGAAGGGCACCCCTTTTTGGGCTGTTATGCTCATATGATTTGTCACTTGCTGTGAAGAGAGCCACTGTGGGTTCACTCCCTATGTATAAATTCATGTTTATGATAAACTTTTGAGAAAGCATGAGTTGGGCCAGACCTAAAACTAACGCGTCATTTAATGCCCAAGAGACAGCCAAGTCCAACAAAGATGTTTACCAATCACAGCGTCCCGCAGAAGCACCAACTTCTCCCCAAATCATACAATTGCCTTTAAGCCAATACACTTCAAGAAAGTTAGGGAGCATCCTTCATCAGCGTTTATTAACTACTAGCCATTGATATAATCATTCTAAAGCATCTGTGTATTGAAACAGGTGAGCACCGGGTCAACTGTTTACAGACCGAAGGTGCGGAACAGTTTGGAGGGGCAGGGAAGTATGAATTAACATCTCTTAAAAAATAACCATCAGGCCACAGATCACATCAGGCTTAAGGTGGTTTAAGTTGAATATAAAGTTATTAAAGCTAAAACATGAGCGCATAATCTTCAAATGAATGGACTGCCGATTTGGGATCGAGAAAGCGTGTTCGAGGCAAATCTGGACGTGGGTGACCTGGTGAATCTGCAGCAGGCACCAATTGTGCGGGAGCAGGGTTTGTCAAATTATTTGATCAGCGCTGCCCCTGCCGCCCTGGCAAGCATGAGACTACTTGTGTGAAACACTGGGCATTAAACAGATTGCTCGGCATGGCAATCTTCACAGCATGTGCCTAATGAGCATAATCATGACACTCACAGGAAGAAGACCAGGGCAGACCAATGAGGGCAAAAGGACAGCTAAACAGAGAGCAGGGTGTAACAGCTTAAACTGGCCCATTGTCATTCTGTATGGGGCAATCGGCCTCAGACAAACTGACAATGGGCGGGTGCCGCTGCTCTTGTCCTCGAGAAGGAGTTCGAGGGAGGCGCCCCATCAGGGGGCTGAGGCTTCTCGCAGAATGGCCAGAATTACTGACAAAATCCGTGCGTAAAAAGGACCCTCACGGACAACGGACGTCAGGACCAAATGACGGACGGTCCGTGAAATTTATGGACGGTTGGTCACCCTATGTCTGGGGGACAATAGCGCTTCAGGTGCAGCTACGCTCTTCTGGAGTTCCAAGCAGTAGAAGGACACGTGAAGTGTGATTAACTCCACTTAAACCAGCAGCAGCCCACATATACGACTGGGGGTCCAATGACAGTCCCACCTCACAAACCGCACAGGTTTTTGGGTATAAGCAGCAACCACTAGGAACAAGGTCTGCTCCCAGTCCCTGACCCAGCGGTGCCACCTGTGGATGGCCATTACCCACAGCAACCTGTTGGCACAGATCCTGGCAATAGCAGTGTTAAAGAGTTGTATTCACAAATCTTTTTATTTGGTAGTAATGTTGGCGATGTTTGCCACATATGCATGAAATTTGGCAGTAGGTTAGCATGCTAAGCCAAAAAACGTCTAAATTAGTCATAAGGTACCAAGTCAAAGCTATTATTCCCACACCTTGGTAACTTTGCCCCCTTGATGGATCGGGACAAAGCCTGAGGTTCTAGCACTACGATTCATATGGGCCATTTCACAATATTTTATGCAGATTTGTCCAATGGCAGCAAAGTTATTAAAAAAAGAACCCTTTTTAGACTCCTCCTTAAACTTGTTACGGATGTGTCTGCATGGGACATTAGATGCCAGCAGTGGGCTTGACCTAGTAATTGTCTACCCAATTTCATACAGATTCATCGGTAACTACACAAAATATCGAGTTAAAAATATCAACTTACATAAATATCGACTTCAAAATATAGAATGGATCAAATATCGAATGGACAGAATATAGTCAACAAAAACTATTGAATTTAAGGTAAGTAATGTAATATCGATTTTTATAAATATAGAAAGTCAAAATATCGAAGTATATAACATAGGTTATTAAAATATATCGAATTTTTTATAATCTCAAATTTTTCAAAGTGTTTTGTATGTTAGTATATGTGTGAAAAGTGTATATTTTATTAAGTAAGTATGTTATTCAATTTATGCGTAATTTAATTCTGTAGCGGGTGGGAAGTAATTTAATTATAATAAATAAAATATTAATTTTTAGAAATTCCTAATTATTTTTAATTTAATTTTGCGTTTTAGTTCTGTAGCGCATTGTGGGTGTATAGGGGAATAGGGTGGGAAGTAATTAATTGTAATTAATTAAATATTTTAATTTATGTATTGGTATTTATTTTGAAATAATTGTTAATTAATTTTTAATTGGTAATTAATTTTTATAATTTGATTAATTGATAATTATGTGAATTTTATGAATTTAATTTTCCGTAGCGGGTTGTGGATTTATAGGGCAATAGGGTGGGAAGTTACTTAATTGAAAAAAATATATATTTTAATTAATTTATTGGTATTTATTTTGAATTAATTGGTAATTAATTTTGTATTGTTAATTGATTAATTGTTAATTGGTAATTAATTTGTAATAATAGGTAATTAATGTTAATAATTAATGTTTATTTATATTTGTAATTGATTAGTTATTATATTATATGAAATTGCTAATTACTTTTAAATAACTTTTTTATTGGTATTGATATTTAATTTATTTTTAATAATATATTAAATATTTACTTTCCCTACTGATAAGCTCACTAGAGTGGGAATAGTAATTTTTACCCCTACGCTATCCAACGCTTTCCCTACTGTTGCACTCTCTGGAGTGGGAATAGTAATTTTTACCCCTACACTATCCAACGCTTTCCCTACTGTTGCACTCTCTGGAGTGGGAATAGTAATTTTTACCCTCCTGCTATCTAACGCTTTTCCTACTATTGCACTCTCTGGAGTGTGAATAGTAATTTGTACCCCTACACTTTCCAACGCTTTCCCTACTGTTGCACTCACTGGGGTAGGAAGAGTAATTTTTACCCCTCCGCTATCCAACGCTTTTCCTACTGTTGCACTCTCTGGAGTGGGAATAGTAATTTTTTCCCCTGCGCTATCCAACGCTTTCCCTACTGTTGCACTCGCTGGAGTGGGAATAGAAATTTTTACCCCTACGCTATCCAACACTTTCCCTACTGTTGGACTCGCTGGAGTGGAAATAGTAATTTTTACCCCTATGCTATCCAACATTTTCCCTACTGTTTCACTCTCTAGAGGGAGAATAGTAATTTTTACCCCTACCCTATCCAACGCTTTCCTCACTGTTGCACTCACTGGAGTGGGAAAAGAAATGTTTACCCCCACGCTATCCAACTCTTTCCCTACTGTTGCGCTCACTGGAGTGGGAATAGTAATTTTTACCCCTACTCTATCCAATGTTTTCCCTACTGTTGCACTCACTGGAGTGGTAATAGTAAATGTTACCCTCCTGCTATCCTACGGTGAATATATTGTATGTTTTTTATTAATATTAAGTTAATATATATATATATATATATATGTTTTAAAAAGTAAAATTGTATGTTTTTTTATAGCTTAAATTAATTATTTTATAATTGTAAGTTTATATAAATTTTTTAAAGTATGTTTTAGGTAATTATTTTTAATTTTTAATTTACTTTAAATTACTTTTAAGACATTTAAACAAATTCGATATTTTGACTAACTATATTTTTTTAAACGATATTTTTGATTCAACATTTTTGTACTTACCTGTTTGTAGATAGGAATTCAATATTTTTGTATTCAATATTTTATCCTCAATATTTTTGTAAATCTATATTTTTGAAATCGATATTATTTCAGTGAAACCAGATTCATACTACTTTGCATATTTATTAACACGTTAATACTTCTGTAACCTTGTCTTTAACTTTGCCACCCTATTTGTGGATCTGCAAAAACAATGACACTACAAGAGGAGCAATCAATCAATCAATCAATCAAATAAGTTGTGACGCGCACTACATACCCGTGAGGGTTTCAAGGCGCTGGGGGAGGGGTTGCTGCTGCTGCTATTGGTCGATGAGCCAGGTCTTGAGTTGTCTCCGGAAGGTCAGCAGTTCCTGGGAGAAGGATCTGCCTCCGGAAGTAGTTCTACAGATGTGCGGGACCGTGGCCAAGGCGTGATCAGCAAAGAGGAGTTTCCTGTTGGGTACGTACAAGGAGAGCCGATTGTTGAGATAGGCTGGTCGGGTATTGTGGAGTGCCTTGTGTGCATGGATCAGGAGCTTGAAGGTTCCTCAGGTGGGAGGTGATTTGGTCACAGCACAGGACATCGATGATCAGGGATGCAGAGGCGTTCTGGATTCAATGCAGTCTGTTGATGAGCTTGGACGAGGCTCCGGCGTAGTGGGTGTTTTCGTAGTCGAGTCTGCTGCTGACTAGGGCCTGGGTGACTGTATTCCTTGTGTTTTTCTGGATCCATCTTTAGATCTTGCGGAGCATGCAGAGCGTGTTAAAGCAGGTGGAGGAGACTGTGTTGACTTGTTTGGTCATGGTGAGTTTCGAGTCGAGGATGACTCCCAGGTTGCTTGCGTGGTCGGTGGGGGCGGGGCGTGGGTCCCCAGAGACGTGGGTCACCATGAGTCGTCCCGTGCTGAGGGGTTGGACCCGAGGATAAGGATCTCCATCATGTCTCTGTTCAGTTTAAGGCGGCTATCCTCCATCCAGTCTGCGACGACCTTCATTCCCTGGTGGAGGTTGGATTTGACCGTGAGAGGTTCCTTTGTGAGGGAGAGGATCAGCTGAGTGTCGTCGGCGTAGGAGATTATATTGAGGTCGTGTTGTTGGGCGATGCATGCTAGTGGTGCCATGTAGACGTTGAACAGCGTTGGGCTGAGGGAAGATCCTTGAGGGACGCTGCAGATGATCTCGGAGGCATCGGACCTGAACGGGGAAGGCGGACACTCTGAGTTCTGCCGGAGAGGAAGGAAGTGGTCCAGTCCAAGGCTTTCTCACAGATCCCTGCGTCTTGGAGTCACGTACGTAGTGTGCAGTGACAGACGGTGTCGAAGGCGGCGGAGAGATCCAGGAGGATGAGGGCCGCCGTCTCGCCATTGTCTAGAAGGATCCTGATGTCGTTTGTGGCGGCAATGAGGGCGGTCTCGGTGCTGTGGTTGCTGCAGAATCCTGATTAGGATGGGTCCAGGATGCTGTTGTCCTTGAGGTGACGGGTGAGCTGGGTGTTAACTATCTTCTCGATGACCTTTGCTGGCAACTGAAGCAGGGAGATGGGTCGAAGGTTCTTGAGGTCGCTCCGATCCGCCTTCGGTTTCTTGAGTAGAGCGTTGATCTCTGCGTGTTTCCAGTTCTCAGGGAAGGTGGCGGTCTCGAAGGAGAGGTTGATGATTTTGCGCAGCTGAGGTGCCAAGGAATTGCTGGCTTTGTTGAAGATGTGGTGCGGGAGAGGGTCAGACGGGGGTCCGGAGTGGACTGTTCCCATGGTCTTGATTGTGTCATCGATGCTCACGTTGGCCCAGGTTGTCAGGGTGTCGTGGGCGGTGGGGTGCGGTGGATCCAGTGCTGCGAGGTCTGCAGGGGTCTTCCGGGGTTTGAAACTGTCATGGATGTCGGTGATTTTCCGGTGAAAGAAGGTGGCAAAACATGCTGAGTGTGTCAAATTTCGTGATAATGCAAATGAAAGTCAAAAAAGTATTTTCAGCAGTCAAGATAGCCCTTAAAGGTAACCCTTTGTACTAGTTGCCAGTTCTGCATGGTGACTAAATGATGATACACTAGTATAAATGAGCAGGGTCTTGGTAGTCCTTTAATGCAGGTCCGTCTCCAGCCTGTATAACACCCTATCTGGTTAGGGTTCCCCGATGGATGGTTTGTTTTTTTACCATCATGAGTTGTATGTTAATGTACTGGCTGGTACGAAAATGAATAAAATCACTCAAAGCTGGGTTTCTTTCCTCTGAAAGACGAAAGCCCGGTAAAATGTTTTATAAACCATCTTAATGATCCATGACTGTTAGTTACACTAAACAAAGACAGAAAAGTCATGTTTAAAAGGAATACAGATGTTTTTATATAAAGACGCCTTTTTGATTATCTGCTCCCATCTTTGTTGAATCTTGAAACATGAACAATAGATGGTTATTATTTTTTGGGGAGTTTTATATACCATACTCAAGGACACTGGAGTGATCTACTTGATTTACATGAGCACCAGTTACATTACCCAAGTCAAATAGCAAAATAATCACTTGGTCCTCCAGTGAGCCCATGCATAGTCCTACCCTCCACCGCCCACCATGGCCTCAATGAGATAATAATATAATAATCACCCATGTTTGTAAAGCCTGAACATATCACCCATTAAAGTGTAAAGGCGCTGGGGGCCATCGGGCGTTTAAGTGAGCTATTGCCCAGAGTTGCATGATGCTGAGCTGAGCTGCCGCGGCGATCCAACTGTGAGCTCCACGCTCGAGAGTCAGCCGCTCTGGCCGATGCGCCACACTTCTCCTCACGTATGTAATGGCCGGCAGAAGAGGGGTCAGTGAAAAGACTTTCCTTCTGTGACAGGCTGGCTCCATGGGGGTCGAGGTGAGAATGGCCCCACAGCCAGAGAAACACCTGGACCCCAGCGAGGCCTCTTCTCCGATTCCCCCCACCCATGATAGTCTAAGTTCAATGGTCATGCTGGGGAAGAATGGACCAAAGGACACAGCTGCTCGCCCATCCTGGTTGGGGGGAGGGGGTCATGTTCGCCATCTCAGTTTGACAGCACTGCAGGGGAGTGTAAGAGTGCTCCTGGGGGTCGGTGCATGCCTCATGAGGCAAGCTGGAGTCTGCAGAGGCCAGAACAATACTGGCCTAGTAGTACAAGCTCCCAGCAGCGGAGTGTGGATTGCCAGCTCCTGCATGCCCCAAAAAACGCTGCAGGGCACAGAGAATTTGGAAGGTCTCAGCTGTCGCAGCGATTAGGAGAGATTTAAGTTTCCCGCTTCTGTGTGTCTTGCCACATGCTGCGGGGCATCAAGGAGGAAAAGGGCAGTTCAAAGCTCCTCCCCAAAAAGAAAATGAACCCCTTATACTTGGACACATGTAGGAGTAAGGGGGCACAATCGACGCCACGCCCTAGGGGACAGAAGATGGTTGTTCTAAGGGGATGTTCTAAAACGATACAGCCCCTGTCCTTGGGTAAGGGGTGAGTGGGCGCAGCCATGTATAACAAGCATTTGCAATGCAATAGGTCTCGCATTTACTCAAGTTTGAGCTATTGACATTGCAAATAAGAATGCCTTTTTTATGGTTTTTGTTTTAAAAACATAAATAAAAGGCATTTTTATTTACAATGCCAATAGCTGAAACTCTCGTGACTGCGAGACCTATTGCATTGCAAATGCTTGTCATTAAAATATATGGGTTACATTTTCGTTTAGCTCAATCTGACCTTTTTACATCAGGCAAGACTGCCAAAGCTGCTTCGAAGCACATGACAGTCTATAGGCCCTCACAATTACCCCGTGGAGTACAGGATAACCTAAAGTGCATTTCATGGGATTTACCAATATTGGCAACTTAACAATAGATTTTTTTATTTTACAGATTTATATTCTGTTTTGACTTTTCCTTATAATAAATATAGTGTGTCACTTTAAATGGTCGTTTTCTATTTGTTCACCGGCTTTTGAGATAGGCATGTAAGTGACAGATGTGCGTTTCTTTTAAGTGGACATCAAATAAATGCATTGTTTCCCATTTCCACTAGATAGCGGCTAATTCCCCTCAAGGATACTACAAGCCTTCTCTGTGCAGGGCTCTTTCCTGGATAACATACATTAGAATCATCTGGGAATGGGGAGCCATCTTCTTTAAGTACATTCAGTTCTTCTAAAAAAGCTTTCTTTTTCAGAACACATCAGACAGACCCAACGTTTGTGAAAACTGCAGTTTGCACATCCATGAGAACAACATTTACGGTTGCTTTTATCAAAGATTTCAATTTCCCTCATCTTCAGGAAAATGACCCTTTTATTTTGTTGTGGACATAAAATTATGGCCCTGGGAAAATTGGATGTGTTTCCCTTGAAGGAAATCAATTTTCTCACTGCCATATATGATCAACATGTCACAGCCATCACCCAGATAATAACAGTAAAGTAGAAGTAAAATGGCTGCTGGAAATACCTGCTTTGCAGAAAAAGAAGGGCGGCACAGCAACCTTTTCTGAAACATGCAAGAGTAAAAAAGGCTAGACAAAGCAGAGGTTTTTTTTTCCACGGTGGTCAGAGCCTTTCAGAGCCAGCCCATTTGAGTTTGTATACTGATATGCTCCAGCGTTTATGAAACTGCCGAGAAATGTCTTCTTCCTGGAAAAGGGCGAGCACTCCATGTGTAAACCACTCTGGTTCCTTTTAAATCAGCCTGTTAATGGGTGGCTAATAGTAAAGAGATGTGACCAGCCTAAGATGGCCCTGGAGTCTCTTTAGGTGGAGGTAGCAGTGAGAGGATAGAGGCAGCTTCTTAATTTGGACGCTGCAAACAAAAGGAAGCATCAAACCTGACCTTGCCTGTTGGAGTGTTAATGGAATCTACCCACCTACCCCCCTCCATTCACTTAGCATCCTCTGTGCCCCACCTTGGGAAGCTTCCCGGCAGAAGTGTGCATTAGCAGAGCTCTACAGTTTCACAACACTGCCGCGGACAATGGGGGAAACATTACAAGTGATTAAATGTTCATTTGAAGTACACTACACTAAAGCATTTTATGGCATTTGATGTAAAATCCGCTTCTAATCTCTCTACATGCTGAATTATATCTGGAAAACGTCAAAGGGGTCTTGGAGACAGCGCAAATTCTACAAATGATAAATAATGCACCAGTCAGGCAGTGTAACAGATACAAATAAAATTTGAAAGCTTATTTTACTTTCAACAGTATTACATCAGATGTGCTATTTTTGAATTTAAAAAACTCATCTTGGCATGGGGATCAATACTAACCCTGTGTGTAGTTTGCGAAGTAGGGCTACATGTAGCTACGGAAAAGTGCACCTCGCACTACACAAGCTACGCGTAGCTACACAGACTGCGTAGTGCACTATGCAAAATGATGTTCGCACTGATTGCACAGTGCTGGATGCTTGTCCGCACTGTGCAAGCAGTGCAAACTGCATCTTGCACAGTGCAAGCGGTCGCTTTCCGCCGCTCGAGTACATTTCTACTCGAGCTGCAGCTTTCTCAACGCGGACTGGTAGTTTCTCATCGCAAGGGGTTGCGAGCATATGTAACCACTTACAATGAGAAACCTGACCTCCCGCGTTGCGAATCTTGCCGGAAGGTTTATTTTCCACGCTCGTGATCAGCAACTTGGAGTTGCTGATCGCGAACGAGGATAAAGTCTCGCCGGGATGTCATTTTGCTTGCTCGCGGTCGCCAACTTGACTTTGAGGACCGCGAGCAAGCAAAAACTTACTGCTACGCGTGTTTGCACTGTGCTGCATGCAAATTGTGTAGTGCAAAGTAGCGCAAACTTTGCAAACTACGCGAGCGTAGCATAGTGCTTTGCCCAGGGTTAATAAAGATTAAATTCTGTAAAAGACTTCCTCTGTTTACGCTTATGTACTCACTAGAATCGCCTTCTCCGCTGGATGTGACCAATGTGCGACCAGCTCTCATGTGAGTTCTAAATGTAATGAATGAAGAATGAGAAAGGGGTGTCAACAGAGCTGGGTCCTTACCCGTATGATAGGATGGGCTAGGGTGCCCTTTACCCATATCCTTTTATTAATGTCGGTGTCTTTAAGGTGTTTGGGGAAGGTAGAAGGATTAGGGATTTGTTATTAATTTGGTTAAATGGAACTGTGATGAAATAATTATGAATATTAACTATACAGTTCTTTGAAAAAGAATCCTGTGGTTTTGTGATCTGTGTGCTGTACAGTAGTGCATACATTTAAATAGCATAACATTCTTGAAATGGAAAACGAAGAATATGTAATCTGCCAGTCCTTCTACATCTAATATTTGGCAAATACGTTTTGTTCAGTCTGCATCGATGGAAAATAATAACTTTGACCCACTGCTTGTTGATGAACTCACGTTAAAGGATTTTTGTCTTTCCCTGTTTACTCAGAAAATATGGCCTTTGCTCTGGAATCCTTTTCACTTCAATTACTCACATGAATCAAGATTATCTACAAACCTTGTTCCAGTTTTTTACTTGATATTAAACTGCAGACCAAACAATATG
The DNA here is from genome assembly GCF_964263255.1 of Lissotriton vulgaris. Classification (NCBI taxonomy): domain Eukaryota; kingdom Metazoa; phylum Chordata; class Amphibia; order Caudata; family Salamandridae; genus Lissotriton; species Lissotriton vulgaris. The sequence continues at coordinate 2,084,575,576 of NC_141687.1, forward strand.
AACATTATTCCGAAACCACTCATCAAGAGAGGGATAACATTAGCCTCTGTGCCTTTAAAACAATCTACACTTTCTGCCCACCCCGACTGTGTACAAATCTACATTTTAGGGCAATTCACAGAGACCATATGTTAGACATGTCAGCCTTAGAGTGGTATTCTCCTAAACCTTTTGCTTTACTCCTTCATTTTTGCAGTTCTCAATATTATTTACCTTATGACTTTGTGCACTTTCGCAGTGGTAGCTAGTGTTAACGTGTGTGTATTTAATTTACTTGTAAGATCCTAGTCAAGTGGTACTATTTCTACCCAGGGCCTGGTATTTAAATTTTCTTAGTGGGCCTCTGTAAAACCTGTCTCAGGCCTGCATAGTTTTAAACAGCCAAATTGACCTGGCCAAATACTTTATTCAGGCCTAAATCTACCATTTTTAATACATAAAAGACACCCCTAGGGTAGGCCCTAAACAGCCCAAAGGGCAAGGTGCTGTGTATTTAAAAAGATGGACATGTACTATTAACTTTTTCATGCCTCAGTAGTGGAAAACTATTAAACTCGATTTTCACAACTTCACGGCCTACCTCTCTCATAGGAAAACATTGGGGTGCCTCATTACATTTATTGCGTGACAATGTTTGATTTGGAACAGGTGGAAATGTTGTGTTTGGTCTCAAATGTTTTGTAATGTAAAATCCTCTTTAATGGTAAAGTCAGATTTTAAGTAACAATTGTGACAATGCCACTTTTAGAAAACTGCCTTTTCTTATTCCAACCATGTTTCCAGGTATAGCTGGCAGTTGATCTTTGTAGATTGCTCCCAGACAGTAGGACTAAGGAGCATGAGTGTTGGCAGGATGGACTTTCTCTGACTTGATGAAGGGACGGAGCTTTTACCTATGACACTTACACATCACAAAGACTCTGCCCGAGCACACTCACAAAAGGTTCGCCATTGTCTATTGTGAACCTAGATAACCCCGGACTAGGACAGGAAGGCAGAAGACTTCAGAACCTTTTCCTACATCAAAATGGGCACCAGGTATAAATATTGGACCCTCAGACCCAACTCACCTGTACACCTCTGTGAAGACTCAGAAGTACTGATGTACTGCTGTGCAAGAAGGACTGCTACTTTGTTACCCCGCTGCCCGTTTGAAAGGACTGGACCTGCATCTTGAACCCGGGACCACTAGAGTGACTTCAAAGTCCAGCTGTCTGGTGCTGGACCTGGCTCTCTCCGCAGGGTCCCCCTCAAACTGTTTGCCTGCACCACACCTATTTTTGTTAAATTAGCTTTTTTTAGGCTTACGTCTTTGTGCATCTCCCTTCTGTCCAAGACCTACCATTGCAGCCTGAATGTAGTTTTACACTGGCAATTCGACATGGCAATATAACCCTCATTGTATTGCATATGTCACCACTAAGGTAGACCCTATGTATACCATAGGGCAGGGTGCATTGTAGTGGAAAGGTTGGACGTTTACTTTCTAAGTTGTATGTGTCCTGGTAGTGAAAAACGCATAGATTTGTTAAAGTATTGCACAGATTTTTTAGTAAATGTCTCTAAGTCAATCCTGACTGCTCTGTGCCAAGCTACCAGGGGGTTCAGCAAAGGTGAATTTAGGGTTTACTTCTGACTACACACTGACAAGGATAGTGGTTTCTGCTTGAAAAGGGTTTTACCCCCTCATCCAGCAACCAAATGTCTTACAAGCCTGTACAGGATTAAAACAAAAATATATTGTACAAGTAGACCAATCAACTAAAATATCATCAAACCAACAACCACTATGAAAGCCATGGAAGGCAAACCCCCTGACTGAAAGTTCTCTGAAAAAAATATCAATACCTCCTTCCTTCATAATCACAGGTATTCAAATTGATAATGTTGGAGTGAAAACAGATTTACAGGTTGGTTTGAATGAAAGCAAATATTGCAACATTCCCATTACTCACATATTTTTTCAACTCTCATACTACTTGTATTTTGTATTTGTATCTGGGTTTTATATCGCGCCAACTCACCGACAGGTCTCAAAGCGCTTCTGACCAAGTACAGCAACAAGAAACAGGGTAGAAGGAATGTGGAAATGCCGACCTATCTTACGGGGATGTAAACGCGTCCTTGAACAGTAGAGTCTTCAGGGATTTCCTAAAGCGGAGAAGATTGGATTCTCTACGAAGCACCTCCGGTAGCTTATTCCAGATGGTGGGGGCTTGGACTGAAAAGGATCTGCCACCTTTGGTTGCCATTTTAAAACGTGGGCAGGATAGCAGAAGGGAATCGGAGGATCGCAGAGCGCGCTTGGGTTCATACACTTCAAGCCTATCTTTTTTATAGGCTGGTGCCTGTCCATAAATTGCTTTATGGCAAATGCACAGGCTCTTGAATTCAACCCTTTGCTTTATAGGGAGCCAGTGTAACCTATAAAGTAGAGGGGAGGCATGGGTCCGCCTGGGAAATCCGAAAATTAGTCGGGCTGCGTCGTTCAGGATGACCTGTAGACGATTAATAGAATTTTTCGGAAGACCTAGGTATAGTGCGTTCCCGTAATCGATTCTGGAAACTATTGTGGCTGAAACAATGGTTTGAAGCATATTCGTTGAGAGTAAAGGGACAAGCTTTCGTAGCTGCCTAATCAGGTTGGTACATGAGCCGACCACAGCGGATACCTGGTTGGTCATCGAGAGTTCCAGTTCGATTTTTATACCGAGGCTCTTTACACTAGGACACGGCTTTGGGGTAGGTCCAAGTTCTTGGGGCCAGAACAAATCGTTCCAGGGGGAAGCAGAGGTTGAAACTACAAGGACCTTCATTTTGTCTGGATTAATTTTTAATAGGTTGGACGTCATCCAATTTACTGTGAACCGTAGTATCTTTTGGGCCATGGACTGAGCCGATGTAGTATTATCGATACTCAGCAGCAGCTGAGTATCATCTGCGTAGTTAAAGACTGTACAGCCCATGTTAGCCAAAGAGTCTATCAGTGGCTGCAGGTATAAATTAAATAAAAGTGGTGAAAGTGCGGACACTTGTGGGACTCCACATACCAAGGCGCCCACATCAGAAACCTGATCTGCTAGCTGGATCCTCTGCGTCCTCCCTAGCAGAAAGGCCGTTAGCCATTGGAGAGCTTGTTCTTTTATCCCGGACATGGCTAGTCTGTCCAGGAGCAGTGCATGGCTGACAGTATCAAACGCCGCTGAAAGGTCCAATAATATCAGGGCGCTTGGCTTTTTACTGTCAGCCATGCATCTGAGCTCGTCCAGCACCGACAGCATTACTAGTTCCGTGCTATGGTGGGCACGAAAACCAGCTTGCCGCTCCTGGAGTAGATGGTGTGATTCCAGGAGGGTTGACAATGATTTTAACACATGCTGTTCTAGAATTTTTGACAGAAACGGCAGCTGGGAGATTGGCCTGTAGTTCTTCAGGCTAGTTGGATCCGCCCCAGGTTTTTTTATCAGGGGTCTGACGCGTGCCTCTTTAAAGGTAGTTGGTAATGATCCAGTAGCTAATGAATTATTTAGGAGGTCTAGGATCTGGTCCTCCAGGATAGGAATTGCTAGCCGAAAAATTTCGGGAGGGCAGGGGTCGGCAGGGGAACCTGACTTGGTTGATGCTGCTAGTTGTCTAAGGGTAGTGGAGTCATTTTTAGGAAATCTAGTAATAATGGGGGTCGAGAGGTTTTGAGGGGGCGATGACGTGGTGTGTATAGTTGGGCTGTCTTTCTTGATGTCTGACAGGATAGTCGCTACTTTTTCAAGAAAGTATCCTTGGAAGGTGTTGCAGTCAATCAGTGTATCTACCTTTTCTTCCTTTTTGCTTAGTTCTTTCAGTATTTGGAAGGTTTCTTTCTGGACATTTACGGCGTTGTTCATACGGATTTCATAGTAGTCCTTCTTGGTTGATACAATAAGCTTTTTATACAGTTGAAAGGATGTTCTATATAGTTCTCGGTCAATATCCTTTTTAGATTTCCTCCAGCATCTTTCAAGATGACGGAGCTTTCTTTTTTGATCTCTCAGGCTTTGAGTAAACCAGGGGGCTCCTTTTTCCGCACCCATTATTTTTTGTGTCTTTTCTGGGGCTATCTCATCAATTGATTGCCTGAGGGTGGCTACTATAGTATCATAATTTAAATCTAGGTCTACGCCATCTGATGGGATCATAGGTTTCTGTATATGTTTGGACAGGACATCAGTTAGGGTTCCTGGGTCAACTTTTTTCCATTGGCGCACTTTTTTGGTTTTTAACGGAAGTTTTACCTGAGGATTGTTTTGTGGTATATCACACAGGATTAGGTGGTGGTCCGACCAGATACAAGGTGTGATATTTGTGAGAGCCACTTTTGGCATGGAAGACTAAATGAGGTCGAGAATGTGGCCTTTTATGTGGGTTGGGGCTTCCACTAATTGTACCAGGCCTAAAGCGGTTATGGACTTAACAAAGTCAACCACACAACGTCTCATAATGCAAAACCATAAGATAGAAATACAAATAGACAAAGTCTTTGTACTTCAAGTCAATTAAAAACAAGCCTTCTGTAGGAAATGGTACTGCTAATTTGGAAGGGGATTCGCCTACCAACGCATTAAACCCACTCTTGTTAGAAAAAAACTGAGTTCAGAGAGAATCTCTGCTCAACCCCTGATAGCTATGTCCCAAACAGCAGGAAATGTCAGTATTGCATACTATGTGTTAGCAATTTTAAAGTAAATAAAACAATACAATAAAATTCCAAAAACAATTAAATAAGTTAAAGGAAATTTTAATGAACAATAAGACACGAAGATAATCAAAACGGGTTATGAGGAACTCTATAAGAATTACAAAATTTGTAACCGGGTACAAAGCACTCAGAAAAAGTAATAGCATCAATTAAAAGTCACTGTTTGTGGTTGACCGAAAGCTAGATTTGATTTCAGGTGAACCGTAATTGAGTGTAGCTTAGATACACAAAGTTGGGCATCTCAGTTAAAGTTTTTACAATCTTATTTAGTCTTTCATTTGTTGAAGTGGAAGTTTGTCATTGGGACAATGTCTATGGCTGTATCCAGCCAGATTTCCTTGAAGTCAGATATGCTGTTGTCAAGCTCACAATAAAATTGTCAGTTTTGGATCCAAAATGTCCAAGTAGGACACACCTCTATTTTTTGTCACTGAGGGTATCACCTCCATATTGAGTTGATTTCTCATCCAAATTGACTGGTATTTCCTCCTACTGTGACCTGAGCCTAGTTTTTTGGAAGGGTTTTTTGGAAGGGTCCTAGGAAGTCAAATGAGGTAGTGCTAAACCTGCTTTATGTTCTGAAAACTGTTCTTGTTCACTCCCAGATAGCTAATCCCTGCTCAGCGGAAAGCAGTTAGCTACCATTGGACATCCATGGGTTCAGCGACAGACCATTGTCTTTTGCACCCAGGGTCGTGAACTCTCAGTGCAAAATATGTTTATTCCAGCACTAAAGGTGTGTTAAGGCTCAAGCAGGATAAAGTACTTTGTATAGAATTTACTCAACCATCTCTTACTCAAGAATCTCTGACTGCTATAATCCCACTTGTCAAATCTGGTTCCCCCCTGGATCCCTGCCCGGCCCATATTCTTCGTCACATCTTCCTTAGCTGTCCTGACCCCCCTCTCCACGCTCTTAATAGTTCTCTTTCTCAGGGCGTGGTACCTGAATCACTTAAATCTGCCGTCATCGTCCCCATATTGAAAAAACCGGGCGCTGATCCCTCAGTTCCAGCCAATTTCCGTCCCATCTCTCTCCTGCCGTTTCTGGCGAAAGTTCTCGAGCGCCATGTTACTTCTGCCTTGAGCTCTTTCGTGGAGAAGAATGGGGTCCTTGCCCCCCGCCAGGCTGGGTTTCGCCCCGCACACTCTACGGAGTCCGTAGTACTTTTGGTCCTTGACTACCTCAGGGAGGGTATGGATACCAATCAACCTCAGGCCTTAGTCCTCCTCGATCTCTCAGCCGCTTTTGACACGGTGGATCATTCCATCCTGCTCTCCCGTGTCAGGGCGGCGGGGATCGGGGGTACGGCTCTGGTCTGGCTATCCTCCTTCCTGAGGGACCGCACCCAGGCTGTCCGCCTGGGTGACTTCATTGCGGACTTCCGTAATGTTCAGTGCGGGGTTCCCCAAGGCTCCTCCCTTTCCCCCCTCCTATTCAACCTATACATTTCCCCTCTTATTTTTTCACTGCAACAAATGGAGGTCGCCGTATTTAATTATGCGGACGACCTCCAGCTTGTCTTTAACCTCTCTTCTTCCCCTGACTCTGTTCTCAACTTTCAAACCATCATGACCCACATCCGTGACTGGATGAACCACAATCATCTCAAACTCAACCCAGACAAAACAGAGCTGGTGTTGACGGGTGGTTCATCCAGCCCCTGGTCCCCCATCTTTTGGCCCCCTTCCCTTGGTCCCCCGCCTGTCCCCTCGACCTCAGTGAAAACTCTTGGCATCAAGCTCAACTCCCAACTCACCCTTCACTCCCAGGTCAGCTCTGTGGTTTCCTCTTCCTTTCTGGCACTGCGTACCATACGCAAGGTGTCCCGTTTTTTTTCATTTGATGCACTTAAACTGATTACCCTTGCCATGGTCGTGTCCCACCTGGATTACGGCAACGCCCTATATGCAGGTATTCCTGCATATAGTCTTCGGCGGTTGCAGCAGATCCAAAACCAGGCGGCGCGCCTGGTGTTTAAACTCCCTAAATCCCATCATGTCACTCCCCTTCTGAAATCCCTACACTGGCTCCCGGTCTGTGCCCGTGTCCAGTTCAAGCTTGCCTCTATCACTTTCCAAGCTCGACTGGGCACGGCCCCGGCTTTTATTTCATCTGAAATTATTCCCTATGTTCCCGCCAGGGAACTGCGGTCTTCTACCCTATCACTTCTTACGGTCCCACGGTTCCGGAGGAAGAAATGGGGAGGCTCTAAGTTCGCGACCCTCGCCCCGATCTTCTGGAACTCACTGCCTTTGGAGCTCAGAGCCTCCACCTCGTACCTTTTGTTCCGGAAACAGCTCAAGGCACATCTTTTTGCAAAATTCCTTAACTAACTCCCCCAGCTTCTCCCCTCATGTTTAGCTCTCTGTCAGTCTAGCGCCATGAAACCGCTGGTGTACGTGCGCTGTATAAATATTTTTAAATAGAAAATAGAAATAGAAATACTGTAGGGAAGCCAAATTGGCCAACTAGGTAATTCCCACCTACAGAGGAAGCAGAGGCCCTTTACTTATGTATAATAGTGTTAAAGTGCACACAGGTCTAAAGAAAAAGGCACAACATCTGTCGTGACTATGCAGAAAAGCAAGATTTATTACACATTCCTGCTACAAAAACCTACTAGAAATATCCAATGCCCTAACATCTGATATTCTCCTAAATAATACTAAACAGAACATAGTAAGTTTGAGAGATACACAATGACATCATTACAAACAATCCAAACTTTCAGTAAACTGAATTCAGAATTCACATCCCATATACATTTAATGTTGACAAGTGAGGATACAAAAGCCTCAAACTCCTAAGCAGCTCATCAATAGAAAATGATGTCCCATTGACAACACATTAATAAGCCCTTGTATCGCAGCAATATAAGATCCATGATCATTCACTGTCTTATACAAAACACCTCTCATAATATGCTAATATGAAATTCACAATAAGCATACTTTAGCTAAAACAAGATAAATGTCCTTTTCTACAAACCAATCAGATACCCTATTTGTGCCTTGAGGGCAGGATTCCAAGACATGTTCTTCTTGAAAGCTCTGGCATTGCCACACATTCAAATTGAGCCTTTTGACCACCAACATTAGCTGATCGTGAACTACTAGATCATGCTAGTCCACCATTGGTCCCAGTTGCCTAGCAAGGACATCATGAGCTGTTGTGCAAACACTCAAAATGTTATAATTGGGAACCAAAGAGGAAGAAAAGAGTTAAATATTGGACAAAGAACCGGTGAAGGAGTTGTAACAGCAAGCAAAACACCACTACTATGTGGACATTTGCGGGCCCTTTATTTTTGGCCATTAGTTTTTTAAATAGCACCTCTGCCTAAAGTTATCCAAAAGTCTCACCCCCTTACCTTGCCCTTTTCCACTCTAATAGCCTCTTCTGTCAAGTACTAAGGCTGGTCCATCACAATCCCAAAGGTATGTCTTACAAATCTATATTGGAATTTAATCTATTTTAACAATGTCTACATTTCACAGTAAGACTGTATTGGACTGTGAACTGAAATATAGAACTTGAATCAAAATTGTTGATGTTGATGCTATTCTTGAATTATTCATGCCCAAAACACACCATGCCCATCATAACCATTATGACATTTGTTAGAAATTGGGTCTTTAGCTGGCAGTGGTTTGCACCCTGTCAAAGTGGGGATGTCCACTCTAGTCAGGGTAAGGGAGCTACACAGCTAAGATAACCCCTGCTCACCAACTTGGTAGCTTGGCACAAGCAGTCAGGCTTATCTGACACACAGTAACAGAGTGAAAATACTATAAAGACTCCACAACAGTTTAGAAAAATAGCCAATATTTATTAAAAAATAAACGAGACCAAAACAACAAAAATCCAATATACCCACGTCAAGATATCGCTTTTCAAAGATAAAGTAATGTTAGGCCATAGAAATCAATGGATGTGTTTCTCTTAGCAGAAACTAATTTGGGTGCGTGAAAAATCAAACAAAAAGCTGGTGCAGTGGAGGTGAGTTGCTGGTAAAGCAAAGCGATGCATAAGTTTCTTATTCAACAGGAGAGGTGGTCAGTCGGTTCCTTACTAGCAGGGGAGGTGATGCGTTGGTTCCTTACTGCCAGGGGAGGTGATGCATTAGTTCCTTGCTGAAATGGGAGGTGATGTGTCACTTACCAAACACGCAGCCTCTCTTCCTTACTGCAGGCCAGAGTCGATGAAAAGTCATGTCAAGGGATGATTAGAAATCCCAGACACATCGCATCGATGCAACAATGGCGATCCAGGTGCTGTGCTGATTTCACAGCCACAACGCAGGCACTGTGAAGATTCTCCTGCGGTGAAGCAGGGACTGCATCGGAGTTGGAGTGGGTGCTCCGGACTCACGCTGTGGCAATTTTGCAGCTGAAAAGCAGGTGCTGTGTCAGGAAAACAAGTGCTGAGGGTCGATGCGTGGGTTTTTTCACCAGGTTCCACTTCCAAGGGCTCAGGAACTGTACTTGGTGAGTCAGGGCTATCAGCAGTAGAGCCCATGCATTGGTAGGTGTAGTTTTTGATGGTGCTGAGACTTCTTAACAGGATACAAGGACACACAAGCCCTTTGAGAACCTTGGAAGCAAGATGTAGAAAGCAAAGTCCAGTCCTTTCACCCCAGGGCAGAAGCAGCAGGCAGCACAAGAAAGCAACAGGCAGAGTAGCATTCCCCCCTACAGCATCCAGCTCTTCGTTCTAACAATATGTCCTCAATGCAGAGGTGTTCTGATTGTAGGGTATCAGAGGCCCAATACTTATACCTCTTTCCATCTTTGAAGTAGGCAAACTTCAAAGGAAAGTCTTTGCAGTGCACAAGACCCTGCCTCTCCCTGTCCTGGCTCCAGACACACTACAGGGGGGTGGCAACAGCTTTGTGTGAGGACAGGGACAGCCCTATTCAGGTGTCAATGACAACTCCTCCCACCACTCTAGCTCAGGAAGGTCCATCAGCCTGGTGATGGCGCATCAGTATATGCAAGGCACACCTCAGCTCCCTTTGTGTGGCTGTCTGGAGTGAATTCACAAGAGTTCAACTGTCAGCAAACCCAGACATGTGTTCTACAGACAGACAGAGGCACAGAATGGTTTAGCAAGAAAATTATGACTTTCTAAAAGTGCATTTTCAAACTTGCAACTTAACACCAACTTCGCCAAAAGGTGTATTTTTAAATTGTGACTTCAGAGACCCCATACTCCAATTCTCTATTTGCTCCCAATGGCAAATTACACTTAAAAGATCTTTTAAGGCAATCCCTTTGTAACCTAATAGTGAGAAACTAAATTAGCAGTATTTCACTATTAGGACATGTAAAACACACCTGTACATGTCCTACCTTTCAAAAATACTGCACCTGGCCCATGGGGCCGCTTGGGCATACCTTAGGGATGTCCTACATGTAGCATGATGGAAGATTTGGGCCAGGCAAGTAGGTGCACTTGCTGGGTCGAAATGACAGTTTAAATCTGCACTCACATACACAACAGTGGCAGGTCTGAGACATGTTTGCAAGGCTACTAATGTGGGTAGCACAATCAGCACTGCAGGCCTAAAAAGTAGCATTTGATTTACAGACATTGGGCACACCTGGTGCACTGTATTGGGGACTTACTATTACAATAAATGTCCTCAATGCAGAGGTGTTCTGATTGTAGGGTATCAGAGGCCCAATACTTATACCTCTTTCCATCTTTGAAGTAGGCACACTTCAAAGGAAAGTCTTTGCAGTGCACAAGACCCTGCCTCTCCCTGTCCTGGCTCCAGACACACTACAGGGGGGTGGCAACAGCTTTGTGTGAGGACAGGGACAGCCCTATTCAGGTGTCAATGACAACTCCTCCCACCACTCGAGCTCAGGAAGGTCCATCAGCCTGGTGATGGCGCATCAGTATATGCAAGGCACACCTCAGCTCCCTTTGTGTGGCTGTCTGGAGTGAATTCACAAGAGTTCAACTGTCAGCAAACCCAGACATGTGTTCTACAGACAGGCAGAGGCACAGAATGGTTCAGCAAGAAAATTATGACTTTCTAAAAGTGCATTTTCAAACTTGCAACTTAACACCAACTTCGCCAAAAGGTGTATTTTTAAATTGTGACTTCAGAGACCCCATACTCCAATTCTCTATTTGCTCCCAATGGCAAATTACACTTAAAAGATCTTTTAAGGCAATCCCTTTGTAACCTAATAGTGAGAAACTAAATTAGCAGTATCAGTATAAATCTTTATTCGGTAAATTGATCACCATAAAAGACAACAATATGCATTTTAAAATACATTTCATCAAATTATACTAGCAGCAACAAGGGTTGACCATACTTAAAATACGACTGAGCACTGACATAATTAATAAAACCACAGACAAAAAAGATACTCCAGGTACTCAGAATTAGCAGCTTCAAACAACTCCACTCAAGGTAGGTAGAGGCCTTGCAGTCATTCCCAGAGATCTTGATCTAATAATCCAGGCACTACCTAAAAACGTTGCCACCCCGCATATCAATGGGGTAGATGATAGATCCGATGTAATCACTCGTAAGGCCGAGCGATGGCACCTCATCCCCAGACCTTTACATACTGGTTTCAACCAGTTTTTCCGCGCCACTTTATACGCGGGGCAGGCAAAAAGAAGATGGGCCACGGACTCTTTAGGGACCGCACAGCCAGGACAAGATCGCAAAAGGCCGCCCTGGTTGGACCATTTTGAAGTAAATTCACGTACCGGGAGGGTACCGTACCTTAATTTGAAAAAGAGGGTCCTGTCTAGAGGCTTAGTTATCAAGTCAATGAAGGGTTCAAGTTTCCTTACACTCTTACACTCCAGAAAGGACTCTGTAAGTGAACCCCCTGTTATACCACGTAATGCTTCAGCCTGAACCCAATCCCAATATAATTTCTTGATAACCATTTTGGGCGGGGGCGCTTGAGACTCCCAAATATCTCTCAAACCCAATTGGGAGACCAATAGCCTCAGATTTTTCAACCAGCCAATTTTACACCCAGAGTCGAGTAAAATTAGCTCGTCCAGTACTTCAGCATATTTGGCCAACTCCTTAGTCCTTCTCAGGCGAACCCAAAAAAGCAATGGTCGCAGCCTCACTATATCCTTTAGGGCACGTCTACCAAGGTCTAACCGCAAGGGGATAAGCGGAGTGGAAACAGGGAGTGCCACCACATCTCTAAAAAACTTATTTTCTGCTAAGGTTAGCTCATTTACATTGTCGAACCCCCATAATTCGGAGCCGTACAATGCAGCCGGGAGTATCTGGCCATCGTAGATGGCCATTACCGGGGACACTGGTTTGCTAATTGATGCCCGGTGCTCTCGTAAGATCACCCCCGACACTCTTTTGTGGCCCAATAGCATTTTCGCTAAGTGATCCTTCCAGGTCATTCGGCTATTTAGCCGGATCCCTAAATAGTCGAATGCCTCGACCAACTCCAAGGGAGTCCCATTAAGCAGAAAATTGTTTTTAAAATTTTTGGAGGGTGAAAAGGCCATCAATTTGGTTTTAGTGGTGTTGATGGTTAGGCCCCTCTCTGTACAAAAGGAGGAGAAACGCTGCAGGAGTTTGTGCAGGCCTATCGGGGATTTAGCTATCAGTAAGGTGTCATCAGCAAAGAGTAGGGTCTGAATCTTTTCCCCCCGCCAGGGTTGGGGCATCCGTCTCTTCTCCTCTCAGATGGTCCACCACTCCATTCACAAACAAGGAGAAGAGAGTCGGAGCCATGACACACCCTTGACGGACTCCACTCCTCACAGGTACCCTATCTGTCAGTTGGCCCTGTGTACCCCATCTAATCCTAGCGTATGTCCCCTCGTGGAGTCTTACAATTAAGCTTAAGAGTGAGCCAGGAAAGCCCAAACTTTCCAGAATCTCCCACAGTTTAGCACGGGGGACCAGGTCGAAGGCCGTCTTGAGATCTATGAAGGCCATATATAGGCTCCCCTTCTTGATGGTAACTGCCTTCCAATAGATCCCAAACAGCCGAAAGACCTGGTCCATCGTGCCCACCCTTTGGCGAAATCCGGCCTGCAGATGAGAGAGAATGCCTTCCTCCTCCATCCAGTCGCCTACCCTGGCGATAATGACCCTGCCAACCACTTTCTGGATTATGTCTATCAGACTAATCGGTCTGTAGTTGGCAGGGTCATCTCTTGCCCCCTTCTTGTACACTGTGACCACCTCGGCACCCTTCCATGAATCTGGCACGGGGTGTCCCTTTACTAACAAATTCATTATGGTGGCTATTAAATTTGCCCAGGCTAGGGGTTCAGCAATCAAGAGGTCCCCAGGGATCCCATCCGGCCCAGCTGCCTTTTTGGGCGTCAGATGATTAATTGCTGCCACTACTTCGGAGGCCATAAATAAGCACTCCGTCTCCCCGTCAGGATCCCTTCCCTCCCCACAAGCAACCAAAGGGCCAGATGTATCTTCACTGCCGCCATACAGAGATGAAAAGTGATTGAACCATTGCTGGCTGGTTATATGGGTTGCTAAAGGCTGGGATTTACCCTGTCTAGCTCTATTAATTAAATCCCAGAATAGCGTCGAGTCCCTCCTGCTGACGGCGTCTGTTATTTCCCTCCAGTGCTCCTCCTCCCACTCACGCTTTGCCAGAGCAATTGCTCTCAAGTACTCCCTCCTGGCCGCTCTAACCAGAGTAGGATTCCTTGAGAGCAAGGCAACTGACAGACTTTTCCTCTTCCCCCTGCAGTCCGTTGAATACCATGGGTTGCTGGATATGGGGGGCGACCTATTTGATCTAGGGGATTTCCCTTTAGAGGTGAAATAAAGACTCACTTGATCTATCGTGCCTTTATATGCAGAATCTAGTTGTAAAGAAAGGCACGGAGGTCTAGCAACCACCCGTTCCATTACTTCCAAGTCCCTGTACAGGGCTTCGATGGTAAATTTAATGGTCTCTAGTTGGTCTGCGTTTAACTGAGCCTTGTCCCACTTCAATCTACGATTGCTTTCGTAGGGGATGATCTCTTTGGTTAGTTTCAACGGTGCACTCATCCCTTTCTCTTTAGTTTTTCCCCATTTAAACTTGCAGCAAAGCGGATTATGATCGCTATCCTGGGTGGGTACCACCTCCATATCAATAAGGTCCATCCACATACTAACACTCATTAGAATATAATCAATTCTGGACGGGGCCGATAGCCTGTTAAAAGTCGATGCACCTAATATATCAGACCGGGTCCTGCCATTAAGGGCTCTTAATTTGTGCTCCCTAGTGAGGGCGTTCAGTTGGATTGCCCTAGCAGACCATTTCCGGATGGGGGGTACCGTCAAGGGGGGGATAGACCACCTGGAGTCGTCCTCCTCAGTACCTAGTGGATCATCACCAAGAAGAGGTTCGAACGTGCAATTAAAATCGCCACCCACCATAATTCTAGCTGAGGGAGGGCAATTAGCTAGAGCAGAATCAAGGCTCAAAATGGTTGCCGATGTATTATCCCCCGCAGCCCCTCTAGCGTACACATTAAAAAGTTCAAGCCTAATCCCCTCTATATGACCCCTGGAAGAAAGGTGCATTAAATCATTACACTGGGTGTCATTAGAGGCCATGTCCCAATCTAGGTCAGTTCTTATCCAGACTAAAAGACCTCCTGCTGGTCTACCTTTCCCTCTACTTATCGCTGGGGAAAAGAAGGTTGTGTAGCCAGATTTATCAATTGGTATCAAACACCAAGTTTCTTGGAACAGGCAGACATCGAACTTCTCGATGAATTCATGCCATTCAGGAATGTCTAATTTCCTTTTTAGCCCGGCTACGTTCCAGGAAATCAGATTTATTACCCTAGAACCCTTGTGCACTAGAGAGTACCCTTCCGTGATCACCCCCCCCGGCTCCATTCCCACACCTCTAGATTGGTGGCTGTTACTCACACAACAAAGTTGCCTGTCGGGTTCAGCACAATCAACAACAATAGACGTATCCGGGGCATCAAAATGGGGCATATTCGAGTGGATTACATTAGAGTCATCTGTGGTGACCTCCTGGGAATTGTCACAAATAATTCCTCCTTGCTGGGGATCCACTCCATGTCTACCGCCTCCCTCCTCCATAGGCTGTAAGCATCAATCGCAGTCCTCCATGCCACTGAGCTGCGAAAACCTATTGAAAGTATCTAAGGGGGTGAAGGGTCTGAGATGCTCCATTGCACCATTGTGGCTTGGGTGATGACTCTGTGGAACCGTAAACCAACCAGACTGACCATTAGGGTAAAGCTGATGCTGGCCAAATACCTGATGAGTACTATTGTAACCAAACTGCTTGGGCCATGGGGCATAAGACTCTTCCCTACGTTTGGGGGGGTAAGGAACCGACCTCGGGTAAAAGTAGGTTAAGGGCCTAGGTGTAATAGAGTTTCCTCCTCCTGCATATGGCCAGTTTAAAATGTAGTCCACTGCACGGGGGTCTCTAAAATTGACCACCACTAGATCCCCGTCAATGTCTTTCCTAGTGTTACCCAACCACGGGATCCTTCTAACATGTACAATATCTCCATCCACATTTGGGGCTATAGGCCTGAATGTCCTCAGCCAATGGATTATTTTATTTTTCAATTGGCCATAACCTTCCTTCTTATTGTCTGCTAATGGAGGAACCCCGGTCATGACTACTACATAGGGCACCGCCTGGGGTGGAATTTCCACTTGAGGTACCCTAGTTAAAGGACCTCTAGTACGTCCCCCTTCCCCCTGTCTCTCGCTACTAATTACTGGGGGAGCCTTTGTCATTGGCCTTTTGGCGCCACCTTCTGTCCCAGCTACAGAAATGATCGGGATCATTGTAGGATTTTCTTTATGTATAGCAGGCGCCGTCTTTCCCTGATGCTGAGACGACTGTTTAGACGGCTGGAGTAGAGCAGAGGGGGTAGCTACTGGGGGTTTTACAGTCTCGGTAGACGAGACCCCAGTACAAGGTATTGGTTGTGTTCCCCCACTCCCCTGAGCCCTGGTCACCGTGGCCATACTATTTAAGGCAGCCTCTACTAAGGTCAATCTATTTTCGACTTTCCTAAGACTCTCAATCACGGGTAACAACAGAGACCTCAGTAAAAGTTCGAAATCCCCTGCAGGTGGAGGAGGAGTCGATGAGTTTGTAAGTAAGGGCCCCTGACTGTTAACTAAACCTGCTATATTGGGGACCTCAACAAGCGGAGTAGCCACCAATGGTAATGCCTCGGGTGTTACAGTAGTTGCAACTTCCATGGTAGCCCTTACATGCGGTGAAGATAATTTAGGGCCTTTGCCAAAGTCTAAATGGGAAATTTTAACTTTGCCTTTTCCCGCCCTTAATTTCCTCCTTTTTTTATTTGGTGGTGGTCCGTGTATCTGTGCAACCACTAGTTGCTTGGATTTCAGTGATTTAAGCTTCAGGGGGGCAGCAGGGTGGCATGGGATCTGAGTAGGGGGGTCAATCACTATAGGATCAAGGGACATACCAGGCGAAGATGTGCAGTCACGCAGTAAAAGTGGGAAGCCTTCTTGACTAACGGTTTCCCTCCCAAGGTCAATTAAGTCCCCCTCGGTGAACAAGGATACAGACGCAGAGTCAAGAAAGGATCTGTTTTTCAAGCTTTCGATTGAACGCCTCCGCTCAGCCCTGCGTTCAGCCATGGTCAATTCCTTCTCCCCCTCGGACAGTACCTTGGGAAAGTAATTGTCTAGTGACCCATTGCGAAGTTTGCCCTTCTTCCCAGGTGACCCCCCAACAGGTAGAGTAGCCATTAACTAACCTGTAACACAAGCCTACGGAATGGGTTTTAGTGAGTGGGCCCAGCCCGGCCTGCTCTGGCCTACGAGGGCCTCAGAGGGCCCGCCCTTTGCCCGGGCTTCGCCCCGGGCGCTCCCGCGCGCTCCCGCGCAGCAGGGCTCTACAGTTGATATTGGCCGCTTCCTCCAGTTAGGTGAGGGGGCGGGACGATGAGGGAGAGCAGCCCAGGTGACACGGGCTCGGGGTTTCCCTTGGGCTCCTGGGAAACGGAGTCCACACCCCGTCGCTCGCAGCCCTCTGTCCCGATCCGCAGCAAGGTAGTCTTCAGCCCAGGTCCTAGGGCGACGCGGGACCCGCGAAGCGGGTTCCGCTAGCAGCAACGATGAAGCAGGCTCCTGGTGAAAGCGCTGAGGAACAACAGCAGTCCGTCCCTGTTCCTGGCCAATTAGTTACGTGTCCGTTAGCAGTATTTCACTATTAGGACATGTAAAACACACCTGTACATGTCCTACCTTTCAAATATACTGCACCTGGCCCATGGGGCCGCTTTGGCATACCTTAGGGATGTCCTACATGTAGCATGATGGAAGATTTGGGCCAGGCAAGTAGGTGCACTTGCTGGGTCGAAATGACAGTTTAAATCTGCACTCACATACACAACAGTGGCAGGTCTGAGACATGTTTGCAAGGCTACTAATGTGGGTAGCACAATCAGCACTGCAGGCCTACAAGTAGCATTTGATTTACAGACATTGGGCACACCTGGTGCACTGTATTGGGGACTTTCTATTACAATAAATATGCCAATCTTGGATAAACCAAACACAAATACAATTTACACAGGGAGCACTTGCACTTTAGCACTGTTCAGCAGTGGTAAAGTACCCAGAGTGCTAACACCCGCAAAGCCTAAATGCAGCACACAGTGAAATAGACAGGAGGGCAGAAGTAAAAAGACAATGGAAATCAAGTAAAAGATGCCAGGTCTAACAAAAGTCTTGAGCTCTAAGGATCCTACCTGGTCACTTCACAATATGCAAATTCAAATGCAGTTTAAATTATAGTCAGTGTTTATTTGTAATTTACAACTTATCAAATGCAGTAGTCCTCAAACATAAATGTTCTAAATCACTTCCTTAATATGATTGCATTTATATATTGTGACTGGTTCCATAATGTGAGACATCTCTGATAACAACACTTCTCCAGCTGTCAAATATTTCAGAAAGCAAACTTCCAAGCTTCCAGTTGATGCAATCATCGCAAATGCCTGGCAAGGATGCTGTGGACCACTGATTGACATCAGAGATGGCAACTGCTATTGCCAATGACATTGAGAGTTTGGGAATCATAGGAAATGTAATTAGTGCTTGGTGCTGTCACACAGCCTGTCTTCCAAAGATGCAAAACCTTTTGCTAAATGACACAGATGTTCATTGTCCAGCTCCAACATTTTCTTCTTTTGACTCAAGCTAATGTGATTGCATTCAAAGTTTGATATATACTCGCCCATAAAGTTCTGCAGAGGACTAAGCCACATTTTATGACCCTTATTCACAAATCTCAGGTGAACTTAGTTTATATATTATAATGAATTATCTGAGCTCATATAGATGATGCCACCATTAATACAATTTTTGCTGTAATCATCCCGATCCAATTCAGGCTAGCAAGACGCCTACTTGTTAATGTTCACTACATTTAGGGCCATATTTATCAACATTTCACACAACACTTCGTAGCAAGCCACCTTGCTGCACTATGTGAAAAGAAGAGGACAGTAATGCGCTGTATTTAACATTATACAGCGCATTCCTGCTCTCTCCTGGAGAACAATATGCTGCTTAGCACCAATGCAGACCCTTGCAAGGGTGCCTGTGTTACAGGCAGGGATGTTTTTGTGCAGGAAGTATCACCCTCTGGCATAAACATCAATTCACTGAGGCTTTTTCTTATTTCTATGTGTGCTGCATTCTGCAGCACTCATCGTTATGCCTCCCCTGGGGAGGTTTTGCATCCTCACACATTCCTAGGTCCACCATTATTGGTAAATCTGGTAATCCACCCAGGGAACAACTCCCTAAGGTAGAGTAACGCAAGGCAGTGGCTTTCGCTGCCTTTCATTGCTCCAGATTAACCAAGCCACACAGAGCCATGTAAGGAGACCTTTGTGTGGCGTGGTTAATCTCATCTAGGTTTTGTGTCGCCCTTGCAGCTCTTGTGTAGTGCAAGAGCGGCGCAAAACATTAAGAAGTATGGCCCTTAGCAAATTCTTCAATCTGACCGTTAGTTTCACTTCTCTATCATCTTTCTTGATGGAAATACATCTGAACTGTCTGCATTGCTGCTGTTACTCTCTTTTGTCCTCTATAAGGGACGTGGTTTTTGGAGTATTCTTGAAACTTTGCAGGTGTAACAAGTGGTCTCTGACCTGGCTTGAGACATATGCAACATAGACGTTGTTTGTCGAATGTGATTCTAACTTAAAGTGGAGTTTCACAACAATGGTTGAAGGAGGGGGAACACTAACTCCCAAATATCGCAAATCATTTTGGAAATCGGTCACCTTATGGCTAACATGTTGGTAAAGTGGAATATTCACTTTATACCACTGTGTGTGCCATGAAATTTACTCTTAAGGATATGAGCCTTAATTTGTCTTTTGGAATCAAGTGGAATGGGATTCCTGTAAAAGCTACAGATTACCCACCTTGTTTAGAGTGTGGAAACTGCCTGGTTTTTGACAGTGGGGGTTCACCTACCAACTAACAATATTATGGTGATCACCATGGTTAAGCAATCTATAAAAACTTTCAGATTAATGAATTCTGCCATCAATTTCCCTTAATTTACTTATAGACAATAGTCTACTTGTAGCTCTTAGGAAATCCAAATGTTTGTCTTAGACTGTGTTCCTCGTTAAAATCATCAGTGAAATCACAGAAAACGTTAGGGGGGGATGATTTCCCCGCCTCACTAATCGTAAACTGTATTTCACATATCTTTTCTTTTTAACCCAAAAGAATCATTAAGATGGTTGTGGTTAGGCTCCGAGGTGTGGTGTACACGTGTGCATATTAGGATGCCTCTGGTCACTAACTTATAGATTCATAACGGACCCATGAGGTTTTTTGATTTTTGAGTAGTGGGAATCCGTAAGAGCTCCTAAGTACGAACCGATTGCTGCAATGCATTTTGAACATGTATTCTGCACCAGGGGCCATATTACAGATGCAGTACATTTTCCTGGATTGCACTGGGTGCACCAGCGCAATCCAGGAAAATGCACTGCATTATGGTGAATGAGCTGCCCCCAGGGCAGCCCTCTACTGGTGCTGCCCCCAGGCCAGCGAATTCATATAAAAACTGAACTTTTAAAGGGGATTAGAGATCCCCTTGCAGGCGGGTGCAGTCAGTGACTTCACCCGTCTGCAAAGCGCTGTCTGAGGGTGCACTGACAGTGCCCCACCAGAGAGATTCTTTGCTTCTACTCCCACGTCAGTGGTACAGCGCGGGTGTAGAGGCAAAGGGATTTCCTCATTTGCAAAGGGCACGCCCAGAGTTAGCGTTCACACTTTATGTGTGCCAGCACTACCAGTATTACAGATGGGGCCACACAAGTGCTGCAGTCCCTTCTGTAACGACAAAGTACCCTGGAACTGTGAAAAGCGGGCGCAAACGCCTGTAAAAACTTTGTGTCCCCTTATGTGCAGGAATTTTGGTCTGCTATTTGTATTGCTGCTTTTAACAACTGCATTTTATTTTGATAATCTGATCTTGAGTTCTTATAGGTATACATTTCAAAGCGGCTCTCATCATGTGATGTATTGCGTGTCTAATAGTGTGAATCCGTAGGAACTCCTAAGGAATAACTGACTGTTTTGAACTCATCAAAGTTAATAAACATACTGTAGGTCCTTATTGTCCAGGTATTATTATCGAGCTGTTGACCTCAAGAATGGTCCCAAATGGAATTAAAACAGCTATTATGCAGATGATATTGGTAGCAGTAGTTGAGAGGTGGTTGTGTTATTAGCTCTGTTGGCTGCTTTTAATAACATTTTACTACTAATTGCTGATAAAGTGAGTGGCTGTAAAAATTCTTTATAGAACGTGTTGCTCTCTGGTGATTAATATATATTTTTCTGCACAGAGTTTAAATTGTACATAGTGTCATTATCATCTTAGAAAGTAGGCCTTTAATATTGAGGGCCCTCATGCCTTATACTTACCCCCACTTCTTTTAAACTTATATTTGCGCCTTTTAGCCGGGTTGCTCCAGAATTACTTTGTAAGGATTTATATGCTCGCAGATGATACCACATTATGGTTCAACAAGCAAAAAGATAGCTAGGTTTAGTATAAAGAAAACCCATTCCATGATAGCTGTCAATGTGCACATGTGTTTTGTGGTGTAGACACATGTATGTGTTGTGATGGAAAGTGTGAAAATGGTGAATGAGTGGGGAAGTCGGTCATCAGCAGGAGGTTGGGGCAGGACTACATGTAGAAATGTAAATTGATACTTGGACTACTCACCCGCAAGGGTCTCAAGGCGCTTGTACAAATACTGCTGTGGAACCCGTCCTGGCTTTCTCTGTGAGGCGTCCACTCCTGGGCACCCCCAAGGTGGAGGCCAGGCATCCTTAGCGTTGTGGGGGCCGTTTTGGAGATTAAGCAAGCTATTGCCCAGAGTTGTAGAGTGGGACTCTATGATTGGAATAGGCACCGAGGCGAGAATTATCAGGTCCGTGGAATTTTGAGCCCAAGACCCGTCGGGGCGGGGAATTAAACCCTGGTCCCGGGCTAGACCTCTGCATCAGGGTCCGCCGCTCTAACCATTGAGCCACACTTCTCCACCTTCTACATGCCCCAGTACACTTCTACATGCCCCAGTACTACTTGCGGCTACTTACGCCGCCACAGATATGCCACTCATTATGTGCCCAGAGGCGTCTAATTTACCGGCCTGGGGCTGTGCGGGACGCCCGTGTTCAGCTGGAGGTGGGGGCAGGACTACACGCTCCAGTACTACTGGCGGCTACTGATGCTGTCGCCACTAGGCCAGCCATTCTGCGCCTGGAGGCACTTACCTTACCGGCCTGGAGCTCCTGCTGCGTGGGACACCCGTATTCAGCAGGAGGTGGGGGCAGGACTACACGCCTCATACCTTTTCGGCAAGGGATGGCTGATAACTGTAACTCCATGGACAAATCAGCATGGGTTTCGTTTTAGGAGAAACTAACAATTTTTATAAATGATCTTTTACTGCCCCTTAAGGAGAGACAGGATAGGTTAGAGGGCGAAATTAAAAATGTTAATTCAATTGGTGTAACACTATCAAGTGTGGTTTCAGTAAATGAGAATGGGTCACGAGTACTAAATTTGAGGCAGAGTAGGTGGCATGTCTGTCTCTGCCAAGGCTATGGCCTATTCTAGTCAAGCTCCTGGGTGTAATATAGATAGCAATGTGCAAGGGCCTAACAGGGAGTTTACTACCATGACACTTACAGAGGGATAAACCCTTGTGGAGACAAATTGACAAACAACCCCCTAATATCAATGTGCCTTCACAGGAGCTAGTCACTAATAATTTGCCACCTGCTTGTTTTCTTTCCATGGCTGCACTGGTCAATGTTCCCCCATTGAAACCAGGGGTTAGGGAGACCACGGAATGCCTGAAGAATAAGGTTGTTCACTGGCTTAGCTCCAAACATTTATTTTCACCTGCCAGAGCACACCAAATTCTGTTCACAAGGAGATTGGAGTGGATTGGACCACTAGAGAACATTTTGGAGGAGACTGTAAAGTTAATATTTTCCAGGACTCTAGGGTTGCTAGAGGAATTCACATAACAGTAGGGTCACCCACAATGGGTGCTAAGGATATAGGTTTACTCTCATTAGTTTTTTTTTATCACAGAGTCTATCAACATCATGATGGTGCACAGAACTTGCAGGCACCAAGGGTAATGCTGAGTTTGCACCTGCCATATTGCCCTGATTTTGCACTGGTATGGGCAGGTGATTTACTATCCAGGCATGTACAGTATCCACCATGTATGCATGTGGTCACATTTACCAGGATGGGGAGGGCAATGGAAATTTCTGCCATAATTAGTATGGTGAAGCACTAAATTAAATTATTTCTAAATATGACCTCCAATTACTTAAATGAGGTTGTGATATAAATGGTGACCTAGCCCCAACCTTTACTGGGAGAAATTTTGTCTCTGCTATTGATCACGTATTGGTGTCTGTCTCTGCTAACGATATGTGTGATAATCTTAGTATTGTACCTTTAAGTTTTTAGTGACCATAATTTACTCATACTATCCTTCTTCTTTTTGGGTCAAAGGCAGTTTAAATTAATAAATAGTATCACTCCTCCTAGGGTAAATGGTGTAAGAATCAAGTGTATGGGCATTGACCCTAGTGGTATTTTGCAGAAAATAGTAGTGAATAACCTTAGGGAAATAACCTATTGTCTTCAGAACGAAATTGTCCCAAACATAATGATAAACAGGGATGGTGTGATGCTTGCACTAAAGCCTCATAGTCATTTATATACGCCCCCTCTGGATATATTGGCTATTAAGTTGCTTCAGGGCTAGTATAAATCAGCTCTAGCCACTAGGAAATAGAGACTTCAGGCTGAAGCATGGGAAAACCTGGCTTTTGCTGCAGAAAATAGGAACATCAAATTATTCTGCGATACAGTGAATGCAAAACACACAAGATGATGGACTGAATGTTGCACATTGGCAAAACATTCACCCCCAGTCACAGATCTGTGTTTAATCAATTGTTATTTTGCTCACCACACCACCCCAGTTCAGACATGGCCATATGCAAATTAGTATTCACCCTGTGCCTCATGGGAACAGTCCAGCCCAAACGGCCAAGTCATGTCTTCTCTGGATTGGAATCAAGCATCCTAGGACCGGTTTCTGGCTATCAGCCGTCATCACACGGAATCGGGTCGAGGCACGTGTCAGATCGTCAGAATGACGAGAGTATCGCCAGTGCTCTAATCAGCACGGGACATAATAACTCCTGCTTCATATGAGAATTGACTATAGAGCCCTGAAGAAGCCCGTGTTGGGCGAAACACGTTGACTGTGGATGCACTGAAATGAAATAAAATATTTATGATCTTCAAAAATCTGCGTGAACGTCCATCACTTCTGTCCTCTCTATTTCTAAATTGTATGGCACTTTTAGCCAGAACTTGTGATTTGAACGTTGCCTCTCCAAATGTGTGTTAAAAATAAGCAAATCAGTATTGACACTGTGCCTCATGGGAACAGTCCAGCCCAAACTGCCAAGCCATGTCTTCTGTGGACCGGAATCAAGCATCCTAGGACCGATTTCTGGCTATCAGCCGTCATCAGCCAGGATAGCTTGACTCCAGTGGCGAAGTGAGCACGGGACCCACGTCTGGGCATACCCTTCCCACATAGGGCGAACAGCAAAACACACAAGATGATGGACAGAATGTTGCACATTGGCAAAACATTCACCCCCGTCACAGATCTGGGTTTATTCCATCGTTATTTTGCTCACCACACCACCCCAGTTCAGACATGGCCATATGCAAATCAGTCTTGACCCTGTGCCTCATGAGAACAGTCCAGCCCGAACTGCCAAACCATGTCTTTCCTGGACCGGAATCAAGCATCCTAGGACCGGTTTCTGGCTATCAGCAGTCATCAGCCAGATTAGCTTGACTCCAGTGGCGTAGTGAGCTTGGGACCCACGTCTGGGCAAACCCTTCCCACTTAGGACAAACAGCAAAACACACAAGATGATTGATGGAATGTTACACAATGGCAAAACATTCACCCCCAGTCACAGATCTAGGATTAATCCATCGTTTTTTTGCTCACCACACCACCCCAATTCAGACATGGCCATATGCAAATCAGTCATGACCCTGTGCCTCAAGGGAACAGTCCTGCCTGAACTGCCAAGCCATAACTTCCCTGGATCGGAATCAAGCATCCTAGGACCGGTTTCCGGCTATCAACCATCATCAGCCAGGATAGCTTGACTCTAGTGGCATAGTGAGCACTGGACCCACGTCTCGGCATGCCTTTCCCATATAGGGCAAACAGCAAAACACACAAGATGATAGACGGAATGTTGTCTAGTTACAAAACATTCACCCCCAGTCACAGATTTCGGTTTCATTCATCATTATTTTGCTCACCATGCCACCTCAGTTCAGACATGGCCATATGCAAATCAGTATTGACCTTGTGCCTCATGGGAACAGTCCAGCCTGAACTGCCATGGGAACAGTCCAGCCCGAACTGCCAAGCCATGTCTTCCCTGGACCGGAGTCAAGCATCCTAGGACCGGTTTCTGGCTATCAGCCGTCATCAGCCAGGATAGCTTGACTCCAGTGGCGTTGTGAGCACGGGACCCATGTCTGGGCATACCCTTCCCACATAGGGCAAACAGCAAAACACAAAAGATGATGGACGGAATGTTGGCAAAACAGTCTCCGCTGTCCAGATCTGGGTTTATTCCTTCGTTATTTTGCTCACCACGCCAGCCCAGTTCAGACATGGCTATGTGCAAATCAGTCTTTCCCCTGTACCTCATGGAAACAGTCCAGCCCGAACCGCCAAGCCATGTCTTTCCTGGACCGGAATCAAGTATCCTAGGACCGGTTTCCGGCTATCAACCGTCATCAGCCAGATTAGCTTGACTCCAGTGGTGCAGTGAGCATGGGACCCACGTCTGGGCATACCCTTCCCACATAGGACAAACAGCAAAACACACAAGATGATGGACGGAATCTTACACATTGACAAAACAAAACATTCACACCCAGTCACAGATCTGGGTTTAATCCAGCGTTATTTCGCTCACCACGCCACCCCAGTTCAGACATGGCCATATGCAAATCGGTCTTGACCCTATGCCTCATGGGAACTGTCCAGCCCGAACTGCCAAGCCATGTTTTCCCTGGACCGAAATCAAGCATCCTAGGACCAGTTTCTGGCAATCAGCCGACATCAGTCAGGATAGCTTGACTCCAGTGGCGTAGTGAGCACAGGACCCGTGTCAGGGCATACCCTTCCCACATAGGGGCACCAGCAAAACACACAAGATGATGGACGGAATGTTGCACATTTCTAAAACATTCACCCACAGTCACGGATCTGGGTTTAATCCATTGTTATTTTGCTCACCACGCCACCCCAGTTCAGACATGGCCATATGCAAATCAGTCTTGACAATGTGGCTCATGGGAACAGTCAAGCGCGAACTGCCAAGCCATGTCTTCCCTGGACCGGAATCAAGCATCCTAGGACTGGTTTCTGGCTATCAACCATCATCAGCCAGGATAGCTTGACTGCAGTGGCGTAGTGAGCACGGGACCCATGTCTGGGCATACCCTTCCCATATAGGGCGAACAACAAAACACACAAGATGATGGATGGAATGTTGCTTATTGGCAAAACATTCTCCCCCAGTCACAGATCTGGGTTTAATCCATCATTATTTTGCTCACCACGCGACCCCAGTTCAAACATGGCCATATGCAAATCAGTCTTGACCCTGTGCCTCATGGGAACAGTCTAGCCCGAACTGCCATGGGAACAGTCCTGCCCTAACTGCCAAGCCATGTCTTCCCTGGACCAGAATCAAACATCCTATGACTGGTTTCTGGCTATCAGCCGTCATCAGCCAGGATAGCTTGACTCCAGTGGCGTAGTGAGCAGAGGACCCACATCTGGGCATACCCTTCCCACATAGGGTGAATAGCAAAACACACAATATGATGGATGGAATGTTGCACATCGGCAAAACATTTACCCCCGGTCACAGATCTGGGTTTAATCCATTGCATTTTGCTCACCATGTGTGAGAAGTTGGCCTGGTATATAATGCTCACTAATTCTAGTGATCACTTTGTACCATGCCAAGCAACCCTTATGATGATTGGTTGTAATTCAACCTTGTAGACCAGTTATCCTAGTGGTAACGTGGACAAAGCAGTCTTAGGCTAAACTCTGAAAGGCATGTGAAGCCAGCTGTTATACCATACACAACCCCCTTGAATACCAAATGAAAGGGACACCACACAGATATATATTGAAAATATATATTGATTTATTAACTATAAAATCCCCTGGACTCTTTATGAGCACAGAAGCACAAGCGTTAAATCACAAGACAGTTTAAAATACACAAAAGTTGCACAATATGGATGAGCCCTAGGGGCCACCTAAACCATATACTAAGAAAGTGGTATAAGAGATACCAATAGGAAAGTGAAGAGGCCCAGGGCCTTGGGAATCGCTGGAGCTATTCGAGACTAGCAGTGACTAAGTCGGGAGAGGCCCACGGGACTCGGGTGCAGTGTTCAAAGTGCACGCACTTTCCAATGTAAAGTCTATGGTGCATAAAAAGTACAAAGTTAGAAAGTTAGGAACCTTCCGAGTGACCTACGGAGTTAAAACTTAAGACACAGGCCCTTGAGATGTGTACCAGTGCAGGAGCACCGGCGGAGCTGAGTTACCTCACCCACAGGAAGCGGGTGCACAGGGTCGAAGTCGTGTCGGGTTTCGTCACGCTGGTCGATGGTGCTTGGAGCTGAAGATGCTGCAGGCGGCTCGATGAGAAGAGTTCCGGTGGATCCAAGGGTGGATCTGAAGATGTGAAGACCTGAAAGCAGAGGGGACAATGTTCAAAGTCACTAGCCAGTGACTACCGTGGAACCAGATTGGGACCAGGCGATGTCGGGTGCAAACAGGCGTTGTCAGGTAGCTTCTTTCTGCAGCCACGTGGATACCCGGGGTCGAGGACGTCCAGGAGTCGGTCACGAGCTGTCCCACGTAGGCTTCTCGCTGTTGGCGGTGTCGGCAACCTGATCGGAGCAAACAGGCCTTGGCAAATGCAAGCCACGCAGAAGTTGAAAGATGCTTAACACTCGGACCAGCAAGGTCAGAGCGGGTGCTCCTTTTTACAGGAGCTTGGGTAGGTCTGGAGCAACCAGACCTGCTGTGTAAATCGTCGGTTTCGTCGCCAAGATGGCCGCTGACCACGTGGCTAGTGGCCGGGATGGCGCGTCGAGTGGCACAATGCAAAAGGGCCCCACGCAGATCGTGGAGATGCTGGAGGGCTGCTCTTCGGTGCAAGGGCTGCTCGGTGGTGGGGGTTCTCAGTCCCCAAAGCACAACGTCGAGGATGCCTCAGAAGCTGCGCAGTCAGCTTTTCGAGTGTCTTCCAAGAGGTCCGGTCCCACGTCACTCGGTGCCTCCACGGGTCCCTTCTTTGCAGGGACTGTGGATCGGGCTCTGAGAGGTCTGGGAGTCTGGTTCTTGTTGGGCTCTGGGCTCGGTCTCCGGCGGGAGGCGGCGGCAAAGCAGACGTCGAGTTGCTGGTTGGTACCTGTGTTCACAGGGTGGCCACTCCTAGGCCACAAGGGAGATTCTCTTCAGTCTTCTGTGCAGCAGAATGTCGAAGTCCAGTCTTCTTCTTCGTGTAAAGTTGATTCAGGATGATCTGCTGTGCAATGGCACTGCTCCCGCTCTTATTCCCAATCTGAGGGGTGGATCACCTACTAGGTCCCTCCTCTGGGAGGAAACAGGAAGGGGGCGGTTACACCCCCTTTCCTTTGTCCAGTTCCGCGCCAGGCCTGGGTCTGGAAAGTCCCAGGACCAGTTTGGACTGGCCTATGCACGGGGACACCTTGTGTGCCCCGGGCATGTCTGATTCTATTCAGCCCTGTCCTACCCAATACACAAAATCCTGTCTGGGGTGGTGCTCGCACCTCCCAAGGCAGGAAACCCTTTGTCCAGGCCACCATCTGCCGAGTTTCGGTCAGCAGCAGGAGGCCAGACTCGTGTCTGTGGTGGCAGCATCCATTTTGTGATGCTGAGGCTATGTTTAACTTTAACCGGGGTTAAGGCTACACACATGTCGTGTCCCTCTAGAAGGGTGGAATGCTATCCCCGTCGCCAGAATTGGCGAGGGGATAGTATTCCAATTCGTATGACACCTTACTCGGCATGTTTTGATAAAGCCAAACCAAAGATAGCAAATAACCGCGAGGATTATAATGCACTTAAGAGTATATGGTATGGCAATATCCCGGAACAGCTTAGGGAGTGGTTCCCGACAGCTGCAGACAGGCTCAGCTCATGCTAGAGCACCATCTCACATATTTCCAAGCACTCTGCCTCCAAGATTGATGAGGCCTCCCATAGGAGTGGCTGATAGGAACATATGTGTCCTAGTTTAGGGTTAGGCACAGACATACTGTACCTAAGTAAGAGGTGGTTACACCAACTTACCCCAGCTGAGTGATCAGCCAGTTGTGTCAAATATGGAGGCCAGGCCAGGGGTGGCACAATACATGCTGCAGCCCCTGGTAGGCCTTGGATACACCTATGCCCTGGGCACCTAGGGTGCACTAATACAGGGGCTCATAAGGTGAACCAGTTCCAATTCGTAATGCACCTAGAGTGCATTGGCAGTAATTTAGAGAGAGAACAGCAGGCTGTGGGTCTGATTAGCAGGCCCACAGCCACATTAAGTCAGAAACCAGTGAAGCAAAAAGCTAAAATTTGGGGTGACCATAGGATAGCAGACCCTACTCTCCTACATAACCCCCCCCCAAACGCAGGGACATTAGACTAACCTTGACCAGTTGTGTCTTCATGTTCTAAGTGGAAGTACCTGGAGAGACCATCTGCGTTGCCATGGTCAGTCCCTGGGCGGTGCTCCACTGTAAAGTCCATCCCCTGTAGGGAAATGGACCACCTGAGTAGTTTGGCGTTTTCACCCTTCATCTGATTAAGCCATAGGAGGGGCTTATGGTCGGTCTGAATCTTGAAGTGAGTACCAAACAAGTATGGCCTCAACTTCTTCAGGGCCCACACCACAGCAAAGGCCTCCCTCTCTATAGCTGACCAACGTTTCTCTCTGGGGGTCAGCCTTCTGCTAATGAAAGCAATGGGCTGGTCCTGGCCATCTACATTAAGCTGTGAAAGCACTGCTCCCACTCCCAACTCAGAAGCATCTGTTTGGACAATGAACTCTCTTGAGTAGTCAGGACTCTTCAGGATAGGTGCAGAGCACATGGCCTTCTTCAGGTCATCAAATGCCTTTTGACAGATTTCTGTCCACTGAACCTTTTTGGGCATCTTCTTGGATGTCAGATCAATAAGAGGAGTCACAATGGACCCATAGTTCTTAACAAACTTCCTGTAGTACCCAGTCAGGCCCAAGAAAGCTCTGACCTGAGTCTGGGTGGTTGGAGGGGACCAGTCCTTGATGGTCTGGATCTTACTCTCCAGTGGTTGAACTTGGCCTCCACCTACAAGGTGGCCCAGGTATACAACCTTGCTCTGCCCTATCTGGCACTTGGTGGCCTTGATAGTGAGGCCTGCCTTCTGCAGGGCCTCAAGCACTTCCTTCAGGTGGACCAGGTGATCCTCCCAGGTGGAGCTAAAGACAGCAATATCGTCCAGATAAGCTGCACAAAAGTCATCCAACCCAGTGAGGACTTGATTCACCAACCTTTGGAAGGTGGCAGGTGCATTTTTCAAACCAAAGGGCATCACCACAAACTGATAATGCCCACTAGGGGTAGAAAATGCTGTCTTGGCTTTAGACTCCTCAGCTAACCTGATTTGCCAGTAGCCAGCTGTCAAGTCAAATGTGCTCAAATATTTGGCAGAAGCCAACTTGTCAATGAGCTCATCTGCCCTTGGAATAGGGTGTGCATCTGTCCTGGTGACAGCATTGAGTCCTCTGTAATCCACACAGAACCTCATCTCTCTCTTCCCATCTTTGGTGTGAGGTTTGGGGACCAGAACCACCGGGCTAGCCCAGGGGCTCTCTGAAGGCTCATTGACACCTAATTCCAGCATCTTTTGCACCTCAGTCTTTATACAGTCCCTGACGTGGTCAGGTTGCCTGTAAATTTTGCTCTTTACAGGAAGACTGTCACCAGTGTCCACCACATGTGTACACCAGTTAGTCTGACTGGGTGTCAATGAGAACATATGCCTATATGCCTGTAGAACTTGTCTGCAGTCATGTTGCTGATGTTCAGTGAGGCTGCCACCTAAGGCCACACCATCAACTGAGCCATCCTCAGGGTTCTGAGTGAGCAGGTCTGGGAGAGGGTCACTCTCTTCCTCCTGTCCCTCATCTGTAGCCATGAGCAAGCCCATGTCTGCCCTGCTGACATATGCCTTCAATCTGTTCACATGGAGCACCCTGTGGGGGCTCCTGGGAGTTCCTAGGTCCACCAAGTAGGTAACCTCTCCCTTCTTCTCCAGAATTGTATGGGGTCCAGACCATTTGTCTTGGAGTGCTGCTGGGGCCACTGGCTCCAACACCCATACCTTCTGTCCAGGCTGAAATTCAACAAGGACAGCCTTTTGGTCATGCCAAGCTTTTTGTAATTCTTGGCTAGCCTCAAGGTTTTTGGATGCCTTTTCCATGTACTCTGCCATCCTGGAGCGGAGACCAAGTACATAGTCCACTATGTCTTGTTTAGGCTTTTTGAGAGGTAACTCCCATCCTTCCTTCACTAGACACAGGGGTCCTCTTACAGGGTGCCCAAACAACAATTCAAAGGGGCTGAAGCCAACCCCCTTTTGAGGGACCTCTCTGTAAGCAAACAAAAGGCAGGGCAGTAGGATGTCCCATCTTCGCCTGAGCTTTTCAGGTAATCCTTTAATCATGCCCTTTAGGGTCTTGTTAAATCTCTCAACAAGCCCATTGCATTGTGGGTGATAAGGAGTGGTGAACTTGTAGTTGACACCACATTCCTTCCACATAGCTGTCAAATATCCAGACATGAAGTTGGTATCTCTATCTGATATTACCTCCTTAGGAAACCCCACTCTGGAGAAAACTCCAAGTAAGGCCCTGGCCACAACAGGAGCTGTTGTGGTCCTAAGTGGAATTGCCTCTGGGTACCTGGTGGCCTGATCCACTACCACCAGTATGAATCTGTGCCCAGATGCTGTAGGGGGATCCATTGGACCAACAATATCAATCCCCACTCTTTCAAAGGGAACCCCCACCACAGGTAGTGGTATCAGGGGGGCCTTTGTTGTTCCACCTGCTTTACCACTGGCTTGGCAGGTTTCACAGGAGCGACAAAACTCCTTGGTGTCTTCAGACATGTGAGGCCAGTGAAAGTGAGGGACAAGCCTGTCCCAGGTCTTGTTCTGGCCTAGGTGTCCTGCTAAAGGAATATCATGGGCCAAGGTGAGTAGGAAGCCCCTAAATTGCAGAGGTATAACCAACCTCCTGGTAGCACCAGGCTTGGGGTCTCTAGCCTCTGAATAAAGGAGTCCATCGTCCCAATATACTTTATGGGCACCTTGAGCATTCCCAGCAGCCTCAGCAGCAGCCTGCTGTCTGAGGGGTTCAAGAGAAGGACAGGTTAACTGAGCCTGCCCCAAGTCTGCCCTAGAAGGTGCCCCTGTCCCCAGAAACTCAACCTGATCAGGTTCAAGTTCTTCAGAGACAGTTCCTTCAGGGGTCTCAAGATCAGTTTCCTGTGAAGCCTGATCCTCACTTGTAGGCAGTTGGGAAGGCGCAGCCTTAACCCTCCTGTTCTTCTTCTTGGAAGGTACTTGGTCCATTGTTCCAGGATCCAAGACCTGAGGTTCAGAGAGGCACTTTTTGGCCTGTGACCTGGTCACAGCAAGGACATGTGATGATATCCCTAACATCTCTGCATGAGTCCTGTACTCAACTTCTGACCATAGAGAGTTCTCCAGGTCATTGCTCAACAAACATTCTACTGGGAGATCAGCACTAACCACAACTTTCTTTAGGCCAGTTACCCCTCCCCAGGAAAAGTTAACAAGTGCCACACTATGTGTAGTAGTGACATTGCTGGCATTGGTCACCAGGTAATCATCGCCTGGCATGTATTGTCCAGGGTCCACAAAGTTAGGTGTCACCATAGTGACACTGGCACATGTGTCCCTGTAAGCTTGAGCCACTTTATTGTTGATCAAAGGTGTCTGTCTGTATTTGCCCAGGTTACTGGGACTTATGTCAGGGGTCAAATCTATGTCCCCTTCACAAACCAGAACAGCCTGTGTAAGGGTTCTGACTAGGTCAGAATCTCCTTCAGTTCCCAAAGTGATACCCACTAATCCCTTGGCTTGAGGACCAGCACTGCTAACTGTACTAGTGGGTGCAGGTGCCTTAGGGGCTGCAGTGCTGGGGGCTCCACCCTTTTTACACTCACTTGTCCAGTGAGAGGTGTTCTTATAAGTTTTACACCAGGATTTCTTCTGACCTTCTTTCTTCTTCTTCTTGGAAGTTTGGGACCCACCCTCTGTCTCAGTTTGGGGCCCTGTTGAAGACTTCTGGTCTTTAGCTTTCTGCTCCCCACCCTTCTGGTCTGTTTTCTTCTGGTCACCACCCTGGTTCTGGTTCTTTTGCTTAACTCTGGTTCTTACCCATTTATCTGCCCTCTTTCCCAATTCTTGGGGAGAGGTCAAATCTGAGTCAACCAAATGTTGATGCAACTGCTGGTTCTGACAATTATTTAAAATTGGTTCTCTCATCAGCAAATTATACAATCCTTCATAGTCTGTAACCTTGCTTCCCAGCAACCATCCCTCCAGAGCCTTAGTGGCACACTCAACAAATTCAGACCAGTCCTGAGTCTGTGTCTTCTGGGTATCTCTGAACATTAACCTGTACTGTTCAGTGGTTAAGCCTAACCCATCAATCAGAGCACTCTTCAGGACCAGGTAGTTTCTAGAATCCCCATCACTAACTGTGAGGAGTCTGTCTCGGCCTCTACCTTCAAAGGAGAGCCACAAGATTGCTGCCCACTGCTCCTGAGGGATCTGCTGTACTCTGCAGGCTCTCTCCATTGCAGTAATCCATTTATGGATATCATCCCCAGCTTTGTAGGGGGGCACAATCTTACTCAGGTTTCTGTTATCAAAAGACCTGTCTTTATCCTTGTGGATATTGCTGCCACCAGTGGGTTCTATTACCCCACTCTCTCTAGGCTGTCTTGCTCTAGCAAGTTTCTCTTGGGCCAGGGCAATCTCTACCTCTTGTCTCTGGACTCTCAATTCAGCCTCTCTAATTTGAGATTCTCTCAATTTGGCCTCATGTTCCCTTCTCTGAGGGCTAGTCATCCCCCTTCTGGAGTGACCATGAGAGCCTCTAGAAGCATGGGAGTTGTCAGAGTCACCTGAGTGAGTCCTTCTCCTCCTAGGCTTCTGGTTAAGTCCACCTGGGGGTCTGAATGGGTTGTTACCTGATTCATTCCCAAGTAAGCTTAAGTTAGCCTGGTTCAGTCTACTGACCAGCACCTGACTATTTCTGTCATCATCTGACTCACTGCTTTCCACCTCCTCCTCTTCCTCTTCCTCTTCCTCCTCATCTACCTGAGGAGCTCCAGTGGTGGAGGCTTCCTCATCTACCAGGATGATAGGGGCAGGGGTGTCTACAGTGTCATCCCCTGTGGGGTTTGCCTTAGAGGGCTTTAGAGTCTCAGACTGGTCTAAGAGCTCTCTTAGGTGGTCTGTAGTAGGGGAAGGCCCTGTCTTCAGACCCCTTAAGACACAAAGCTGTCTTAATTCCTTAAAGGAAAAAATAGCAAATTTGGATGGTGCCCTTGGAGGGTCACTCTCAACAGGAGTAAGTCCACTGGACCCCTCTGCTCCAGACATTGCTCTAGTGTGGGTGGATGTGTTGCAATCTACCTACACTGGTGTTTACCTACTAAACCTATCTAGTAGTTGTAGCTAGGGTGTGCTACTCCCTTTGCTCTACAACAACTAAGTTCAGTAGAACTTAAGTATACTAGTCTTGTTTTATATGTACCTAGCAGGTACCTGTATGATCTTTCAAATGATAATCTCAAAGATTGTAATGGTAAAACAACAGCAAGCTCAGATCCCAATCCGCTGCTCACCAATGTGAGAAGTTGGCCTGGTATATAATGCTCACTAATTCTAGTGATCACTTTGTACCATGCCAAGCAACCCTTATGATGATTGGTTGTAATTCAACCTTGTAGACCAGTTATCCTAGTGGTAACGTGGACAAAGCAGTCTTAGGCTAAACTCTGAAAGGCATGTGAAGCCAGCTGTTATACCATACACAACCCCCTTGAATACCAAATGAAAGGGACACCACACAGATATATATTGAAAATATATATTGATTTATTAACTATAAAATCCCCTGGACTCTTTATGAGCACAGAAGCACAAGCGTTAAATCACAAGACAGTTTAAAATACACAAAAGTTGCACAATATGGATGAGCCCTAGGGGCCACCTAAACCATATACTAAGAAAGTGGTATAAGAGATACCAATAGGAAAGTGAAGAGGCCTAGGGCCTTGGGAATCGCTGCAGCTATTCGAGACTAGCAGTGACTAAGTCGGGAGAGGCCCACGGGACTCGGGTGCAGTGTTCAAAGTGCACGCACTTTCCAATGTAAAGTCTATGGTGCATAAAAAGTACAAAGTTAGAAAGTTAGGAACCTTCCGAGTGACCTACGGAGTTAAAACTTAAGACACAGGCCCTTGAGATGTGTACCAGTGCAGGAGCACCGGCGGAGCTGAGTTACCTCACCCACAGGAAGCGGGTGCACAGGGTCGAAGTCGTGTCGGGTTTCGTCACGCTGGTCGATGGTGCTTGGAGCTGAAGATGCTGCAGGCGGCTCGATGAGAGGAGTTCCGGTGGATCCAAGGGTGGATCTGAAGATGTGAAGACCTGAAAGCAGAGGGGACAATGTTCAAAGTCACTAGCCAGTGACTACCGTGGAACCAGATTGGGACCAGGCGATGTCGGGTGCAAACAGGCGTTGTCAGGTAGCTTCTTTCTGCAGCCACGTGGATACCCGGGGTCGAGGACGTCCAGGAGTCGGTCACGAGCTGTCCCACGTAGGCTTCTCGCTGTTGGCGGTGTTGGCGACCTGATCAAAGCAAACAGGCCTTGGCAAATGCAAGCCACGCAGAAGTTGAAAGATGCTTAACACTCAGACCAGCAAGGTCAGAGCGGGTGCTCCTTTTTACAGGAGCTTGGGTAGGTCTGGAGCAACCAGACCTGCTGTGTAAATTGTCGGTTTCGTTGCCAAGATGGCCGCTGACCACGTGGCTAGTGGCCGGGATGGCGCGTCAAGTGGCACAATGCAAAAGGGCCCCACGCAGATCGTGGAGATGCTGGAGGGCTGCTCTTCGGTGCAAGGGCTGCTCGGTGGTGGGGGTTCTCAGTCCCCAAAGCCCAACGTCGAGGATGCCTCAGAAGCTGCGCAGTCAGCTTTTCGAGTGTCTTCCAAGAGGTCCGGTCCCACGTCACTCGGTGCCTCCACGGGTCCCTTCTTTGCAGGGACTGTGGATCGGGCTCTGAGAGGTCTGGGAGTCTGGTTCTTGTCGGGCTCTGGGCTCGGTCTCCGGCGGGAGGCGGCGGCAAAGCAGACGTCGAGTTGCTGGTTGGTACCTGTGTTCACAGGGTGGCCACTCCTAGGCCACAAGGGAGATTCTCTTCAGTCTTCTGTGCAGCAGAATGTCAAAGTCCAGTCTTCTTCTTCGTGTAAAGTTGATTCAGGATGATCTGCTGTGCAATGGCACTGCTCCCGCTCTTATTCCCAATCTGAGGGGTGGATCACCTACTAGGTCCCTCCTCTGGGAGGAACCAGGAAGGGGGGCGGTTACACCCCCTTTCCTTTGTCCAGTTCCGCGCCAGGCCTGGGTCTGGAAAGTCCCAGGACCGGTTTGGACTGGCCTATGCACGGGGACTCCTTGTGTGCCCCGGGCATGTCTGATTCTATTCAGCCCTGTCCTACCCAATACACAAAATCCTGTCTGGGGTGGTGCTCGCACCTCCCAAGGCAGGAAACCCTTTGTCCAGGCCACCATCTGCCGAGTTTCGGTCAGCAGCAGGAGGCCAGACTCGTGTCTGTGGTGGCAGCATCCATTTTGTGATGCTGAGGCTCTGTTTAACTTTAACCGGGGTTAAGGCTACACACATGTCGTGTCCCTCTAGAAGGGTGGAATGCTATCCCCGTCGCCAGAATTGGCGAGGGGATAGTATTCCAATTCGTATGACACCTTACTCGACATGTTTTGATAAAGCCAAACCAAAGATAGCAAATAACCGCGAGGATTATAATGCACTTAAGAGTATATGGTATGGCAATATCCCGGAACAGCTTAGGGAGTGGTTCCCGACAGCTGCAGACAGGCTCAGCTCATGCTAGAGCACCATCTCATATATTTCCAAGCACTCTGCCTCCAGGATTGATGAGGCCTCCCATAGGAGTGGCTGATAGGAACATATGTGTCCTAGTTTAGGGTTAGGCACAGACATACTGTACCTAAGTAAGAGGTGGTTACACCAACTTATCCCAGCTGAGTGATCAGCCAGTTGTGTCAAATATGGAGGCCAGGCCTGGGGTGGCACAATACATGCTGCAGCCCCTGGTAGGCCTTGGATACACCTATGCCCTGGGCACCTAGGGTGCACTAATACAGGGGCTCATAAGGTGAACCAGTTCCAATTCGTAATGCACCTAGAGTGCATTGGCAGTAATTTAGAGAGAGAACAGCAGGCTGTGGGTCTGATTAGCAGGCCCACAGCCACATTAAGTCAGAAACCAGTGAAGCAAAAAGCAAAAATTTGGGGTGACCATAGGATAGCAGACCCTACTCTCCTACACCATGCCACCCCAGTTCAGACATGGCCATATGCAAAATAGTCTTGACCCTGTTCCTCATTTGAACAGTCCAACCTGAATTTCCAAGACATGTCTTCCCTGGACCGGAATCAAGCCTCCTAGGACCGGTTTCTGGCTATCAGCCAGGATAGCATGACTGCAGTGGCGTGGTGAGCACTGGACCCACGTCTGAACATACCCTTCCCACATAGGGCGAACAGCAAAACACACAAGATGATTGACGGAATGCTGCACATTGGCAAAACATTCACCCCCAGTCACAGATCTGGGTTTAATCCATCGTTATTTGCTCACCACGCCACCCAAGTTCAGACATGGCCATATGCAAATCAGTCTTGACCCTGTGCCTCATGGGAACAGTACAGCCCGAACTGCCAAGCCCTATCTTCCCTGGACCGAAATCAAGCACCCTAGAACCAGTTTCTGGCTATCAACCGTCATCAGCCAGGATAGCTTGACTCCAGTGGCTTAGTGAGCACAGGACCCACATCTGGGCATACCCTTTCCACATAGGGCGGACAGGAAAACACACAAGATGATGGACGGAATGTTGCACATTGGCAAAAGGCCCCTTTTCTTTGGTTTCCTCTTTTGGTTTCCACTATTGATATACATCTTTTAGGGGCTCATATGGAAACCTTACAGTTGTTTGAGGTTGCTTACACTTATGGATATTTGCCCCTTCGGGACATTTCTCCCCTTTTAAATTCCATGTAGAATTGACACTCAATGTCTGGACCCTGCTGGGTCTATATTCCTTTGTCATACGGAATTCCTTGTTGTTCTCTTGCACTTACTTTTTTCCCCGCTCTCACTTTAGCACGTTCACTTTAAGGTATAGCTTCCGTGACGTCTGACACTGGCAATCCGTGGAGACTCGTTGTCTTTTTTTGTAACGAGGATCTGACTGGGCATTTCACTCACACTCTGAGGAACCAATCATGTGAGTGGCTAAAACCCATATCACGTCATTCACATTGACGCATGACGTTCTGCTCTATCTTCCGCTTGTGACTACCCGTACGTTTCTAGCCATGCCAGTTCTCAGTGTTCAGTTACCAGCATGGTCCAGTCACAATAGGGACGACGCAGGTACCAAATGGGTGCCTGGGAGCGAAGCCGTGAGTTCCCCTCACACACCGGCATACGATAAGTAGTGCTTTGCATGACCTGGTTTTGTAATTAATTCCGTTTCTTTCTTTCTTTCATTTTATGTAGGTTGTGCCATTTTGCCACCATCCTCCTCCCGAGACCCATGGTGTATTTTGTGATTACACCCCATGTAAGATAAAATTCTGCATTTACTATGAGTTATGCATGCCCAGCAGCACTTGTTAATAGCTTTGATTTACATAGTATTTTCACAGAGTACTGACTACCGCCAAACGACGCTTTTGGCATACTGAGTGCAACAGCTCTTTGTTAGTCTTTAACTAAATACTGCAATGAGCACCCCGTGTGTAACTGCTGTCTGTCACTTCTTCCCTATGACATGCATTGAGCTCTCTCCTACTGATAAGATGCACAACTGACACGCCTGGTCAGAGATACCGTTTCAGTGCACCCTGAAGAGCACATGTGTATACTCTGTCATGACAATCTTACAAATATCATGTCTAAACATAATTTGTGTTTGTTTTTTCTTTGTGTGTTTGCCTGTCAATGTCGATTTTATGTATTTTTGGAGTGTAAACTGGGTTCCTTTCAACACGGGGAGCACCTGACTAAGTTTTTCAACATATTTTTCACACCCATAACCCCAGGTTAGGGTGGGACTTAGAGCGCCCATACCAACAGGGTTCACCTTCCTCCGGTCCTGATGAATGCCTGAGTAATTCTTACACATAAGCAGAAACATGTTCACCACACATCAGACGATATAGCTGAACAATGTATTCAGTTAGATATCCCATATTTCGTTTTTATCTATGTCAAATTGGCTAATTAATAAAATGTCCTTGTTTTGACACAATCTAGACATTTTTAATCCACTACCACTTATCACAAATCACAAAAACCAGCTCTGCAGTACTTCTGGCGTTGCAGAACACCAGGGTGGCATTCGGCCACTCCTGGTGGGGCCCAATGAGGAAGCATGTCACAAACTAGGTTGGTGAGTGAGGGCTTTTAAAATAACCTAGTTGGATTCTCCCTACTTGCTCTTCGTTCAAATAAGGCACACTCTTTTGTTGATATTTGAAACACACATGGTTTCTCACAGTTGGGGGCTCATTAGGATGACGGGCATACTTTGTCCGCCCGCCATCCTGTCGGAATTCGGGACCGCCCGCCATCAGAGCGGGGGTCCCGTGGTGGGTATTAGGATGTGCCCGCCACAGTGGCGGGCACATCCTGCATTTTTAGCATTGTGGCGGGCGGTGCTTTTTGCACCGCCCGCCACAATGCTAATAATGCATTAATGCATTTGCATAGACAAAGCGGCAGGCACCGCGCGGTGCCTGCCGCTTCGTTTATGCAAATAAAGGGGGGTACCACAGGTACCCCCCCCCTGTGTGC
The DNA here is from genome assembly GCF_964263255.1 of Lissotriton vulgaris. Classification (NCBI taxonomy): domain Eukaryota; kingdom Metazoa; phylum Chordata; class Amphibia; order Caudata; family Salamandridae; genus Lissotriton; species Lissotriton vulgaris. The sequence goes on from NC_141687.1 coordinate 2,084,615,284, forward strand.
AACCCCCAGCCCTCCTTCACTCTGGGGGCCCATAGGGGGCCCCCAGAGTGAAGACCGCATGCCTTTCCATGGCAGCAATTAGTAAAGAGGCATCCTAATATAGCAGGCGGTGTCTGACAGACACCGCCACCATAGAAACCCTTTTTCCGCTCAGGTCACCTTGTGACCGGGGCGGAAAAGCAGCGGACGGTCTTTCCGTCCACAGAGGTCCCCCCGCCATACTAATGTGGTGGGAGGGGAAACGGGTGGATATCGGGTAGAAAGCCCCTTGCCTGGCGGGGGCAATACGCCCGACATCGTAATGGGCCCCTTAGTGTGCAGACTTAACACCTCACCCCAGTCTTACAAGAGTTTCACACACCAAGCAACTCCGGTACCATCATTTAAGAGGTACAGGAGCATATTATCCACATAAAGTGAAACAGAATTGTCTCTGTTCCACACAGGGATACCTCATTCCTACTGATAAACCATTACTAATCTGGCAAAGGGTTCTATGGCTAACTGGAACAACATCGGTGAAAGGGTAGCCCTATCTAGTAATTTGGAAGATATCAAATAAGTCTGATATGCACTTACCAGTTTGTACCCTCGCCTGGGCCCTACATCTAATCATGTGACCCATTTATCTCAACATGCTACCATATACTCCTGCAAAACCTTCAAAGGTCGGGAACAACACCCATCAGTCTTTATAGGCTGCCAACAGAGACCAAAATATTCTATTTTATGTGGGATGCGCCAAGTAATCAAAACTTTAGCATTGTAAATGATTATTCTGAGTTCATCTCCATTGGAAGAATGGCTGTGTGCTCCCCGTTTGCCAAGACTCAGGAGTTTATGCTACAGTTGCCCCACTTTCCAAAGAACTAGCAACCATGCATGTGGAAAGCTCCTGCTTTCTCGTCCACTCCTAAGAATGCCAAGCCCTGCAGGGCACTCCATGTCACCAGTTTCTTCCTTGTCAAAATGGTCCTTACAGGCGAGTACATAATTGTATCAGGGAGGGCAGAGCCCCAATGAAGGTGAACAAATTCCCCCTCTCAGGCTGACTGCAACCTCTTTGTCCACTGAAGTCTTACTCAGAGTCTTCCGGTACTCTGGATACGTATGGACCGCACAATGGGAGGACTTCCACGCTAAATAATAAATTGTGATAGGGAAACATAATAAACAATACATGATCATTACTATAAAGCCGCAAAAGCATACAAGATTACATAAGAGACTGTTTTAAGAGGGAGCGACTATCTCATGCACTACTATTCTTGGTGAACACAAATAAAAGCTCTCTGTACTGCATTTTGCCCTGAAGAGGTCCTTAGAGACGAAATGCGTTGGCCACAGTCGTTTTAAAGAAGAAATTAAATAAAGAAACCTGAAACCAGACCTGCTGAATGGATTCAATACAGTTCTTCACTTAATATTGTATCTGATGAACATTGTGTGGAGTGCTGTATCATAGTGTTTTGATTATGATTTGTAGAATTCTATCGCTCCTAAGAGGTTAAGGGGTATTGAGCCTCAGATCCAGAGCACCCTAAGAATAGGATTGACGATAACCCCACTGGACGATAGGTGCAGTCACTATTGCCTCATACCTCGTTTTCTCTGTGTCTAGTTTCTTCCGGTACTCTGCCCTGCATCATGGCAGCCACTATCGCAGGTCCAGGCAACTCTGATTGTGTGTTGCTTTAGACTTAGCTGTGAGTTGATTCCTGTGAGTCACAAATACTCGTAGTGTCCACCACTTTATCCAGAACACAGCGGTCCTTGTGTTTCTCTTTTTAAGCCTGTGATTAGGCATTGTGGTGGGAGATGCAGGCAAGCAGCTGAGAATTCACTAAAAAGCAATCATCTTAACTTGAGTCCGGACACACCCACCCCTGCTACCAAACCTACGTCATATCAATCTAAGGTGTCTGGCATCTCCTCCACTATAGAGTAGTCTCTTCATCAATTATACAGATAACACCCACCTTTTCATTAGAATGAAGGGCCACACTTGTCAGAATCTTAACTAAATCATGCAACTCACCGTGGAGTGGATGCACAGTCACGGACTCAAGCTAAATATGGATAAAATAGAGCTAATGATTAGTGGTGGTAAGTAGGACCTATGGAGTGATGCCTGCTTTCGAAGCGAGATGGGATCTTGTTCTACTCATGTCACAAATACAGGACCCTTGAAATCAAATATAAAGCCAAACTGTCCTTGTCTGCCCAATTTACAAGCTATCATCTGCACACTTTTACCGTCTTTGTGTGGTTGGAAAAACACATGGCAAACAAAACAGGTGGTGGACCGAATGTGGATCAATGTCACACATTCACCCCAGTCAAAAGATCTGGGCCCAAATCCATCGTTTTTTTGCACTCCACACCACCCTGGGTTAGACAATGGCGATCTGCAAATCAGCTCTGACCCTGTGCCCCATGGGAACAGTCCAGTCTGAAATACAAAAGCCATGTCCTTCCCAGAACGGAATCAAGCATCCGAGGACCGGACCGGTTTCGAGGTAACACCTCTCATCAGCCCGGCTAGCTTGACTCCAGTGGTGTGGAGTGCCTGGGACCCACGTCTGAGCATCCCCAGCGCACTTATGGCGGTATTGCAAACAAAACAGGTGATGGACCGAATGTGGATCAATCTCACACATTCACCCCAGTCAAAAGATCTGGGCCCAAATCCATCGTTTTTTTGCACTCCACACCACCCTGGGTTAGACAATGGCGATATGCAAATCAGCTCTGACCCTGTGCCCCATGGGAACAGTCCAGTCCGAAATACAAAAGCCATGTCCTTCCCAGAACGGAATCAAGCATCCGAGGACCGGACCGGTTTTGAGGTAACACCTCTCATCAGCCCGGCTAGCTTGACTCCAGTGGTGTGGAGTGCCTGGGACCCACGTCTGAGCATCCCCAGCGCACTTATGGCGCACCACTTGGAGTCAAGCTAGCCGGGCTGATGAGAGGTGTTACCTCGAAACCGGTCCGGTCCTCGGATGCTTGATTCCATTCTGGGAAGGACATGGCTTTTGTAGTTCGGACTGGACTGTTCCCATGGGGCAACAGGGTCAGAGCTGATTTGCATATCGCCATTGTCTAACCTAGGGTGGTGTGGAGTGCAAAAAAACGATGGATTTGGGCCCAGATCTTTTGACTGGGAGAATGTGTGACATTGATCCACATTCGGTCCATCACTTGTTGTTTTTGCAATTGCCGCCCTAAGTGCGCTGGGGATGCCCAGACGTCGGTCCCAGGCACTCCACACCACTTGGAGTCAAGCTAGCCGGGCTGATGAGAGGTGTTACCTCGAAACCGGTCCGGTCCTCGGATGCTTGATTCCGTTCTGGGAAGGACATGGCTTTTGTAGTTCGGACTGGACTGTTCCCATGGGGCAACAGGGTCAGAGCTGATTTGCATATCGCCATTGTCTAACCCAGGGTGGTGTGGAGTGCAAAAAAACGATGGATTTGGGCCCAGATCTTTTGACTGGGGGAATGTGTGACATTGATCCACATTCGGTCCATCACTTGTTGTTTTTGCAATTGCCGCCCTAAGTGCGCTGGGGATGCCCAGACGTCGGTCCCAGGCACTCCACACCACTTGGAGTCAAGCTAGCCGGGCTGATGAGAGGTGTTACCTCGAAACCGGTCCGGTCCTCGGATGCTTGATTCCGTTCTGGGAAGGACATGGCTTTTGTAGTTCGGACTGGACTGTTCCCATGGGGCAACAGGGTCAGAGCTGATTTGCATATCGCCATTGTCTAACCCAGGGTGGTGTGGAGTGCAAAAAAACGATGGATTTGGGCCCAGATCTTTTGACTGGGGGAATGTGTGACATTGATCCACATTCGGTCCATCACTTGTTGTTTTTGCAATTGCCGCCCTGAGTGCGCTGGGGATGCCCAGACGTGGGTCCCAGGCACTCCACACCACTTGGAGTCAAGCTAGCCGGGCTGATGAGAGGTGTTACCTCGAAACCGGTCCGGTCCTCGGATGCTTGATTCCATTCTGGGAAGGACATGGCTTTTGTAGTTCGGACTGGACTGTTCCCATGGGGCAACAGGGTCAGAGCTGATTTGCATATCGCCATTGTCTAACCCAGGGTGGTGTGGAGTGCAAAAAAACAATGGATTTGGGCCCAGATCTTTTGACTGGGGGAATGTGCGACATTGATCCACATTCGGTCCATCACTTGTTGTTTTTGCAATTGCCGCCCTAAGTGCGCTGGGGATGCCCAGACGTGGGTCCCAGGCACTCCACACCACTTGGAGTCAAGCTAGCCGGGCTGATGAGAGGTGTTACCTCGAAACCGGTCCGGTCCTCGGATGCTTGATTCCGTTCTGGGAAGGACATGGCTTTTGTAGTTCGGACTGGACTGTTCCCATGGGGCAACAGGGTCAGAGCTGATTTGCATATCGCCATTGTCTAACCCAGGGTGGTGTGGAGTGCAAAAAAACGATGGATTTGGGCCCAGATCTTTTGACTGGGGGAATGTGCGACATTGATCCACATTCGGTCCATCACTTGTTGTTTTTGCAATTGCCGCCCTAAGTGCGCTGGGGATGCCCAGACGTGGGTCCCAGGCACTCCACACCACTTGGAGTCAAGCTAGCCGGGCTGATGAGAGGTGTTACCTCGAAACCGGTCCGGTCCTCGGATGCTTGATTCCGTTCTGGGAAGGACATGGCTTTTGTAGTTCGGACTGGACTGTTCCCATGGGGCAACAGGGTCAGAGCTGATTTGCATATCGCCATTGTCTAACCCAGGGTGGTGTGGAGTGCAAAAAAACGATGGATTTGGGCCCAGATCTTTTGACTGGGGGAATGTGTGACATTGATCCACATTCGGTCCATCACTTGTTGTTTTTGCAATTGCCGCCCTAAGTGCGCTGGGGATGCCCAGACGTGGGTCCCAGGCACTCCACACCACTTGGAGTCAAGCTAGCCGGGCTGATGAGAGGTGTTACCTCGAAACCGGTCCGGTCCTCGGATGCTTGATTCCATTCTGGGAAGGACATGGCTTTTGTAGTTCGGACTGGACTGTTCCCATGGGGCAACAGGGTCAGAGCTGATTTGCATATCGCCATTGTCTAACCCAGGGTGGTGTGGAGTGCAAAAAAACGATGGATTTGGGCCCAGATCTTTTGACTGGGGGAATGTGCGACATTGATCCACATTCGGTCCATCACTTGTTGTTTTTGCAATTGCCGCCCTAAGTGCGCTGGGGATGCCCAGACGTGGGTCCCAGGCACTCCACACCACTTGGAGTCAAGCTAGACAGGCTGATGAGAGGTGTTACCTCGAAACCGGTCCGGTCCTCGGATGCTTGATTCCGTTCTGGGAAGGACATGGCTTTTGTAGTTCGGACTGGACTGTTCCCATGGGGCAACAGGGTCAGAGCTGATTTGCATATCGCCATTGTCTAACCCAGGGTGGTGTGGAGTGCAAAAAAACGATGGATTTGGGCCCAGATCTTTTGACTGGGGGAATGTGCGACATTGATCCACATTCGGTCCATCACTTGTTGTTTTTGCAATTGCCGCCCTAAGTGCGCTGGGGATGCCCAGACGTGGGTCCCAGGCACTCCACACCACTTGGAGTCAAGCTAGCCAGGCTGATGAGAGGTGTTACCTCGAAACCGGTCCGGTCCTCGGATGCTTGATTCCGTTCTGGGAAGGACATGGCTTTTGTAGTTCGGACTAGACTGTTCCCATGGGGCAACAGGGTCAGAGCTGATTTGCATATCGCCATTGTCTAACCCAGGGTGGTGTGGAGTGCAAAAAAACGATGGATTTGGGCCCAGATCTTTTGACTGGGGGAATGTGTGACATTGATCCACATTCGGTCCATCACTTGTTGTTTTTGCAATTGCCGCCCTAAGTGCGCTGGGGATGCCCAGATGTGGGTCCCAGGCACTCCACACCACTTGGAGTCAAGCTAGCCGGGCTGATGAGAGGTGTTACCTCGAAACCGGTCCGGTCCTCGGATGCTTGATTCCATTCTGGGAAGGACATGGCTTTTGTAGTTCGGACTGGACTGTTCCCATGGGGCAACAGGGTCAGAGCTGATTTGCATATCGCCATTGTCTAACCCAGGGTGGTGTGGAGTGCAAAAAAACGATGGATTTGGGCCCAGATCTTTTGACTGGGGGAATGTGTGACATTGATCCACATTCGGTCCATCAGTTGTTGTTTTTGCAATTGCCGCCCTAAGTGCGCTGGGGATGCCCAGACGTGGGTCCCAGGCACTCCACACCACTTGGAGTCAAGCTAGCCGGGCTGATGAGAGGTGTTACCTCGAAACCGGTCCGGTCCTTGGATGCTTGATTCCGTTCTGGGAAGGACATGGCTTTTGTAGTTCGGACTGGACTGTTCCCATGGGGCAACAGGGTCAGAGCTGATTTGCATATCGCCATTGTCTAACCCAGGGTGGTGTGGAGTGCAAAAAAACGATGGATTTGGGCCCAGATCTTTTGACTGGGGGAATGTGTAACATTGATCCACATTCGGTCCATCACTTGTTGTTTTTGCAATTGCCGCCCTAAGTGCACTGGGGATGCCCAGACGTGGGTCCCAGGCACTCCACACCACTTGGAGTCAAGCTAGCCGGGCTGATGAGAGGTGTTACCTCGAAACCGGTCCGGTCCTCGGATGCTTGATTCCGTTCTGGGAAGGACATGGCTTTTGTAGTTCGGACTGGACTGTTCCCATGGGGCAACAGGGTCAGAGCTGATTTGCATATCGCCATTGTCTAACCCAGGGTGGTGTGGAGTGCAAAAAAACGATGGATTTGGGCCCAGATCTTTTGACTGGGGGAATGTGTGACATTGATCCACATTCGGTCCATCACTTGTTGTTTTTGCAATTGCCGCCCTAAGTGCGCTGGGGATGCCCAGACGTGGGTCCCAGGCACTCCACACCACTTGGAGTCAAGCTAGCCGGGCTGATGAGAGGTGTTACCTCGAAACCGGTCCGGTCCTCAGATGCTTGATTCCGTTCTGGGAAGGACATGGCTTTTGTAGTTCGGACTGGACTGTTCCCATGGGGCAACAGGGTCAGAGCTGATTTGCATATCGCCATTGTCTAACCCAGGGTGGTGTGGAGTGCAAAAAAACGATGGATTTGGGCCCAGATCTTTTGACTGGGGGAATGTGTGACATTGATCCACATTCGGTCCATCACTTGTTGTTTTTGCAATTGCCGCCCTAAGTGCGCTGGGGATGCCCAGACGTGGGTCCCAGGCACTCCACACCACTTGGAGTCAAGCTAGCCGGGCTGATGAGAGGTGTTACCTCGAAACCGGTCCGGTCCTCGGATGCTTGATTCCATTCTGGGAAGGACATGGATTTTTGTAGTTCGGACTGGACTGTTCCCATGGGGCAACAGGGTCAGAGCTGATTTGCATATCGCCATTGTCTAACCCAGGGTGGTGTGGAGTGCAAAAAAACGATGGATTTGGGCCCAGATCTTTTGACTGGGGGAATGTGCGACATTGATCCACATTCGGTCCATCACTTGTTGTTTTTGCAATTGCCGCCCTAAGTGCGCTGGGGATGCCCAGACGTGGGTCCCAGGCACTCCACACCACTTGGAGTCAAGCTAGCCGGGCTGATGAGAGGTGTTACCTCGAAACCGGTCCGGTCCTCGGATGCTTGATTCCGTTCTGGGAAGGACATGGCTTTTGTAGTTCGGACTGGACTGTTCCCATGGGGCAACAGGGTCAGAGCTGATTTGCATATCGCCATTGTCTAACCCAGGGTGGTGTGGAGTGCAAAAAAACGATGGATTTGGGCCCAGATCTTTTGACTGGGGGAATGTGTGACATTGATCCACATTCGGTCCATCACTTGTTGTTTTTGCAATTTCCGCCCTAAGTGCGCTGGGGATGCCCAGACGTGGGTCCCAGGCACTCCACACCACTTGGAGTCAAGCTAGCCGGGCTGATGAGAGATGTTACCTCGAAACCGGTCCGGTCCTCGGATGCTTGATTCCGTTCTGGGAAGGACATGGCTTTTGTAGTTCGGACTGGACTGTTCCCATGGGGCAACAGGGTCAGAGCTGATTTGCATATCGCCATTGTCTAACCCAGGGTGGTGTGGAGTGCAAAAAAACGATGGATTTGGGCCCAGATCTTTTGACTGGGGGAATGTGTGACATTGATCCACATTCGGTCCATCACTTGTTGTTTTTGCAATTGCCGCCCTAAGTGCGCTGGGGATGCCCAGACGTGGGTCCCAGGCACTCCACACCACTTGGAGTCAAGCTAGCCGGGCTGATGAGAGGTGTTACCTCGAAACCGGTCCGGTCCTCGGATGCTTGATTCCATTCTGGGAAGGACATGGCTTTTGTAGTTCGGACTGGACTGTTCCCATGGGGCAACAGGGTCAGAGCTGATTTGCATATCGCCATTGTCTAACCCAGGGTGGTGTGGAGTGCAAAAAAACTATGGATTTGGGCCCAGATCTTTTGACTGGGGGAATATGCGACATTGATCCACATTCGGTCCATCACTTGTTGTTTTTGCAATTGCCGCCCTAAGTGCGCTGGGGATGCCCAGACGTGGGTCCCAGGCACTCCACACCACTTGGAGTCAAGCTAGCCAGGCTGATGAGAGGTGTTACCTCGAAACCGGTCCGGTCCTCGGATGCTTGATTCCGTTCTGGGAAGGACATGGCTTTTGTAGTTCGGACTGGACTGTTCCCATGGGGCAACAGGGTCAGAGCTGATTTGCATATCGCCATTGTCTAACCCAGGGTGGTGTGGAGTGCAAAAAAACGATGGATTTGGGCCCAGATCTTTTGACTGGGGGAATGTGTGACATTGATCCACATTCGGTCCATCACTTGTTGTTTTTGCAATTGCCGCCCTAAGTGCGCTGGGGATGCCCAGACGTGGGTCCCAGGCACTCCACACCACTTGGAGTCAAGCTAGCCGGGCTGATGAGAGGTGTTACCTCGAAACCGGTCCGGTCCTCGGATGCTTGATTCCGTTCTGGGAAGGACATGGCTTTTGTAGTTCGGACTAGACTGTTCCCATGGGGCAACAGGGTCAGAGCTGATTTGCATATCGCCATTGTCTAACCCAGGGTGGTGTGGAGTGCAAAAAAACGATGGATTTGGGCCCAGATCTTTTGACTGGGGGAATGTGTGACATTGATCCACATTCGGTCCATCACTTGTTGTTTTTGCAATTGCCGCCCTAAGTGCGCTGGGGATGCCCAGACGTGGGTCCCAGGCACTCCACACCACTTGGAGTCAAGCTAGCCGGGCTGATGAGAGGTGGTAACTCGAAACCGGTCCGGTCCTCGGATGCTTGATTCCATTCTGGGAAGGACATGGCTTTTGTAGTTCGGACTGGACTGTTCCCATGGGGCAACAGGGTCAGAGCTGATTTGCATATCGCCATTGTCTAACCCAGGGTGGTGTGGAGTGCAAAAAAACTATGGATTTGGGCCCAGATCTTTTGACTGGGGGAATGTGTGACATTGATCCACATTCGGTCCATCACTTGTTGTTTTTGCAATTGCCGCCCTAAGTGCGCTGGGGATGCCCAGACGTGGGTCCCAGGCACTCCACACCACTTGGAGTCAAGCTAGCCGGGCTGATGAGAGGTGTTACCTCGAAACCGGTCCGGTCCTCGGATGCTTGATTCCGTTCTGGGAAGGACATGGCTTTTGTAGTTCGGACTGGACTGTTCCCATGGGGCAACAGGGTCAGAGCTGATTTGCATATCGCCATTGTCTAACCCAGGGTGGTGTGGAGTGCAAAAAAACGATGGATTTGGGCCCAGATCTTTTGACTGGGGGAATGTGTGACATTGATCCACATTCGGTCCATCAGTTGTTGTTTTTGCAATTGCCGCCCTAAGTGCGCTGGGGATGCCCAGACGTGGGTCCCAGGCACTCCACACCACTTGGAGTCAAGCTAGCCGGGCTGATGAGAGGTGTTACCTCGAAACCGGTCCGGTCCTCGGATGCTTGATTCCGTTCTGGGAAGGACATGGCTTTTGTAGTTCGGGCTGGACTGTTCCCATGGGGCAACAGGGTCAGAGCTGATTTGCATATCGCCATTGTCTAACCCAGGGTGGTGTGGAGTGCAAAAAAACGATGGATTTGGGCCCAGATCTTTTGACTGGGGGAATGTGTGACATTGATCCACATTCGGTCCATCACTTGTTGTTTTTGGAAAAACACATGGGGCCAAAATTCTTGGGTCACATCTGGATAGTGCCAAATCAATTTATTTGGGTTTACCTAATCCATGTGCTCCCACACAAAGTTGTTCATCTAGTTTTGGCACCCACAGGTTCAGGCAATATATTCTCTTCTCATCCAGTTTAAATAACCTACCCCTTAAGAAGTGTATTTCATTCAAAACACTGCGCAGCATGCACTCAGCACTGTATTGTCATGCACCTGCAATCATCCATAAACAAATCTACCATTATCTCCGCAGAAGACAACTTAGCTCTTGATTTGCCTTTTTACTGTCCTCTCCCAGATTCAGAAGTTCTCAACTAGGAGGCTGTAGCTTTAAGTGTGGTCTCCCTTTATTTGAAATCAATGGAATCAATTGAAATTCACAATCATTCCTTCGCACATTTAGAAAAAGTCTTTAACATTTTCGGTATCAGTACTGCTGCAATGATGTGGTAGTTATCAACTTTCCCCGAACCCAAAAATCCTACCAGATGATAAATCAATTTAATAAAAATATTAATTTACATAACCGAACAATTAGTGGACCTTCTGAATTTTCAGAGATGGAATCCTAGATTTATTGTGATTTTGTACACAGTAAAGTAGGTTTGAGAGGTAAAGAGAGACAGGGAAAGATTTCTCACAGCTTGGGTTTGTACTCTTTCTCCGTAGGTGTATGTATTGCGCAAAAAACACATGTCAAAGGGTTGCTCAACAATAGAAGTCAGCCTATGCACAGCCTGGATGAAACCAAAGGGCTGCTCGTTTTGGAGGATGCCATTTGCCTGGCCCGTCAAGCCGAATGTCTGACAAAATATCGAAATCCACAATATCGATGTACAAAAATATCGGAACAAATATATCGAAATCAAAAATATCGGCTTCCTATACTTAACTAGATATATACACAAATATCGATTTTTTAATATCGATATACAAAAACATCGTTTACTGTGATATCGACTACATTAATATCGGAATACAAAAATATCGCTTTCTACAAAAAATAATGACATTAACTATAATATCGACTTCAAAAATATCGTGCACATAAATATCGGATTATAAACTATATCGACTTTTTATAAGCATCTGTTAACATAATTAATTAACGTTTTATATGTTTTCACATCAAAATAAACATACAATACTTTCATTAATACTATAGACACACTATTAATTCATCAAATATTTCCTATTGGTATAATTATATCACCTACACATATAAAAATATTCTATGCTAGTTTGTATACTTTTAGAATTCTTTTTGGTTTTTCACTTCTAATACAAAGTAATCACAACTGAAATTCAAATATACTAACTAACCAATCACAACCCTAATTTTTTTAATGAACCAATAGCAAAGTAATTACTACTGACACTGCCCTATATAAGCAATGAAAATGTAAGCACAAACTACTTGCCAAAAGTCACTGAAGGAGATTCATCTCTATCCGAATTGCTGCACAACAACTAGAAGAACCAGACTATCAACCTACTATTACATCTTCTAAGTAAGCAAATAAAATAGAAACTGCATTATTTGCTAATACTACTTACTTACCTGCTAAATACCCAGTGCCCCTTTGCTATTCATACTACTTAACATGCTAAATAATGATATAAAAATATTTTTTTTAGATACTACCACTACTGAATATTCTACTCAAAATAACTGTGAACAAAGCATAGGAATACAGATTCTAAAAACTATGTAAGTAATGTCACATTGTTTCATTATGTGCACATAAATCTAAACACACAGAAATAAGGACTTTTGCACACCATATTTCTATTTTTCTGTAGATTCTACTACTGAAAACTGCACTACTACTGAACTAAGGACATCAGTACTATTTCTACAATACTTTTTACTAAGTAAGTAAATAAAATAGAAACTGCATTATTTGCTACTACTACTTAATTACCTGCTAAATACCCAGTACCCCTTTGCTATTCATAGTACTTAACATGCTAAATAATTATATACAACTATTTTTTTAAGATACTACGACTACTGAATATTCTACTCAAAATAACTGTGAACAAAGCATAGGAATACAGATTCTAAAAACTATGTAAGTAATTTCACATTGTTTCATTATGTGCACATAAATCTAAACACACAGAAATAATCAGTTGTGCCCCACATACTTCTTTTTTTCTGTAGATTCTACTACTGAAAACTGCACTACTAATGAACTAAAGGCATCAGTACTATTTCTAGAATACATTTTACTAAGAAAGTATTATGCAACTGAAATAAATGTGGAAAAACCATACAAACATTTATAACTGTTCTAATTATTTTCTATTATATATTGTTTATTTACAGAGCAAACACGGCGAATAGATATACAGACATAATACAGAACTCCACATTCTAAATAATACTGATACTAATCACAAAGTAAGTATAATAAAGAACATAATTACCAGATAATGTATTAAAAACGTACCAACATGGTGAGTATTCTAACACATATGTTCCTTTTTTTTAAGATAACACTACAAACTACTCTCCAGAAGCTGAAGAAACAATTATACTGCCAAATACCAACCTAAAAAAATATGTAAGTATCTTCACAATGTGAATCATGAAGATACACTTTTGTAGTAGAAATGAGCTCTAACATTGCAAATGTACCTAAACATTAATTAATAATATACTACTTTCATGTTTCTCATAACAGCTACAACAACATCACAACCATTTATCCCCAACTAAAGAAGCAAGGAACTCCTAAGTTTTGCTGTAAATTCTAAAACACGTAAGTATAAACATTCCTACTTATCACTAACATAGATTATTTATCACATTTAATTTGACATTAACTATTATATATATATTTTATAGATATACAAAGTACAAAATGACCGAAGGAGCCGAATTTGCGACCAGCCAAAAAAGAAAACTATTACTATGCTACATGGGTTACACGTATACACAAGAAAAGCAATATGGCATGAAAGTTAATTGGAAATGTTGTAAATATTATTCGAACAAGTGCTATGGAAGAGCAACAACTAGAGAAGCTACAGTACTGTATACTAGGGAACACAATCATCCACCTAATGTTACTGAAATAGAAGTTAGAACAGCTTTGGAAAATATAAAGGAAGCTAGTACAGGTTCCCAAAAGCAAACAAATGTCATTTTAAAAGAAGCCATTCCTAAAATCCCCAAAACAGCCACAACCCAAATGCCAAATATCCTGTCCTTAAAAAGAACTATAGCACGAACTAAAAAAGCTACAACTGCTACAACACCATCTCCCAGAACATATCAGGATATAAATTTAACTGCAAACCAAATAATAACTTTAAATAAACAACCATTTATAGTTTATGACAACGAAAACAATGACAAAAGGCTTATAATTTTTGGTACCAATATGAATTTAGTTAAACTGCAGCAAAGCCAATATTGGATGATGGATGGAACATTTAACATCTGTCCCAAACCATTTTTCCAATTATACACAATACATGGCCTCTACCACAACTGCAACATCCCTTTGCTATATGCACTATTGCCAAACAAAAATAATTCAACATATATGGAATTATTAAATATAATAAAACAAAAAACGAATGATTTTTCTCCAGAAAAAATCATTCTTGATTTTGAGCATGCAATGCTCTCAACTATTCTAAAAATCCACCCCCATACCTGCATTCAAGGCTGCTATTATCATTTCAACCAGTGTTTATGGAGACACCTTCAAAATCTAACCTAAGTGTCGAATATGCTACAAACTCATCATTTGCTTTCCAAATCAAAAAAACTCATTGCACTTACCTATGTCCCTGAAACAGATGTAGCTGAACATTACAACATTATTATAGACAGTCCATTCTACAAACAAAATGAAGCTAGATTAAGTCCTTTTCTCGATTACTTTGAAGACACCTGGGTAGGCAGACTCCACAGATTTGGCCACAGACGAAATCCAAAATTCCTCATACCCTGGTGGAACGTGTACAATAGTACCCTTAACGGAGAATCAAAAACTAACAATGCAGTGTAAGGTTGGCACAATGCATTTGTACAATCAACTGGCAGAACCAAACCTACTCTAGAAACTTTCATTAAATGCCTACAGAAAGAACAGAGCTATCAAGAATTTAGAATGGACCAATCTGTAACAGAACTTGTCCCAAAAACATCCAAGCAAAATAAACAAATGCACAAGTACCTGGAAGAACAAGTAAAACTTTACCCTAATACAAAAGGCATAGAATACCTAAACATCATAGCCAAAACACTACTGTAAATAATTCTCAAACTGTTATAAAACACTAAAAGTATCACCTAAGTATGCAAAAATATGTAACGTGAGCTTCTAAAGTATTTAATGTATGCAATATATAAAGATGTTATTATAATATATGCACACATTAAAACTAAATAACAAGTAAAAAACAATTCCATAATAAATATGACATTACCCACCCACACAAAAATAGAAAGCAATGACTTACCAATTATGTTGTCAATCCAATAACGTCCTTCTCCACCAAAGTAATCCAGGTAGTGCAAAATTAACCCAAAAAAAAAAGTAAAAATACAACTGTTCCAAAATTAAGAAATCCACGTGGTCCTGAGCCATCGAATAACCATAAAAAACCCGAAAAAGTAGAAAAATAGAAAGAATCGCTCCTGGCAACCCGAAAAATGTAAAGAAGTGTTTGTAAATCAGTGTTGAATTAAACAAACAAACACTTCCTTGAAAAAAAAATGGAACTTCCGATGTAGCGTACACCTATGACAAAAACATAGAAAACAGACATTCCCACCAACATTAATTAGCTAGTAATTCGATACCAACATATTAACATTGATGATTTAACTTTTAGATATACCCTAAAAGACTAAAATTCACTCTATAAATAAATAGTTAACTAACTAACACGACGTGTATATTCCATAAGTAAATATCTGTTTTCAAAATCTAAAACATAACTCCCTCACATTCAACAACACTAAATATAAGGTCACTAGTCTAAAAACATCATAAAAATACACATAAAACATATAAAATCAACCTTACCTGAAGCAACGTGAAGTGTCTCCCAACCGCGATCAGCCCTTCTTCCAAATAACCCAAAACGACCTAACCAAGTTACAAAATAAAGCACCCAAATGCAATAAAATAGTCCCAAGCTTAAAATATAATATCTATACTTAACAAAATAGGGGAAAAAAAATGAAATTTTATATTATTGTTAAAAAATATTTTCTTTAATCCTACAATGATTTCATTAACAAATATGTACATGAATGTAATAATTAAATATTATGAAAACAATAATGTTTATGTTAACAATGTCTAGAAATATAACTACATTGTCACAAATTAAAATAATGTAAAAAAGAGTTAAAAATGTGTGACTTATATTATAAATATTTGATCTTCACAAATGAAGCTGAAAAAAGCTTAATTGAAAAATAATTGTGATATTTCTACATTTTTTTCTGAAATAACAATATGTAAATGAGATAATAAAGAATGTTAATTTTTGTAAAAAAGTTCACAAAATAATAATGCTTCTGTATAGTTGTTTATGATTGTGTTTATAAAAAATTGTTTTAAAAGCAAATGTAAATAAAAAAAATTTGTATGAAATTTTTTTTTATTTTTGAAACATAAATAAAAAATGGTTTCTACAATCATGTTAAACAATTTGTATCATTATCTTACTAGAAAGTAACAATCTTATTAATAATTTTTCACTGTATATTAAATGTGAGTATATGTTGGACTCTAATAATTTAATTATTCATATACCAAATCCAGTGTACATTAAATTAGAGTAGGTGCTGCACACTAATTATATAATACTTAATATTCCTACTCCAGTCTACATTAAATTTTAATAGGTGCTGGACACTAATTAATTATTAAATAATATTCCAACTGCAGTCTACAGTAAATTAGAGTTGGTGTAATGTTATATATTTGTAATTTCCTTTAATTGATTGAATGTAAATTAATTATATTTTTACCCTGTACAAGTGTACACAAAAAAACCAAAACTGACCCTGAACCCTACAAATACCCCTTTACCCAAAAACAGAAAACTGACCCTGAACCCAAGAAATACCCCTTTACCCAAAAAGTGAAAACTGACCCTTAACCCTAAAAATACCCCTTTACCTACAAACTGAAAACTGACCCTGAACCCAAGAAATACCCCTTTACCCAAAAACTGAAAACTGACCCAGAACCCTAAAAATACCCCTTTACCCAAAAACTGAAAACTGACCCTGAACCCAACAAATACCCCTTTACCCAAAAACTGAAAACTGACCCTGAACCCCAGAAATACCCCTTTACCCAAAAACTGAAAACTGACCCTGAACCCAAAAAATACCCCTTTACCCAAAAACTGAAAACTGACCCTGAACCCAACAAATACCCCTTTACCCAAAAACTGAAAACTGACCCTGAACCCAACAAATACCCCTTTACCCAAAAACTGAAAACTGACCCTGAACCCTAAAAATACCCCTTTACTTAAAAACTGAAAACTGACCCTGAACCCAACAAATACCCCTTTACCCAAAAACTGAAAACTGACCCTGAACCCAACAAATACCCCTTTACCCAAAGACTGAAAACTGACCCTGAACCCAACAAATACCCCTTTACCCAAAAACTGAAAACTGACCCTGAACGCTAAAAATACCCCTTTACCTAAAAACTAAAAACTGACCCTGAACTCAAAAAATACCCCTTTACCCAAAAACTGGAAACTGACCCTGAACCCAACAAATACCCCTTTACCCAAAAACTGAAAACTGACCCTGAACCCAACAAATACCCCTTTACCCAAAAACTGAAAACTGACCCTGAACCCTAAAAATACCCCTTGACCCAAAAACTGAAAACTGACCCTGAACCCAACAAATACCCCTTTACCGAAAAACTGAAAATTGACCCTGAACCCTAAAAATACCCCTTTACCCAAAAACTGAAAACTGACCCTGAACCCAAAAAATACCCCTTTACCCAAAAACTGAAAACTGACCCTGAACCCAAAAAATACCCCTTTACCCCAAAACAGAAAACTCACCAAGAACCCTCAAAAAAATCCTTTACCCAAAATTAATTATTATTATTTAATTACCAATTAAGGATTAATTAACAATAACGTGAATATATAAACTCATTAGCTGTAATTAAAGAATTTAAATAATTATTATTATTTTTCCCAATTTAATTAACACAAAAATAAAATAAATATTTTTAAAAAATTAACCTAATTAATATAATTAACTAATTAATATTAATTAATTACCAATTAATTAGTAATTAATAATATGTACTATATGATCTTGATTAATTAAATAATAATTTAAATTAATTACCAATTAGGTATAAATTAGAAATATTGACTAACATATATTAATTAATTAATTATTATAAAATTACTTCCCACCCTTATCCCCTATAAACCCAATAACCCGCTCCTATAACTAGATATCTATTATTTTTGTTTTTTTTATATTAATTAAAAAAAAAAATATTATTAAATTTTTTTTTTACATATTTTTATTATTTTAGGTTTTTTTACATACATTTTAATACACTCCCCACCCTTATCCCCTATAAACCCAATTACCCGATCCTAAACCTAGATATGTTTTTAAATTAAAAAAAAAATGTAACATTTTTTTTTTTAAGGAGACACCTTTTTAACAACTTTTTATGTACAATTATTTTACTTTTTCCTATGCTATTGATTATTTCCATTACTACACGATATTTTGTATTGTCGATATTTTGTCAAACGATATTATTGTTTTCGATATTTTTAATTACTTACCTATTACAATATTTTTGTATCCGATATTTTTGCTTCCCTATATTTTTGACCTTCGATATTTTTTCTTCGATATTTTGTCTTTACGATATATTTTTTTTCGATATTTTGTCTGATTACCCGTCAAGCCACATGTTTAAATCAGTCATAATAAATATGTTCTTGGTGCATTAAAAAGTTGGAAGCAGCATCCAGGAGGGCACTAGATCAATGCAAGATAGATAATATTGTATGCACGATAGTGACAACATTAGTAAGTCTCAAAATGTAATATACAGGCTCAAAGTAGGATAAATATGAGACAGAACACATCTCATGAACTCCACAATAAATAAAATAACCAATTATAATGGGAGTAGTAGAGCCAACAATGAAAAATAATGTGGAAATTGAACTGGGGCACCAACATGATTTCTGCCCTTACCTGGAGTAGAAGAAGGAAAGGATGAATTTTTCTGAAACTCTACTGCCTTCCAAATTACTATTTAAATTATGGTGCAAAAACAAGGAGAAGAATGCATAACGAGAGGGGGGATATGCAGAATGGCTGGACCTCTGGTCATTGAACATATATATTCCAGAATTCATCCAGCCCAGCTGTCACCAGGATCCAGGCCCCCTGCCTCTTGTGTCCACCCTCCCCTCCTAGGCGCACTTACTCAGCTGCACACTAAAACGGGTCAGAGAGACTTCAGATGCCTCTGATATATGTTACAGAACCATACCCTTCTCTAATCTTGAGGGCCCATTCGCATGCAAACATTGCCACTGTCAAAGTCTTTATGTGGGTTAGGTGCCCTTGGCTCAACATGATTCTCAGAATGTCCCTGAAAATATCGGGTTAGCAGTAGGTACACCCTGATGTATAGACAGGACTGCGGCCCATAGCTCCATTCATAACTGGAGAGGTTTCTTTGCCCATGTTAAATCCATGCCTAAACACACTACTGAACTATGGCATCTAATGAACTCTGAATCACCGGATTTAGGTTTTCTCACGAAGACCTGGCACAAACCATCCTCACTACCAGCCATTACTTTATCTCTTCCAGAAAATGATTCGTATTTTAAGACTGTATAGGGAGCATAAAGTGGGCGGAGGCATTGCCATTGTGTATGAAAAAGCGTAGAAAATTTCCATCATTGACACCGCCTCAGGCGATAATATAG
Organism: Lissotriton vulgaris; assembly: GCF_964263255.1. Classification (NCBI taxonomy): domain Eukaryota; kingdom Metazoa; phylum Chordata; class Amphibia; order Caudata; family Salamandridae; genus Lissotriton; species Lissotriton vulgaris. The sequence goes on from NC_141687.1 coordinate 2,084,634,488, forward strand.
AAATTTGGGTACACAGACAAAATATCGATTTTTAAATATCGATATACAAAAATATCGAAGTTTAAATATCGATGGGACAAAATATCGAAGGTAAGTAATATCGACAGTCTTAATATCGATATTGGTATGATATCAGTAATATCGAAGTTGTAAATATCGATGTCAATAATATCGAAATTAATAACTTTGATGTTACTAATATCAATTTTTAAATACATTTAGTGTATATTATATTGTATTTATTATGTTTTATTATTTATTTTTAATGTAATTTAAATAAATATTGTCTTTTACTACTGTAGCGGGTTGTGGGTTTATAGGGGAATAGGGTGGGAAGTAATTTAATTATGTTAAATTAATTATTAATTAGTAGGAATTATTAATTAATTAATTGAGAAATAATTTTTAATTATTTTTAATTAATTGATTAATTGATAAATATGTTCTGTAGCGGGTTATGGGTTTATAGGGGAATAGGGTGGGAAGTAATTTAATAATAATTAATTAATTGATATATGTTTGTACATATTTTAATTAATAATTAATTGGTAATTAATTTCTATTAATTAGTTAATTAATTAATATAATTTTTGACATTTTAATAATTATTAATTAGTTGGTAATTAATTAATATTATTATTTAATTACATTAATTATAGTATTTTTTTATATATAATTTATTGTTATTCTTTATTAATTAATTGGGAAAAATAATATTAATTATTAAATTAAATTAATTACAGCAAATGTGGTAATATATTTACTTTATTGTTATTGTTAATTAATAATTAATTGGTAATTAAATAATATTAATTATTTTGGGTAAAGGAGTATTTTTAGGGTTCAGGGTCAGTTTTCAGTTCATGGGTAAAGGGGTATTTTTAGGGTTCAGGGTCAGTTTTCAGTTTTTGGGTAAAGGGGTATTTTTAGGGGTCAGGGTCAGTTTTCAGTTTTTGGGTAAAGGGGTATTTTTAGGGTTCTGGGTCAGTTTTCAGTTCATGGGTAAAGGGGTATTTTTAGGGTTCAGGGTCAGTTTTCAGTTTTTGGGTAAAGGGGTATTTTTAGTGTTTAGGGTCAGTTTTCAGTTTTTGGGTAAAGGGGTATTTTTAGGGTTCAGGGTCAGTTTTCAGTTTTTGGGGTACAGGGATATTTTTAGGGTTCAGGGTCAGTTTTGTGTTTTTGGAGTACAGGCGTACAGGGTAAAAACAAAAAAAAATTACATTAAATCAAATAAATTACATGAAAAATATTTTATTTATTTTAAATGTATATGTATTAGTTTTAATTTTGTTTTAATATTTTTATTTAATAGTTGTAAAATGATATGTATTTTTAATTTATTTTTACATTATTATTAATACATTTAAAAAAACGATATTTTTGATTCCGATATTTTTGTACTTCGATATTATTTTTTCGATATTTTTATACTTACCTTAATGAAGATAGGATTCCGATATTTTTGCTGTCGATATTTTTGCTCCGATATTTTTGCATGTCGATATTCTGTCTGTCGATATTATGTCAGACATTCAGAAATTTTTATTTTTAAGATTGAATGCACGCCCCAGGATTGCTGGAAGGGCACGCGTATTTACTGTCCTCCGGGCCCTCTTAAGGACTTTATTATAAAACGAATGGAAATAATTGCTCCTCATACTATCTCTTCAAAGGAATTATTGGTGTTGGGGGACTTCAATATTCACAGTGAAGACATCGCACTTCGTTGCTGATATGGCTTCCCTAGGATTGATAAGAATAAATGATGGCCCTACTTACTCAGCCGGGCACACCCTGGACATTATCATTTCCAATTCACCCCGCATATGTGCAGAATCCCCCTGCCCAGGGATCTGGTCGGATCATTTTGTGATTAACTTTCGGATCACTGGCACTTAGCCTATCTGTACCCCTACTAATTCCATCCGCAATCCCAGAAGACAATGGCACAAGATTACCCAAGACTCTTTTGTGGAAAATGTTATTCCCCCCACATTTAAAGCACTTGGGGACATTAATACAATGCTAAATATCAGGGGCGTAGCTAGAGCTTGTGGCGCCCGGGGCTATCCCTCAGATTGCCGCCCCTTGGTTGGGGAGGGGGGTGCTGGGGAAAAAGGACGGTGAGCACTTGAAAGATGTCCAAGAGACACGTAGTGTTGCTGCTAATAGTTACCTCGATCATGCAAGTTACATGCACATACATGACACGGTCAAAGGCAACACAGTTGAATACACCGGTGACTGGCAGTACAAAAGAGAACACATAGACATCATGATCTATCTGGGGACTCAGAAAAAATGCATGCGACATCCATCAGAGAGCTGTGTCAACAATTACCCCTGAGCACAATGCAAACATGCAGATACATGACACTGCTTTGCACCTGTTTCAAATGTTAAGAGTTTCCCCATAATCAAATGGGTGTCATTTCTGGTATTCATATGTTTCCTTCATCTTTATTGAGGGATTTTAATTCTTGCCCCTGAGAAAGTGTGACTTCTAGACTTTGAAATGTGACTCATAATTACAATGAAATTCTGAAAGTGCCACACATAGCAATCTGAAACCTTGGCAGCTATCATGGATGAGCCACAGACTCAGCCACCCACCCTTCTGAATCTGCTGCTGCTCTCTTCTTACGTCATTCGCTCCAGGCAGGGTCTATGGCAGGCAGGGGTGATTCCAGGGGTTTCAACTTTGTTCCCCTATTAGTACTGAGTCTGCAGTGCAGCAGACTCACAGTCAGGAGAGCCAGCCAGGCCAGCAAAACGCCCAAAGCTGACTGCAAGTACAATAAAGTACTGCCCCAGGCCAGAATGGACTCCTCACGACGAGAGCGTAGTGGTGAAGCGCGTAACGCGTCACTGCTACGTTCTGATCGCGAGGCGAGGGCTGGCCATAAATGTCATTACAGGGCCGTCATTGGTAGTGCGCGCTGCGCACGCTACAACTGATTGACAGCCCTGGACTCTGAGGCTGGGACGGGGGCCAACTACGGTCGGAGGACACACTAACGCAGCGTCCGCTGGACTTAGTTAAGCCGCGCTGCAGCCTGCACTCCTTCTGACCGCTAACGGGCCTCCAGTGCCGCGCAGCCGCGGCCGCCTCAAAAATGCTGCTGCCTGGGCGGAATGCCACCCCCCCCTCCCCCCTAGCTACGCCGGTGCAGCGATGCTCAGAAGTATACCAAGCCTCATGCTTTCTTTGGGGATTGAAATGCTGTGGTTTTATTGGTGGAAGAATATCTGTGGCAGATTTTACGGCCTCCTGAAATATATCTAGCACCGGCGTAGCTTGGAGGGGGGAGGGGGCTGCGGTCAGCCCCAGGCGGCAGCATTTTTGAGGGGGCCGCGCGGCACTGGAGGCCCGTTGCGGCCGCGGTGGCCTTTAACATTTATTTGGGAACGTGTTGCGCCGCGTCGACCCGGTGGCCTATGAACGCGTTGGCTGCACCAATAACAAGTCATTATAGCACAGCTGCTGCAGGCCGGCTACGGGGATGGCATTCACGTGACACGGTCACGTGAATGCAACAGTGTATCCATAATCGCTGTGACTGTGAGTGTTTTAGTTTGCCTCAAACATATGATACATTTCCAAGTGACTCTGAATCTTCAGATATCACTACACTAATGTTCATATTGCTGAAGGAGAAGGATACCTCCTTAGAAAGTTTCTCTGCTTTACAGGTGTCAAAAGTGATAGAGGTGTTGAAAACAGCCAAATCCGACACTCCCCTTGTTACTATTCCAGACAATTTCTTTGCCCTATTCCCTACGCAGCTAGTCCCCTCCATCTGCCCCATATTAAATGCATATTTACGTGAAGGGAAACTCCCTCACAAATGGACGGTGGCACAATTACCCACAACAGAGCTAGCAAACTATCTCACTACCTACACTTATGAGTAAACTTTTGGAAAGACATATCAACACTAAGCTCATGGAGCACATGGAAGCACAATGCTGCCTCAATTCCTCTCAGTGTTGTTTAAGACCTAATCACCCTGTGAAACCACCCTTGTAGGCGTTACAGACTATATCAGATTTGCCTTTGACATTAATATGGCTGTATTGTTAGTGCTGCTGGACTTGTCCACAGCTTTTGATACTGTGTCTAACCAAAGGTTGCTTCAAAGAATAAATGAGAATGGAATCCATGGACTGGCGCTAAAATTGCCTGCAAGCTTTTTGGACCAACGCACTGAAATTGTTTACCTGGGTCCTTTCCGCTCGCGCATCATGAAGTTCATGAAGGAGGTACCACAGGGCTCCTGTGTTAGCCCTACCCCATTTAACATGTATGTGGCCCCTCTTGCAAAGAGTATTAGAGATCATGGGTTCACTCCCTTCTCTTACGCAGATGACACAAACCTTCTCTTATCATTTGATAACAATACAGCTTCGACCAAACCGCTCTTTGCTGATGGTATGCGGGCAAATTCTAGCTGGATGACAGAGAATTTCCTACAGTTAGATGCAGACAAAACTGAAATTGTATTAATCAGTGGCACTCAACCCTTATGGGCCCTGGACTGGGGGCCCACAGAATTGGGCTTAGCCCCTTCCTCGAAAGTAATGGTAAAAACCTGGAAGTCCGTTTGGACCACGCTCTTACTATGAGAGACCAGGTAATGGCCACTACAGGTGCCTGCTTCACACATTGAACCTCCTCCGTAGAGTGTTCTATTTTCTTCCTCTTTCTGTTTGTAAGACCCTGACTCAAGCTCTGGTAATCAGTCACCTCAACTATTTTAATGCCCTTCTTGCAGCCGCAAATGAATCCTTGCTGAATAGACTGCAGGTGGTTCAGAATGTGGCTGCTCGTTTGGCACTTAATATGTCCCCCAGAATTTCCTCCCTGCCATTGCTGAGAAACCTTCATTGGCTGCAGATCCACCAAATAATCAAATGCAAAATGTGCTGCTTAGTCCTCAAAACTCTCAACCGTAGTGGTCCTGATTATCTTGCAGAAAGACTCAAGCATTAACAGCCAGGCAGATATCTTCGCTCAAGATATAAAGCCCTTCTTGTTATCCCACGCTACAGGAATCCTTGCGTGGGGGGCTGAGCTTTCTCTTACCTCACCATAATGTACTGGAATTCTCTCCCTGTACATCAACAAAAGTACCCCGACCTCCTACGCTTCAGAAAACTCCTGAAAACAGATCTCTACAGTAACTGATTTCGCTTGCCTAGCTTACCCGTACCTCTGGCGTGAAGATACCCCTTCGAGGGTGATTCCGGCACTTTATAAATAAATTCCTTCATTCATTTTCCACACCTATAAAAACAAAACAAAAGAAAATATTTCTCCTAGTACATTGCCACTCAAAATAAAATATAAATCCTGCACCTTACACATCATCATATCATTAAATACTATAGCGGAGACCACCTTCCCAAGCCCATAAAAGTTGAAGGTCTAATTCATCTTCTTCGAAAGATGTTTTTTTTAAATAAAAGGAATGAGGCAGACACAGCTGTTCTGATGTTCTCTATCTGTTGAAAACATTATATTTTTGCAATTTACATCTCCATTTAGCGTTTCTGCGTGAAGAACTATATTCACCTAATGAAATACACAGCAACTCAGAAAGCGATTAGCTTTTTTTTTGTTGCAGATGTATTGAGCCAAGCATCACAGTCCCCGCAGTGACTATTGTGTTGGTACCATTTGGAATGCATTTACCTAAGCAGTGG